>NC_042625.1:19596667-20317433 GCF_901001135.1 Rhinatrema bivittatum
CTAAAAAAAATAATGATCTCGTCTCCTTCTACTGCCCTGATTCCTCCACCATTTATAATTTTGTTTTGCTAAATACCAGGCCTACTTCCCACTGCTTTTTCAGATGTGTGATCACTTAGATAATATCCCTTATACTGTACATCAGTGTATTCAATTGAAATATTATACACTGCTACATTAGGTTTTCTTTAAATGTCTACATTTTGCTATTTCTTCTTTCAAAACAAACAACCTAAAGGCACATCAGATTCAGCTACAACAAACTGGGAATGCTTAGGTTACTACAATGATATGAATGTGCTAGACAAACAGCAACCTCTTGTGGCTGAATCAGGATATTTTGATTTGATCATTCTTCCAAATAAATACATGATTATTTCTGCAACTAAATATTGAATACTCAAAGCCACTGCCAGCTCAGGAAGCGTGTGTTTATGTAGCCCCAAAAAATTAATAAAGTTGTATTAAATAGAAGCTATATCCCTGCAACAAAACATTATTTATCTCAAAGTATCAATTAAAGTAAAAGTATTTTACAAAATTTTTAACAACTTTGCTAATCTATATATGAAAAAGGAAATATATATATATGAATGATTATTTATAACTGAGGAATAGCTGGTCCTATCTAAACTTAGCAAGATTACTGAATGCCACCGAAAGAAAATTAGATGGGTCATTTTTTACTTACCCCTTTTTGGGGCTTCCACTGACAGATTATTTCATTTTCAGATGCTCTTTGAAAATAAATTTTTCACTTAATGTGGTAACAAGGTCTTAGAAAATAAGCAAACATTGCAATTACAACTCGATACACGCACATACATTAGCCAACTTTATAAAATACCTGCCTCTGTGCCTAAACTAAGGATTATAATTATTTAATACATAAAATATAAGTACAAACTTTAATAAAATAGGGACATAAACTATGCAGACCCCTGCATTAAAAATATACACATGCACTGAAACCAATGCATGTGCTTTCAAGGTGGCAATATGCAGTATTTTATAAACTGTGTGCCTTCCACTGTGCAATTTATAAAATATAGGCATAACTTTAGACACACCTACTTATGCGTCTATGTGCTGAGTTATGCAAACTATTAAACATTACTGTTTTTATGCATCTTTTATGTCATAAAGTTATGAATTGTATTGATCATTCTATGCTTTGCATTTCATTTTCATTGGTCTCCTATTTTATGTTTTATACACTGCCTTGAGTATTTTTGCAAAGGTGGTTGCCAAACTGAAGTAAATATTATAATGCTTTATTCAATAAGTGTTTTTTTCCAATGCGTCTACAACTAAAGCCCTTTTTAAGCACAGCGTTTTGTCAGCTTCTTCCTGCATGTGCACTTACTACCCTTGGTATATGTGACTTTATCAGAAATCACCATGTCGCAACACACCCAGTTAATCTTAAAATGAAAGCATTTCCTGTTTATCTAAGCCACTAACCAACCTCATTAAAATGTGTTTCTCTTAAAATGTTCACTGTTTCCCCTACTTTTTAGGGGTATGCATGATTAAAGGCTATCGTTCTACCAAAACTTAACTTGTTGGTTTGCTTTATTATTTAATGTACTGCAATTCCTTGTTTTATCAAACTAATGAATAAAAATTTCACTTCAAAATACAATTTATATCATCTCAAACAAACAAAAATACATAAAACAAAAATGATAAACCAGTGGTTTCAAACCTGTCCTGGGGGACCCCCAGCCAGTCAGGATATCCGCAATGAATATAGAGGATATCATGGATGTCCTGAAAACCTGACTGGCTGGGGATCCCCCAGGGCAAGTTTGGGAGCCTCTGTGATAAATTAAAATAGTAGCATAAAATATAAAAATTTAACACTAATAAAATTGTCATAAGCAAGTCTCTACTAGTTGGATTCCCCACATGTTTCAAATTATGGGTCAAAACATACAACAGAAAGAGCTACAGAATTTTCATTCTGTTGAAATAATGTACACGAGGAGCTATACACAGACTAAACATAGTCAACAATAAAACCCAGTCACCATAGTGACATCTCAGTTAAAAAGCTTAAACTATAAAAAGCTGTAATAAGATACCAACAAAAACTACTGAAATGCTTGGCAAAAGGTCCATCTTTTAACTCACTTTTAAAATTTTGAATAGCAATAGTTAAAGTTGTGTCCTAAATCTATAGGAAGGGAATTTCATAATAATGGAGTATTCCAAAATGAACCGTTTCTGTCAAGCAATAGCCCGCAAGATCAAGCGGGAAATATCTGACTGCAGAAGTCCATTAAAACCTAAATTAAAATATCACATTTTAATTTAACTTTTGCAGTCCATTTTCTAAGCGTAATGGTCTCTTAAATTGGGATAGCCGACTCCGGTTTCAGGCACTTGTCTGGAAGTGCAGCCTGCTATTATTTTATTCGACCCTCTATTGTCACTATTCAGCCTTCTGGCAGAAGTAAAAAGGCCCCACAGGAATGGAACTGGGTAAGCACAGAACAAATCTTAAGCTCTGACTCAAAAAAATTGTATCAAGTCCTTTCTGCATATATCCTATTACTCTAGCAATCTCTTTATTCCAGTACACATTTCTTTGCTTCAATAGATTACTTATTTACTTATATGGCTTGATTTATCACACTTTCGCCATAAGGACAGCATAGGAAAAAGTCTTCAATAAAATCAGGCCCATAATTTTCATGTCTATACTTACGGTATGTGACAAGTACAGGCCTCATAGGTCTTTCTTTCTCCTCTCAAGCTATTCTTCAAAGTATATATGCTCTTCTTAATTAGGAGATTAGAATCAAATTGTCAGTTATTATTTTGATCAAACTGATTACAGGATGGCCTAATATATCCCTAGGGAGGCAATATACAAGTACTTTCATGCAAAATTGTTTGCTCTGTTAAGAATCCTCCAGATGAAGACTGTGGTGGCAGGGGAAGGAAGCGGAAGAGTCTTATAAGAGTTTTCCGATTTTGTGCCAACAGTAAATGTTTAAAACATGAACCAACAAGCACAAACAAAAAAATAAATCAGGAATATTCTTTTGCTGTAAGAGTAAAGTAATACAATGCCACAAAAGTCAAAAATAAATTTCCAGCGACTGCTTTACAAATTTTAAAGGGCTAAATTCACCCAAGGCTAGATACATATTGTATTCTCCTTCACAAATATTGTGAATATCAATCTTTAGACAAATGACAGCTGGAAAAACTGGCTAAATGGCTAAGTATCAACCAACTTATGCCAAGTTGCCAACATTCTTTTTTTGGGCCAAAAATGTTATTTCTTTTTTCATTTCTTGCTTAAAACCCTATTACTATGATAAATGTGGAATAGGAGACTGTGAGGCGGTACAGAGAAACTTCCTCAGACTATGTGGTAATTTGGGCAATAGATACAGAAAACTCCCACAGACTACCTTAAGGATCTGGGCCACAGCTGTCTCACCTGGTCCTCCTTAAAAACTAGACCCACAGGGAATCCGGGGTGAAGGGAGGAGCCCCTCACCAGAGTTTAAGAACTCAGGGCCTGGAAGGGTTAAACAAGCCCTGGAGAGCAGACAGAGACCTACCATATGCCAAGACCTGCTACTTTTAAAGACTGTGTGTTACCTGAAGTTAAGGTGAGCTGCACTGACTGTTTTCATTTTGGTTCTACCACTGTAATTAAACTGCATTTAAGGAACAGCCAGGTTCTGCCTCTTTATTCCTCTGGATGTTTCCAAGCCGCTATTGCCCAAGTTACCACAGAGATCATGGAAAGTTTGTCTTCATAGTTTCATATATGTTGGTGCTAAGCAAAATCCCCAAGCAATTTTATTTGAAATCTCCAAATCTAGGTTTTTACTGTACTGCAAATACCATGTTTGCTAAAACACAGCGGGTCTGATATTCAAAGCATGTTCAGTGTTATTTAGCTGGATAAGCAGGTAATGAATATGCCCTACATTTAGCGGCCATCGCTTAGTCATAAGTCCCTTATACGGCTAAAAGTTACACCCCCAAAAAGTAGGAGTTTACTGGGCAAATCGGGGGTGCAGTGAGTTAACCATAACACTTATACGGCTAACTACCAATATTTGGAGTTAGACACAAGTATGTGTGTAAGTTTAGTCATGCCATAGAGCAGGTCTAAACTTTGCCGGGTAGACTTATCCAGCTAAGTGCATATATATACGCGAATATTCAGCTGGCTAATTTCTAACTGGCTAACAGGGTCATTCTTTATTCTGCGATGTGCTGATATCGTGTGCGGTACCAGCCGCACCGCAGTGGTATTATTCTAATTAGGGGAAAGGGAGGAGTGTGGGCAGGGTTTAGGCGGAGTTATCTCCCGGCAGCGCTGCAGGCGATAATGTTTTTCATATTATTACCAGCAGCACCGCAGGAAATAACTAGAGCTTTTCTTGTGGCGCTTTGGGGGCGAAAGCCCATTTTTTTTTTGCATCTCATCTAGGGGTAAGTTACTTACACAGCCAGCACTGAATATCTATCTCAGCATGTTTTATAATACCGTATTTTCCGGCGTATAAGACTGGGCGTATAAGACGACCCCCCCTTTTTTATACATATTTTTAAGAAAAAAAATAATTTTACACTCAAACAGGAGCAACCCTATCTATGAAAAGGCAACACTACAAATACCGTATATCAGGCCCTAAAAACCAATATACCTCTTATTAGGAAAACAGAACTAGCAAGCAGCTATAGATCCCCACACATAAATAATTGTAAAACTATACTAATAAGCAGAATAAATGTTTCTAAACAGCTATGAACAGAATAACATCCAACAATTAAAAACTCATAAAAACTATTAAACATTCTCCAAACACCAATAAAATATTTCAAAAAAGCAGACACATCACATAATATTAAATAATTAAAATGGCAGTCAATCAAGAAAAATAAACTTAAAAAGCCACCTTTCCTTACCCCCTCCAGCAGCTCTCCTATTCCTCTTCCTCTTCCTTAGGGCCCATGTCTCTCACACACACACACCATACCAGTCATGCCCCCATGACCAGTTTCTGTCTCTCACACACCAATCATTTCCCAAACAGTCTTTGACACACACACCAGACACCTTCCTGAACAGTTTCTCTCATGCCATACACACACACAGGCTTCCCACTCCCGTGTTCTGCTTACCGTACATATACGGGCTTCTCACTCTCATAATCACTTTCTCTGTCTCACACACACACACCAGTCTCTCTCTCATTTCCATGCTCACTCTCCACGTGCACAGGCTTCTCATTCCCTGAATCACATTCTTTCTCTCACATTCACACACACCAGTCTCTTTCTCTCACACACACCGTCACCTTATCAACCAGTCTCTCTCTCATGCACACGCACACACACACACACAGCCAGCCCTCCCGCTCCCATGCTCTCTCTCACATAATCAGGCTTCTTACTCCCATGCTTTCTCACATACCCAGATTTCTCACTTCCATGCTTTTTCTCTCTCTCACACTCACATACACATCAGTCATCTCTCTGAGCAGTCACTTTCATTGTCTCTCACACACGAGCTCGCTGACCAGTTTCTCTCAATCACACACATGCTCTCAATCAAATGCATTCTCTCACTTACACACAGGCTGGCTGCTTCTCTCTCTCTCTCTCTCACTTCCACTCCCCCCCGAGCACAAATAGTGGCTGTAGCAGCTTCCTCCTCCAGCCCCCGCAGGCCAAGAAAGAAGAAACCCATCGGCCGCGGGAGGCTCATGCTGCTGTCTCCTTTCCCGATTACCAGCTCCTTCGACTGCTCGGGGCCGTTCCTGCTGTCGCCGCTGCAATTTTTTCACGCGGCACGGCTCTTTCTTCCCGCGCATCACTTCCTGTTCCGGTTCAAAGGGGGGGGGGGGCGGGAAGAAGAAAAGGGATGATCCCCTCATTTCTCACACCAAATCTCAAATACTTGCCAAACGTGAACATAGGTTATGGAATTGGATAACTCATGCTCGAAGCAAGGTGGAAATCACAGCAGTGGACTATCCACACTTCAGCAACTGAGCCCTCTCAAGGGCCACACTGTAAAACAAAAATCAAGTAGGATCTTCGAGAAGAATAAGCCCCTGCAGTAGTAGATTCTTATGGACTGATAATTGAAGAGGAGGTTCCACCTGTAGCCTTCGCAGATCTGCATGCCACAGCCTCCTGGGCCAATCTGGTGCCACCAGAAGCACCAATCCTGTGTATCTCTCAAACTTCCGAATCCTTCTGCCCAACATGGACTACAGGGAAAAGGCATATAGAAACTTGCCTTCCGGCCACTCCTGTATGATGGTATCATTGCCCAAAAACTTCAGATCTCTCCTGCCACTGAAGAAGCGAGGAATCTTCACATTGTGTAATGTTGCTAGCAAGTCTAGAAACAGGAGGTCCCAGTGGCCCACTATGAGCTGGAACGCTTTGTTGTACAATTCCCATTCTCCTGGATCCAGAATCTGTCTGCTGAGAAAGTTGTTGCTTGCATTGTCTTTTCCTGCAATGTATGAAGCTGAGATCTCCTGAAGATGTACTTCCGCCCATTCCATGAGCTGGGTTATTTCTTGTGACATTTGCTGGCTCTTGGTTCCTCCCTAGCCATTGATGTAAGCCACCATCATTGCATTGTCCATCATCATTTGGACCGCTTGACCCTGAAAGCAGTCACGAATCAGAAGCATGTTAACTGAACGGCACAGGCTTTCAGCCGATTGATGATCCAGAGATACTCCTCTGTACTCCAGTGCCTCTCACTCCTGTGAGGCCCCCCACACCCACAAACCCTGGAGGCTTGCATCCATCATTTGTACTAGCCAGTCCGGTGTTTGTAGGGAAACACCCTTCATTAGATGATCCGGTTGCAATCACCATTGCAGTTGGATGCTGATCGCCAACCAGTAACTGAAGCCCTACCAAATAGTCCTGAAATTGTGGACTCCAATGTGCAGTGTGCGCTGAAGAGGACGCATATGCATCCTTACCCTCGGAACCACCTCTAGGGTGGCTGCCATCAACCCGAGCACCTGTAGATAAGACCACACCGTTGGACGGATTGTTTCTGTCAATAGTCGCACTTGTGCCATCAGTTTCTAAATGTGGATCTCCGGCAGGAATACCCTGCCTTGCTTCGTGTCAAAAACGAACACCGAGATACTCCAGTTTCTGGGATGTTTGCAGATTGCTCTTGACCAAGTTCACCACCCAGCCTAGTTCCTGTAGCAAGGAGATCATCTTGCGCAAAGCCTGAAGACTCTCTTTCATGGCTCTTGGCCTGAATTAGCCAATAGTCTAAGTTCAGGTGGACCAGAATGACATCCTCTCTCAATACTGCTGCTACCACCTCCATGGCCTTAGAGAAGGTTCTTGGCATGGCGGCCAAACCAAAGGCTAGCGCTCATAACTGATCATGTCACCCCAGAACAGCAAAAGAGCAGAACATTGTTGATGCTCAGCCAGATGTGAATATGAAAATACACCTCTGACAATCCAGAGACTTAAGAACTCCCCTGACTGTACTGCCATTATCAGCAAGTGTAAGGTTTCCATGTGGAGTCACTTGCAAAAGCCAGTTGACTCCCTTGAGATCCAAGTGGTCTGAAGTGATCTCGACCCACCTCTGAGACAGGCGACCCTCTATCTCTGTTCCCATGGATAAGTTTGCATCCCCTCATTGAGGGGGTCGGGGGGGGGCCACCACTCAAGACCACTCCCCACCTGGGCTGCTTTGGACAAAGAACTGAGACCTACCCAAGGTCGAGCCCTCTGAGAAACCGCTCCTCTGTAGGGTCGAAAACATTTGAAAACTCCTAGCACAACCTCTTGCGCCGAACTTGCTTTTGATACTCTGGTAACCGAGGAACCTGGGACTCACCTCACTTATTGGCCATTTTTTCCAACTCTCTCTCAAACCAGAGTGATCCTTTAAAAGGCAATTTCGTAAGATTAGACTTTGAATTTGTATTGGCCGATCAATTCATTAGCCATAGCTGATGCTCAACCCTGCTCATAGCAACACTGCAATCATTTTTTATGTGAGGTGGGTAGACCAAGTCCAAACTCACTGTCAATAACTGGTTGCTGGGTCTTGGGTCTGAGGCCCCTGGAGGGGAGGCCTCATCTTCCAGTTTGAGAGGTCCAAGGGATGTAGGCCTGTGTATGGGATGAAAAGGGGGCAAGGCGATAATGTATTAATGTTTCGTGGTGGTTGGCTATATGAAGCCAAATACTGGCATTGGTTAGTTGCCAGATGGCTCCACAAGTCAGATCACCGGGTAAGGGGTGGGGGGCCTGGTCAGCCCTTTATCTGAGGCATGCAGGCTTCTCTTCCTCCCTAATTTTTGGTCAGACTGTAATTTGTATTATCGACTGTGGAGAACCCAAGTACACCTGTGTTAGTTTCTGTATTATCTACAGGTTTGTTGGGAGATGGAAGGACTAGTGATGGCAAGAGAAACTCTTTCATCAAAGCCTGACTTTGGTTGGGGGAGAGGGGGATGCAATGTTATGGTTACCACCTCGGGGTTCGGGTCATTCTGTGCTGGGTCTTGGTAAGAAATGACCCAGATACAGGGTGGTGGTCCACTGGATGGTGCCTGAAGGTGGCTCATGGATGGAGTGGGACAAGTGGGCTGCCCAGATACCAAGAGTAGGAGAGAGGAGGAAAGGGAATGTAATTGCATTTTAGGAGCTGACTTGTTACTTGGGTCTGCTATGCTTATTAACCCATAATATGCACTGTGTTTGAAAAGGAAAGGGTAAGAGGCTGGAACCATGCCTACCCATGTTATCATCTACTATCTCACCCCCAAGATAGTTTTGTTTTTATTCTTCCATTTAAAACTTATAGAACCTATTTATTGCCTTTGTCCTCTTTCTTAATTTTGCTTTGTAAAGATAAGGGTCAAAAAATAATTTGTAGGGATGCCTTTTTTATTGGACTAACTGAATAATGTATTAATATAATCCATAAAAAGGTATCCCTACCACTTATTTTTTGACCCTTGTTTTTACATATTTAAATGGACTATCAACCATACTACTTCATTTAGCTAGTTTTTATAGCTCTTTCACGTCAGAAAAGTTTTTCACCATTCTATTTTTGTATATTCTCTCCCTTTTGTTCTTGATACTTAGCACTGATACCATTTCTCAAGCAAGATTAGCCAGTTTTGCTGCATGACAAAAGTGCACCAAGTCACCACTCAACACACAATAAGGCAGTTATACTTATTTATATAACCTATCAAATGTTTTAGAAAAGAAACTGTATTGCAAACAACTCCATTCATCAAGTGTAAAAAGATTTTGATCTTCAGTGTAGACTAAGATGTAAAGTCTCCTGAATATGATTTGCCTATCTATTTTTATTTAATTGCATAAATTTACTAAGCACACAAAGAAGAAACATGACCATATGTTCTACAATTTTAATTTATTAATATAAACTGCATCAGAAGCGCAAAATAACTCACTATATCATGTATACAATTTTTATCCAGTTAATAAAGAAAAAAAAATTGTTTTAAAGTTTGGCTTTGTCCTTTTTTGGGCCTGGCAGTTTTCTCCTGCTCTTTTGTGCTTTCAGCTCAATCTGAAATGGCATCTATTGGGCTACAATGCCATGAGCCTTCATTTGCAACTATCTGTGGTCTTTATCCCCCTTGCAACTCAGCCCAGACATCACAACCACCTTTGGCCAGGGGCCACAAACCACAGCTCCCTCCAGAACTCAGTTAATTATTACTCTGATGATTAAGTATTGCCAATAAGTGATAGCTAAGACTACCTTCCTGAAGAGGCTGGGAACACTTTCTCCACTGTTTTCTCAGTCCAGGTCAGTATGGACAGCGGAAGTCTGGCCCTAGAATCAAACCCAGGTTTTCTGCATGACAGTGTGCAGCACCTGCCAATAAGCTAGTCTTGCTTCATCTTCTTTAGAGTCAATGGTCACTACCCTTTTCATGGGTATTTGACAAACATCACCTTTAAAAAAATAATTTCATATATATGCATCCTGGTAATAAGCAAGGCTGGAGTAATAGAGTCATCTCTAAAGGCTAACTGGTTTACAATGGGCTTCTTGTGGTTAAGGTTATCTAATACAGTGGTTCTTAACCTTTTTTCTGTCGGGACACACCTGACAGATGGTTCTCACATGCGTCTTCACATTATCAACCAATTGCATATTTTAAGGCAAAGGGTAATAGAGATTTGTGGGACCCAAGAAAAATGTGGAAATGTGCCAAAAGCAATACAACAAAGGAAAAATGTTTTTGGTCAGTTACCTTGTAAATATTATTCCTGAAATTCTAGGAAAATTTACTATATGCTTTTGAACAGGTTCCACATTTCCACAGCATATACCACAAGCAACTGATTTTATATTATTAAAAAAAAAACAAAACTGCAATAAATTGGGACTATAGGCCTACTGGGAATGGATTAGAATGTCAACAAAAGAATTTGGCATACGGATGCCCAATATTCAGTACTATTAGCCCACTTTTAAGGATCCCTGATATCAACAATGTTCAAAAAAATTTAAGCTTTTATAATGTAACATTGTTTTAGCTTAAAATAACTAGTAGATTTATAATGGTAATAATGATGTTTGAATTATTTTTAGTTTCTAATCCTAAGGGAGATTAAAGGACCATTATTTTGCCTCAAACCCTCAGCTCCTCTCAGAATATTAACTGCAGAAAACTACCTCCTTGTTAGTCAGTCTCTATTTTTAGATATCTTCGAGGAAATCTGAGTTCACAAATTTGAAAACTAGGAGCCATTAAGAAGACCCCTGAGAAATGCAACAATTATCATAAATATATAACTTTGGAGAAAACAAAATTATCAAATGTGGTTCTTCATTCTATATTATAAAATGGCTAAGAGCAGAGGTTTGTTCACTAGTCTTACTAGTATTAAACTCCCATCCACTGACAGTTTGTTAGATTTTAATAATTGCCTTTCAAAAGTTGCTGATTGGTTACATTCCTCCAAGTTGAAGGTAAATCCTTCAAAATCTGAAGCCGTTTGGTTCACTCGCACTTCCTTTTCTTCTTCTAGTTCCAATGAAGGCAGGTCGTGCTATTCCAATTAAAAGTACTGTCACTATATTAGGTATTACTTTTGACAACCAGTTTAATTTCTCTCATCATATTTCCAAGGTTCTTAAGACTCTTCACTTTTTTCTCAGATTTATATGTCATCTTCAGCCATTTTTTAATAGCTCAGATCTAAAAACTCTTACCCATGCCTTTGTTCTTTCTAAGCTTTACCACTGCAAAGCTGTATTACATGGTCTTTCTAAAACTCAACGTAAGCATCTTCAACTAGCACAAAACATCGCTGCTAAAGTCATTTTTCATAAATCCAAATTTGATCATGTATCTCCTTTGTTTAGTTTACATTGGCTTCCAGTATCTCTTTGTATACTTTTTAAAATTGGAAGCCTTACTTTCAAGGCCCTGCGTTAGGGCACCCCATCTGATCTTGCCTCTGTGATTTCCCCTTGCATTCCTACTCGCCAGTTATGGTCCTCGCAACAAGAACTTCTAGTGCTACCTTCTATCCAAAATATTCATCTGGAAAGTTCAAGATCAATCTGCTGGCTCCTCATCTTTGAAATTCTCTACCTATTAATATTCATCTCAAGAAAGAGTTCTTAAAATTTAGAAAAGCACTTAAATCTCATCTGTTTGTACAAGCTTTTCCACATTTAATTGATAATTAAATCAACTTGTACACACTTATTTTATATTTAATTGAAATTACTTGTACTTTGTTTATATTTTAATGTTCTATTTTATTTTTTAGATTGATTGGTTTTTTGATTTTATTTGTTTCAATGTTTTATGTTTTATTAGTTATTGTTAGTCATGCTTATTTTAATTGTACGTTGCTTTGTTTTACATTTGTAAATAAATGTGATTAATCAAGAAATAATAAACTTTATGTTAAAAAGAAATATGCAAATATATTGAGACATCACTAACAATTCTCTTAAAATACATTCTTTTGTAAACTTGAATCCAGGAGTGCACAACCCCCTAAAATAAAATAATTCACAAAGGTCATTTCCTCCTTAACATATAAAAAGCTCAAACCACAAACCCTACTCTAGCAAATAAAATGTCAAACTACTTTATCAGAGTAACAAGCAATGTTATTAAAATCTTAGAAAAGAATCTGAAGTTAGGTTCAAGAAAAACAAAAAAGACCTGCCTGCATATGACAAAAAGATCTTGTTTTGTAACTGCACAATGCAATTAGTTTTCACTGTTTAGATGAACTCTTTATTTTATTTAATCACTCATATAACCATAAAATCATAATACATCAATGCAGTTTAGAAACTTAAAATATGGGCATAAAATCTAAAAAAATAAAGAAAATAAAAAGAAACATTTTGAATTGCTGTTCTAGAAATTATTTTAAAGACAGCTTTATAAAAATGTTGAAAATAGCTGTGCAGGAACCAAGACAGCATAGAAGATCATATCAGGTGAATCTGATCAATTTCTTCAATTAGTTAACCCAGAGAACTAGACAGAGGGGTAGGCACTAGGGGCCGGATTTTCAAAAGGCCCAGTGGCGCGCATAAAACCCCGGGACGCGCATAAGTCCCGGGGATTGCAAAAAGGGGCAGGGAGGGGGCAGGGGCGGTCCGGGGCAGGGTCAGTGGTTCCTGGCACAGTGGCCATTTGCCGCTGTGTCAGAGATCGCGTGCCGGCAATCGGCCGGTGCGCACAACTTGTGCCTGCCCAGAGGCAGGCACAAAAGGTACAACAAAAATTTTGGGGGGTGGTAAGGTCAGGTTAGGGGGAAGGGAAAGGGGGAAGGCTGCGCAGCTTGGCGCACACAAGGTACACAATTGTGCACCCCCTTGCGAGCACTGACCCCGGATTTCATAACTTGCGCGCACACATGTATGCCCACGCGCAACCTTTTAAAATCTACCCCTAGAAATGCTGTACTTGGATTTCAGCCTTGCAGAGAGGAGCTTATAAATAAACTCAACAGTCCATAGGTGGAACCTAAGGTGATATGGCACTGGCTAAGGGACTTAGCTGGCTAAGGGATAAATGATAGAGCATGATGGTAAATGGATTATGCTGAAGAAAGAAAGGTTATTTATGGAGTACCTAAAGGATCAGTCCTGGGACCAGTTCTGTTCAATATATCTGTGATAATGTGGAGTAGTTAGGAGGAAAAGCTTCTCTTTTTGTGGATGGTACTAAATTCTACAGCAGTAGATACATCTAAGGGAGTAGAAGGTATGCAAGGCTAGCCAAGAAAGCACACGGCATGGTCAGCTGCTTGGCACTTAAGTTTCAATAGTAAAAACTGCAGTTTGATACATTTGGGGGTGCAGAAATATGAGGAAGCAGTATACGACACAGCAGGAAAGAGAACTCATGACGATTGTACCATATTTATTTATTTATTTAAATAATTTATATACCGGAGGTTCCTGTATAATATACATATCACCCCGGTTTACATAGAACAGTAACAATCGCTACATTTTGCGGTTTACATAGAACAGGATTAAACAACGAAGTTTTACATTGAGCAAAAAGAAGTAAACAAGTTTTAACATTGAAACAAACGAAGTAAACAAGTTTTTACTTTGAAACAAATTAATAGAAGTAGGCAAATAGTAAATACTATTAAACCATTAATAGACATGCGGTTAATAAATCAAAAAATAACATGGAGATATGTAAGTCCACATGAATATATGTATGTAGACTGTATGTAGACAGCATGAATATGTGAATCTCTAATTGAATAATGAAGAATAAAAAAGATCTGAAAAATATCATTGTGGGAGTGAAAAGACTTTTTTCCTGTTCTTGGTTCTAGGGGAAGGCTAGTTTGAATAACCAAGTCTTAAGTTTCTTTTTAAATGTAGTGTGGCATGGTTCCAGACGCAGGTCTGGAGGGAGCGAGTTCCAAAGTGAAGGGCCCGCTGTCGACAGTGCACGTTTCCTTAGAGCGGATTTCGCCGGTTGTGTGATTAGTCTGTTCTGATAAGCGCTTCTGGTAGGTTTTACGGATGTGTGTAGTTGAATTTGAAATGTTAAGTTGAGAGGCGCGATGTTGTATAAGGCCTTATGTATCATCGCTAGAGACTTGAATTGGATCCTGTATTTAATTGGAAGCCAGGGGAGGTAGTGGAGGATTGGGGTGATACGATCTCTTTTCTTGGCATTTGAGAGAATTCTTGCTGAGGCGTTCAGGACCATCTGAAGTGGTTTGGTGGTGCATGCTGGTAGGCCTAGGAGGAGAGAGTTACAGTAGTCTAATTTTGGGAGTATGATGGCTTGTAAAACCATGCGGAAGTCCCTGTATAGGAGGAGTGGTTTAAGTTTCTTTAATGTTTGAAGTTTAAAGAAACATTCTTTTGTTGTGTTGTTGACAAATTTGTTGAGATTGAGTCTGCTGTCTATGATGACTCCCAGGTCTTTAACTTGTTGCGTGATGAAGTGCCCGGTGGTGTCCGGATGTTGATTAGTGTTAGAATGTGAAGGGGGGGTATAGTTTTCCGGTGCTATAATGAGGATTTCGGTTTTGTTTAGGACCAAGTTGAGGCTGGTGAGTAGATTGTTGATAGCAGACAGACATTTATTCCAGTATGATATTTATTTATTTATTTATTTTTAATTTTTATATACCGAAGTTCTTGTTGGAATTACAAATCACTCCGGTTTACATAATTACAAATCACTCCGGTTTACATAAAACGATGAACTGCCCAACAGCGGATGGGGGCTTTACATAGAACTGTAGAACATAAGGAACAATAAAACCGGATGTCAATTTAACATAGTAATAATAAATATAATATAATATAATATGTACATACAATTTAACTATTTAACGTAGTAGAGATGACCTGTCAAATCTACCATATAGATACAATAAGAGTAATATAGTGAACTTATGGATTCAAAAATTGATTGAGCAGTTGTGGAGTCCTGATAGTAGGAATTGGTGAGATGTCGATAATTTAGGGATACTATTATTTAGGAAGTCCTCTTGTCTAAGTATCATTGAGAATCTGGGAAGGCTTGTTGGAAAAGCCAGGTCTTCAGTCTTTTTTTGAACTCTTGATGACTGGGTTCTAGTCTTAGATCTGGGGGGAGAGCGTTCCACTGGTGGGGTCCAGCTGAAGATAATGCTCGCTTGCTCAATGCTGATTTTACTTGTGGGATATGCAGTGTTCCTTTGTATGATATGGCTTTGTGTAGGGATTGAAAGATAGCAAAAGAGTAGGACAAGATGGTGTTCAGAGCTGGAAGAATGCTAGGATGCATAGTGGGAGAAATAACTACTAGAAAAAAAAAAGTGAAATTTCACTTGGAGTATCAACACAGATTGAGTGGAAGTATTCCAGAGAAGGGCTACCAAAATGGTACAGAGTCTGCATAAAAAGGCCTATGAAACGAGACTTAAGGATGTAAACATTTATTTATGTATATACGAATGTCTTCAGACATTCATATGTACATCATGCCAGTTTACATATAACATTGCTAGCTGGAAAAAAGGAGTTAAATGGAACTGGTTCAGGGTTAATAAAGGAGTTAAAGGAACTTAGGAAATTCAGGAGAAGAGAAACCGTAATACAATAACTCTGAGAAAGTGCAATAAAATAACTATATGAGAAAACTGGCTATATGGTAACATAGTGGAGGTAAAACAAATTGTGAGATTGCAAAAGGCAATGTAACAGGCATGAACAAGGGAGTGGCTTTCCCAAAGTCTACCTGCTTAATAACAGTTTATGGACTTTTCCTCCAGGAACTTGTCCAAACCTTTTTTAAATCCAGCTATGCTGCCTTTACCAGATCCTCTGACAATGAATTCCAGAGCTTAATTGTAGAATGAGTGAAAAAGAAAATTTTCCAATTTGTTTGGAAGGTGCCATTTATTAACTTTATGGAGTGTCCCCTAGTCCCTGTATTTTTTGAAAGAGTAAATAACTGATTCACATTTATCTGTTCTGTTGCGCTTCATGATTTTACAGACTTCTATCATATAACCCCTCACCTGTCTCTTCTCCATGTATACCCTAGGAGAGTGAAGACAGAGGAGATGTGATAAAGGTATTTGATGATACACAGGTGGTAAATCTTTAATGCAAGTGAAATTTTATAACCAAGGTTCATGCTATGAAGCTCTAAGAATGTACACTCAGGAGCAAGTTCAGGACATATTTTTCATAGAAAAGGTAGCAGATATGCATAACACCCTTCCACCACCATCACCACCCTGGAGCAGGTGGTGGAAGATAAAACAGTAATAAACTTTAAAAGAGCAAGGGATAAGCACAGAGGAACCTCAGTTGCAAAAAGAGATAGTGAAAGCACAACCTCACAGCATGTGATAAAAGAGCTAGTTACTATAGCTAATGCATAATCATACATATCCAGAACTTTTGTGTTGTGAAATTAGTGTCTCTTACCCCTTCACCTCCTTAGTAGATCCCCCTATTTCCATCCTCTTATAGTATGATTCCAATAACGTGGTCTGTCTCACCATGCCTAAAAAGATCCAACAACCTCATTCAAAATATCCCAGCTGACTCAAGTATTCAAGCAAAACAGTAAACTTTATGTCATGAAGCAACCCCTGTATTCTTATATTTAAACATGTATTTTTAATATATAAAGAAAAAAGGGTCACATTTTGAGGTATCTTGGCCTAATCCATTCTCCTCCTCTCTCTTCCCTCCCCCCCTCTCCCGTCAACTAAGCTGAGAAAGCAACTATAATTTGGACACCTAGTTCTACACGTGCACAGACCAAATATGTACCAAAAACATAAGAACTGCCTTACTGGCTCAGACCAAGGATCCATCAAGTCCAATATCCTGTTTCCAACAGTAGCCAATCCAGATTGCAAACAGAAGATCGATCCCATGCTAGCGCCCAGGGATAAAGTAGTGGCTTTCCCAAAGTCTACCTGCTTAATAACAGTTTATGGACTTTTCCTCCAGGAACTTGTCCAAACCTTTTTTAAATCCAGCTATGCTGCCTTTACCAGATCCTCTGACAATGAATTCCAGAGCTTAATTGTAGAATGAGTGAAAAAGAAAATTTTCCAATTTGTTTGGAAGGTGCCATTTATTAACTTTATGGAGTGTCCCCTAGTCCCTGTATTTTTTGAAAGAGTAAATAACTGATTCACATTTACCTGTTCTGTTCCACTCATGATTTTATAGACTTCTATCATATAACCCCTCACCCGTCTCTTCTCCATGCTGAAAACCCCTAGCCTTTCCTCACTGAAGAGCAGTTCCATCCCTTTTATCATTTTGGTTGGCCTTCTCTGTACCTTTTTCAGTTCAACTTTATCTTTTGGAGATGTGGCGACCAGCACTGCACACAGAACCTTTAGGTGTAGTCTCACCATGGAGTGATACAGAGGTATTATGATATTTGCCTCAATTCCTAACATAGTTTGCTTTTTTAACCACCGCCACACACTGAGCTGAGGATTTCAAAGTACTGTCCACGCTGAAGCCCATATCCTTTTCCCGGATGATAACTCCTAATATAGAACCTAACATTGTGTATCTACAGCATGGGTTATTTTTCCCTATATGCAACACCTTGCACTTGTCCACATTAAATGTTATCTGCCATCTGGATGCCCATTCTTCCAGTCTTGCAAGGTCTTCGTGCAATTTATCACAATCTACTTGTGATTTAACAGTTTGAAATAATTTTGTATCATTGCAAATTTGATCACCTCATATATAAATCAAAAGGATTTACAAAGAGCACACTAAAAACAAAAGAAAACATCTTTTCTAGGGTCTAGTCTACCATCCATCAGATGGCTGATGTCTGAAAAGCATCTTTATGAAATTAGCGATAGTTACTTGCATCATTTGGATGAGTAAAATGGAGTAAAAATAAAAAATTCAATTAGTCATAAAAGTAGTTAATAAAAAAGACAATTATGCAATTAGCGCATGCACTGAAAAGTCCTCATTTAAAGTGTAGTAAAGGTTTTGAGAAGACAAAAGCTTATTACAGTCGGGGCCTGATTTTCAAAAGCCTTTACATGCATAAAAATGGGTTTTACATGTGTAAATGCACGTTACCTGTGTAAGTTGACCTTTGAAAATTGCTACAATACATACTATTGAATTGTCCATAGGATTTACCCATTTAAGTGCACTTAAAATGGGTAAATTACTTTGAAAATGGTTACAATATTTACATTTACACATGCAAAAACTTTTGAAAATTACCCCAATATACAGCAAGATGATTTGCTGAGAATTTGGCATAAAATTGTTAATAAAATGATTACATTTCATAATATTTTAAGAATCCTGTTGAGTATAAAAATTAATGACTTCAGTAATCCTAATGTGAAGTAAGCAGTCAAGCAAGCACATAAATAATTATGATGTTGATGTAGTAAACTGTGTTAATTCCGCAATTATCATATGTATACAGAATATAATTTGTATTAGGGGCCAATGTTAATAAGATGGAAAGTACTGTGTAAAAGTATATGGACAGTAATGCATACTACAGCCACTCTACAAGATGTAAAGATTTTTGCGCTAACGCATGTTTTACATTTTGCACATTTTAGCACATGTAATTTTTCACTGCATTAATAAGTAATGAGCTGTTTTGCATACTTTGCATCTCAAATGTTATATTAACATTAATGCAAGCTAATTTACACATTAATAGCACTTACATGCACTAAAAACTTGCAATAAAGTGGAGATTTAATATAAATTACCATTAATTCAGTAAAAGCATAAGAACATAGATATGGCCATAAGATATGCCAGGAGCCCAGCATCTGGTCTCTGACCATGGCCAGTTTGAGTCACAAATACCTGGCAGATAGATATTAGTTTAGTACATTGGCCCCTAAGTATCATTTTACTTATTTTAAACCAGTGACAGCAATAAGAAGTCTGTTTTACAGTGGTGCATAGAGGGTGAGGCATGCAGCACTGGCAATTCTATCTTCAAAACTATAAAACTCTTGGGGAAAAACAATAAAATTTTTGATTCACAAGAGGTCAGGGAATGCTCAGCAGGAACGGGTAGGAAAGAGGTGGTCAGATGTACGCTGGGTAGGGAAGGTCATGGAGAGTTGATCAGGGGAGAGAGGGAGCACAGGGAAGAGGATGCAGAGGGTGGGGGAGTCGAGATTGTTGGACAAGGATTTGAGCATGTGAAGGGATGATTGAGTAGTTGGGAGAAGTGAGGGGTGATGGGGGCATGGAGGGTAGTGACCGGGTACAAGGGCATTACTATGTCAAGTTCTGAGAATAGGCATTTCTTCTCTCTCTGGAGGAGGAAATATATTTCTGTTTCTAGTTCTCCAGTTTTGCACTGCATGCAGGTGGTCTTGGTGTTTCCATTCCAGTTTTTGTTTTCCGCATTTGTAATTTGTGGTCTTTTATTCTATATGTGTCTGTGTTCTGTATGTGTATGACTGAGATGAGGTACGTTACTAGAGGTTTGTATCAGTCTTATTTGTTGTATTTTCTCAAATACAACTGGGGTAGGGCTATTCTGTTTCATTTCTCGGAGTTAGTGCTGCTGCGGTTTGGCAGGTTTGATAGACATGTACAGCATGGGGTTTGTTTGTGTTATATTACAATGCACCTGGAAGCAGAGGGAGTTTGTGATGCAGTTGAATTGAGACCAGAATCAGAATATCTTTTGTATGGCGAGTTGTACAGGGAAATGTCTTAGTTCTGCTCTGCACTCATTGTTAGGAAGTGGGAGATTCATTTGGATGCAGAGTACATATTTATATTTAGTCCCATGATGGTCATGTGGTTCAGTGTGTCTTGCATGTGAGCGTCATCTCTCAGGTGTGTCCTGATAGAAAAAAGGTTGAGAACCACTGCTCTAAATGGCCCAGGCAGGACTATTAGTTTAGATAAATCTCACCTTTTTGTATAGTACCATTCAACCTTTTCTAAATTATATAACTTCCAGTATGTCCCGCTATTAAAAATGAAAGATATAAAAGCATGGCTCACATCAAAGTCAAATATCCACCCAGATGGTGGAAAGTTGACAGATAAAAGTGGTTCAAGCAGCTCTACTACGAAGGGGAGCGACATATCTTACAAGGGAGCCAAACTGTCCAAAATATAGCTTTTCCTCTTAGGAAATTTGTATTTTTAGCTTATTATAAATCAGACATTTATATTTTTAATGCCTTGATATGGAACCAGTCTTGGCTCAGTTTCACTCTTAAATTAACTTCCATATTTCTGACAACAAAATACATGTGAAGCTAATGAGTTTGGGGATAAAACATTTACATTAATCATCTCTGATCAGGTGATTAATTTTATAAATAAAATTATAAATATAGACACAAATAAATGCAATTAAGATCAAAGTTGTATGAGTACCAGACAGCAAGATATTAAAATTAAAGTAAAAATTTAAGTGACTACATCATTCTGGAAAGAAATAAAAAATATATTGCCTAATAAATCATTTCTACACTGGAATTCCAGTGACTGCAAAGGAAAACAAGGAGTCCTGCTGAAGCTTCTCAAACTCAGATTCATGGTTCAAACCCTGTGTGATCTCTTCAGACATTTACCTAGCAATGACCTTTTCTACAATTAGGGCACCAACTTATTTGCAGCAGTGACACTCTACAATTATCTTTCATAGACTCTGAGGCGGTGATATCAGTATCAAGATTCTCATCCTCATCTCAGTAAGAAAATCAACAAAACTTATGAAGCCCAATTTTGTCTCTTATTACCAGGGACTTTTTCAGGGTTACATGCTGGTACTGAATATCAGCATCTTTTCTTCCACCTGTTTAAACTGCCTTGAGGTCCCCCCCTCTGCCACCAAAAAAAATCATCTATGCCATCCCCATTCCTCCTCGTGTTTTCTCTTCTATATGGCGAACAGTCTTGGAGAAGAGAGATTGCTACCTGAGCAGGGAAGTGGAGGAGCGAAGAGGACTGGCTTCTGTGACTATGACTGTTGACTCCTTTTGCAGTTCCTCTATTGTTGCTGTTGTCCTTGTTGCCTTGGCTGCTGATAGGCAGGATGTCGGTAGGGATAATAATTTTGGTAACCCTTATATGGTCTACATGGGTAGAAGTTCTTCCTGTAGTTTGAATAATATATTTTCTAGTAGAAGATGGTGTATCTCGGGAAAGTTAAGGATTGTAATGCTACATTTTGCTCTTTGATTTGAGAAACCATTTCCCCGAGCTTCTCACCAAAGAGATTGCTTCCCTTACATGGCAAGTTTGCTAATTTATCATGCACATCCTCTCATATCGCACCTGAACGGAGCCATGCTAGAAGTCTTGCCACTACAGAAGCTAAGGATCTGACCGAAGTATCGAACCCTTAATATGTTGTTCTGAGAAGGTGACGTAAGCCTTCTTGCAAATCTGATAGTGGCTGAGGTGTTCCCATATCTCCTTGTTGTATTGAGATAAAGAGTATCATGCTTTGAACACATTCATATAAATATTGCATTATATAAAATTGATGTTGGTGTATTCGTGCATTGAGCATGAGGTTCTGAAAGATCTTCCTGCCAAATTCATCCAGCAACTTGCCAACCTTTCCAGGAGGTGTATTGGAATGCAATCTTGTTTTCTTTGCCTTTTTCATTGCAGATGCTACCACAGAGGCATGTGGGAATTGAACAATACTGTAATGGGTGGATTTCTGCATTTTGTACTTGAGATTCAATTTTCTGGAAATTATGACGAGACAATTAGGAGAGTCCCACGCTCTAGCTATGACTGAGTCTAGTAATGAATGTGATGGGAGAGCAGTAGGTTCCAATGGCATCTCCAAAATTTTCAAGATGCCCATCGTCTCAGCCCTAGGATTGGGTAATTTTCTAGTTTCAATTTTTAATAGAAGTACCAATTTTTTCTAAAAACTTGGAATAAGGTCCTCTGGAGGTGAAGATGGTTGATGCAGCTTTTCTGGAGGGTCCGAAGGGATACCCATTGATCTCCCTGGCAAGTATGGTGGGGAGTCACCAGGGCAGTGAGACAATACTGGCAAGCCCAAAGGGCTGATGGAGTGCTGTGTACTAACGCTCAGCTTTGAAGGTGAAGGAACGGGATCAGAGTGACAATAGCGACCTGCCTCCAATTGAATTGGGGAATGAGGAGTCCCCATCTCTTGCTGAACAGGTAGATTATCGAAAAAAAGACTTAAAAAATGGAAGTGATTTGTGTCAATGCTTTCTCCACCACGGATCTGTATTTCTAACGAGGACATAGAGCTAGAAGATCGATGAGATGTGGATATGTGTTGCCGAGATATTGGTATTGCTGCTTTTAATGTTTTCTCGGGATGCAGTTGGTCTAGGTGTTGGAGGTTCTGATAGTTGTAGCTTTGGCTTGTCCCATAAAGGTTCTTGTAAAGAGGGGGGGGAACAGTGACATTGGGTCAGTGAGTGTTCCCCTTCACATTGACTGGATTTTGGCAAGGAGATCAACTCTACTGGTGATTCTACTTCCATTTCCTGATCAGATAATTGTAGTAAGGGAATGAGAGATGGTGATAGATCTGATTGCTTAATAAACTTTGAAATTTTTGTTAATTTCGATTTCTTCAGCTCTGCAATATGTTTTAATGTCTCCAATACCTTGATGTGCTCCCATGTGTTGTGTCGACTTGTGCGCTGACGTCTTTGGCGCTAAGCAGTGCACAGACATCTTCGGCGCCTCTTTGTGCACAAAATTATCCGATGCATTTGTATGTGCAGACGTCTCTGGCACATCTGTATGCACAAAACGGCTTCAGCACAGTTAAGTGCGCCAATGCCATAGAGGCACTGCTGTGCACCGGCACAGACATTGCTTTTATAGGCAATCTAGCTCCCAGTGAGGAAGTGCACCTCAGTCAATTCGGATGCAAAGTCTTTGGTCCTGACGAGGACTGAGCCGGATTTCCATCTGCCGGAGATGGTGCATAAGATCCTAACATTTCTTCTCTCAGACAAAGGATCTTAGCCACTTGGTGGTGCTGAGCTCTGGGAGACATTCTCCCACAATGCTCACAAGCCGGTTGATCATGGTTGGGACCAAGGCACAAATAACAGTATTCGTTTCTGTTGGTCACCAACATGATTTTCCCACAGACATGTCCAAGTTAGACTTTAAATTGTCTTTTTTTTTTTTTGAGGAGAAAGTAGCAGAATGCGAGAAAAAAGAAACTGAGGGTAACCGCTCAATACGCATGGGAAGGAGCCGCGCAGCTGCAAGAGAAAAACTTTGAGCTAATTTTGAATGACCCGCAAACTGAAGTTCTTTTTAGCCACCTGAATTAATAGTTTTAACATGCACTACCATCCCCTCAAAGGCCATATCACAATAGTGTTAAGGCACTTCTTAGGGTGTGGGGGATAAGCCTAATATTTATTTATTTAGTTATTTATTTATTTATTTATTTTTGGATTCTTATATACCGATATTCTTGTATGATATACAAATCATGTCGGTTTACAATACAACAGAACAATCGCAGCATAGGCATTACATTGAAACAAAAATACAACAGAACAATCGCAGCATAGGCGTTACATTGAAGAACATAAAACAAAGCGTCTAATAACATATAATATAATACAACCGAACAATCGCTGCTAAGGCATAACATGAACCTTAGTGTCTGAAAGAATATAAATATAAATATGCAAACATATGTACAATGCTAATATAGCATAAGGGGGTCCTAAAGAGTAATGGCACTTTGAAACTTAACGCAAAATCATCAACATTCACATGATCCAAGGGAGGTAAGGGAGGAGAGGGGGTGAGAATAGGAGGGTGTTGTTGGGAGGGCGAAAGAAGAGGATTGGGCTAAGAAAGGGAGAAGAAGAAGGATCTTGGCTCTCAGTGGTGACCTGTTAAGTTCTTTAACTGGTGTCAGAGTGGTCTAAGGGATCCGGGAAGGCTTGTCTGAAAAGCCATGTTTTTAAGAGTTTTTTGAATGTTTGGTGGCACGGTTCTGGACGGAGCTCCGGAGGCAGAGAGTTCCATAGGGTGGGCCCTGCTGTCGAAATTGAACGTTTTCTTACAGAGGATTTGACTGGTGGGGTGTATAATGATCCTTTGTAAGCGTTTCTGATTGGTCTGTTGGATGTGTGAGGACGGAGTTGAGAGCTTAGTTTGAGATGGGTGATGCCATGAATGTCCTTAAGGATCATCATTAAGGTTTTGAAGGTGATCCTAGATTTTATGGGAAGCCAGTGAAGGAAATGAAGGATGGGCGTGATATGGGCTCTCTTGTTTGAGTTAGTAAGCATCCTTGCCGCAGCGTTCTGGACCATCTGAAGTGGTTTGATAGTTATCGCTGGGAGACCTAGCAGGAGAGAGTTGCAGTAGTCTAACTTTGTGAGGATGATTGACTGAACAACTAAGCGGAAGTCTCTAAAATGCAGAAGCGGCTTCAGATATTTGAGAACTTGAAGTTTAAAGAAACATTCTTTAGTTGTGTTGAGGACGAATGACTTTAAGTTGAAATGGTTGTCGATCCGGACCCCTAAGTTTCTGACTGATGGGGAATGGTTGATAAAGGATTTAGCGAATTGGGAGGCGCTTTGGGAGTTTAGGAGAGCGTGGTTTTCGTCTGGCGAAATGAGGATCTCGGTCTTGTTGGGATTTAGGATGAGGTTGAGGATGAGGTTGAGGCTGGTGAGCAGACTATTGATGGATTGTAGACAGCTGTTTCAGTGTGCCCAGGTTTTTTGTAGGGAATCAGTGATAGGTAAAAGAATCTGAATGTCATCGGCGAAAATGTGATATATTAATTTGAGGTTAGAAAGTAATTGGCAGAGTGGCAGTAGATAAATGTTAAAGAGTATGGGGGAGAGGGATGATCCTTGCGGGACACCCATGGTCGATTTGATTGGGTGTGATTCCTTGTTGTTGATCCTAACCTTGTAGAATCTATTCTCAAAGAATGATTTGAGCCAACTGAGTGCCTGACCTTTGATGCCGATATCTGATAAGCGCTCCAGTAGGGTGGAATGATTAACCGTATCGAAGGCGGCTGATAAGTCGAGGAGTGCAAGAAGGTAGGGTTGTTTACCTTCCAGATTGAGAAGAATGGTGTCCAATAGAGAGGTTAATAGGGCTTCGGTATTTTGGGATTTTGGGATTTTCTGAATCCGAACTGGAAGGGGGAGAGAATGTTGTTCTCCTGTAGGTACTCCGACAGTTGTTTGTTTACAATTCTTTCCATGACTCTGGAGATCAAGGGTAGGTTTGCAATTGGGCGGAAATTAGCAGGGTCCAACGTCGGAAGGTTAGGTTTTTTCAGTAAGAGTTTAAGAATGGCTAGTTTTAGTTGGTCTGGAACACTTCCTTGGGTTAAGGAACAATTAATGATGTCTGCTAGTGATTTTGAAATGATATTTTGGATGGAGAGAAGTAAATTAGCAGGAATTGCATCCAGCGGATGAGAGGAAGGTTTTATCTTCTTGAGGATGGTTTCGATTTCCAGAGATGATGGGGTCTCAAAAGATGTTAGTTCGCCGCTCTGAATGGTTGTTGAAGTGCTGAAAGGAAGGGTTGTCGGATGGGGGGTAGAAAGTGGCTTGAGGAGGTTAATTATCTTATTTTCAAAATATATGGCCAGCTCTGTGGCTTTAGAAGAAGCTTGCTCATCTGGAATGAGGGGGGGGGGCGAGAGTTTAGTGAGAGATGAAACAAAAGAAAATAAGGCTTTAGAGTCGAAGGAAAAGTTGTGGATTTTTTTTTAGAGAAGTAGTCTTTTTTTGCTTTGAGGATGGCATTCCTGTATACGTTAAGGTGGGCTTTATAGATGGATAGGGTGGAGGCGGATGGGGTCTTGCGCCATCGGAGCTCTTTACTATGAAGTTCTTGCTTGATGGCCTTAATTACTGGGGTGTACCAGGGGTTCCTATTCTCCTGGGATGGGTGCATAGATTTGGTGAGGGTTGGGCAGGATTGATCTGCGATCTCCCTTGTAATCTTAACCCATGAGTTTACAGCCGATGGAGCGTCTGTGAGATCTAGATGAATTAGCTCTTTTGAAAGCAGTTTGCTGAGTTGGTCTGTGGAGCAGGGTTTCCTGTATTGGATTGTAGTTCTAGGGAGGACAGGTCTAGGATGATCTCTAATTTGAAGTTCGGCTGAGATAATTTGATGGTCGGACCACGGGACTGACACACATGTTGGATGAGTGGCGGAAGTGAGGCCATCGTTAAGGAATATGAGGTCTAGTGTGTGACCTGCTTTATGTGTGGGGCCTTTAACAATTTGTCTAAAGCCCAAATGGCTGAGTGTTGTCAGTAAAATTTCGCAATTGGGGGATAATGGAACTGTGTCCACGTGGAGATTAAAGTCTCCCATCAGGATGGCTGGTTTGTCTTTCTTGAAATGTTTAGTCGTGAATTCTATCAAAGGTGAGGGATCAGCGTCTAGAGATCCTGGTGGTGAATAGACCAGAGCGATTTGGAAATGGTCTGAGTTGAAAAGAGCTAATTCTAGGTTGTTTATTCTGGTGGATAATTGTAGGTCGAGTCCTAGCTCCTTTTTTGCTGCTAGCAAGAGGCCTCCTCCTCTTTTTTTCAGTCTCGGGATTGAATGGATGTCATACAGATGGTTAGGGAGCTGGTTTAAGAGTACTGTGTCTGTTGGTTTCAGCCATGTTTCTGTAATGGCGCAAAGGTCAGGTTTGGCGTCTGTCAGGTGGTCGTTGAGAAGATGGATTTTTTTTGTGATGGACTGGGCGTTGAAGAGGGTTAATGTAAATAAGGTGAGACCGAGCATTTGCCTTCTTTATGAAATTAATTTTATCTTATAATTCATATTAAAACATCAGATCATCTGTACTGCTGCCATGCCATAACCCTTAATTGTTCTAGTAATTGCCTTGACAGAGAGAGATATTATTTATTTATTTATTTAAAACATTTTATATACCGGTATTAGTTGTGGACATCATACCGGTTTACATTGAACGAATTAAGTTTGGAAATTACATGTTAACAGGGAGAGCAATAACTGGGATAGGGGGTAATAAGAGGCAGCTATGAAGTAAAGATTAACAGAAAACAACTGAGTCCTCAATATGAGGAAATTTCAATATTAATAAGGACCTAGTAAATACTTCATATTAGCCTGATTTTAAAAGGCCTGCGCACTTAAAACTAGGGGCCGGGCCACGCACATAAACCCTGGTGCACGCATAAATGCCGGGCCTCTCTGAAGGGGCGGACCAGGCCAGGACACTGCCATTGTATGCTGTCCTGAAGACTCGCATGCCAGCAGCCGACCGGTACACGCAACTTACTTTAGCTCCGGCCCTGAAGTAAGATTTAAAAAAAAGAAAAAAAAAGATAGGAAGGGTTTAGGGGGTGGGGAGAAGAGGGAGGGAGTTTAGGTAGGGGGGTAGGGAATTGGGGAATGCCCAATTGTGTCGCCACACGTAATTTGCAAAAATACACACACCCCTTGCACAGCCATCCATGTGCGCGCGCAGCTTTTAAAATCTACCCCATTGCTTTTTCCAATGACAAATTCTTTTTCAATGGGCCACAGTATCAGGCTTGAAAGTGAAACACTGATACATTCATAGAGAACAGTTTCATTAATTTTCTAAATGTAAAAGATAGATATTAACAGATGCTATATTATACTGTATAGGCAGACAATGAGTTGCTCTAAGTTTGCAAAACTAATTATTGGTATATCTTCTAGACTTTTCTGTTTTATGTCATATTTCAGCAAAAAATTGGCTTCTATAAGCACTTGAAAACTTTATTTTCTCTCCAGCGCATTTTGGACCAGATGTGCTAAGTTTTTTTTCATCACATACAAATGTGAAACCCTGTTAGCACATCTGGCTCTTTATGCTCCCTCTAAAACATTACCTTTATAGAAACTGCTAATTTCATTCATAAAGTTTTAACATGTTCATGTTATTTATATTGTAGCCATAAAACTATTTTATACTTGTTAAATACTGAACAAATGATAAAGTATTAATTACAAAACTAAAAATAACAAGGGGAGAGAAAGAAAACTTCACATATATTATATAAGCACATTTCTTTGGTACTCTACTTAGAAATAGTATATATTGAATGTTTATGGCAATCCAACAATTTCTAAACTGTGCTTAAAATGTAAATTCAACTTACCCACAGATGTTGCAAAATCTTACAAAAATTAGAACAGTAATAGTAATCCATATCTAATAACATGAAACTAAACCAGGATAATTTTTGTTCAGCTTATGCTTCTCAAACTGAGACTTCCCGTCTTCTCAGGGCTAGCAACAGTAAACCAGAACCAATTAAAGGCAACATGCATAATTCAGAGACCCTATTCAATGCGTTATACATGAGCTCTTCCCCTTTAAGAGATGGGCTATGTTCAGCTTAACTTTCAAAGTCACATGACCTGTCTCAACTTTAGGAAAAAAAAAACAAAGGAAGAAAAATAAACACATAAAAATGACAAGGGCATATTCAAATATATTTGAAATTTAGCATCCAGTTTTGAAACTCCAAAAGCAAAAATTTGTAAATTTACATGCTGCAAAAAATAAAGTAGCTTTTTCTATTTTGGTTGTGGTTTAAAAATACAGCCAGTTAATCCTGCTGTGGTGACTCATGACATTAATACACTTAGTAAAAAGTCTCTGTTGCCCGACACAGGAAGAATAGACTTGAGGGCTGTGTTCAAGAGCTCATGATAAACCTAAGAAGCTGGGCAACAAACATTACGCATACACTCTCTCTTTGAAACCTAGTGTGAAGATCACAGGTACAAAGTTCCCACAAACTTTACCTCAACGCGCACAGTCCGAACACCTCCCCCTAAAAGGAATCAACACCTATAGTATCTGAATGTAATCCACTTTGAAAGGTCTGAAAAAGCAAACTATAAAATAAACACTAACAAAACTAGAAAGATGCAGTATTCATCAGCATGCGCTCACCTATTAGTGTGCCTGCATGTGTTAGTGTGCGTCCTGTTATGTTTATGAAAATAGTTTTTTGCAAAGATCCAGCTGATTTCTAAATGAAGCCTGTATTGAGTATGTTTTCATGTTTTTTGCATACAATTTGTAGTACTTTGTTAATTGATCCTTGAGAGATGCCTGAAAATTTTCCTGAAATTCATAGGCCCTTAGTCACATTTTTTAAATATATTATATGATGTGCATATTTTTTATTTGCTGACATCGAAAGAAAGCATAAAATGTTCCTAAATTTCATATTTGGGTAGATCAGCTCTTAGCTTTACAAATTGTTAATCCTTTGGTTCCTTTTATCTCTAGAAGACAGCAAATATTTTCTGTATATTTAAATCATTGTTTAATATTTTACAAATGTAAAGTAAAATGCATTTTTATCCTAAAAACAAGAAGAGAATAGAAATGGATACAACTCAAAGGAACATCTTGGGGAAATTTCATATCCCTTACCTACACACTCCATTTCTGATTTTCTTATACAAACTATTTTTGAGAATAGATTTATCTTCTCACAGATTTACTCAGTTGGATAAAGTGGCCCCTATCATCAATTAAACTCCATCTTTCAGACTTTACATTTTATTGTTGCCTCTCCCCAAATACTTAGGGGTCGATGTAATAAAGTGCACCCATCCTAGTGCATGGGTTTACACATGGTTGGGAGCATTATACAAGCACCCAATGCGGTAAGGAGAATATCATGCCCAAAACGCATGCCCTAATAAACGTGCAGTCGATAGCACCCATTATATGTAAATTCCATGTAGATGAGGCTATTGACTATTTACCCCTCCTCCCCGATGCAGGAAAGTGCTGGGAGCCCAACACACTTTTTAACGCAGCAAATTTAACTCCAGCCCCAGAGGTGGAGTTACGTCAATTTGCGAGTCAAGGGCTCATGTTGTGACATACTAATGCTTGCGGTGGAAAAACAAATGTATAATGGCTTGATAAATTTAAAAAAAAAAAAATTTTCTTATGGCCACATAATTTACACACCCATAGCAAGGGGCACTTAATATAAGACACTTCAGCAACCTCAGCAAAATAAAATTATTAGCCTGAAGAAGCGGGATAAAAACAGCCGCTTGTACTGAGCACCTGTTGCAATTGTGGGTGAACGACAGACTTGAACATTACAGATGCACACTTCTCCCCTAGCGTGCCTTTTTTTTTTTTTTTTTTTTTTTTTTTTTTACAAAGCCCCTCATTTAAATCCAGTCCCAGGCCAAAAAATGGCCTAGGCACAGCACAAGGGTCAGGTTCCAGCGCCCAGCCCTGAGACCTGGTCTTCTTGCTGAGACTTAAGCCCAGCACCGGACTGTCATTACTCTGGAACCATCCTCCAAGCAGATGTCGTCATTTTTCAAGTGCTAGGACATAAAGAAGGTATCAGGAGGCCTTTGCCTAGGCCTCAGCACCAGGACCAGGCCTAAGCCTACCAGAGGACTTTTTTTTTTTTTTTTTTTTTAAATGTATATGAAAATATAAAAATACCTGAAAGTTTTTGGGTAAGAGGCTATTTTCAGTTCATTCCATTCATAATAAATAAAAAATGGCCTCATTTGTTGCATTTTGTTAAAAATGAATGCATTTTCATACCCTCCAAACACTGCTATGAGACTAGTGTTGGATCGTGGCATTAGAGACCATCCATATTTCTCCACTTTATCTGACTTGCACTGGATAATGATTTAGTACAGAGTATGATTTAAGCTGCTCTGACTTTTATGGTAAAGATCTTCATTATTTTTCAAGCAGGGGCCACTTTGGCAAAAACTACAATGTGAGAGCCAGAACTGTTGCCAGAGTGGCCGGGACCAAGGTCAAGGGGGGTGTCCCCTTTCCCATGATAGAGCTGGCTCAGAGCAACTTATGAACTAAAAGAAAGTCTGCTCCCCCAAAATCTCTCTAAGCAGGTCTTCCTCCCACAACACACTCTCCCTCTCCCCAGCCCATCTCCTCCCACACATTGTTACCCAAGTTTCTCCCACAAATACACTCTACCCAGCTCCTTCTTCCACACACACACTTGTGCCCTAATACACAGCCCCCCCAAACACACACCCCATCACCCCACTCCCTATCCTTTCTCCATCCTGATCCACCCCTACAAGCCAGCTCTCTCCCTAGTTTAAAGACTCCCCTAACTTTCTCTGGAGGCTTGTGCTGTAACTGCTTCCAGAACAGCGGTTCTGTTTTCTTCTCCACTGTTCTCAGAGAGTTTGAGCCATGTGGTGCCTTAACTCCTGCGTTGGTTCTTACAATCTCAAGAGAATAGTGTGAGAGTTTGGGAACCATGTAGTTCAAACTCACTGAAAGGTGTGCAGTTCCAGAAGAAAGCATAACAGTTGTTTTGGAAGCAGCATTGGTTGTAAGTCTCCAGAGAAGGTGGATAAGTGCTTGTAATGGAGAAGAGAATCAGGGAACCACACTTAGGACTGATAAGAATCCCATTACAATGAAGAGCACTGCTTTAATGATATGTACAGCTTAGGTCCAGGTTACCTGAAGGAAAAATGAATACAATATGTTCTAGGATACTGTCTCTGCCTTGAAGACAAATTTTTTCTTTGCACTCCATTAAAGAAAGAAAGTAGACTGGGCAGGACCAGAAGACCGGCCTTTCGTGTGTAGCCCTACCCAATAGAATTCTCCCCCTAAAGAACTACAAACAGAAACCAATTTTCTGAGGTCGAACATCGGTGGTGGGGGTGCTGGGTGTTTAGGCATTTTTTTCTTGAAGGAGTTCTAATAGTTTTAAGGCACTGTTTCTGCACAGGCTTATTTGGCCTATGTTGTGAAGCTGGGAGGAATAGTAATTGTTGGAAAACTACAGGCCGGTTAGCCTCACCTCGGTGGTGGGAAAATTTATGGAGACTCTGCTGAAGGAAAATATAGTGAACTAACTACAATCTGGTGGGTTGCTCGACCGGAGGCAGCATGTAGTCACCAGGGGAAGGACGTCAGATAAATCTGATTGATTTTTTAAATTGGGTGACTAGAGAATTGGATCAGGGAAGAGCACTCGATGTAATTTACTTGGATTTTAGTAAAGCTTTTGATATGGTCCCACATAGTGTTATGATTTAGTGGATCCAATAATAGGAAGTAACAGTCTTATCTAGAATGACGGTTCCAGTTCCGAAGACTGCTAGCTGAGATAAGGCCTAACCAGAGCTCCATCCAGTAGTCAAGGCAGTCCACACGCAAACCAGTCCAAACCAGAGTTAGGGCAGGCAGTGAACAATCCAAGATGCAGAGTCCAAGGTTGAGACAAGCAAGAAAAAGTCCAAAAGTGAATCCCACACTAAGAAGCAAAGCTGGTGTTTAAATTTAAATCTCTGATGTTCCTGTGGTACTGTGGGAACTTCTGGCAGGGACACCCAGCATGACAGGGGGGGGGGGGAGGAGCCATGACAGAGTGCGCCTCCTGTTGTGCTGCTCCAGAGACAGCTGCTGCCGACAGCTATTGCCATGCTGCAGGATCGCCAAAGAGAGGAATCATTCAACTTGTCTAGATTAACTGTTACTACGTTTTAGCCTAAAGAAAGCAGGCTTAAGAGATCACCTTGTTTTCTCATGTTCGTGTCTCCAAATAGGTCCGTTTTGCCCGCACAAGGACAGAAATGAACCCCACTCATAAGCCAGAGTATATAGGGTATGACCTCTAATCTCTCAACATTAACTGCTAGTGCTCTTCTAAATACAACAAAAACTTCCTTCTGGAGCTCAAAGGGTAACAAACAGGTAACATAACAAGGTGCCCTAGGAAATTCTTTATAATCAAGCCAGTGGCAATCAACCAATATAATTGGGCCTATACAGGATCTGTATCTTTCCGCCACATTTTCTTGGTCTCTTGATTCTTGATCTTTCTTCCCACATGTAGTACAGAATACTTGCTTGGTACTGACTTCTATCAGCAATGCTGTTCTTGCGTTTTCTCCTTTACCACAATATTCAGTTTTCTAGAATCAAGCCTCTCATTAGTTGGAATGGGAATGTTCTATGTGTTCACAACTTCTTCAGTCTCTGGACCTGGGCATGCACCTGGGCCTGGCCTGGCATCAAGGCCTAGGCCCTGCCAGGGCCTCCAATCACTCCTGCCCAGGTCCTAGCACTTGATAAATGACCGGTGCAACTGGTGCTACTTTGACATACAGCCATATATTTCTATGGCTATACAACAAAATGGCGCAGTCCGAACTGGAGGAAGTCACCGAAATGACATCACTTCAGCACCATCCCTCATTCTTCAAGCAACAGGACCCAGGCAGGAACAGCAGGAGAATCCAGCCCAAGGTCTAAGCATTGGGCCCAGCCCTAGACCTCGACACCAGGCAGTTTTTTCACAGGAAAGGCCTAGCCAGTACTGCTAGAGAGCCAGATTTTTTTTTTTGTATTAGTAAAATGCCATAAACATTTTCAAGTATTTTTGTAGGAGACTATTTTTGGTTTGCTCGATTTGGCATTTGTTACAAATGAATGCATAACCCTAGTGGATGATCCAACATCACCTGTCCTCATTTTGGGCAGGAGGCTGTGCCTAGCAGCTGAGGAGTGAAATTTTGAAACTGCTTCATCAGCCTAATCCCTATTTTTTTCTTTAAAATGTCATCTAATTTGGACAGCATGAATGAGGCCAGGACATATTAAGCCAGCCTGAATGTTTCTTTAATCACTCAGACCATTAAGGATCATAGCAAGACCCTTATTTTAGTTTTTGGTGGTATTGTAAAAGTTTTAAAAACAAAACAGCAGCAATGCTTTCAATTTGTCTCTTTTCTTTCCACCACAGTTGCAAATAGATGTCAGTTATTTTCATATTCTAATTTTACTAGTGCTAACAGTGTCCAGTTAAATAACTTGTCAATAATGGAGCACATCTGCAAGGTGGCAAACCTTGCCCTGCAAAGGAGGAAACAAAATAGTCCCAGAGGAAATGATTTCTGTTTCAGTTCATCTGCATTTGGAATGAAAACCCAAGAATACGGCTCAGACATACAGTTTAAATAAACAACCTGCAATGATCATCATTTGCATTTACACTAAGCTGCATTCAAATCAGGAAAATCGGTAGAAGCAAATTACTAATCTATTCCTAGATGTAACTAAACAAATTATTTGCATACATCAGACAAACCAAAACAATTTTTAGGCATTAGAAAATCAAAAAGAGGTACAACATAAGAACATAAGACATGCCATACTGGTTACAACCAAGAGTCTATCAAGCCCAGTATCCTGTGTCCAGCAATGCCAATCCAAGTCACAAGTACCTGGGAAGCACCCAAACATTAAATAGATCCCAAGCTACTATTCCTTATTAATAGCAGTTTATGGACTTCTCCTCTAGGAACTTATCCAAACATTTTTTAAACCCAGTTACACTAACTGTAGTAATCACATCCTCTGGCAATGAATTCCAGAACTTAACTATGCATTGAGTGAATGGAGAAATTACTTACCTGATACTTTCGCTTTCCTTAGTGTAGACAGATGGACTCAGGACCAGTGGGTTTATGTTCCCCTGCCAGCAGTTGGAGATGGAGCAATCTGACATCACAGTACACATAATGCTGCAGTGACCCCAGCCTGCCAGTATTCTCTTCAAAAGCAACTGTGGACAGACTAGCAAAAAAAAAAAAAAAAACTTGATTAAAAACAGACAACCATAACTGTATCCAACCAACCTTAAACACTGAACTCACATAAGATTCTAGGTACCCTTAGCTAGGGAGTGGATGAACACTTACCAGCAATCCCTTGGTACCCAGAGCCCCACAGGATGACTTTTGTCACACTCATGCGGCAGCAGAGGGCGGGAAGCTAAGTCTATCTGTCTACACTAAGGAAAACGAAAGTATCAGATAAGTAATTTCTCCATTTCCTAGCATGTAGACAAATGGACTCAGGACCAGTGGGATATACCAAAGCTAATCCCCAGCAAGGTGGGAGGCTGCCCATGGGCCAGCCAACACCACATGTGCAAAGGCTACATCTTCCCAGGCCTATACATCCAGACAATAAAACCTAGAAAAAGTGTGTAATGAGAACCACATCGTAGCTTGGCAGATATCGATCGGAGACAGACTAATCTCCGCCCATGACACTGCCTGAACCCTACTGGAATGAGCCCTAACTTGAGTAGGCAACAGCTTTCCAGCATCCACATACACAGCGTGACCACCTCCTTAATTCAATGAGCTATGGTAGCCTGTGAAGCCAGAGCGCCCTGCTTACTCCCACCATGGAGAACAAACAGGCGATCCATCTTTTGAAATGACTCAGACCACCAGAAACCACACAAGACGCTAACATCCAAGGAGCACAAGAGACGAAACTCATCTGCATTCCTAACCTTATCCAGGGATGGCAAGGAGATGGACTGATTCAAATGAAAGTCCAAGACTACCTTGGGCAAGAAGGATGGAACAGCAAGCAGCTGTAATGCACCCAGAGTCACCCGAAGGAACAGCTCTCAGCAAGACAAAGCCAGCAGCTCAGAAATCCGATGCACAGAACATATAGCCACCACGAACATAGTCTTCAAAAGTCAACAACCATAAGGAAAGGCTATGCAGTGGTCAGAACATAAGGCCCCCAAAAAGTCCAGCACCAAATTAAGACTCCACCATAGAACCGGTAACCTCAAGGGAGGCCTATGGTGCTTCACTCCCTTCAAACAACGTGCCACATCAGGATAAGACGACAAGGAAACATCATTCACCAGGCCTCTGAAACAGGCAAGAGCCACAACCTGCACCTTCAAGGAATTAAGGGCAAAGCCTTTATTCAATCCATCCTGCAAAAAATCCAGAATGAGAGGGATCTTAACTGTACGATGAAGAACACCCCGCTCCTCACACCAGGCCTCAAAAACTCTCCAAACCCGCACATAAGCCGAGGAAGTGGAGAATTTGTGAGCGTAGAGTAAAGTGGCAACCACCGCAGAGGAATAACCACGCTTTAACAGGTGAGCCCTCTCAAGAGCCAAACCATAAGAGAGAATAGAGTCGGATCCTTGCGAAGAACCAGTCCCTGCTGAAGCAGATCCATGGGCAGTGGAAGATGAAGGAGGGCCTCCACCAGGAGTCATCGCAAACCCGCATACCATGGATGCCTGGACCAGTCCGGTGCCACCAGGAGCACTAGCACCCTGTGGCCTTCAATCTTGCAAATTATCCCGCCCAGGAAGGGCCATGGAGAAAGGCATAAAACAATCCGTCTTCCGGCCAGACCTGTATGAGAGCGTCTATCGCCAGGGACCACAGATTTCTCCTGCGACTGTAGAAGCGAGGAACCTTCACATTTCAAGAAATCGCCAGCAGGTCTAGGAACAGAAAGCCCCAGCGATCCACAATCAGCTGAAATACTTCGGCTGACAACACCCACTCTTCTGGATTCAGAGCTGAGAAAGTCCGCTCTTACATTGTCTTTTCCTGCAATGTGAGAGGCCGAGATTATCTGCAGATAACCCTCCACCCATTCCATCAGCTGGTCTGTTTCCTGAGCCACTTGCTGGCTTCTTGGTTCCTCCCTGGCAAGTGATATAGGTCACCATCATTCCATTGTCCAACAACATGCGAACCGCTTGATTCTGCAGCCTGTGGCTGAACTGCAAGCATGCCAGCCATACCGCCCAGGCCTCCAGGGGATTGATGTTCTAGTGGGAATCTTTGACATTCCAGTGCCCCGGGTCATTAATTCCAGACAGTGAGGCCCCCCCAACTGTGATGACTTGCATCTGTGTGAGTACCAACCAGGCCGGAGAGGACAAGGGATGATCCTCCTGCAACCACCACTGAAGGCGGGAGCAGATTTCCATTGGCAAGTGGAGCTGAACCGCATAATCCTGAGACTGCAGGTTCCAACGAAATAGCAGACAATGCTGATGAGGACACATATGCACCCTTGCCCATGGTACCACTTCCAGGGTAGCTGCCAGAGTACCTGTAGGCAGAACCACACCGTCGGGTGTATGGTGTTCAACAACTGACTCACTTGAAACATCAATCTCTGGATCCGAACTTTCAGTAAGAAAACTCTGTCCAGTCAGTTGTCGAACCAGACTCCCAGATACTCCGACAACTGGGATGGTTGAAGATTGGTCTTGCTCAGGTTCACCACCCAACTGAGCTCCTGCAATAAGAAAATCACCTTGTTTATCACCAGGCGGCTCTCTTCCTGAGTCTTGGCTTTAATCAGCCAGTCATCCAAATACAGATGTACCAGGATTCCTTCTTTTCGCAAGGCTGCTGCTACCACCACCATAATCTTGGAAAATGTTCTGGGAGCAGTGGAGAGACCAAAGGTTAGCACCAAAAACTGATAATGGTGCCCCAATACCGCAAAGCATAGAAAGTGTTGGTGTTCAAATATGAAGGTAAGCCTCTGACAGATCCAAGGAGGTCAGAAATTCCCTCAACTACACCACCATTATTACAGAGTATAAGGTTTCCATTCAAAAATGAGTCACCTTCAAGTGACGGCTGACCCTCTTGAGATCCAAAATGGGATGAAAAAACCCCCCCTTCTTGAGCAAAACAAAATAAATGGAATATCGCCCCATACTTGGAGACGTGGTCACTGGAACCACAGCCTTTAATCTGAGGAGTCTTTGAAGCATGAACTCTACTGCCTGCTTCTTCTGTGGGAGTGGCAAGGGGACACCATGAATACGTCCCTGAGGAATACTGCAAAATTCCAGTGCATACCCTTCACATATTATCTCCAGGACCCACTGGTTTCACGTAGTCTCGACCCACCTCCGATAAAAGAGAGAGACATCCCCCTATTTCCTGTTCCGGAATGTGGGTCACAAACCTTCATTGGGAAGCTCGGGAAGGTCCACCACCCAAGCCTGCTCCTCTCTTGGGCTGCCGGGGATGAAAGGACTGAGACCTAGCAAAAGGCTGAATCCGCAGAACGGTCATCCATATGAAGGGACAAAAACGTCTGGAACCCCAGAAATAACCCCTTATACCAAAGGGGCGCTGTTACTGTTTCTTAACATCTGGCATCTGAGGTACCGAAGACTTGCCCCACTTACTGGCCAGTTTCTCCAATTCACTACCAGAGCAAGTCTTTAAAGGGCATCTTGGCAGATTGGCTTTGAAAGCTGTCTCAGCTGACCAATTTTGCAACCAGAGTTGATGCCTGGCTGCTAATACCAACACCACTCCTCTGGCCGAGGTCCAGACCAAATGACAGCCTGCGTCAGCAGGCTCCATAACTACTCTGGAATTCCCTCCGGACTCATCAACCTCCTGAGAGAGAAGCAGAAAAGATCACGCCACTAGGGCGCAATAGGAGGCAATCTGTAAATTCAAAGGCTTGCTTAAGAATAGCCTCAATCCTTCTATCATATACATCCTTCAAGGCCACTCCTCCCTCTATAGGGATAGTCGTCTGCTTAGACATGGCACACACAAGAGCATCAAATTTGGGAAAATGCACACTCTCTCACAACCGGATCCAGGGGGTACAGGCCTTCCAATGTATAAACCCCTTTAAAATTTGCCTCTCGGGCATCCCATTCCAGATCAATCAATTCCTGGATGGCATCCATCACCAGGAAAAAAACAAGAGGCTTTACGTAAGGAAATCAAAATAGGATTCTTCCTCGGCTCTGACATAGCATCCGAATCAGGGACACCCAGCTGTTTCAAGGTCTGGGAAATCAGGGTCGGCAGTTCATCTCTATGAAAGAACCGCAACATGGTTCAATACAGTTCCAGCCCTGGAGGAATTTGCCCATCTTCCAGGGAATCTGGATCAACCTGGATCAGTGCCATCCAGATTCCTGTCGGAAACACCCACAGGGAGCCAGGGTGAGCCCCAGTGCTTAAACATAGGACTGGAAGAGAGAGGAGCCACCGGCTGAGGGTCCAACCGGACAGAAATGGGGGAAGCAGAGGACTGCGCCTGAAGAAAGGCTTGTAAGCTTTGAAAAAATTCCACCCAAGAAAAAGCAGCCGGGTCCAGATCAAGCCCAGAAGGAACTGGAGCTGGTCCCACAGAATTGCCCTTGCCAGTGGAGCAGCCAATTAAGGAAGAACCAAGATCTGGCATCCCCCCACAAGCAAGGCCATGACCAAACTATTATCAGAATGGGAAGAGCCAGGCTTAGCAAAATCCGAGGAAGACAACTCTCCCTGAGTGTCTGAGCAGCGCTAACAGGTTAGAAGCCAGGTCAGGCTGAGAAGCCCTAATATGACAGGCAACACAAGTAGGAAGATGCTTAAGCATCTTGCTTACCGGCACCATCGCTACAGTAAACTTGTGACAGAATGGCTTGTGCTCAAAAATGAAATGTGCCCAAAAATAAGCACCTAGAAAAAAGTGCGACAAGGCGCACACACAACCAGTGTGCTAAGTTAAATGCATAAAAAAGTTTATGCATGTAAAAAGCATGCCCAAAAACAGAATGCACAATGCGTGCACAAAGCTAACACACTATGCACACCGACGGCCTAAAGGACAGAACATGCACAAAAGCACGCGAAAACGGCCGCCGCAGCCTACCACATGGCATGCAAGAAAATAGCTTAAGTGCAGGGCCTAGCCCACTGGGGGCTGCTCAACCCGCCAGGCTGTCCAGTTCCCCAACCCCAACAGGAGCTGGAATGAACGTCGGCATGGCGCACTAAACGTGGAGACGGGAAGAAGTCAGGAAACCCCTCTGTCTCTGATTCAGGTAAAACTTCCTCTTTTTTTTTTTTAAACCTTACCTGAGCTCAGCGCTTACCAACTGAGTACAGAGACATTCTCTGGCTATGGGGGGGGGAGAGGGCATCTGCCGTCACTGCCACACTCTGCCTCCTGCACCCACTGCCTTTCAGCTGAACTATCTTTTTTTTTTTTTTTTTGAGGTGCGGCGACCAGAATTGTACACAATATTCAAGGTGCAGTCTCACCATGGAATGATACAGAGGCATTATGACATTTTCCATTTTATTCACCATTCCCTTCCTAATAATTCCTAAGATTCTGTTTGCTTTTTTCACTGCCGTAGCACACTAAGCCGACAATTTCAATGTATTATCTACTATGACACCCAGATCTCTTTCCTAGGTAGTAGCTCCTAATATAGAACCTAACATTGTGTAACTACAGCATGAGTTATTTGTCCCTATATGCATCACCTATATGCATCAGCTATATGCATCAGCTAAGCCCACGCCGGGAAACATAGCTACCAGACCAAGGCACACCTCTGAGGGACCATGGAAATCACCTCAGGAATTCTCAACTGGGGAAGGGACTTTTAGGTATCACCGCAGGTGAGCAGGGCTTTCTTTTCTTTAATAATGCCCCACCATGTGACAGGGGCCAGCCAATGCCACTGGTAGCCCCTGTTACATGGTAGGGGTTAAAGGCCACCGGCTCCATTTTGGTTAGTGGCAGCCGACAGCACGGGGGCAGCAGATCGCTCCCGGGCCCCCCGCTGGACCACCAAGGGTTTTCATGAGTCTTATGGGGGGTTGTTTTATTTTAATTTGGGGGGGCAGTGGTATGTGGTCCCCACCTCAGGCGGCATATTGTCTTGAGCTGCCCATCTCTATATTCTTCCCCAACACACAAGCGATTTCTACTCAAAGAGTAGAGATGTGAATCGGTTCCGGAATTATTTCCAGTATCGTGTCTGTAGATTTCCTGCGGTTCTGACCGCTTTTATTTTTCGGCTGTCCTGAGTCGAAAAATAAAAACCCCACCCCGACCCTTTAAATCTAATTTAGAATCCCCCACCCTCCTGACCCTCCCCCCCCCCCAAAAGCTTTCCTAAAGTACCTGGTGATCTAGCGGGGGTCCCGGGAGCGATCTCCCACTCTCGGGCAGTCGGCTGCCAGTAAACAAAATGGTGCCGATGGCCCTTTGCCCTTACTATGTGACAGGGGCTATCAGTGCCATTGGCCGGCCCCTGTTACATGATAGGAGCAATGGACGGCCGGCGCCATCTACCATGACAGCGAGCTCTTCCCCTAAATCCTATGTAGGTGATGCGTGAGGTCCGCCTCCTTTGCACTAGATAGGTACCTTACCAGGTAATCCTCACACCCACCAGCTGCAATTTTGATATATTTCTTATTCAGAAGTAACATTGATAGGATGAGCTCTGTGACATCTGGATTCAATTCCCAGCTCGGGTCTTGCACTCCCCAGGTCAGCTGGGGCCAGGAATGTTGGAGAAGCAGCATTCATGGTGGGTGGGACAATGTCATCCCACAACACTGGCACCTAGTGGCTGGGATTTATGACCCCTGATTGCAGAGTTCCAGGAGGGCCTCTGTTGCATGCCCCCCCACCCACTTGATAAGGCTGTTGCTGCAATGGCTTAAGATAAGGCAAGTTGAGAGGCAATATAAAACAGGAGAAAATAACCCAGTGTAGGCTCAAAGCACTGGCTCTCAGCCCTGGTTCCTGGTGAGGTGAAAGCCCAAAAGGAGCTGGACTGCAGGGTCAAATGTTTAATAAAAAAAAAAAAAGTAAAATTAATAACGTTCTATTTTTCAGGCTTTTCATTGTGGTATTGTAATGACTGGAACAGTAAAGAAATGTAATGCCATCATCATCAGAAGATGTGATCACTGCTGGAGCTACTTCTCTGGGGGATGCACTGGACTAACGAACAAGCCATGAAACAAATAATACTACTGTCTGATCAAAGTTCAGAACATAACGCTGGAGAATTTGTAATGATAATCTGGCCCCCCCCAGTGGACACTTCTTTACATGACAGATTAAATAGAAAAGCTGCTGCAAGGAGTCCTTCCTGCACTAAATGTATAACCTTGATATGAAAGAGCTTCACAGGCTTGCTATCTTTCAGAATAATGTGTGTCTATGGCCTGATTTCTAGCCACAGCATGCCATACCTGATTGGCTGTATTTGCTTCATGAAATAGTCTCATCTTTGTCCACAGAAAATGTTTCTGTCTCTCCAACAAGCACCCTTTCTATATTCAAACCACTGCCTATGTCTATGATTTCTAGCTGCATTTTCTGTATTTTTCAATATGTTATATTCTTAGTTTAAAATAGTCTGTTCCATCGCTTTACCTAGTTTATGGTCACAATTAAAAGTGTTTTGGGATATTTGTGTGTGAAATTAATTTAAAAAAATGTGTGTCACAGCAAAATTTGTAACTGCATTTGCTTAAGACTTCAATAAAACTTTCGGTCCTAGAGCACACTTGACAAGTATTGCTTTTGGCCTTGAACTAAAGGAGAACAAGGGACAATGGTGACAGACACAATTGTTTGAATTTCTTAAATACTCACTTTACTAGTTGGGTAACAACGTATTTCACAATTAATCTCTGGCCAGATGTATTGTTTATGAAAAATCTTTGCTAAGGAATGTTGATAAACAATTTTAGAAGTTTTAAATTGTAGATTGCTACATTTAATTGTGGGATTACACACATGCACCAGGAAGAGGGACAAGGAAGCATGCTAGGTTGTTGATTTCATGTTCAGTTCATGCAGAGCTGGCAGACAGATCAACTCTTACTATGTGTATGGTAGCAGAATCAGGAAATCCTAAGGGTAAAGCAGAAAGATGAACTAAGAAGATCTCAGCTTTATTTTTTTAAAAATATATAAAGGGATGCTTGGTATACAATAAAAAAAAATAGAACCTCTATAACAAATACTATATAAGAATTACTAAGGACTTCAGGTTAAGGAAAAGCTGTTAATTTAAAGTTACGATGGTCTCTTTTTGTTTGTCAAAAATTGAGGAGACACTTGAACGCTGCAGAAGAAAGCTATGTTAGTGTAGCTGAACTAAATCAAAATAATGCCAGCATTGTAAGTTCAAACAATGCTCACACAAAGGCTGTCGAATAATACACGCTGATCTATGAAATATGAGATACCTTAAAAGAACTTTTCTACTGTAGAATTTAAAGGGAAATTTTATCCCACTAAAAGCAACTTGACCCTACCATGCATAGCCAGACCACTGTTCTTCTGTCATAAAACTGGCCATTTTATTAATAAATAATTTATCACCTGAAAAGCTTCACATTACCCAATAATTAAGAGGCTATGGAAGGGACTTCATCAAACTATGAGGGGTCTCAAACATATCCGTGGTCTACATTTTGTTATTTTAGAATTGTTTATATGCCATGCTATGCACTTTGGGCCTGGTAACTGAACGGATGCCTCACAAGCCACCAGAAAGAGAACCTTAAGGAGGTCCAGCCCCCCACCCACTCCACATCAGATAAGCCCCAGATCTGCTAACTTTCAGACACCTATGAAAAATCTGGCTCTTTCAAACAGCGTTCAGCTCCTAGCCACAAGCAGCTCTATGATCCCCATGCACAGACAACGCCTAACATACATTTGTTCTCTCCTCCTCCCCCTCACCACCCCCACACCTACCTTGAAAGAAGTGAAAAATGTATTTAAATACTGCTACTATAACTTTGTATTTGTGTAACTACAGTCTACTGATGTTATTCTATTTGCCCATGTAAAACTTTAAATGTAATCCTTTGACTCCTATAACACTTTGGTTGAAAAAGCATGAAAAAAAACAACAAGGATGATTGGGCTTTTGCATGTGATGCACAAATTTTTCCTTATAAAAATATCCATAATGGGCAACAAGTTTTCATATCTATGGTGAAAGATCATATAAGGTATGCAGAAGGAAACAAACTAACTTTTATGCAAATATATTTTTTCCTGTAAAGAATTTGTGATTTACTACTATGAAAAAATGGAACCTCTTTACAGAAAATACTTTTACATGTAAAAAAAAATATTTTGATTAAATATATTAGTGAATAAGCAGTAAAATAGCATTTGCTTTCGGTGCCCTTAAAATTGGTTTTAATTATTACGGAATAAGAAAGACACCTGATGGGATAAGGTCATCAGTAAAAAAGGAAATTATTTTTATATTAATGTTTACACAGTTCTACAGTACAAACTAGGAATGTATTCTGGTTTGCTGTTAGATGAAACTTAAGAGGTTTTAGTGAAATGTATTCCTATAAACTTCAAGCAGCTTTTGTTCTTGGTGGAAACTATTTCCTCTGGCTCCACCAGAGGGAACTATTACTATTATATAGCACAATTCTTAGAGCTACCTATTCAACACTAAGATCTTTTGTGTTCTCTTCTCCAACCAAAGGAACTGAAGCAGAACACAATGTTAGCATATCACTTAGATGGTATAACAGAAGCTGCTATTGACTGCGGGTAACTGCCTTCCTGGACTTACTCCAAATAGGATGCACTAAACATTGAAAAGACTTGAAATGCAAAATGGACCATGTGATCAGTCTTCATACAGCTGAAAAAGGTGTTTGTCCATAACCTCATTAAAATTTACACTTACATAATGTTCTACCTTTATTGTTTGAACAAAAAGAGAAATAAAGAACAATATAGATTTTCACTACCCCAAACTACAAATGGCCAGTAGCAATAATAATAATAAAGCTAGAATTATGCCTGGATTTGTATAGAAAAACAAAAGAAATTGCAGAAGTATCTACCACTGCAGGTAGTGCTGTTTGGGCAAATACAAGCAGCTGCATCAGCAGAAATCAAAGACTCTCCTCAGTTAGCAAGACTTTGTGCATGGCATATCACCAGGCAGCCCAATGTGTTTAAGCAAGACAGCCGGGCCCTTAGCTGTGGGCCTTTGCTACCTACACCAGGTGCTGACAAGGCCTCTCTCACCAGACCATGCCAACATCCAGGTCATTCGAAGAAAGCATTGTCACAAGCCACAAACCTAGTTGTAGCCTACCCCATGTGAGCCGTTGGACTCTTCCTCCCAATTCTAACCTTTATTTCCATTTGATTACCTGCTCCCAATCAAATACCCTGGGGCAGTTTACAACAAACCATAATAAAACAAAATAACAACCCTCCTTCCCATAAAAACCCCTTACCCAATAAACTTAGATAAATCACAATTATCCCACAATCATCCTTCCCACCTCCATAACACAATTTGCGATACATTTTTGGAACTGCATTTTGACCATTTCTGAGCTGGGGAGAGGGTGGGGAGTGGCGTGGAGAGAGAGCGAGAGAGCACCTCTGGGGAGGCCCTCACAGTGTGCAACTATTTACATACCTATAGGAGGGGCATCTAACAGCTTGAGGTGAGGTGATGGTGGTAGTTTAGGGTTTAAGGGCCGGTTTTCCATGTGGAGTGAGACGTACGAACAGCACAGTACACCTCTGTGAAGATTTGACATCATTTGGAGTTAAGAAAGTCTCACAAAGATGAAATTTTGTACTGTGTTCTCTCACCCTAGCTTGATGGACTCTATAACAGGGTACCATCAAGCTAGGCCGAGATAACATAGTACAAAATTTCATCTTTGTGAGACTTTCTTCACTCCAAATGACGTCAAATCTTCACAGAGGTGTACTGTGCTGTTCGTACGTCTCACTCTGCATGGAAAACTGGCCCTTAAACCTTAAACCACCACCAACACCTCACCTCAAACTGTTAGATGCCCCTTCTATAGAGAGATTTTATTTATTTATTTATTTATTGAGTTTTATATACCATCATTCGGATTCATCATCATAAATCCATCATAATGGTTTACAACAAATATGAAGGTTACAATGTTAAGGGGGATAAACAGGGTTTCAGAAAGATTCAAACTGTTGTTAAACATATGGGTATCAAATGCTAGTTATTTACTGTTCTGTAAATACTTGCCTACTATGAGGACCACCTCAGCAGGCTCTGGACTCGCTGCACAGGCACCCCATTACTGACAGAATCCACACACAGAGGTGCAGTAGCTGCTCACTAACAGCATGATGGCAAGACAATTTTAGTATGAAGACTGCCCATTTTAAATTCAGATGTACAAATTAAGCAACACATTTTGGTAATCATGACACTTTCAGTACTATGCTTATACATTTTTCAACAGATATAAGCATAGGTTTGGCATTACACACACGTATGGCATGATGGCCCTTCATTTGCGAAGTAAATAATTTTTACTAGTTTGTGAATGTTTATTTTGATGTATTAATTTCAAAACAAAGTCCCTCAGGAGGGTCCCCCAAGACTTGCCAAAAGTCCCTGGTGGTCCAGGAGTGACCTCCTGCACTCAGGCCGTCGGCTGCCAGTAATCAAAATAGCACAGATAGCCTTTGCCCTTACTATGTCACAGGGGCTACCAGTGCCATTGGTCGGCCCCTGTCACATGGTAGGAGCAATGGATGGCCGGTGCCATCTTGTGCTCCTACCATGTGACAGGGGCTGATCAATGGCACCGGTAGCCCCTGCTCCTACCATGTGACAGGGGCTGACCAATGGCACTGGTAGCCCCTGTTACATAGTAAGGGCAAAGGCTATCAGTGCCATTTTGAATACCAGCAGCCGACAATGTGAGTGCAGGAGATGGCTCCCAGACCCCCCGCTGGACCACCAGGGAGTTTTGGTAAGTCTTGGGGGGGGGGGTCAGAAGGGTGGGGGGTTTGTTTAAATTCGCTCCTTTAGACGGCCGAATAATTCGGTGAAGATTCGTTGTATTCATGGGGAATCGCGTGACGTTTCGCTTCCCCATGAATACAACGAATATGGCCCTATATGTTGCGGATTACCAATACATTGGAAACTAATGCACACCCCTATCGAACCCTGGTCTCCTGGTTCGTAGCCCACTGCTCTAACCACTAGGCTACTCCTCCACTCCAAAAATAAGGTTTTTGCCTGTAGTTTCCTCTGTGGTTATCATCATTTTCCAAACAAAGGCCAGAAATGAATTCAGAGAACCAGAAATAGATCCCACAGCAGTTATAAAACAGAAATGAGCACATCATTCATATCTTTTCATCAAAGCAAGAGGTCATAGATCATAGCTCACTGGAGTAAAATGCTAAATTGATGACTTATTATAGCTACAGTAATCTTAGTCCAACGAACAAGCGTTGCACATAAGTAACTGGCGCATTCTAACAGAGTGCATATCTGAACAGAGGTTCAAAAAGTATAGTATAAAATTTAGATTAGAAGTATGCAGGAGGGAAATCAGAATACAGTTCCTTGTGTATGAAAATAAATATGCCATCACACAAGTTAAACATTTCCTATGCAATAGCGGTCACTACTGGGGAAAGGTGATTAGAATCAAAGTTCTTTGGAACAGGGAACTCCCTTCCTTAATGAGCCTGTTACAGTTTATGCTGAGCATTCATCACGTCCCAGGTTTGACTTACTGTATGTAGTAACCAAGACAACTGATGCATTAAAATTGCTCCCTGCAGGTAATTGTTAAATATAGCACTATACGCCCTCCAAAAGAACATTTACTTTCTCTATAAATTTGGGCCATGGCAACATTCTAACCACAGCAGAGGCTATTTAGCAGTTCGTCAGCAGGCTCAGCAGATGCTCGTGTGCACTGACGGGGGAACACTTCTTCTTACTCAACTTTTGATTCAATTAGTGCCCTAATGTAACAGAATATCATTAGGGCACTCCATTTATTTACAGGTGGCTCTTATTCTTTGGGGAGGGGGTTACATGTCATTTTCTACGATTAACCCATAAGCTAAGCAAACACTATAATGTCTTTGCTGTTGGCATCTAGAAGTTCAGAGACTGAGCTTGTTGTTTCCTACTGTCCAAAAATGGGTTCAATCATTGCCCCTCTTTCAAAGATCAAATATTTGTGATGCTCCCATTGATAAAATCCTTTAGTGAAGTATAGTTTTTAAAATGAGATACATGCATCTAGGAAAAATTTATGAATTGCTTCTTGGTTTAAATGAAGGCACTGGACAAAGAGAAACTGCTAGCTAGGAACTCTAGTTTCAAACAAGATTTGGCAGAAGTCAGCTACCTTGCCATAAGGGATATAAAAATGGAGACACATACTAAAGGAGGGAAGTAGAAAAGCAAGTTTGCTTACCGTAAATGGTGTTTTCCATAGATAGCAGAATTAATTAGCCATGCTATTTGGGTGACGTCACTGGACGGCACACTCGATCAGACACTTTCTTCAAAATTGAAGTGGAGTAGCCGCCTAGTGGTTAGAGCAGTGGGAAACTAGGGTTCAAATCCCACTGTTGCTCCTTGTGATCTTGAGCAAGTCACTTTACCCTCCGTTGCCTCAGGCACAAAATTAGATTGTAATTAGATAGTACCTGAATGTAATCCATTTTGATGTACACTTTGAAGTGCCAAAAAGCAGAATATAAAAATCTAAATTAAAAACTTAAGTCTTTGTGCTGCACATGCGCGGCACTTCCCACGCGCAGCTCCTCTCCTTCAGTTGATAAAGCTAGAAAGCATTGGCCTTAGAGTAAAGAAGCAGAAAACATGTCCAGAGAGGAGAGCGGGAAGCATGGCTAATTCATCCTATCTATGGAAAACACTGTTTATAGTAAAGCAAACTTGTTTTTTTCTGTTGAAAAGCAGGCTGAAATAGCCCTGCTATTTGGGATTTCCCAAGCATATGATGAATAAAGTGAAGGTATGGAATTAAAATAATGGTCTATGTTACCTACTGTTCCATACCCTATATATATTTTTTTATTTTTATTTTTTTACTCCTTGGTGGATATAGTTTTCTGATCTAGAGCACAGGATAAGACTGCTTGGCCGAGTATGCTGTCTATTGGGTTAAATGGTCCAAGCAGAAATGCGCTGTGAAGGTGTGAACTTAAGACTAAGTGGCAGCTCTACAGATGTCTTCTATTGGTATGTTTCTGAGATGTGCAATGGAAGATGCCTTTGCTCGTAAATGGTGCACTGAGACTGACCCTGATAAGGGAGTTTGTGAAGAAGTATGGCAGAACTGAATATAGTTTGAAATCCAGTTAGATATGGTTTGTTTTGAGGCTGCAACCCCTAGTTAGTTTGGGTTGAACAATATAAATAACTGAGAAGACTTACGGAAAGGTTGAGTTTTGTTTATAATAAGCTAATGCTCTTTTGCAGTCCAATGTATGGAGTTTAGATTCCCTTTTGTTGGCGTGAGGCTTAGTAAAGAAAATTGGAAGGTGTGATGCTTTGATTAATATGAAAAGCTGATACTATTTTTGGGAGGCGTTTTGGAAGGAATTTTGGATGAATTCTTAGAACTATCTTGTCATGAAAAAATTGCAGATACGGTACATAATGAACTAAGGCTTAAAGTTCACTTACTCTTTCAGCTGAAGTTATTGCGACCAGAAAAACCACCTTCCAAGTTGAATACTTCAAGTGAGAAAATTGCAGAGGTTCGATTGGGGTTTTTATTAAATTTGATAAAACTATGTTTAGATCCCACGGAACCGAAGGTTTTCGTAGCGGAGGGTGGAAATTGAAAAGTCCTTTTACGAAACGAGTTATTAAAGGATATGAGGCTATGGAGGTGCCATTAAGTCTTTCATGAAAGCTGCTATAGCACTGAGGTGTTCTCTTACTGACGAGGTAGCTAAGCCAGATAAGCCAGATTTGGAAGGTGAAGCAAGTACCTGAAGATTTCTGTAGGTGTCGAAGAAAAAAGAAGAACCTTTTCAGTTTGGCACCATGAAGTATACCTCATCCACCTTGTTGAAGGCTTCCTTGATGCTATAATGATGCGCTGAATATCAGCTGAGAGAGTAAAATCTTTTAAGATTTCGCGTTCAAAATCCAAGCCATCAGGTGGAGAGAGGAATGAAGAAGGTGAAGGAGAGTTCCTTCTTGCTGGGTCAGCAAATTTGGATCTTGACAGATTCCAAGGGTCTATTTTGGAGTACTGTACTAAATAAGTGTACCAGGGTTGTCTCAGCCATGCAGGAGCTTTGAGTTTCATCAGAGATCGGCCTTGAATCAGTTTCTGAACTGTCTTTGATATGAGAGGAATTGGAGGAAATGCATAAAGACGACCTTGAGACCATGACATGAGGAAGACATCTTGCCTGTATCTGATGAGGCTGGGATGTCCTGAACAGAACTGTCAAACTTTTTGATTCTGTTGCATTGCGAAAAGGTCTATCCAAGGGTGACACCACTGTAGAAATATTTCTTTTACTACTGATTGGTTCAGCAACCATTTGTGGGGGTGAAATATTCTGCTGAGGCAATCGGCCAGCGTATTGGCCACACCTGGCAAATAAGTTGCCGTTAACATTGAATTTTTGAGAGCCCACTCTCAGATCCAGATGGCTTCCCTGCAAAGAGTCCACGAACCTGACCCTCCTTGTTTGTTTATATAGATCATCACAATTTGATTGTCTGGTGTATATCTTTAAGGATTGGCCTCTCAAAAGATGCATGAAAGCTTTTAGTGAATTCTTCATTGCTCTGAGTTCCAAAAGATTGATTGGATATAATCTTTTGATTTGTGTCCACAGACCTTGCGTTTTGTAATTCAGCAGGTGTGCTCCCCATCCTTGTGTCGAGGCATGTGTTAGGATTAAGTTGCAGACTGGGTCTTGAAGTGGAGATCCCACTGTTAGACTGTTTATATTTAACCACCAGCTGATGTCCTTTGCCATGGATTCTGTGATTGTTACCACTGTTGACATCGGCATCAGAAATTGAATCCACTGAGCTTTTTATCCCCATTGAAGACAACGCATATGAAGGGGAGTGTGGGGAACTATGTGAACTGCAGCCACTAAGTGTCCCAGAAAAATCAGAATTTGGTGGGCAGTTGTTTTTGTTGTTGAAAGTATATCCATACTTAGTTGATGTGTTCGATTGATCCTCTCCTGGGGAAGGAATGCATAAGCTATCGTGTTTATCTTCGCCCCTACGAATTGAATAATCTGTCTTTGTACAGATTTCTCGTAATTGATAAGGAAACCCAAAAATTCTAGACATGAGATTGCCATTTTCAGATGAGATAAGGAGTTTGGGTTGGGAGAAACTATTAACCAATCGTCCAGGTAAGGGAATAGACAAATTCCCTGAAGCCTTAAGTGGGCTACTGCCACAGCCAGATATTTGGTGGACCCTGGGAGCAGAGGAAAGACCAAAGGGCAGAACCTTGTACTGGTAGTGTATGGAGTTCACCTGGAAGCACAAGAACCGCCAACAGGAGGGATGTATTGGAATGTGAGTGTATGCATCCTTGAGGTTTAGAGAACACATCCAGTCATTCTGTTGTATGAAGGAGAGAACTAATTTAAGGGATGTCATCTTGAATTTCTCCTTCCAGAGGAATTTGTTTAGGGGTCAAAGGTCTAGAATTGGACGGAGACTCCCTGAGTGTTTCAGGATAAGAAAGTATTGGGAGTAAAATCCTGAATTGATTTTGCTCTTTGGAATTATTTGGATTGCTTATTGCTGTAACAGTATCTGTAATTCTTGCTCCAGCAAGTGAATATTGGAGATATCCATCATTCTGGAAGTGAGGTGGGGGAAGATGAGGTTTGGATAGAAAATTGAGATGGTATCCCTCCTTCACAATTTGGAGAACCCATTGGTTCCGAAGTGATTTTTTGCCATTCTGGGTAGTAATTTGTGGATTCTTCCTCCAATCAAGAATAACGGGCTGTGTCTGAGATATCTTCAAAAAAGATTGTGAAGGTTTTTGGAGAAAGTCTGGGCTGGTTTCTATTGCTTCTTTCTCTCTGGTAGGGTCTAGCCTGAGCCGACAGACTGTGAGCGTGATACCTGATAAGACTGGAATTGCTGCACTCTAAATGGTTTGCGACTTTTGTAAGGTTTTCTTTGATAGTAGGTAGGTTTTCGTTGGTAATGGAATCTAAATGAGGATTATGGGTCTATAGATCCTGAGAGAGATTGGACTGCTACATTTTGTTCTTTTAGTTGAGCTAGTATAATTCAGTTAGCATAGCTGTGTTTTAAAAAAGGATTGGATAAGTTCTTGGAGGAGAAGTCCATTACCTGCTATTAATTTAAGTTGACTTAGAAAATAGCCACTGCTTTTGTTTCTTTAACTCAATAATCATTTCCTGATTTTTGCAAATGTAAAAATTTGTTAAAAATTTCAATAAAATATAAAAAAAAAAAAAAGATAATAGCCACTATTACTAGCAACGGTAACATGAAATAGACTTAGTTTTTGGATACTTGCCAGGTTCTTATGGCCTGGATTGGCCACTGTTGGAAACAGGATGCTGGGCTTGATGGACCCTTGGTCTGACCCAATATGGCATGTTCTTATGTTCTTACTATATCTTTAAATTGGTCTCCGATCAGATTGTCTCCCACACAAAGGAGATTAGCCAGCTTCTCATGAACATCTTCTCTCACAGAACTGGAACGTAACCACAACCATGAGATGGGCCACAATGGCTATGGCATCGATGCGTCGTGTTTGTTGGACATGATACAGTTTGCGCTGAGATGGAGTGCCTTGGCTTGTGTGCACTGGATGGCGTTATGGTGCACTGATTTTGACGAGACAATTGGTCTCGACTGTTCCATCAGCTCTTGAGTCGAGCGTCAATTACTTTGCGTCACATACGGCGCACTTGAGTCGGGGCCATACAGTTCCCGCCCGGATTTTACCTTTTTTGAATCTGAGGCGGATCAATGTTTCTTGGGCCTTGGTTCGGCCGAAGAGGACCGCTTATGCAAGTTGTGAGCCTTCATCCTGGAACTCGGGACGATTGGATAGAATGTCCCGGGGTGGGGGCATATGAGCCCGACGCAGGTGAGTGGTCCTGTCGAAGGTTAGCAATTTTAGCAGCCCTTTGTCTTTGGGCCCTAGGGGACATATGTCCACAGTCCCGACATGATGCTTGGTCATGGTTCAGGCCTAAACATATGTAGCAGTAATTGTGATCGTTAGTGATGGACATTGTGTGTCCGCACTGACGGTATTTTAAGCTGGGTTTTTTCACGGCCATTGTAGCACTGAAAAGTGCTGTTTTAATCTTGCTAATCACGGTGGAGAAAATTCTCTGGAGAAAAGAAGAGAAGAAAAGCATCCATGCCTGAGCGTGGAAGAAAAATAACTGAAGGAGAGGAGCCACGAGCTGCACGCGGGAAGTGCCACACATGCGCAGCACAAAGATTTTGAATCTTGAAGAAAGTGTCTGATCGAGTGCACCATCCAATGATGTCAACCAAATAGCAGGGCTATTTCAGCCTACTTAACGCAAAAATTTAAAGTTCTTATATACCCCACATATACAGTATACTATGCCCCAACACCCTGTTCCACTCTGCTTGGCTCTTTCCTTTAAGTGGCAGTATTCAATGTGACTTTAAACACATTACTCGGAGGGACAAGGAATATCCTGCACATAAATAAAGGCTAACAAATAAAAAAAATATGTATAGATAGTGATACATTTTTATCAAATTCTATTCTCCTGAAGAAGAGGGTCATTAGCTCCAAAATTAGTCAAGAAATGTATTATATTAGTCCATATAATACATTTTTATTTTTCATTTTTGGGGGGGGGGGGGGGATTTTCATTTAACTGTTATTTCTGTGTACTCAAGTGGACTAACACAGCAAACCACATTATTTTATCTAAGACTTCCTGTCTCTTTGTAAAGAATGATTTGTAATTGGGAGTAAGTTGATATCCGTAAATAGACAAGATGATCATCTTGAAACAAGAAGGAAAATAATTGCTAAAAGCATTTCACTTGTGAGGCAGGACAATTATAACAACTTCCTGCTAAACAATGACAAGCAATTTAACTTAAAAAAAAAAAAAGTAAATAAATAGAACAGTACATAAAAACAAGAGTCTACCGGCTGTGGTTCTACTCGCTCTCTCAGGCTTCGGCTTCTTCTATGGAGAGGTGCTGCAGAATCTTCTCTTATAACTGATTTTTGAACATTATTCCTGGTCCATTCATTTTCTGTATCCTGCTATAAAAAGGGCAAATAATAAGGTGGGGGGAAAAAAACCAAATCTCAAGATACTCTTCCAAGCTTAAGGGTTTTTTGGGTAGGTGGTAATGGAAGAAGTTGAGGAACAGAAAAACTAAACAGAGAAAGAAAATATCTTAGCTTTACTTCCTTAACAGTATTAAACTAATATCGGCAATCTAGATAATATGAATCAAACACTACTCGCACGCCAGAAGTGCCTTATCAGTCTTGCCCAGGGACTGGACACAAGAGTTTGATCCCATACTTAGATGATAATTTACTATTATTTGCTGGAAATATTAGTCCTGTTTATTTCTCCTCCTAAAGGAAAATGATATTTTGTGTATCTACTCATAAAACTGCAGGACTGCAGTTGAACCAACTGAATCTAAACTTCATATTGTAGATACAATATATTTTTGCTAAAAATATGAATGATGACCTCCTAGCAATAGTTAATGCAAGTACTGTTATCTGTCTGTCTGTCTGTCAGGGTCACCTATGTTAAGAACTTGCCTTGTGCCATTACTACTACTATGCAGTGATCATGTAGTTATACTGTAAAACCACTGGCCAAAGATAAACTTAGCACAGACAGATGTTGTACAAACTAAAGAAAGATGTCAGGGCACATTAATACTGACTTGTATTGCTCCTGTCATAAATTACTGAGAATAAAATGTAAATTGAAGAACAGTGTAATGCAATGGTGCCAAGATATAGGCACGGCCCACGCTGGTACTGCCGATGACCCAGCACTGCTCCAGGAACGCTGTGGGAGGGGACGCAGCCACTCCCATGTGCCATCGCTGGACACGCATCAGCACCCCCGTCAGCACAGGTATGAGCGGCTCAAAGCCATGGCGCCCACAGGCAATGCAGGAAGGCTCATTGGGTGTTTCGAAGCCCTAGGCCATCCCAAGGGGAAGGGCAGCCACGCGGGGAAACATCTGGACTGCGCACATTGCCTCTGGCCCTTTTGCTCCCTGCTCCCCGTACGGCTGCCTTGCTGGAGGCAAACACCGCCCCCCCCCCCCCCCCGCCTTTTACGTTATTTGGAGGGTTAGCAGATTAGTCAGATTCAATGTTAGCAGTAGATTTTCTATATGCCTCTTGTTGCAGCGGGGCAGGAATATCCTAACCGGGAGGAGGGTTGCCAGTTGGAGACCGTGCACAGTACGTGGTATAACAGACTTCAATGCGAGGGGGCTGCCCGTTGCCAGGGCCCGCTGGCCCCGGTGCAGTAGCAGATCGGATGCCCACACCCTTCGATGGGGCAGTCACCTTGCTTGGTTGCGGCAGGTGACCGGAATGCCCTATGATTACCTCCCGGAAGGCAGGGCCTTGCTTGGTTGCAGAAGGTCCGGGGCCAGAGGTGACATGCTGCCTGCACAGAGGACGACATTCGGATAGCTTACCTATGTTATGGCTTGGGTACAAAGTTTGTTGTATACTATTTATATTGTAATAAAGCTGGGGCCAATTTATTCCACATCTAGTCTCCAAGGTATTTTGTATACATGGGTATGTATTACTGTGTCCCCTTCCCCAGTAACAGACAGTTGCGGCTGCCTGGTTCAAGATAGTTATCTTGAATGAGATCACCAAATGGATTTCCCTTAAGACACAGTGTTTTGTTACTATATTCATCATATATTTAACAGTGGCACTATATAAATACAGTGGCACTATATAAATACATTAAAAAACTTAAAAACCTTGGATCTAAGAATTCATACAGGCATTATTTCACTTTAATTTCTTTCTACTTGGGAATACTATTTTGTACCTCTGCGTATAGCTAATTTTCAGTACATACCATTTTATCATCAATGGAACCCCTTTCCCGTCGTGTTGAGTTTCTTTTCTTCACACCAATTTCTCTACTTTCCAAATGGAAGCTTTGTTTAGAATTTTCTTCTCTTCTCTTTTCTTTATCTTCTTGTATCAAATGTGCAATATCTTTTACCCTGGCTGGGCGATTCTTTCCTGAATGGGATTGTGTTTTGCTGAGAGAACTTTCAATACTAGATTTGCTTTTATTAACATCAATCCCATCTGATGTTCTGACAGCACTGCCTTTATTCTTAAGTACTTCAGAACTATAATTTATGTTCTTTTGGCTGTCACTTTCAACAGACTTCTCAGTTAGCTGGCATTTTCTTGATAATGCCTTCTGTAATAAGTTATCAGCTGTCACTTTTGACGAAAGGGAATTCAAAATTAAATCAGATTTTGGCTTGAGATGTGCTTGATTCTCAAACCCTGATCCATAATCTGCGTTTTTTCCATTATATTGCTTCATTTTTGGTACACCAATTGCTTGCTCTTCATCTGTAATCTTTGGGTTTTTTTTCTGATCAGCTATGGCTTCAGAAGGTGAATCAAAAGTTTTAGCAGAGAATGTGTCACCTAGTTTTTCCCAGTTATGGTAACTGATTTTTGTATCTTTGGATTTTTGCTTATTCATATCTTGGCTAAAGGAATCAACTTTTTTATTGCTTTCCCGTGAAAAATGTGATTTTACATCTATAGGTTTGTTTGAGTCTACAGCAAAATTGGGACTAGATTGTAGTGACTCTTTTTGATCCTTCCAGTTATTGCTGTGATGTTTATCAACATAATTTTTCAAGGACTTAGATCTTCCCTTATTAAATGAACTTTTCTTGTCTTGATGTTCATATTGTTTGCTTTGAACCTCACTGACTTTCAGTGATTCAGGTTTATAGTTTGCCATTAATTCATCAATATCAAGGACACTGGACCGATAACTATCTTGGGGCTCAGCTATGAAACTACAATGTTCATTGGGATTTTTTTGTGCAAACTCTTTACCTTTTTTTCGTGAAGGCTGAACATGCGCCTCATTATCTAAAAAGATATTGTCTCCAGTGTTAATATTTGAAGCTATTCTTTCTTTTAATAAAGCATTTAATAAACCTACATCATTTTTAGTTACATTGCCTAAGTTTTTATCCATTGCTCTCCATCCATAATCTTTACCAGGCTTTGTTTTTTTACTTGGCATATATTGCTTTGGAAGATCCCAGTCTTGCCTCTCATCTAGCTTCTTGCTATTAGTTTCAGGTGAAAAATGTTTCTCATATATAAATGATGATTTTATAGAAGGCTGTTCAGGTGTTTGCTTGTTTTTTCTAGAAGAGTGTTCTGAAGGAGCTGGTATCTCCTGATTAGATAAAATCATTAAGCTATCTTGATTTAAATGACTCCCAGAAATGTCTTTCTTCTTATTAGTCAAGTGACAAGTAACTGCAAAATATGTTGCCTTTGGTTCAAGAATCAAGTCCTGTAACCTCATGCTTTCTCCTGGGCAGTATGATGCATCTTGACTAGACTCATTTGATCCTGTATCCTCGTGGCATTTTTTGTTCTCTCTGGATACTGTACCTTCTGTAGAATGTATGAAATGTGTCCTCCTAGTTGAGCTTTTAGTGTTGTCATGAACTAAACTCTTTGATTTTTCAAATGTGTGTCTGTCCTCGGATAAGGAATTCATCCTCAGTTGTTCAGCAATACTTAGATCTGTAGTGTTACCACTAGTTCTTCTAATCTTTCCTTCCAACTCTGCATGTCTTGACTTGCTCTCTGTAGTTTCTTTTGTTACTGTACCATCCACATCTTTTCTCATCCTACTCATTTCCTGATATTTTTTCAATCCAAACACTCTCGATTCCCCTTTATCAACTGCTATTATTTCTGTCCTGGGCTGATTGCCAGTGAGAAAATCATTGGATTGGCTACCTTCATATCCTGAAATATGACTTCTGTTCGCGTTAACTTTGGTTGAAACTGCTTGTTTTTCTAGGCTATCACCAGATTTTAAAGTATCTGTCCTGTGTGTTTTTATTGCAGTGCTATCAGAAAACAAACATTCTGAAACGTTATATTTCCCACATTTATCCAATGCATGGGAAGTCTGTCTGTCTTTGTTTCTTTCCTTTTCTCTCAGGTTATTTATACCAGTCATTTTTTCATTTCTCGTAATGTCCAATTGTTTGTCTGTGTATGTGAAACTTGGTGTTTTCTCCAGTTTAATATACCGATCAGTCTGAAACTTGACTGGCTCATTTGTATCTCCCTGTAACGTAAAGCTTTGGATAGAGAGCGGTCTGGGGTCTATAAAACCAGACTTGATTGTATTGGTTTCTGGTGTGTTTTTAGGATCTAGATGCAGAGTAACTTCTCTAAAGCTATCGATTTCATTATCTGGTAGACTGCAAGACCAATCTGAATGCTGAACATTCTCGATCAATTCTCTCTTTTCCTTTTCTTTTGCACGAAAAGATGATTTTCTAGATCTCAATGTTACAGCTTTGTCTTCTGCAGCCAGTGTAATGGATTCACTGCGTGCCCTTTCACCAACTGTCTGAATGATTTCATATCTTGGTTCTATTCTTTGGTATTTTAAAGTATCTTCTATATATTTTGAAGTCCTTTCTTTGAGACTTTCAAGTGAAGAATAATTTTCTAAAGGAGCTTCATAGTAACTCCTGCTTTGTTCATTATAAACTATTTCTTTTTCAGGTTCCCCTGCATTTTTCTTAATCTTGGATACATCAGACATTTTGTAAGATTTTGGTCTTAAATGTACTTTGCCTTCTAGGTTTCTTCTCAGCAAAGGCTCTCTTTCAGGCCCTGTGGAATTCACGGATTCATGTGTTTTTTCAGTCTTACTGTCCAACTTCAGTGAAGGATCCATAATAGAAAGACTCTCTGGTGCATTGTGCCATTGAACATTATGCTCAAGTAAAGTGGCTCTCACAGTTCTGAAGTCCACATTTTCTGAAGGCATGACGTGGATCGTTTCTTGCTCAAGATTACTTGAATTGGAAGCATGTCTGTCTGGAAGGGAGACATTTCTCACTTCTTTAGAAAAACTTCCTCTCCCAAACTGATCCTCTTTCTCAGATAGATTTTTTGATTGGCTTATATTCCAGTGAATCCTTTCAGCCAATGGTTCACTTGGGCCTTTTCTGCCATACAGAGTTTCCTCTTTATTCTGAAATAAAAGCAGATAAAAGACAAGTTCTTCTCTTATTTCTGACATATATATATACTTATCACTGTAAGTACTTAACAGCAATTTAGTGCGTAATGTTTCAAGGCATGGAAGTATAATGCAGCTATCAGAGAAGAAATGTGGAGTCTCAGATCAAATCCCTCATATCTGCATATGATGCACACTGCTAGAGGCTGTGGAAATCTGAGCGCAAAAGGTGGGTAAACTATGGTTTCCTGAAAAGCAAGAATTGCCTAAAAGAAATCACAAACACAGAAATTCCCCATGGGAATATGACGTTCACAACCAATTCAAAGTGTCACTGCATTCTTAAATGAAGCCATAGAGGATAACTTTTAAAATAAATGCGGGCAGCATACACGTGTATATGGTAGTGAGCAAATCTATTCAAGTATGTTATAACTTGCATTTAATGGTACATGCACATTTTATAAAATATTCGTATCTCTACCCACAACATAAGCATATATGTATGCTTATGTGTGAATACATGCAATGCATTGAACGCACATACTTTTCCTAATTTAAAAATATCAATGTATATATTTTATGCATAATGGCAAAGCAGAATTTAATTTGATTTTTTTTTTTTTTATTCAACTTTACATATTCAAAAAATAAAAGAAATACAGATATGTATAGTACAAATATAGAAGAAATAATTCAAATCTCTACGTGCTTATCTGTGAAATATAGTAATTAAACATCCAGTAATACAGAACCTGACAGCAATAAGAGCAGTATATACCGTAGAAAATATCACATAACTATGTGTCAGAACCGTATATATACATTTCCTCCCTATTAATAATACTAAGGTGCAAACTGGATTTTAGGAGTCTAGGTATGTACGCAACTGATCTGGACAATTAAATACATATCTCATATTTTGGTATATAAGAAGACATTTACAAGGGAAACGTAATATAAATTTTGCTCCTTTTTGTATGACTTTTTCTCTCATAGTCTAAAATTCTTTTCTCCTCTCGGAAAACCATAAAACTGAGAATTCAGATTTTTAAACCAACAAGTACACCCTCCCACTCAATCAGTTCATCAAGTAAATCATTAAAAAACAGGATCACAGTGGGCTCTGGTAGAATTAGACCTGTAACAAGGAGACACACACAGTATCATATGCAACAAGAACATAAAGCCCTCCCTATATTAACTGAAGAAATTCTAGAGAAAAACATTGAGATGGATAACTCTGTCATCAATGGCACAACTGCAAAAGGAACGAGTAAAGTGAATAACAAATCTCAACTAAAGTCTCATAAGGAGTACAGGAAAAGCAATAACCGTAAAGAGAGTACCTGGAAAGCTATGACTACAAATGCTCATAGTTTGGGAAATAAAATCCCAGATCTGCAGGCCCTAATGACAGAGGCAGAATTGGACATCGTTGCTATCACAGAGACATGGTTCACAGAATCTCATGATTGGGACACAGCAATACCAGGCTATAACTTGTTAAGGAAGGACAGAGTGGATAGAAAAGGGGGAGGTGTGGCTCTTTATGTCAGAAATAATATCCAAGCATCTGAGCTGCAAGGTAGTTGGGGCAAGGAAGAAGCACTATGGGTCGACCTAAAAACAGATGATGGAGCATCCATTTATATTGGAGTGGTTTACAGGCCTCCAAACCAAAAGGAAGAGCTGGACAGAGATCTGGTTGAAGACATCCATAAGATAGGTAAGAAAGGGGAAGTGGTGATCATTGGTGACTTTAATATGCCAGATGTAGACTGGAAAATCCCATCTGCAGAATCTAAAAACAGTAGAGCAATACTGGATGCCATGCAAGTATCTTTGTTCAAACAAATGGTATTGAAACCCACGAGAGAAGGAACTATTCTCGACTTAGTGCTCAATAATGGAGAAATCGTCTCTGATGTCAAGGTGGGTGCTCACCTCAGCACCAGTGATCATCAAACGGTATGGTTTAATATCACTAAAAGAATAGGGAAAAGAACCACAAAGACCCGAGTTTTACAGTTCAAAAACACAGACTTTGAGGAAATGGGGAAGTACCTAGAGGAAGAACTAAATGGATGGGAAAATGAGAGAGATGTGGATCAACAGTGGACCAATCTAAAAGGAGCAATCGCCAAGGCAACTGCTCTATATGTTAGAAATGTAAAGAAAAGCAAAAGAAAAATGAAACCTATCTGGTTCTCAAAGGAGGTGGCTGACAAAATTAAAGCTAAAAGAACTGCATACAAGAAATACAAAAGATCCCAAAGGGAGGAGCACAAAGAAGAATATCTGATTCAACTGAGGGAGACTAAGAAATTAATCAAGTTGGCAAAAAGTCAAGCGGAAGAGAGGATTGCCAAGGAGATAAAATATGGTGACAAAACATTTTTCAGATACATCAGCGAAAAGAGAAAAGTCCAAAGTGGTATAGTGAAATTGAAAGGTGGAAATGATCAATGTGTGGAGGGAGACGAAGAAATGGCAGAAATATTAAACGAATACTTCAGCTCTGTGTTCACTAAAGAAGACCCTGGAGAAGGACCATCTCTACACAACAAGAAACTGGAGGGAAGCGGAACAGAGGAAAATCCATTTACAGTAGATAATGTATGGGAAGAGCTAAAGAATCTGAAAGTGGACAAAGCCATGGGGCCTGATGGGATTCATCCAAGGATACTGAGGGAGCTCAGAGATGTGCTGGCGGGACCGCTGTGCGACCTGTTCAATAGATCCCTAGAAACGGGAGTGGTGCCGAGTGATTGGAGAAGAGCGGTGGTGGTCCCTCTTCACAAGAATGGGAACAGAGAGGAGGCTGGTAACTACAGACCAGTTAGCCTCACTTCAGTGGTGGGAAAAGTAATGGAGTCACTGTTGAAAGAGAGAATAGTGAACTATCTACAGTCCGGAGAATTGATGGACCAGAGGCAGCATGGATTCACCAGAGGAAGATCCTGTCAGACAAATCTGATTGACTTTTTTGACTGGGTAACCAAGGAATTGGATAGAGGAAGAGCACTCGATATCATATACTTGGATTTCAGCAAAGCTTTTGATACGGTTCCGCACAGGAGACTGGTGAATAAAACGAGAAGCTTGGGAGTGAGTGCCGAGGTGGTGACCTGGATTGCAAATTGGTTGACGGACAGAAGACAACGTGTGATGGTAAATGGAACCTTCTCTGAAGAGAGAGCGGTTTTAAGTGGTGTACCGCAAGGATCGGTGTTGGGACCGGTCCTGTTCAATATCTTTGTGAGCGACATTGCGGACGGGATAGAAGGTAAGGTTTGTCTTTTTGCGGATGACACTAAGATCTGCAACAGAGTGGACACGCCAGAAGGAGTGGAGAGAATGAGACGGGATCTAAGGAAACTGGAAGAGTGGTCGAAGATATGGCAGCTGAGATTCAATGCCAAGAAGTGCAAAGTCATGCATATGGGGAGTGGAAATCCGAATGAACTGTATTCGATGGGTGGGGAAAGGCTGATGTGCACGGAGCAGGAGAGGGACCTTGGGGTGATGGTGTCTAATGATCTGAAGTCGGCGAAACAATGCGACAAGGCGATAGCTAAAGCCAGAAGAATGCTGGGCTGCATAGAGAGAGGAATATCGAGTAAGAAAAGGGAAGTGATTATTCCCTTGTACAGGTCCTTGGTGAGGCCTCACCTGGAGTACTGTGTTCAGTTCTGGAGACCGTACCTTCAAAAAGACAAAGACAAGATGGAGGCGGTACAGAGAAGGGCGACCAGGAAGGTGGAGGATCTTCATCGGATGACGTATGAGGAGAGATTGAAGAATCTAAATATGTACACCCTGGAGGAAAGGAGGAGCAGAGGTGATATGATACAGACTTTCAGATACTTGAAAGGTGTTAATGATCAAAAGACAACGACAAACCTTTTCCGAAGGAAAAAAATCAGCAGAACCAGGGGTCACAATTTGAAGCTCCAGGGAGGAAGATTCAGAACCAATGTCAGGAAGTATTTCTTCACGGAGAGGGTGGTGGATGCCTGGAATGCCCTTCCGGAGGATGTGGTGAAGACCAGAACTGTGAAGGACTTCAAAGGGGTGTGGGATAAACACTGTGGATCCATAAAGTCAAGAGGCTGCCAATGAAGAGTGGGTGACTCGCCAGAATGATGGCTACTGCCTGGAGTCAATACCCTTATTAAATAAACATACACAGGCTTACGGTGACTCCAACATCGCTCTAAGCTTCAACAGCAAGAGGAAATGTGGAAAAAAGGATTCACACTCACAAAGAGGGGAGTAGCTGGCTTGTTACGGCGGTTACTACCCCAAATCAAATAAGCCTGATACTTCACTTTCAATGCATATACAGCAAAGTTCTCTGATTCAACGGCAGGGGAGAAGAAAAACTGATACTTCACACATCCAGCAGAGCTCTCTGCTTTCAACGGCAGGGGAGAAGAAAAGAGGGTTCGCACTCACAAAGCGGGGAGTAGCTGGCTTGTTACGGCGGTTACTACCCCAAACCAAATGTGCCTGATACTTCACTTTCGATGCACATCCAGCATGGCTCTCTGCTTCAACGGCATGGGAGAAGACTTATACGTCATGCATATCCAGCATAGCTCCCTGCTTCAACGGCAGGGGAGAAGAAAAACAACCAATAAGGGCTAATAACATAGTCTGGGTAAAACAAATAAGCATGGGTGCAGCTTGCTTATTGCGGCGGCTACTACCCCTAACGAATCAAGCTAGATATTTCACTTGGATGCAGCTCCATCACTGCTCTCTACATTAAAGGTGGGGGTGGAAGGGAAATAGAACCAAGAGCTAAGAGAAACAGATAAGTATGAGAGAAAATATGTGTGAAGCTTGCTGGGCAGACTAGATGGGCCATTTGGTCTTCTTCTGCCGTCATTTCTATGTTTCTATGTTAAAGTATAGTCTAAGTATAAGATCTCTTTGAGAGAGATCTGCAAATTGAACAATTAGTGTAGCACGGGTTTTTATTTCCATATCTGATGATTTCTCAAGGAGTTCAGACAAGTTTGTATCATCTATTTGTTCTTCCTGACCTTGTTCTAACAAATCACCACTTACTACACTTTGAGTTGTATAATATATCCTAGATATTACAGGCAATGTAACTTCTGAAAACTTCAAAATTTTTATTAAATAAACCTTGAATAATTCTCTAGGAGACAATAAATGTGTCCTAAGAAAATTGAGAATTCTCAGGTTTGCTCTTCTAATTTGATTTTTTAACTGTTGAATTTTATTTGATTGCATTGTTTCTGATCTAATTAAATTTGATTGAACTTTTTCTAAGTATTCAGTTTTATGTTCTAAGTTGGTCACTGTACCCTCTATCTTTTCAATTCTTGTCTGTAGACTTATTATTATTCAAACTTTCTTGAACTACCTTTGCCAAATCTTTGATAGATTTTTGCATTGAAAAAATCATAACACCAATTTCCTCCAAAGTAAATTTAGTTGGAACAATTACAGGCACCTCTGTTATTATTCTACCTTGCCCTCCTTCCATTTCTTGCACCTTAGAATCCATTGCGGTACTTATTCCATGATTTTGGTCTTTACCAGCCTGAGACCCAGGGGTCTGTTGTGGGTATTCAATCCCCACTACTCCCCCTTTCTCTGAAGATGACAAAGATACCGAAGTCAGGCGGGGATCCTCGAGTGTGTAATCACCTCCTCCTCTTCCCGTAGGTGGATCTGGTGTTAAGGGAGCACCAGGGCTTAAAGATATTTCACAAGTCTGGGAGTTGAGTCCCTGCTCCTAAACTACAACTCCAGCGACTTCTACACCTGGTGTTGAGGGTACGGTTCTACCAAAAACATCCTGAATTCTTGGCTGAGTACTGTTGACAAGTTGATATTTTCCCTTTCCTCTTAGTATGCGGCATTACCAAGAGGAATGGAGATCAGTATTCATAAGATAAATCACTTCACTCATAAATAGGATCTTTTGGAGACACAGTTTTATGTTCAGTTAGGTTCCGTTTGGCTGCTGATAAACGAAAAGAGAAAATACTACAATACCTCTAGATGTTCCGGTAAATCTCCTGCAATCTCCGGCAAGCTCCGGCGAAGCCCGGCAAAGCCACGCGCCCCTTAGGCGCGCGGCTTTGGCGACACGCTGACGGCGATGTGCCGTTCAGACGCCGTTCTTATGGGCATCTTATTGGGCTCCTCCCACTGTCGTCAGCCCCGGAAAAAGTCCAGCATTCAATTCCACTTGCAGCCTGCCCGGTCCGAACAAGAATAGCGGCAATAATCCAGCAAGAATATACTCCCAGGGAGCAGCAAATGCAGGTAAGCATGCAATAAAGGAAACAGCAGCAAATAACTCTGTTCAGACGCCGTTCTTATGGGCGTCTGATTGGGCTCCTCCCACTGATGTCAGCCCCGGAAAAAGTCCAGCATTCAATTCCACTTGCAGCCTGCCCGGTCCGAACAAGAATAGCGGCAATAATCCAGCAAGAATATACTCCCAGGGAGCAGCAAATGCAGGTAAGCATGCAATAAAGGAAACAGCAGCCTAATTTCTGATTTATAAATGTAAGTTGGCCAATTTTAAAACACACATGCATAAATGACATTAGTTTACCAATTAGCCCACCAGTTCACCAAGTCCTTCTCTAGGTCCTCAAGACCTTCCTGGTACTTCAGCCTAAACTCCCCCAGTTAACCCAGACCTCCCACCCCAGTTAGTACTACACAATAAACACATTTAATATCACTTATGCAGATAATTAGCAGATGTAAAAATATGAGTAAATTGACAAATTAACATGCATTGTTCTGAAAATTCATCCTATACAATTTAATCTTTTTTTTTTTTTTTTTTTTAAACATATGTAAGTCTGTTACGGATTTGATAGTGGAACCAAGGTAGAGAACCGCCTTACCTTATTCTGTGAGATGATCAGGGTTGTCCAAGAGGCAGTCTGGTCAGAACAGGCAGCTGGCAAGAGTTCCAGAGCAAACAGATCAGATGGCAGGCAGTACAACAAGGCAGGTCCAAGAGGCTGTCTGGGTCGGGACAGGCAGCTGACAAGAATACCGAGGCAAACAGATCCAAAGGCAGGCAGCTGACAAGAGTACCAAGGCAAACAGATCCAAAGGCAGGCAGCGAAACAAGGCAAGTCTGAGGAGCAATCTGGGTCAAGACAAACAGCAGACAAGAATGCAGGCAGGAACCACCGAAGCTTCAGCACAAGCAAGCCTGTAGCCGAGGCAACACTGTGCTGGAAAGCTCCCTTAAAATACAGTATTTTTCCCGTGCTACCACAGGAACTTCCGGCCAGGCTGCTGACGACAAAAAGGGGGCAGAGTCACGCCGCGAGGCGCATGGTGCCACACAGAGTGTTGCCATCGAGCTGCATACCGCGGGAGCCTGCTGGAGCCTTGCTGAACGATAACAGTACCACCCCTGCAAGGCCCCCTTTTTTCTTTAGGTCTGGGCTTAAGGGGGAAGCATTGATGGAATTCTTTGAGTAGACTGGAGCCTGTATATTGCGGGCTGGCTCCCACATGTTTTCCTCCAGCCCGTAGTCTTTCCAGGAGACCAGATATTGCAGAGTTCCTTTATTTCTTCTAGAATCCAAAATTTCCTCCGACCTCGAATTGAGCATCACTTTCAACAATCGAGGTATTAGATTTTTCCTTTCTAGAGGGCCATGACAGAATTGCTGGCTTGAGAAGTGAAATATGGAAAACGTCATGGATACGTAGAGATGATGGTAGATTAAGTTTAAACGTGACTTTGTTGATTTGCTGGTCAATGGGAAAAGGACCACAAATCTGGGTGCGAATTTCAAAGAAGGTATGCGCAAACGAAGATTTCGAGTGCTTAACCAAACTAGATCTCCAGTTTGAAGTTGAGAAGTCTGTCTCCTCTTTTTATCGACTTGAGTCTTCATTTTCAAAACAGTCTTTTGTAAGAGGCATCGTGTCTTCTCCCAAAGCTTAAAAAACAAGAAGGAAGTCGGTCTAGCAAAGCGTGAGGAGTATAAACAGAGAAGCCGAAGTCCTCAAAAATATTTATTAGAAAAGCAACGGAGATGTCTTCCAAATAAGACGAAAAATGGCGTCTTTCCAGTGGCCTGAACCACATGATCGTTGTGACACATCTCTGCCCACATCAATAAGGATGCCCAATTGTCTTGATGTTGATTAACATATGATCGAAGGAAAGTCTTAAGGGATTGATTAGTCTGTTCGTTAAGACCACTGGATTGAGGGGGGGGGGGGGGGAGGTAAGCTGAAGAAAAATCAAGTTCAATTTTTAATTTCTTACAGAGTTCTCTCCAGAATCGAGCCATAAACTGAACTCCTCTATCAGAGACTATGCTTACCGGCAGTCCATGAAAACAAAAAATATGTTGTAGGAATAACTGGGCTAGTTCTGCGGCGGAAGGTAGTCTAAGGAGGGAAATAAAGCGGGCCATTCTGAAGAAACAGTCTACTACAATCCAAATGACCATGTTCTTTTCTGATGGAGGGAGATCCGTGATAAAATCAGTGGCTATGTGAGTCCATGGTTTTCTAGGAATAGGCAGAGGCTGTAATAACCCAGAGATCTGCTGACGGGGAGTTTTCTGAGCGGCACAGATGTGACAAGACTCCACGTATCTCTTAACATGCATTCTCAATTGGGGCCACCAATAATGTCGTGAGACAAGATCTCTGGTTCGTGGTACTCTGGGGTGTCCAGCTAGATGAGAATCATGGGCCCAATGGAGAACCTTCTGCCTCAGACGTTTAGGTACCACCGTCTTACCTTTGGGCACCATGAAGGTGAGCATTATTTGAGCTGGGTCGATAATATTTTGAGGTGGATCGGGAACATCATCAGGCCTATAGCTTCTAGAGAGAGCATCTGCCTGCAGATGCTTTTGGATGGGTCGGAAGTGGAGGTTGAAATTAAACCTGCTGAAAAACAGTGCCCAGTGAGCCTGCCGAGGGTTTAGATGTTGAGCCTGTGACAGGTATGCTAAATTTTTATGGTTGGTGTAAATAGTAATCGTATGTCTGGCTCCTTCTAAAAGGTGTCGCCATTTTTCAAGAGCGGACTTTATCGCCAGGAATTCCCGATCTCCAATAATGTAGTTTTTTTCTGCAGGGGAACATTTTTTAGAAAAGAATGCACAAGTGAATAATTTTCCAGAATCCGATGGTTGTAGAAGAATAGCTCCTACTCCCACTGCTGAAGCGTCAACTTCCAAAATTAAGGGTTTGGTCGGGTCGGGGTGTCGTAAACAGGGGTCTTTTATAAATTCCTCCATTAGATGTTGGAAGGCGTAGATGGCCTCGGATGGCCAACTGTGAATAGGAGCTCCCTTTTTGGTCAAAGCGGTGAGTGGAGCCACTAGGGTAGAAAATGCTGGAATGAATTGTCGATAATTGAAGAAGCCTAAAGATCTTTGTAAGGCTTTGAGTCCCACTGGTTGAGGCCATTCTAGGATAGCTTTGAGTTTCTCTGGGTGCATAGATAAGCCTCTTCTGGAGACAATGTATCCCAAGAATGGTAACTGTTCTTTATGGAATAAGCAGTTCCCTAGTTTGGCATATAATTTATTCTCTCGGAGACATTAAACTTGTTGTACATGATCCTGGTGTTGTTCCTCTGATCTTGAAAAAAGTAGAATATCGTCCAGATAAACAAGTACATGGGAGTACAGGAAATCTCTGAAGATTTTGTTAATCATAGCTTGAAATACAGCTGCAGCGTTGCAAAGCCCGAATGGCATTACCCTATACTCATAATGTCCATCACGTGTATTAAAAGCAGTTTTCCATTCATCCCCTTCTTGTATTCGGATTAAGTTGTAGTCCCCTCTTAAATCAAGTTTAGTAAAAATCCGAGCCCCTTTGATTCAATCAAATAGTTCGGAAATATGTAGAATCAGATATCTGTTTTTCTTGGTAATGTTATTTAACCCTCTGTAATCAATGCATGGTCGCAGAGACCCATCTTTTTTTTTGACGAAAAAGAACCCGGCTCCAGCTGAAGAGGAGGATGGTCTGATGAATCCCCAAGCCAGATTCTCCTGAATATACTGTGTCATGGCTTCAGACAGACTCGGAGAGAGTGTAAACTCTCTCTCTCGGGGGAGACTGACCGGGAAGTAAATCTATCCCACAATCATAGGGCCGGTGCGGTGGTAATGTTTCTGCTTGCTGCTGACTAAAGACGTCCACGAACTCCCATGTACTGAGGTGGTATGCCTGAGCAATTGGCCATGGAACTGACATGATGAGATTTGACTTGAATTAAACAATTCTTATGACAATATGGACTCCAACTAGCTAACTGTAGGGATGCCCAATCCAGATGGGGTTGACGTAACTTTAGCCAAGGTAGGCCTAGGATTACTTGATTAACAGATGAAGGAAGTACATAGAACTGAATGGACTCCTGGAGCAACACTCCAGAATTCATTTTAACTGGTTTAGTGATGTGGGAGATTCAGACCCCCAATGGTTGACCCGAAACTGAAGAAATAGAGAGTGGAGTCTTTAAAGGTTCGGTGGAAATGTGATGAAGCTGGACTAGATTTTCCTCAATGAAATTGCTGGCTGCCCCTGAATCTATGAAGGCTTGAAGATGAACAAACTTTTTTGAGGGAAATTGTAACAGGAATTAATATTTGTGGAGCAGGAACGATGGGACCCAGGGAGGCCTCTCCTACCTGGCCTAGGTCCGAGAGTTTCCCGACTTGTTAGGGCATTTGTCACAAAATGTCCTGTTCCGGCACAGTATAAGCAGAGATTATTTAATCTTCTATGTCGTCATTCCTCAAGGGAAAGTTGACACCAGTCAATTTGCATGGGTTCCTCAAGTGTGGGTTGAGGTTCCGCAGACCTGGGTATCTTAAGTGGTCATTGAAACATGGGTGCTAACAGAAAAGATCGCCGAGCAGATGCGCTCTTTCCTGGAATCGTAAGTTCAAACGAATTGCCAAGACGTATCAGCTCCTCCAATGATTCAGGTGGCTCCTGGGCTGCTAACTGGTTTTTTATGAGTTCTGATAATCCCTGACGAAAGATAGCAGTAAGATTATCCTCTCCCCAACAAAGTTCGGCCACCAAAGTCCAGAATTGTATGGCATAATCCCCCACCGAATGAGAACCCTGCCAGATCTGAAGAAGGTCGGTAGCTGTTGAAGTCGCGTGGCCGGCAAATTTGTCATCAGGGCGGATTCTTACCAAGTTATACGCCCCACATAAATCCAGCTTTGTGAAGATGGTAGCACCTCAGAGACGATCAAATAGTTCAGAAATCAATGGCAAGGGGTATTTGTCCTTACGGGTGATAGCATTTAGACCGCGGTAATTGATGCACGGTCTGAGTGATCCATCTTTCTTGGTCACAAAGAAGAATCCCGCTCCAGCAGGTGACGTGGATGGACAGATAAACCCTTTTGCCAGATTCTCCCGAATATATTCGGTCATGACCTTTGTTTCAAGTAATGACAGAGGATAGGTGCGTCCAAGAGGAGGCGTGGTTCCAGGAAGAAGGTTGATGGGACAATCGAACAGACAAAGAGGCAGGAGGAGATCAGCCTTTTGTTTAGAAAATACATCCTCATAGGCAGCGTATGGAGGAGGTATGCCAGAAGAGGTGGTCACCAAAGGAATCTGAGACGGGGTCGCCTTCTGAAAACAGGATTGGTGACAGGCTGGACCCCACTCTACCAGTTGTAGTGAAATCCAATTAAATTGAGGGGAATGTTTCTGTAACCAAGGAAGTCCAAGCACAATGGAATGGATTGACTAATCCAACATCAGTAACTTGAGTTCCTCAAGGTGTAAGGCCCCAGTACATAACTGGAGAGGTTCAGTGGTCAAAGAGATATGGCAAGGAAGTGGCTCTCCGTAGATAGAGGCGATACACAAGGTAGGGTTAAGCGAACGGGTTTTAATACCCAGGAGTTGCACAAGATCTTTGAGGATAACATTACCTCCCGCTCCGGAGTCTACCAGAACCGGAGTCCCAAATCAGTGTGACTGGAACTGACAGTTGGGGGGGCCGGAAAAGTTGTACCCAAGTTCAGGGCCCCCACTGAACTTGGGCTCTGGAGTTTCCCAGATGGATGGGACAATTCTGAAGATCGTGGCCTGGGGCTCCACAATACAGACACAAGCCGGCCTGTCTTCACCGGAGGTGCTCTTCCGGTGTCAGTTGCCCTCGACTTAATTGCATGGGTTCTTCCACCTTGACCACTCTGCTGTCACTAGATGTGGCGTTAGTAATGGGTGGTGAGCGGGAGCGAACCTGCACGGGCCTCTTGGGCATCCGACTCTCCCAGTGACGCTCTTGAAGACTGTGGTCAAAATCGGCCTGTCAAATCTATAAGGTCCTCCAAGGAAGAAGAAAGCTGCCAAGCAGCCAGCTCATCTTTTAACTGCGAGGAGAGACCAAGTATTAGCTCAAAGGCATTTTTCCTGCCAAGCGAGTTCAATAACCAAAGTCCGAAACTCTATTGTATAATCAAAAAGACTTTGTTGTCCTTGACGAAAATGTAGTAGACTGGTGCTTGCTACAGCATGCCGCCCTGGATCAAAGGTCCGTTTGAATACAGTCACAAATTGAACCAGTTCTCTTATCAAGGAGTCCGAGTGTTCCCACAGGGGGGGGAAGCCCAGGCCAGGGCCTTTCCTCCAAGGCGAGACAGGATAAACGTGACCTTGGTCAAGTCGTCTTGGAAGACAGAAGGTTACAGAGCAAATTGCATATAGTACTGGTTTATGAACCCTCTGCAGAGCTTAGAGTCACCGTTGAAACATGGAGGCACTGGAAGTGCCAACAAGGCATGTGGTAAGGACGGAAGTGGCTGAGAAGGAGAAGCCAAGGTAGAAACTGACTCCCTGTTCAGGACGTTGAACCAGGGTATGGAGACGTCCAATAGAGGCAGTCAATGCCTCCAAGAACTGCTGCTGCTGTTCTTGTACCTTGGTAGCCGAATCCATGGCCTTTGCAACCTGTTGCACAGGAGGTGGATCCTTGGGCTGAGGTGGGGTTGACGCAACCCATAGGCGAGGGCCTACGGGTCCCCACCATCAGCAGATGGAGTGGGCTGAAGCTGGAGGCCACTGGAGCTTCACCTATACCAGCCCACGTTCCCCTCAGGTTGAGCCTTCGGGTGCCGGGGCCGGCAGGACTTAGGCAGGCCTTAAGGTTAAGTACAGGTAGGAGATGGTTCAGCCCAGAGACAGCAACCAGCAGGTGGCGTGGTCCTATCCTGGACGGGACATGGAACAGAAACTCAAGCACCAAGGGACAAGAAGGAACTGAAGGTGCCTGAGCAAAGGAAGGCTGAAGCCTTAATAGTCCGTGTCCAGAGGATAGGGACAGAGGGGTCACTGTCAAGCTTGAATGGAAGCTGGCGGCACTTGGAAGGTGTAGCAAGCAACGTGGAAATCTGGACTCAAGAAAGTCTGAGGCGAAGTCATTCAAAGCAATAGTCAAGGCACGGAGAAGGCAGGCGTGGTTAGACGTAGCAATGGTCACGGCATGGAGAAGGCAGGTGTGGTCAGACATAGCAATGGTCAAGTCACGGATAAGGCAGGCATGGTCAGACATAGCAAAGGTCAGAACCAGGTAGTCGATCCAGTAGACGAGGACAAGACGAACACAGGAACCGAAGGGCACAGGAACACGTTCAGGTGACACGAAGAAGCAACGAGCACTCAGGACCTGAATCAGGAAACAGAGGAGACCTGTTGCAAAGGCAACCCTGAGGAGCGCTGCCTAAGCTTTTATATGTTGAGGGAACTGACAACATCCGGGTCCGCAGCCAGGTTCCCGCTGCGGACCCTTCAAAGGTTTCAATGGTGCGTGCGCCTAGGGAGGGGTGTGGCGCTGCCGGCATCCCTCTGCAAACCCCACAGAGAGACCCGACGAATAGAGGTATCCTGGCTGGAGGTCCCGGGAAGCGGAGCAGGGCTGGAGGTGCTGGTAGAAGTCCTCGGTCGGGACTGGCTGCCCACCGCCGCCAGCAACAATGAGCCTGAAAGCTTGTGTAGAGAGGTGAGAGGGCCGCACCATGGGACTGCTGCGGGCGGCGAGCTTAACATTAAACCTGCGTTTGAGCATGTATAACTTATCATATGCACATTTACATGCATACACATGAAACTGCAAGTCTGCACATAGGCGGCTTCCCCCCCTGAATGCCTCTTGCTAGTGTTCTGCGTGTACTTTTTTCTCTGAGAATCCCAGATTTTTTTTTAGATTTTTTACATTTTATTTATGAATTTTATATCATTAACAAAGCAGAACAAAAAACTTTGTCATTCTAACAGAGGATAAGAATAGAAAAACAAATAGTGTCCCAATTCAAATAAATAGGAATACTTGCAATCATAACACTGGACTACATCAATGTTATCACTGCCGGTTTATCAGGGATTTGAAAGGATTCATTCAGCATTGGGCCCACACAAGAAGAAACCACAGGAGATAATGAGGAAACAGTGCAGTTTTCTTGGCCTCTTACCAGCCCAGAGCCACCCAAAGGGGAAAAAGCAGGAAGGTCTTCAATGCCCATTGATCCTTCAGATGCCAGCAAAGATGACTAGAGAGGCACCAATTCATCCTCAGCCCCCACCCACAGAAATGATGGCGTAGAGTTATCTGCCAGCGCCCCAGCCGCATCACAGGAAGAGTCACGTCTCTCAATCAGTGGGTAGTCCAAATTTTGGGGGCCCGAGAGAAATCTCGGCTCCAAGCTGCGCAGAATGCTCCCGATCAGACAGCAGCAATGGGGACATGACCACCGAGAATCCAAGATCCAGAGAGGCATGAACCTCAAAATCAACTGCTGCCCAGGTAAATGAGAGGGTTCAATGGGGTAAACCCTAACTTTGCCTTTTCTCTTTGGAGCCATAGCATTGAGCAAGAAAAAACAAACAAACAAAAAAACAAACCAGGAAACAGAGCGCAGCAGGACCACATTTACTCACTCGCGGCCATCTTGCTCCCCCTTAAGAGTTCCTGCTTTTTTGAATCCCGGAATAATTTTCAAAGGCCAATTTACATGCATAAACTGGGATTTATACACAAATCCTTTTGAAAATTAACCCAGAATATCCAACTCAGCCTCACATTTTGTGGCTAATACTTTTCAAATATTTAGTATTCATCCTGAATGTGCCTGAAAATTCCACATTCTATTTACATTTGAAAAAAAAATCCCCAAATCAAAGGACTTTATGATAAAATTTAAGAACTAAACTGTTTTCCTATTTCATTCTTTAATCCCCAACACACTTTTTCCTCCAGTATTTTGTCCCTTTACTCAAACAATCATGAGAAAGAAAACAGGAAATTGTTAGTGGAAAGTATTTCTGGCACTACTAATCGGAATGTAAGGGGCTTGTGAACAAAAAGTAGCTTGGTCCAATTCCCAAAGGTATTTACAGGAGTGAGTCTTGGCACTAGCAGGAAAAAAAAAAACCCACCAAGAAATGCAAACAGACCAAGTCCCAGAGTCTGAATGAAATCTGGTAAGGGAAAAAGCTGTATATATGGAAAGAATACAGACTATCACATATGGTCCTTTATAGAATACAACCAGTTGGGTAGTCTAGGGAAAGGAATTACTTGACAAAAAAGGATGTTAGATCCAGAAAATAGTCTCCCAATAGAGAAGACAAAAAAAAAAAACATTATCAGGATTTCAAAAAAGCACAAGAAACAGAGGATCCTCAGTTTCAGAGAAATAAGGATCTAGACTAAGATCATGTATGGACTATGTCATGGCACTGAAACAAGAAGTTAAAATGAGCATACTAAATAGAAACAAAATATGATATGAGATAAGAGCTGAAAAGTCTATTAAGCACCCACCTCTCTAGCACTAAATCACAATTCAGAATACAAGTTAATGACAAACATTAAAAACATGGAGCTTTTCACACCTTTAATGCAGCAAATGTAGTGATGTATGCTTGAAACAATTTAATACGCTGCTTTTGGTTTCCTTTGTAATTTTGGATTTTCCTCATTAAGAGATCACAGTGGTGCTTCAAGTCCACCTGATCTGCAGTGTACAAATCCCTGCTTTATACTAGACTAGCCATTAAGCCTGTAACAACGGGCTACATTTAAAAAAAATGTTTTCGGTCCATTTCCTTCCCACTCCCTCCCCCCTCTATTCTCCCTCCCTCCCTCTCACCTCCCCCCTCCCCTCACCCTCTCCTCCTTCCCCCCTCAGTCACTCCCCCTCTCTCAATCCCCTCCCCTTTCAGCTCATCCATAACCGGCAGACAGAAGATCTCCGGGGGGGGGGGGGTGTCCCTCCCTCCCTCCCTCGCGGCGCCACCGCTACTGCTCCTCCCACTCCTGCTCCTTGCCGCCGCTCCTGCTCCTCCCAGTGCCTTTTTTTTTTTTCGGGCACGCTCCGCTCTGACCGACGTGCTCGCCCGCGCATGCACGGTAGAGCTGCTCTCTACTGCGCATTTGCGGGCCGGTCAGAGCCCATTTATAAGGTAGATTTTTTTTTAAGAAAAAACAGAAAATTTTAGAATCCAATCCACACAAATTTTGGCCTGTATAAAAGATAACTTATGGAGTCAACATTCCCAAATTAATCAGTCTTATTTCATTTTATGGTTATCAGTTGCTTAATGCAACCCTGCAAATCTCCTCCAAGGAGGCCAATCTCAGATGGGCCACTGACAATGCCATTGTTCCAATTAGAAAGTGTGCATTTGGCTGCAACAATCCCAGGCCTACTTGAGTCCAAAGAAACAAAAAGCTGAGTGGGCTCTCCATGGGCTTTAGTCGCTTTAGATAGAAGACAACAGCTCTCTTACAATCCAAAGTACACAGGTGTTCATTCACCATTGTTGCCAAGAGGCTATGTTTATTTTTATTTGTAACCACTTTAGACATTATGGTAACTGCAATCTATCAAACTATATATAAATCAATTAAAATTAAGATGTTGAAAGGACCATTGACTGATTAAGAGGGACATCTGTCATGATCTGAGGCAGAATCTTGGGATGCATGCATACCACCACTCTGTTGCGATGAAATTTAGAATAAGGTAAATAAATTACTGGGGACTGTCCTGTTCGGAGGGTGGTGAGGTGATTTCTTGCCGAGGACGTTTTTTCCCTGCAGAAAGAGTTAAAAGACCTGACTCATTGATACCGGGTGCAAGAGGAGACATTGTGACATCATATCTGCCTGACTTCAGGAACTTGCCTATAAAAGCTGGACTGCAGCAGCGCACAGTCTAAGCCGCGTGCGCCGAAGGGGTGCACGGCTTTGACTTGAAAAAGTGTCCTGAAAGATTATATTTGGAATTTAGAAAGTTTTTCATTAAAGAAGAAACCTCCGTCTCCTCCAGCACTCAGTCCCCACAAGGGAATGTAATTCAAGTAAGTAAGTTTAAGAGGTATAATATCTGTGAAATTAGTTGGTTACTTCCTGGATTTTCTTGTATAGTATATTTAAAATATGCCTCACAAAAGGAAGGGAAAAGTAAGGATCTTTCCTTCTGAATCCTCACTTCCTCCAGATCAACGACCTATCACAGATTTTGCAGTATCTACCCCAGACCCAGTGAGTGTAAGCCTCATTGGCGGTATAGGCAGTGGAGTACCTTTCTCGCCAGAGGATATTTCACTTATACCACCTAAACCTAGAACTCCACTTTTAAAATTCCCTGAGGATGATGCTTCGACTTGTGAGGCAGCTAATAAATTTGCTGTCTCATTGACAGAAGGAAGTGTTGCATCAAACCAGGTTGGAATATCCATTTGTATTGGATAAAGGAACAGCAGTGAGTATACAACTCCCATCTCCCTCTGGAGGTATGGGTCAACACTTGGGAACTGTAACATCAGCTATAGAAACGGTCCCCAGATACTCCTTATAGACTGTGTGTTCATGCAAGTAGTACATCCTGTTCTCAAAGCGTTTAAATTTAAGAATATAAAATGTTCGACAAATTTAAAAAAAAAAAAGTACCATCCTCCCGACAAGGCCACATTTTCAGACATCCACAGTCTTTCCTCATGGAATATTCCTCTTAACTCCGTTGATGCCTTCCAGCTATTCCATTATTACCACATGTAATTACAATTAAAGGGGGTTCCCAAAAAACCTCATGTACGGACAATACATGTCAGTGTTTACAAACTGATGATGCAATCGCTGCTGCTGCCATAGTCTGCTTCAAAATGCAAAATAGCTGTGAATTTTCCTTTCTGGGTTTGTATTGTAATAATGATTGACGATCAGAAAATTTAGCTTGCTTGTATGCATTAATAGCTTTTGTAGGATACCCTCTAGATTTAAAATGGGTCCATAAAATACGAGCTTGCATTTCAAATTCCACTGTTTCAGAACAATTGCGTCTGATATGAAAAAACTGACTAACCGGTAATCCCAATTTGAATGCATGAGGATGGTGACTGTGAAATCTCAGTAAATTATTCCGATTCATAGACTTAAGGTGAACAGTAGTGGAAAATATTCCATCAAATAACTATCTTCACATCTAGAAATGTAATAGAATGGAGTGATATATGCGCTGTGAACTTCAAATTCTCATCAACAGTGTTAATCCAATCACAAAATTCCTTCAATTCTACTTCTGATGAACTCCACACAAAGAAGATATCATCTAAGTAATGATGCCAACTAACAATGTATTGCCACCAATTAGAGCTGTATATATGTTGTTCTTCGAAAGCTGCCACATACAAATTAGCCCACAGTTGGTTCAAGTGGTGAACCCATCGGGATTCCATGAACCTGTTGATAGAATCAGACTCAAACAAAAAATAATTATACAAAATCAGTTCAGTCAATTCCATTAGTAAAGAGGAGGAAATACGTTGAGGCTCAAATCTCTCCTTTAACAAATTTTGTATTATACTTAAAGCCTGAGCTTGTGGTATGTTAGTATACAATGCACTTCCATTCATAGTTACCATCCATAAGAACATAAGAAATTGCCATGCTGGGTCAGACCAAGGGTCCATCAAGCCCAGCATCCTGTTTCCAACAGAGGCCAAAACCAGGCCACAAGAACCTGGCAATTACCCAAACACTAAGAAGAACCCATGCTACTGGATGCAATTAATAGCAGTGGCTATTCCCTAAGTAAAATTGATTAATAACCATTAATGGACTTCTCCTCCAAGAACTTATCCAAACCTTTTTTGAACCCAGCTACACTAACTGCACTAACCACATCCTCTGGCAACAAATTCCATAGCTTTATTGTGCGATGAGTGAAAAAGAATTTTCTCCGATTAGTCTAAAATGTGCTACTTGCTAACTTCATGGAATGCACCCTAGTCCTTCTATTATTCAAAAGTGTAAATAACAGAGTCACATCTACTTGTTCAAGACCTCTCATGATCTTAAAGACCTCTATCATATCCTCCCCTCAGCCGTCTCTTCTCCAAGCTGAACAGCCCTAACCTCTTCAGCCTTTCTTCATACGGGAGCTGGTCCATCCCCTTTATCATTTTGGTTGCCCTTCTCTGTACCTTCTCCATCGCAACTATATCTTTTTTGAGATGCGGCGACCAGAATTGTACACAGTATTCAAGGTGCGGTGTCACCATGGAGCGATACAGAGCCATTATGACATTTTCCGTTTTATTAATCATTCCCTTTCTAATAATTCTTAACATTCTATTTGCTTTTTTGACTGCTGCAGCACACTGAGCCAATGATTTTAAAGTATCATCCACTATGATGCCTAGATCTTTTTCCTGGGTGGTAGCTCCTAATATGGAACCTAACATCGTGTAACTACAGCAAGGGTTATTTTTCCCTATATGCAACACCTTGCACTTGTCCACATTAAATTTCATCTGCCATTTGGATGCCCAATCTTCCAGTCTTGCAAGGTCCTCCTGTAATGTAACACAGTCTGCTTATGATTGCATAATTTTGTATCATCCGCAAATTTGATAACTTTTGAATCATTCAGATGTTGAAGCATCATTGAATACTGCAGGCGGTCCTGTACCACAACTGCTCCGCCTTTGTCTGCCGGTTTAATCACTAGTAGATTGTATCAATGAATTCAAAGCATCCCGGAGTTCATGCAGTAAATTATGATGCAATTTTTCTGGCTTCATATGTTGATAGATCCTGTAATACTAACTGATGGAACGTCCGAATAAATGGATCACATGGGCCCAGAGGATTCCAAGTAGAACAAGGATGTACAATCGATGCATCGATGCTATCACTATTGGATGACTGTGAAAAATGTAATTTCAAATTCAATTTCCATATAAAACGCTGTAATGCTATACGGCAGTCAAAAGGGGAATGTCCGGTCGTTGGTACAAACGAAAGCCCATGATTTAATACTTCAGATTGGGCTACCGACAACTGAACAGATGACAAGTTTACCACTGCTGAATTTTCTTGGACTGAGTAAGAGTACTCCTTTCCTGTATGCTCGTATCTACTGGATCCAAGTTGCATTGTCGGCCCCGAAACAGATGTCTTGTTCCTTTCCCCCCTCAGTTGACTAAAACATTACTCTGATCTACTGTGACAGTGTCCTCCTGATTGCTATTTTCCATCTCAGAGCCACTAGAATTGTCATCTGATGAAAAATTAAAGTGGACTTTCTTCGATGAACCACTGTGGGTTTTGGTACCCCACCATGTGTAGACTCTTTCAGCTTTATAATCCGCTTGGTCTCGTTTGGACTTATTGATTTTCATATTTTTAGTCGATACTTTAAAATGTTCAAATTATCCTTAAATTTTCAATTTTTCTTCAAAATTCAACAATTCCACTTCCTTTTCAATCTGTTCAACCTTGTCCTATATTTGTGATGTTAATTCAGCTCCAAACTTTTTAACTTGACCTACAATTAGCAACATTAAATCTAATGAATACTTGTTCAAAACTGCGACTCAGTCTTAGTAAATTCAGTGTCATCGCTAAATAATATCTGTTCCTTTTGGATCCATAAATCCCGTGGAATAATCTGTTGTTTAATTATTACTCCACCAAGGTAGCATCATGTAATTCCACTCGAATTAAATTTTCACTTACGTTGAGTTCACTGGATGTTAGAAGATAATATGGAGGCATGGAACAGATCTTCAGCTTCTCTGATGCACATATAGCTGACATTAGGAACGAACAATCATTTTCGTAGGTAGAACCGGCCAATCATGAATCTTTGTGGGAGGAGTATATATGGTTAAGTTAAAAGTTAATTTGAGTGGAATTACATGGCACTACCTTGGTGGAGTATATTAAACAGATTTCACGGGGTTTACGGATCTAAAAGGAAAAATATGTTGCACAAATACACTTTAAATTTATTGAATTATCATGCTCAGAAATAAAAAAAAACGGATGGAAGTTGGATGGTTGATGATTAAAAAGTGATCTAATCATTATTTATTTATTTATTTATTTGAAGTTCTTTATATACCGACATTCGTTTAGTAACATCATGTCAGTGTACATTCAACAAAACTTTAGCAGCAGCGCTGGAACAGATAGAAATTAGCGGCAGTGCTTTACAATTAATATTCAACTTAGAAAGGACATTAGGAGATTATAACAAGGAAAAATTGAATCAGGGAATGCAAACAGGGAAGGGGAGGGAGAGGGAAAATAAAAGGAAGAATTAAGAAGAATATATTAACGTTAATACATATGATAAATACATTAAATAAATTAGTTATAATAGATTACTAGGCATCAACTTTATAGAGATATTAGAGAGGAGTACTTTATGTAACTCGAAGGATAATGCATAATTACAAATTTACATAAGTTTGGTCTCAGGGAGAAGCAAGGGGGGAGTAGCTGGAAGTGAAGGTGGTTGCTTTATGTGAAGGCTTTTAAGAATAACCATGTTTTAAGTTTCTGCTTGAATTTTTTTGGGCATAGTTCCTGACGAAGGTCAGGTGGCAAACTGTTCCAGCAGGAGGGGCCAGCTAAGGCAAAGGCACGTTACTGGGTAGTAATGCTGAAATTGTATGAAACCTACCATCCCATCCATATACAATTTTGTTTATAGCAGTGACTTAATTAATACAGCATAACCTGTGTTTTTTTTTTAATTTTGAACCTGTTAATAGAGAATAGTCCTTAGAGGCATTATAGATTGATTATAGTAGTTTACACCTCACACAGTAAAAACTTTGATGTTTTGATATATTACACAAAGTTTTATGATGGCATGTTGGCGTTAAAACACTCAGTGTAATCATGAAAGCCAAAGTAGGCGGGTCACTGAAGCTCTGAATAGCGAACTAAACAATACCTGCTGCCTAGTACTCTTCGTGTGTTGAGTGACTGCTTCAGTCACATACTTCTAAAGCTCCTTCTCAAAGATAGCCAAGCTGAAAAATTGATGGGACTCAGAACTACTGACCTTTGATGCATCTCAAAGGGTACAAAACTCAAAGCTAAACCTCAGGAGACCAGCATGGCAAGAGCACTGAACAAGAGGGAGACCTTTCCTCCATGAATAACCACACAGGAAAAGAAGAGTGCATTCTCAAAAGCCCCCTATTCTCAGAGCTATATGCTTAAGAAGATTAGTGCAGATAAGCCTTTTCCATCATTTCTCCTTGACTCCATACTCAAGCTGTTGAAGCCCGATGCTCAGTGTTAGGGCAAATGAGATCTTACTTGTTCTTAGGCTTTGGTGCTGAAAGAGTTTATCCCTTCTTAGGCACTTTCAAACCTCCAGAAGTTGGGCAGCTCCATAGTCCTTGTATTTAAAAGATGCCTTTGGTGCCAGTTTGGTGGACCCAAACATTTTCTTCGATGAGACAGTAATATCTGGAAGATCTTTATGGAACCTCAGTGACATCCTAGAGCAAATGTCATAGTGGAACATATCATGATTCCTGCCCAGAAACTTCTAGGCAGATCTTATGATGGATGATTATGGATATCTTCTGCACACATTATGGGTACTTCTTGAAGACAGTGGTCTTTTCTGTCATTGTCAGAAAGAATGATGCAAAAATCAAAAGGAAAATAAATTTTAAAGACAGATAACCTGGAAAGATTTTAATTTAAAAAATGGGAAATCTCAATTGAAGACCTGACAGAAGTTGTGGAGAAGAACAGGCCTCCTGGGAGAATGTTGAAAATACAGAAAACAAAAAAGTTAAAACCTAACTAAAGAAATTGAGAGACAGAATAAACAATACTTTAAGGCACTCTTTTGCTCAAAATTAGAAAAACTTAGTTCTGAGGAACAAATGCAGCAGTACAAACTACAGCAGTAAAAGCGTGTCGGTTGATAGCAGCAGAAAAGGTCATATAGAGAAAACACACAGCTGTGGGGATGCGAAAACTGCTATGCATGCTAAGAGAAGCCTTTAGGTATTTCGTAAAAAGTTCTGGAAATGTATTCTGTGATTGGTACCATTGAATGTTGTCATCAATGGAACTCAGTGATTCACATAGTCAGAAAAATATCTATTGCTTGGAACCATTAAATAACATAGCATTTTATGACCTGTGTAATAGATCCAGCCATATACAGTGAGAAACAATTGCTCACATTCAATTTATGCAGCACAAAAATACAGTTTAAGAAAATATGAGTAGTAACCCAGGGATTGGAGTAGTGGGCTGCGAACCAGGGTTCAAATCCCATTGCTGATCCTTGTGATCTTGGAAGTCACTTCACCCTCCATTGCCTTAGGTGCAAAACTTACATTGTGAGGCCACTGTGACAAGGAAATACCTTCAGTACCTGAATGAAATTTGCTTTGAAGAGCCTAAAAAGCAGAATATAAATTAAATAAGTTAATGCCATTCTGCATCAGACTAATCTTCCATCAAGCCCCATTATCCTGTCTCTGACAGTGGTCAATCTCCATCACCTGGAATACCCAACAGATTCTAATGGGGCGATTCAATTCCTGTTGCTCACACCAAGCTGTAAGAGGTTCTCTACCTCAAGCCTACCTGTCTACTATTTGTTAATGGATCTGTCCTCTAGAAACTTGTACAAACTTTTATACTCAGTTATAAGTATTGCCCTTGATCACATACTGTTGGGAAGCGCTAGGAGAGCGGTTCCTCTTCCACGGAGAATGTGTGTTCTTGGGCCACGGCTCAACCCCAGAAGAACTCCGAAGAGGTACAGAGGCATGCCCGAGCATGGGCAGGACAGGAGCAAGACTGGACTGAAAACAAGCGAGGGAATCCAGAACAGGAACCAGGCTGGGCCCGGACTCCGCTGGACCTGCATGCACCAGTGTGACCCAGCAACGCAATGCTGGTCACGAGAGTAGCCCTCCGGCTACTCAAAAGCCCTTTTGGACCCACCACTTGGGAACTATGAGTACATGAGGCCAGATGGAGGCTGAGGGCTGGAACATGAAGGCTCAGACGTAGACTAGGATACTTGACGAGGACTTGGATGCACAGACGAAGACTCAGGTGAGGGACTTGGATGCACAGACGAAGACTCAGGCGAGGGACTTGGATGCACAGACGAAGACTCAGGCGAGGGACTTGGATGCACAGACGAAGACTCAGGCGAGGGACTTGGATACTCGGGAGTTTCAAGCAAGGATTCGGGTTACTCAGGAGTTTCAAGCAAAGGTTCAGAAGATAGGTGAAAGCACTGGGCGAGCACTGCCTTGTAGTGCGCCCTACACAGCCATCCCATGGGCTGGTTATGGACCACGCTGGCCATGAAGCAGACTCCAGACGAGATAATGGAGAATAAAGCTGGAACATGGTGAAGATTCTGTAGAGGCCTGCACCAGGGCGTGCCCTACACAGCCACCTGTGATTGGTCGCGAACTATGCTCACGAGGAGCAGGTACTGGCAGAGTCTTGGGCATGGACGGATGCAGACACAAGGGGACTCCATAGACCGGGAACAAGATACGCAGGAACAAGCTAAGACAAAAGTCTCCCGGAGGCTTGCGCTGCAGCAGAGGAGGCGGCCTTATACCATGAAGCGCCCTACACAGCCATCCTGGGGGCTGGTCATGGACCACAACGTGGCACACCAGGAAAAGTGGGTACAAGGAACCTAGGAACTGGAAGCAGAAGTGAAGACAGGTGCATCAGGATCACAGCAACAGGAACACAGAGCGTCTGGAACATCAGGATGTGGAACAGGATTACGGGAACATCAAGGCTTTCAGGAACAAACTCACAGGACAGCAGAACATCTGGATATGGAACATCAGGAACGAAGGCTCAGACAAAGACAAAGGAGATCCAACAGGAAACACAGGACTTTGAAGAAGTGATGGACCTCAGAAGACTCCTGGAATGAAGGTCTGGACATCCAGGAGTGAACTGGCTCCTTGCGAAGGCAACGAGGGACTGATACAGGGCCCCTTTTATAGGGCTGAAGCAGGACTGGTCGATGTCATCTTTGAGGGCTGCAGAGCTTTTCCCGCTGCTGGCCCTTTAAAGGTCGAAGAGAGGCGCGTGCCCGCACCTATGCAGAGGCAGGAAGAAGACTGATACGCTGGCAGTGTCCCTGCCACGTGGGAGGTCTGGAGGACAGCGGTATCGGCGGCGGTAGACCTGCCGCAGAGGGATGAAGCAAGGCAGGCATCGGCAGGGATGGCTTCCCTGTCATCTGAGGATCCCGGCAGCGGCTCCCTGCTGCGAAGACTGAAGATGGAGAGGCAGCAGCGGCTGCAGCCATGGAGAAAGGCTCCTGGTGGGGGGCAGGAGAGACAGGTTGCAGGAGCGGCTTCGTGCCGCAAAGAAGAGACTCCTGCCGGCGGCTCTAGGACCACGGAGGAGCCCGGAGCGGTGCGGCACAGATTGCTGCGAGGGACGGCGTTGGCCACGGCCTAGCTAGCCGTGTTTGAGGTAGGTGAGGGGACTGCCCGTGGCAGCAGGCAGGATTCACAACACATATTTCAGCAAGCACCTTCTCCTAGGCATGTGAGGGTACCACAGGCTGCATTAAGGACCCACGGCGAGAAAGACAGGTGCGACACCTTTTGATGACAGCAGCATGGCTGGGAATTTAAACCCCAGCTGTGTTCCCAGCTGGTGCCTCAGCAACAGGTCCGCCTGCCTTGCCGCAGTGTGTGTTGCTATTGGATCCTGCCTTTCCCTTGCCCAGCCTTGCCTTGCCTTGTTCTAAGCTGCCTTTCCCTCCAGTCTTGCTTCTGCCCTTTCTTGATCCTGCCAAGCTGCCCCCTCTGATTGATCTCCTCCTGCCTTAACGATTGCCTGGATTTTGACTGTTCCTGAACTCCACCTGCCTCAATCAGTGTGTGGATTATTTTTCCCGCTGTACATCACTTTATACTTGTCCACATTTAATTTTAGTTGCCATTTAGTTGCTGATTTCCAGTCTCACAAAGCCATACTGCAATTCCTCACAGTTTGTTGATGTTTTAATCAGCTCATTCATTACTCCTATTTCCAGAACACTAATAAATATAGTGAACACAGGTCCCAGTATAGATCTCTGAAGAACTCCATTATTTACTTTTCTTCATTGGGAAAACTGACCATTCAGTACTACTTTTTGTTTCCTATTCATTAGTCAGTTGCCAGCTCGATTTTTCTTCAGCCAACAACAGCTGGCACACATACTGTATGCAGCCATGTACAGTTTATAATACAAAATGTGTATGCATGCCAGTTTTTGCAACAGCACACAGACACACACAACTCTCTTGCAAGTCCCCCAGGTCAATTATGGACAATGTAGAAGGATTCCTGGTCATTATATGCCCACTCAAGAGGATGCAACGGCTCTCAAAATTTCCAATTTGTGCAGTGCTGAATAATTATAAACTTTCAAATGCTTTAATAAGATATCTGAAACTCACGTTCTAACAATGTTGTTTACATGTACACAAAGTGGTCCATAGGCCTTAAGCAGCTGAAGGAAATGGTAGCATTCAGGAAAGATTATAAAAATTTGTTTTCTTGGCCTACTTGATATATGGTTGTTTGATATTTTATAGATGATGTTACTATGCTAGCCAGTAATGAGAAGACAATTAATGATATTCTAACTCCAAAGTAATTCCATTAAAAATGTAACTGTTATCCCCCCCCCAAAAAAAAAAAATGATTACACATCTACCAACTACAGATACATTATCATCATTTTGTATTGTTTTTATCCAGAATGAAACATGTAGCGAAAGATTAAACGTTAGAACATTTTACCTTTACATTTGTATATTCTTGTTTATCTTGTGCTTCTCTGGGAGACTCAGTATGCAATTCCAAAATATTTTGAGATTTCATTTCATTGGTTGGTGTTTGAGCTGAAAACCTAATAGAAAGATTGTTTCATTTTCAGAAATAGTTCACAAATAATGTAAAATAATATAAGCATATTTTATGTTAAAATGATAAATACCTTTAACGTTTAGAATTCGTTATCTGGAAGCAACATAACTTAATTATCTTATTTCATAATTTACTAAAGTCCTGCACCAAGCATACATGTTAAGAATTTTTAAGAACAGTTTAAAACAAGTTATCTGTGGAGCCCATCCCACAAGATCAAATTAATCAGGGATTAATTTATTTTATAAATAATGAAATTGTAAAAGGTTAATTTACAGGCCTCCTTTTAACAAATCTTTATAGCTAAACTAACTTTTCCTCCCCCATCTGATGTCAACATGAAAAATCTCATCTATTCTCTTTCGTACTGTACCTGTCACTGCTGCTATAACCAACTCACTTTCGGTAAATGGTACTACAGGAAGCTCAACTGGAATAGTGAAGGACAAGATGAATCAACTCAGCATATACAATTCTGCAGTAACACCATACTGAAGGGAAATGAGGACAACCAGATCAAGAATAAACTATATATCTGACTGAAACAGAATACGCCAGCAGATAAAAACCAATAGGTCCATGTAATCCAGAAGTGGGCAATTCTGGTCCTCAAAACCACCAACCGGCAGGTTTTCAGTATATCCCTAATGAAAAATGCATGAGACATTTGCATGCAAAATCTCTCACATCTACATTGATTAGTGATATCCCGAAAACCCGTCTAGAATTGCCCACCCCTGATCTAGTCTCCTCAGTTTTATTCCAGGCAATCCTATGAAATTTTTGATGATTCTTGCTCAAGGAACTAAGGTACCCCATATTGTTAAACCATTAAAGAAAAAATATAGGGAACATCTGGTGTCTCAAACATATTTTATACTGCACCTGACTAAACTGGCTCACATTTATCACCCAGTATTAGGGTTTAAACTCTACATATTTTAACAATAACTACCATTTCATTGCAGAACTTAACCTAAAAGTTATGTTATATCAATACACTCTCACATATTGCAATGCTGCTATGTAGCTAAAACTAATTAGGTTCTCATACAGACTTCTGTTAGTGCTTCTTTTTGTGTTGCATTTTTTAAGATCAAAAAGGGCAAGTAAGCAAAACAAAATAAAATGTTGATTGCAGTAATAAAAATACTTCTCATAACTTAATTAGATAAGCTTTTATGAGAAAGGATGAAAGTGAATTCTATTGTGCACATCTTAAGATTAGACTTTGAATTCTAATAAAACCAAAAGCATAATTATGGTAAAAAGTATGTTCCTCTAGTACTTACATCTTGGTCAAGTCTGCAGAGAGTGGCCGGGATGTAAATGATTTCCGAAGACTACCTGGTCTAACTTCCACATTTTCTACTGTGAATTCTTTAATTCTCTTTTGAATATCTACATTTCTGTTTTCCCTTTCAGCAGATGCTGGCTCTGCGTTTGCTGGAGAGGAACTGCTCCCTGCAAGCAGCAGACTTATGCGCCTTTGGATTGAACCACCTGGACTCCTAGTCTCCTCCTTCTGTGAGCTAGTGGAAGGCTTTTCGCTTGTTAAGACTGGGGCAATTTCATTTGGATCCAAAAACATCAACCCCTTATTTGATTTGCTTTTGTCATTTGGAGAAACTTTGTTTTTTTCCAATTCACATTCATCAACAGGCACATGAGTTTTTTTCTCATTTTCCCATTTACGGCTACTCTCCACTAAAGTGGTGATAAGCAGTTCCTTGGTTATCTCAGAGCTGAAGCCATTCACATCCTTTGATGGGGTCTCCTGCTTCTGCTCATCCAGTTGGAAGTTATCACTTTGTCTGGTACTTTTAAAGTTAGACTTAAAAGAATCACTTCTTCCCTTAGCCTGCAGTCCTTCACCTGTGGACATAATTTTACACTGTTCTAGAGATAGTCTGTTGGCAGAATGTGCTACTGGTACATTTTCCTTTGTTTCTTCAGAGGCACAAATAGTTTTCTGTTGTAGAGGAGTGAACTTACTTTCAAACTTAGCAGTTAAATCCACAGACAAGGGTCTTGGTTTTCTAACCCATGGTTTATCAGATGTGTCCAAAGACATTCCTTCAGAGATGTCCCTATTTTCAGGTTTTGAATCTCTCAAGGATTCCAGAAACACAGCAGATACTGGCCTATGCTTTGTTCTCAGCTGTACTTTAGTAGGTGAAGTTGCATCAGTAGTAACAGGTTTTTTCAAATCTTTAGATTTAGCATCCATACAGGAACCTTTATTTTCACCAGTTCTATGAGATTCTACTGGAAATGGTCTAATAGCTGAAGACCTTGACAATTCACTGTGAAGGACACCTTCAGGTTTCTGAGAAATCATTGACAACATAGAAACTACTTCAAACTGGGAGATGGACTGACACTCTTTTGTTTGTGAAAGATCAATAGGTTTTAATTCTTCAGCAATCTCTGTTCCTTGGGTGAGACTTAATGAATTTGATCTCAAATTAGAAGTAGTATCAGAAGTTAAAATATTTGTTGCTGGTATGGAGCAAAATACTTTTTGGGCGGTGAAGATGTTGCTCCCTCTAATTTCAGTATCATCTAATTTCTGATCTACAGAAAAGACATTCCCACATAGCTCTTCATCTGCTGCTGTTTGTCCTGGCTTGCCGTGTAATGAGGAGTGGGTAAAACTATTCAGTTTTGGAGCTGTAATGGGTAGTTTCCTAACTTCAAAAGAATCTGAAGACTTAAATGGTTTTGCGGAGAGTCTTGGTCGTGTTCCAGGTGTAGATGTGGTTGTTAATTTCAAAGCACTCCCAAGTCTGCTCTTTTCTTCCACGATGAGTGGAGATGTAAGATTTGACAACTTGCTGGCTTTATTGCTTGAATCTGAAAGAGGGCTGATATATGTTCGTGGTGATTTTCTCTCATTTGTAATTTCACTTAAGTCAGTCAAACCTGTCATGGGTGTTAGCGTGGACTTTATTTCTACCTCTGTTGCCATTGTTGTAATTAATTACACCTCCATTAAAGTTAGGCACGTCCAATATCAGAAAGTACAGCAAACTTAAAAAAAAAAAAGAAAAAAGTGTTAAAAAATTATGTGGTCAATACATATACAATATAGCAGAAACTGCTTTAAAATTTAGATTTACAATGAGCTGAAACATCTTTGCTCATAACTGCATATAGATATACTAGCAAAATACAAAAGGATCCAGCTATGTAAAGAACTCAATGTAAACTTACTTGGCAACCGTCATACATAGCCTCAGTAGTATATTGGCTTATGGTGTCAAGCCCTTGCAACTCTGGGCTTGAATAATCATAGGTTGCTGTAAGAATTTAAGAACCAAACACTGTGTGAAAACTACAAATGTTAGCTCTTAACGTTTTCCACCAGCCAGGGGAGAAATATCTTACTACCTGAAGTGCACGCTCCAACACGGCAGTGTTTCGGAGTGTCAGACTCCTTCCTCAGGGAACTTCAGGGAGGTAATTTGCTGGTGTAATTCTGTGTGGAAATACAATAAAAGAGTTCTGCAAATGCACGCTCCAACACGGCAGTGTTTCGGAGTGTCAGACTCCTTCCTCAGGGAACTTCAGGGAGGTAATTTGCTGGTGTAATTCTGTGTGGAAATACAATAAAAGAGTTCTGCAAATGCCAAATGCCAAAGGCTAATAGTTCAAGCAAATGGCCATTTGCTTGAACTATTAGCCTTTGGCATTTGCAGAACTCTTTTATTGTATTTCCACACAGAATTACACCAGCAAATTACCTCCCTGAAGTTCCCTGAGGAAGGAGTCTGACACTCCGAAACACTGCCGTGTTGGAGCGTGCACTTCAGGTAGTAAGATATTTCTCCCCTGGCTGGTGGAAAACGTTAAGAGCTAACATTTGTAGTTTTCACACAGTGTTTGGTTCTTAAATTCTTACAGCAACCTATGATTATTCAAGCCCAGAGTTGCAAGGGCTTGACACCATAAGCCAATATACTACTGAGGCTATGTATGACGGTTGCCAAGTAAGTTTACATTGAGTTCTTTACATAGCTGGATCCTTTTGTATTTTGACAGTTTCTGATTTTCAGCTATCCTGAGTTGATCAAAAATACTATAGATATACTAGTACATTATAATGCACAGCAAATAGCCTCCAAGAAGGGGAACAAAATGTAAAGATAGATTACTATTTTCTCCTTCCTAAGCTCCATAACATATGAAGTTCACCTCCCGCTGGCCAGAGAAAACAATGCTGACGTCAGCAGCTTGTCGTATTCTGCTGGATAAAGGAAAGAGTCACACAGGGGATTCAAGCATTACTGGTGGCCTCTTAAGCAGGGTCATGGGAAATGCAGCTGGTAATTTCCTAGGCATACTCCACATTTGTGTCTCAGCATTTGCAGCTAGGACCATAATGTAATGCAGGTTGGCAAAAGGAGATTTAAAAAAATGCTGACATTTAACTAAACATACTATAATGCCAAAGATTTTGCTTCTTTTATGCAAAAATATAAACTCGGCAAAAATTCTGAAAATAAGTAATTACATTATGACGCTGCAACAAATAGTTTTAAAAATCTTTCGAAGAAACATTTGCAGTAAAGGATTGTCAAGCACCATCCTTCCATGGGAATGCTGCAATTCTTTGTGCATTACTGGTTAAAAAAAGCGTGTAATATAATTTTAGTTAAAGTAGAAAAACAATCATTTGTTAGATTCTAAGTGTTTTGTGACCTTGATTTCATTATATAGAATTCCTACTCAGACATTTACATCTATTGCGTTAAAGTAGTACGGAACAATCATTATGACAAGACTGGCACTACATAGAAATTGTCTTGCTGGGGAGGTTGCAACTTGTCTGCAAACTTCTTCCCGCTGCTTTTTGTTTTAGTTTTAAAGATGATCGTATAGTTCACGTTTTGGCCTTTTGGCTCGGATTCAAGAATAAGGTCTTTGCTATGAGTTAAAGGGCAGACTCTACTTGGCCTTTTGGCTGAAATTGAGAAGCACTACAATATGAGGAGGAGGGATTTAATGCCCTGCCACCCAAAGCCATTGGGTTCACAATGATATTACCACCATTACTGAGCAGAAAGATTAAATCTCCTGCTAGAAAAAGTGTAGAGGTAAAAATACCTCGTCAATATTTTTGCATGCATGTCCTTAATATAAAGATTTATTGCTGGACTTGTTAGCGGCAGCAATCTTTCTGCTTCCTAATTTATTCATTTGCTTCCTTTTTTTTTTTTGTAAAGTATGTGCAAACTAAATTAACTGGTTTGATTACATAAGAGCTAATCTGTACAGGCTTTGGTTTCTCCAGATTTCTAGAAAATGTCAATCTGGTAGTATTGTCCTGGATCTTAGGACTTTTAGATCTCCATCCAGTTACTTATCCTCTCACATTTCTTCCTCTCCCTTCCTCATCAGCTAATGATTTCACATGGCATATTCTGAATATCTTGAAGATAGAGCTACAAGAATGACATGCATAAGACAACACTGTGGGCATTTTGTAACATTAGTTTAGTTATTTTTCAGTATGCTTATTGAATGCATAAAATAAAGTTTGTTTGGTTGGTTTTTAAATAATTACTACATTATGCTACAAAATGCCAAACAGCTGAAGACAATACTTTATCCTTTTGAACTATTCTGCAACCATTTGTTACTTTCAGTGACTATGATTTGACAGAGAGCGTTAACATGGAATAACAGCGAAGCATTCCAGCTCGCGATAACTCGAATGAACATGCAGTGAAGGAAGGAGTTTCCTTGATAACTTTCCATTGCTTGAACATCGCATAGCCTTGGGTGAGGCATGAAGATCCTAGAGTTTTGAAGAACTTCAAGTAAACCCGACTTATTAATAACCTTTATCGACTTCCCCTGAAGAAAGACCCTTCGGGGTCAGAAACAAGGCCTTGTCGGGTGGACGGTAAAAATCTTGAGATAGAGTCGGTTTTATCATTGAGTGGTTAGTGAATTGCCAGACGCACAGTCGGTATTATCATAAATAACGCGGGACTCTAACTTATCACTGCCATTAAGAATATCCACGATTGGTTTTTAAAGCACATTGCAATTCACAAAAAAAATTATAAATAATCAAGGTTGGAGGTGGAATGTTCATGATTAAAACAGACATGAAGCATTACAAAGTAATGCAGTGAAGTTCTATGAAACATCCACTTCCTTCTTTAAAAATTTTTGCAATGAATGCTTTGTTTAGAAAAACAGTTTGATCTAATAGAAGAGGTTTCTTTCCCTTTATAATGTTTTAAAAGACACACTTTAAAATTTGTTGATGGGACACTTTCTTGAGAGTTTGGAATTTATGATTTATTGGTGCCATTTTATTACTATTTAAAAAGCTAAAATAGGAATTTAAAACTATATGAAAAACAAATTATTGGAAACCAATGTTAACAGAATAATGCATGAGAACTTTTAATAAGAATATTTTTATTGAAGCTGACAAACATGACACAGTCTTAAAGAAATCAATGTCAAACAAATTTACCATTTTAACTCCCAATACAGTACAGAGATCTTTCAGATCATTACTAATTCCAAGAAGCATTTCATACATTTCCATGGTTAATTGTTTACTAAAAATAATTGATCTGTACAAAATATATTAGGCAAGCTATAAACTAGCTGGAAGCCAAAAGCTGTGAAAACTTAAGAGTCACTGGATACATGATGCCAATTTAAATATTGTGAATTGTCAGGGAAACATTGATAAATGTAAACAAAATCTGAGGCTAAACTTGACACACTATGAAACCTGTTTATGAATTAAGGACACTTTACTAAGAGAGCAACTATTGATCCTGGTTACATCTTCTACATCAATTATCACCCTTCAGTTTGGAGACAAATACTATTACTGTCTTCATTGCATAAGCTTCCCTGCAAACAGACTAAAAATTGTAATGTAATGATCACTGTGGGATTACATATTATTTTACAAAATACTTCGGAACACTAAAATGTAATTTAACAGGGAGCAGCCCAAGACTATATGTCTAAATCCTTTTATACATAGGTATTATGATGTACAAATCAGAGGCAATGCAATTTTAAGAACGCTTGATGACACAGTAATACGCGATGATTTGCAACTATACAATTACTTTGAAAAATATAAACTTGCCACTGAAATTAAGCTATAATCACTAATCGCATAGACCAGTACTTCTTGATCCTTATTTCATGCCACACTTTCAAGTTTGCTCAACGCTCATGATGCACCAAACCAAATTTTCGAAAATGTACATAATTCTCACTCTCCACCTCTCTCCCCCCCACCCTTCCCAGGGAAACTGACAGCAGAAGAGTAGCACTTTTTACCTGGGTGTGCCTCTTTCTACCAGCATCAATCTGACATCTGAACATGTGGATAGATTACAGGTCATCATGCATTCAAACAGCGAACTGAAGCTGATATAGAAGATGCACACAGGTAAGCAGCGCTACTCTTCTCCTTGCAATGGGAAGGAAGGAGATGGGATAAGAATATCAGAGTTCTGGTGGGTGAATCTGGGATACTTTTTCCCTGTAGCGAAAGCAGTTTATTTTGGTAGGAAGGAGGTGGTCTGGTGGACTACCTCCATGGAAAATTGTGGTACTCTCAAAATAGATCTAAAAAGCACATTCTTCAAATTTTACCACCACAAAATATTCTTGGCCCAATACAAAAGTCTCCATGCTGATGGGTATGTCCTGCATACAAAAGAATTAATTATAAACCAGAAAGTTTCCAGTATGTAAATTTTATGTGAGAAATATGTATACGTCAGAGAGACACTGATCTGTGTCCCAGGATATTTTATACTGATGAATTATTAATAGTCTACCAGGCAATAAAAGTTTCCAAACGTTGATGTCTCTGACATGCTTTTCTGGCTGATTGTGTCTCTTCTCATTCTCAGATCTTCTCTCTGCTCCTTTTTTTTTTGTCCCCCACCCTTCTCTGTGTCCTCTTTTCTTCTGTGTCTTTCCTTGAATGGATATTTTAATACTTTCTCTTCCCTTGATGCTTGTTCTCTTCTTCATTCCTCATTCTCTCTCTCTCTCTTCCATTACCTCCCAGAATTCCCCACTCCAAAATCCATGATCCTCTCTCTCATTCCCTATTCCTGAGTCATTTCTCTGTCTGTCTTCCCAGTACTTGATTGATCCTCTCTCCACATCCTGGGTCCTCCATCCCTCTCTCTCTCCATCACCCTGACTTATCTATGGTCCATTGTCCCTTCTTCTTCTCCCCTGCCTCCTCCTGATTTTTTTCCTTTCATACCTGACCCTCTCTCTCCCATCCTCCCCCTTTCCTACCTTCCCCAATGCCCTGATATGACCGATTCTCTCCCTGCCCCCTCCCCAGCAGGAGCAGCAGTGCATAATACTATGTCAGCATCCTGTGCCTCCTCCACCCCAAGCATTCACACACATCTAACCTCCCTCAACATTCATCCTTTGCATAGTCCCTCCCCCCAAACATTCACCCTTTCTCCCTTCACCTCCTTTCAGCATTCAAGCCCCCCCCCCTTCCACAAATCATTCTCCCAAGTCCCTGCAGCACAGATATTTAAAACTTGGAGCAGTTACTCTCCAAATTAACAGAGCATAATATAGAAGAGCCCTATACTCCAGCAGCAGGTGGAGATGGGAATGGAGGGGAGGGGCTGGAGCATGGCGCCAAGACTCTTTCCTGCCATTCACTATTGCAGTGTGGGCTCCCTACCACTCCTATCCAGTCTTCCTCATGGCTGGTTACAGAGGCAAGAGGAAGCAGCAAGATCTGGGGCACTGTCCAAGAGAATCCAGCACGAGCCCAGGGGAAGGAGCGTGGTGAGGTTGCCAGCACTGAGGCACAGGAAGAATGTTCCCAAGGCATACCAGTGTGCCCCAGCACACTGGCTGAGAAGCACTAGCATAGAGTGAGGAAACCTCTGAATGATTTTGGGTTTCTGGTCCACTTCCTTACTCAGATATCCTCGACTACTGTATTTAACGACATCTCACAATACAACCTCAAACACCTTCAAATGCTACAGAGAACAGCTGTAGACTTCTAGTAGAAGTCAAATAAGACCATATAAGGCCAATCTTGCATCAGCTACATTGACATAGGATAAAATTCAAAATTCTTTGCTTTATCTTTAAGTTTGTGAATAAACAGGTTCAACTGATTATCTCTCCCAGCTTCTATTTTTCAATAAGGGAGCTCCAAACCTCCCAGATGGCTCTCCTATCTTCCTCTTCTCTGGCTTCAGCCAGATTAGCAAGCTTGACACTTTATGCATTCAGTTGCTATGCCCTAAGAATATGGAACAAGATACCATTATCTTTAAGCTTTGAGACTTCCTACCTCACCTTTCCAAAAAAAGGAAAGCGTCTTCTTCAGAAGACGCTTTCCCCTAGATTCCAAGGCAAAGACTCTTCCCTCTACTACCTGAATGCCAGAACTTACTGACCGCGAGCCCATAACTTCGTCCACCAGTGGACTACTCCTACTTAATTTACTTTTACTATTGCAGCACAAAGTGCTTATCTTATTATAGTAATATATACACACATACACCCACCCACCCTGTATTCTTGTAATCATTCTTATAGTCTTGCTATCCATTTCGTCCATTGGGCTCTTTCTTATCTACTATGCTTGCTTTGTTTTTTTCAATCTAGCTGATTTCTTACAATCTACCTTTACTTTAGCCACAACTGTATTTTCTGCTCTAACCTCATATTTATTGTTTTTGATTTGATTACAATTAAAATTACAATCCAAATTGCAATCTGCCCACAAGACAAAGTTATGAAAAAGCAGAATATCAATCAAATGAATAAATAAATGAGAAGAACTATTTTCATATTTTATATATTGCCCTTCTTAGCAGAATCTGGAGGAAATGGTAGGAGTATTTTACTTTGATAGGAATTTAAAAAAAAAAAAAGAAAGTTTATTGTTTTTAAGCCCTGAGATCAGCATGCTCTCTTCTTTGCCAAGGACAGGATGTATGCAAATATGCACTTCTCTCAGTAACATTAGAAAGCTCATTCCATTGCAGTCAGAGCACCAATGTTAGCAATTTGCTTTCCCCAGTTCCCCACAACACTGACATCATGATTATCTAACTCAATGGTTCTCAACCTTTATGACTACTGTACCCCTTCAAGAATTTGAGATGACTTATTTAATTTATATTCCTCTTTTCGCACTTTTTTTTTTCAGCACTTCTAAGTAGATTACAGTACCTGAATGTACTCTGCTGGTGGGCACTTTTAAAAGCGCACACTGAAGAGAAAAAGACAAAAAAAATGAAAAAATCCACGTTGGAAACTGAGAAGAGAACGGTGAGAGGAAAACAGTGATCAAGAGACCCACCCCCCCTGACATCATCCCGCCTAGCATCGATCCGCTTCCATTCCACCAGGCGTTGCGCGCCGAAGGGGCGCGAGAAAGGGGCACTCCCCTTTGTGCAACCCGTTATGCTACCTTTTCATTTTTAACTTCCATTATTCTTCCTCTTTTGTTTAACCTTTCTCCATGTTTTTAGTTTTATCCCTTGTTAACAATTTCCTTGTTATAAATGTTCAATGTATTAGACAAAGGAAACTTATTTCCTGCATCTTATGTTTTAATGTAAACCGATGTGATATGTAATATCGAACACTGGTATATAAAAATAAATAAATATATATCTATCTATATACTTTAATGCTAAGTTAATATGTTTTGCTTCTTTTCCATCAAATATATCGCCTATGTTCAATTAATTATATTCATATGTTACATTTATGCGTTCTATGTAACAGCTTTGCCTTTTTCTGGCCTGCTGCCTGTTCCCTGTAAACCGGTACAATGTGCATACGGCTATCAGTATATAAAAAATGTTAAATTAATTAATTAATTAATTAAATATATATACACACACATATACACACACACTCCGGGGCTGCAAACATTCAAAAGTCAACAGCAAATACTATATTTACATTTCAGCATTAATATTTGGGTCTGTTTCTCAATTGACATTTAACATACATCAGACATTGACACTTTGAATCCAAACTGAGTCCCACAGGAAGTGATGTCTATGCAGCAAAATTAAAGATGCAGAGTTAACTGGAGATCATGTTTCCTCTAGAGCTTTGACTTTCCAACAAATTGGCACCAGTTCGAAGTTCCAGGGAGGAATGAAGGAAGTTGTGGCATGGAAAGGGAATGCCAGACAGCCCAAGTTTGCAATGCTCACGTCAGGGAGATGGGGTTATGATTAGTACAAGTGGGTACTACCTTAACCACCTCACTTCTCCCAGCATTAAAAAAAAATGCCAAAAATTGTATATGAAGACATTTAGGCACATATACTACTGTACATGCAAGAAGTAGAGCTAACGAGTATATCATGCTTTTGTCAGTACTTACATACATAATTTAAAAAAAAATACAAATTGCACATTGAATATAAAATAATGTAGTACTTCATTAAGCTGTATTCCAATACCTAAACTAGATAGAAAAAGGGGTTTTTTTGTCCTCTGCTTTGTTTAATGGGAGGGATTTTTGCCTTAAATCATATTTCTGCTTTCATCTTGTTTGTTATCTAAATCAGAGGTTCCCAAACCTGCCCTTGGAGGACCCTCAGCCAGTCAGGTTTTCAGGATATCCACAATGACTATGCATGAGATACAATTTGCATACTCATGCATATTCATTGTGGATATCCTGAAAACCTGACTGGCTGGGAGTCCTCCAGAACAGGTTTGCAAACCTCTGATTAACATTGCTGGTTTTTCTTTCCATTATTCCTTCTATATGCTTGTCTCCTCTTTTTTTCATCTATCCTTCCCTTACCTCAGATATTTAATTTCATTTTTTGCCATCTTTGTTCAACTCTCTCTCTCTTCCTTCATTACCAACACCTAAAAAGGAAAGCACAATGGTTTCACTGTCGCCTGGACTACCTGCTTTAGTTTTGTGACTGGTCGTCTCTCCTGCTCATTCCCATTTAAATTCATAAAAAGGTAAGCATATAGGAAAAAAGCAGCACACAAACTGTAGTACAATCTGTAGGGCGTTGGTGTGTATGTATATAAAATCATAGGTATCAACTTTAAAGAAGCCACTAAGTGGTTAAGATAATTTGTTAATTTTAACAATTTATCTTTAGGGGCATTTTCTGCTGAACCAAATCAGTTACACTGAAGTCTGTAATTGATTCAGTTAGGAATGCAAGTTAACTGGTTAGCACAGAACGCCTGGCTAAGGGGCTAACTTCTTTCCCCCAAGACTGCTGTTTTTTTTGGGGGGGGGTTTGGGGGGGAGGGGGTTAGCTGGCTAAATTTGTGTGCCTTGAGCATTAAGGGGTAAATTTCGCCAGCCAAGAGTTGGGGGCCATTCCTAATTAGAGAGGTTACTTATCTGGTTAAACCTTTTGAAAAACTCCTCCCTAAGCCCTCTCCCAGCATATTTTTTCTATATACCTATATTTTTATAGAGTAATGCAATGATTACTATGAATAAAATGTTTTCAATAGATTCACTTTAGGGACTCACAGGAAACCTGATGTCCCTATTACAAAAGCTAACCACTTTCTAGTTTAGACAAAATTCTAACCAATAACACTACCTCAATTGAAACACACCCAAATATATTGTTCTTTATAAACTGACAAGCAGGTCATATGATTTCTTCGTCAGACCTGTGTCTGAAGTTAATGTTTACCTAGAAATTTAAACTACCCTAGACATTCATGTTAATCTCTAGCTGTAAATTTCCATAACAGATAGTGATTACAGTTTATACACACATTACCATTTCTTTACTGATGTACAATTTCAATCCATAAGCTAAAAGAGTGATGCAAACAACTAGATATGTTTTCATTTTTTCCCTTTGATTTGCAGAGAAATAATTACAAAATTGAAGCCTTTAAAATATGGCTAACATTTGTTTCTAAGGAAATATTCTGCTCTAATCAGGTGACTGCAAGTCAGTTAGTTGGTTAGACATCAAAACGTCAACATGAAGAAAGGTAAAAAAAAGCATACAGATAAAGAGTGTTAATTGTACTATTGACCCTATATGCAAATTACCAGAGAGTCATTCTGTACAGCAAATCCATTGGCAAAGTCTGCGCTAGGTTCTAGAATTAAAAGTCTGTCTTTTGGACCAATCAGCTGAGACTGTTACATGGAGGATAATTTTCAAAGAAACATCTGGGCATAAAGGTTAGCTAAGCATGCGCTACATTTTTCAATTGCCTTTTCTATGCCACAGTGATTCCTGAACTATTAACAGGTAAGATGAGTGGTTCAGGTATAAAAAATCTCTAGCAGTCATGAACGCCAGTCGATGGTACCTAGACTTCAAACCTCCTTTATTACCATGATTAATGAGACTGAAGTAGGAAGCCCAGATAATGGAGGGAGATTTTTTTTTCCCCTTATGAAAGGTAAACAAAAGACAGGACCAAATACTAAATAGTTTCAACCTCCATCTAAATAGAATCAGAGTGATTATCCTAAATTTTACTCTGTCAAGCAAAACCATACATGAAAAAAAAAACTCATTAACTCCAAGTATGTAAAAGCAAAGAAATGTTTAGCAAACTCCTAAACAAGTTATAGTAAAACTACATTCAGTATTCTTCTGTTTACTAAGGTAATCTATAATCAAATTACATATTTATAGAACTGTGTTAACAAGAAGGACTGCAAAAGGTCTCTGCCTCAGAGCTTGTAGTTCATATTATAAACATAGGGAAGACAAATGGCTTCCTGAAGATGAAATCAGAGTTGTAGAAATGGCAAACAACTGGTGTCCAGTTTTGTTTCAGCGCTATAGCCACTAAAGTCAAGTTGTCATATCTGAAAGGTATATAAAGGCCTTTGTCCAAAGTACCCTATAAACAAAATCACTTCTCATTCTAACTGTAGTCTCCCCAGGTTACAAGCTAGCATTATTGTAGCATATCTGCACTAAAAAATAACCCTGGATTTCAGATGACAACATGAATTTCAAGTCCAGCACTACTTCAATTTAACAGTAACTGTACATGCTCCCTATTGCTTTGCCATCAAAACTCCTTAATATACAGTATCACTAACTTTTTTTTTTTTATCATTGCCTAGTCAGTACAATTTTCTAAACCCATATTTGAAAAAAAAAAAAAAAAAAAAAAGAAAAACCTTGCTAAGATTCTCATCTTGTTTTAGTAAAGGACTTCCCAAACCTCTCCTGGGTACCGCACAGCCAGTCAGGTTTTCAAGAAATCCACAATGACTATGGCAAGAGATAAATTTGCTTATACTGAGTCTCCATGATATGCTAATTCATCTCATGCATATTTATTGTGGATATCCTGAAAACCTGACTGGCTGTAGGGCACTCAGAAAAGGTTTGGGAAACCCTGTTTTAGGATTATTAGATCAGAAGACTGGAGGATAGCTAATGTAACCCCCATATTTAAAAAGGGCTCCAGGGGCGATCCGGGAAACTACAGACTGGTTAGCCTGACTTCAGTGCCAGGAAAAATAGTGGAAAGTGTTCTAAACATCAAAATCACAGAACATATAGAAAGACATGGTTTAATGGAACAAAGTCAGCATGGCTTTACCAAGGCAAGTCTTGCCTCACAAATCTGCTTCACTTTTTTGAAGGAGTTGCTCTTAGGTAGAAAGCTTAAATCCAGAACATCCAGGGTAGCATTCTCTGAAATGCTCCCTGTTCCACGCGCAGGTCACCAGAGGCAGGCAGAGCTCCGGAGTCTCAATGCGTGGATGAGACGATGGTGCAAGGAAGAGGGATTCAGTTTTGTTAGGAACTGGGGAACCTTTTGGGGAAGGGGGAGTCTCTTCCGAAGGGATGGGCTGCACCTTAACCAGGGTGGAACCAGACTGCTGGCGCTAACCTTTAAAAAGGAGATAGAGGGCGCTGGAGGAGGGAGAGAGTCCCTATTTGATTTTACCTCTCTTTTTGGACTTTTCCTGGAGGGTAGGGCGGCCGGCCCGGAGAACCGAGGTGAGGCAACCCGGCCCCGAGCCCAGACGACGACGCTGGAAACCCCGCCCACCCGTGACACCATCAGGGCGGGACGCTGAGCCCATAAAATCGGCTCAACAGCGGCGCTTGTCCAAGCCGCGCGGCTTAGTGCGGCTTTGTGTCGGAATTGTGAGGAAGTTGAAGGGTTTTGTAATATCGTCTGAACTGTAAGTACTCTCTAACTACTCCTTCTCCACCAGGGGATTCCATAAAGAAACGATCCACTCAGCTAAGTAAAAACTTTTCTTTTCGAAGTTTTCTTTGATATGCCTCACTCTGCCCGCAAACGGAGGGCTAGAGAGAGGCCTATGTTAGAATCATTAGCGAGTCCGGTGCTGGGCCCCATGGATGCCCACATCAGAAGGGGAGTAATAATACCGGGTGATGTTTCACTTGAAGGAGTGCAGGAAGGCACAGCACCCCTTCGTGATTGGGAGATCTCATTATCCCCGGACCAGAGGTCCCCCCCTGAAAATCCAGCAGTGTTAAGAACTGTACCATTAAAGGACACTCTGGCACCAGTGCAAAATGGTGACCATGATGTAACTCCAGGACCAACTATGGATCAAACTGCAGGGACGGCCAAGTAGGGCCGATATTTCAGAAGGGGAAGTTATAGAAGAGTTGTTGATGTCTCAGGAGAATATAATAAGTTGTGATGTTCCTGACATTATTTCAATTGATAGACCATCTGAATTTTCTTTAGAAGTCATATGGGAAACCTTGGTTGTGTTAAATAAAAATGTTACATTGCAATTAAAACCTATTGTGAAAAATATAGGAATATTGGAAACCAAGATTAATAGAGTAATAATTAAAGATGAAATGAGAGATCAGAAAATTGAGAAGAATGTTCAGGATATAAAAAAATTATCCCTTCAAAATGAATTGATTATAAAAGAGAACCAATTCCTTACCAGGAAGATGGAAAATTTAGAAAATCAATTACAAAGTAAAAATCTTAGATTGATAAATTTTCCAAAATCTCCTACTTTATCAGCAAAAGAAATGTGGAACAAATTTGCTTTAGAATTTCTTAAGATCCCACAACAAGCACTTCCTCCTTTAACGCAGATTTACTATGTTCCAGCTTGGAAAATAGATTCCGAGAAGAAAGATGACTATCAGTCTGAAATGCCATTGAATATTACTGAAATTCTGGAATCTACTAATGAAGAGTTGGCTCAACCAGCCACAATGATAATTTCCTTTTAAATTCTGATAAAGAATGGGTACAGAAATTGTTCTTTAGGAACATTAAAGAAAAATTTTGTCATTTAGACGTTAGGATGTTTCCAGATGTTACAAGAGAAACACAAAGGAGAAGGAAAGAATTTCTTAATTTAAAACCTAAATTACTTCAAATGGGAGCAATTTTTAAACTAAAATTTCCATGCAAATGTTGTATCACTTTCAAAAATGTAAAATATCAATTTTTTCAACCGTCTCAACTGGTGAAATTCGTAGCTAGTAAACAGACTGAGTTAAACCAGGGACTGGAAAATAACTCTGTAGTATAACGTAAAATCTCTGTATAATAATGGAAGCAACCCTAGTGAGATCGTTGTTATTTCATGAATTTTTTTGTCAATACAGATGCCTTAAATAGTATTTCTGGAGTGTAATCCCCTATTATTGAGGACTTAGAAAAATTTGGTTGATGCATTAGATTTCTTTTATATATGAGTTGTATGAAAGGTGTTTATGAATGTTATGCAAACCATACATGTACTACAAAATATCTTTGTTGTATTTTGAAGAAAATGATTAGAAATAAAGAATTTAAAAAAAAAAAAAAAAAGGAGATAGAGCAGCTTTTAAACTAGAACAAATGGGAAAGCCGACAGTCGCTCAGCAGCACATGGTTCAGAGAGAGGTATCTTTAAAGGATACTAATGATGCATTAGAATTAGGGCATCCAGACAGTGAGGTTCCAATAATTAGAAAAGTAGTCCAAGTGCCTGTAACTAAAAACTCACCTGAGCTAAAAAATTCTAACTTATCCCTATCAATTAAAAAGCAGAATGAAAATACAAACAAAAAACAAACTTTGAAATGTTTGTATGCTAATGCCAGAAGTCTAAGAAGTAAGATGGGAGAATTAGAATGTATAGCAGTAAATGATGACATAGACTTAATTGGCATCTCAGAGACACGGTGGAAAGAGGATAACCAATGGGACAGTGCTATACCGGGGTACAAATTATATCACAATGACAGAGAGGAGCACTCGGGAGGAGGTGTGGCGCTTTATGACCGGGATGGCATAGAATCCAACAGGATAAACATCCTGCAAGAGACTAAATACAAAATTGAATCTTTATGGGTAGAAATCCCTTGTGTGTCGGGGAAGACTATAGTGATAGGGGTATACTACCGTCCACCTGGTCAAGATGCTGAGATGGACAGTGAAATGCTAAGAGAAATTAGGGAAGCTAACCAAATTGGTAGTGCAGTAATAATGGGAGATTTCAATTACCCCAATATAGACTGGGTAAATGTATCATCGGGTCACGCTAGAGAGATAACGTTCCTGGATGGAATAAATGATAGCTTTATGGAGCAATTGGTTCAGGAAACGACGAGAGAGGGAGCATTTTTAGATCTAATTCTTAGTGGAGCACAGGACTTGGTGAGAGAGGTAACGGTGGTGGGGCCGCTTGGCAATAGTGATCATAATATGATCAAATTTGATTTAATGACTGGAAGAGGAACAGTGTGCAAATCCATGGTTCTCGTGCTAAACTTTCAAAAGGGAAACTTTGAGAAAATGAGAAAAATTGTTAGAAAAAAACTGAAATGAGCAGCTACAAAAGTAAAAACTGTCCAAGAGGCGTGGTCATTGTTAAAAAATACCATTCTAGAAGCACAGTCCAGATGTATTCCACACATTAAGAAAGGTGGAAAGAAGGCAAAACGATTACCGGCATGGTTAAAAGGGGAGGTGAAAGAAGCTATTTTAGCCTAAAGATCTTTATTCAAAAATTGGAAGAAGGATCCAACAGAAGAAAGTAGGATAAAGCATAAACATTGGCAAGTTAAATGTAAGACATTGATAAGACAGGCTAAGAGAGAATTTGAAAAGAAGTTGGCTGTAGAGGCAAAAACTCACAGTAAAACTTTTTTTAAATATATCCGAAGCAGAAAGCCTGTGAGGGAGTCAGTTGGACCATTAGATGATCGAGGGGTTAAAGGGGCACTTAGAGAAGATAAGGCCATCGCGGAAAGATTAAATGATTTCTTTGCTTCGGTGTTTACTGAAGAGGATGTTGGGGAGGTACCCGTAATGGAGAAGGTTTTCATCGGCAATGATTCAGATGGACTGAATCAAATCACGGTGAACCTAGAAGATGTGGTAGGCCTGATTGACAAACTGATTTCCGTGAGGAAAAGTAGTGAGAAAATTCTCACAGAGCTCCTAACCGCGAGGCAAACTGCAGCGCGGAAAAAGAGAGACTGAAGGGAAGACCCCTGTGGATACAGGGATTATGGCATGCTGGGCATGCTCAGTGTGCCAGTCAAATGTTCTAGAAACTTTGACAGAAGTTTTCCGTGACAGGGCTCCATCTGATGACGTCACCCACATGTGAGGACTACCATCCTGCTTGTCCTGGGAGAAGGCAAACAATGTTCATCCTAGGAGAAAAGCATTGTTAAATGATATGGAACTAAGAACATTATTGTGGCTCCCAAACAAATGAGATAAAAAAAAAAAAAAAAGCAACATGCACCCACTCAATAGTGAAAAACATGCTAGAGATGGTAGGAAGGTACCTCCAGATACTGGCCTTTATTTTCTTCTCCATTCACAGTGTGGATAAATATGACATGCCATTTGCTATATTTTTGCAACAAAAAAAACTAATCTAATAGAATAAAGTAACTAAACTATATACCTACCTAATGGCCCTTTATACAGTTTGCTAAGAAAGACCCAAATATGAATTATAAGTCCACAGAGTTAGCAGGGCTGGTGCTAGCTTTTTTGCTGCGTTTCGGAAATAAGTAATGTGCTGTCCCATTCCCCACCCCAATTCATTCAGTTTTTGTCCTGGGCCAACCCAAACAAAAAGCCCACACCCTCCAGCGATACAATCTTTAAAAACTGACACCTTCCCCAACCCCCAAGTTATTCACCCCTTGCCCTGAAATCCATGGTCAGCGCAAGAATATTAGGTGCTCTAGGCAAAGCTTATAGCCTTGCACAACACATCCTCCCCTCCCCCCCCAAGCCCTCTCCTCACACACACACACACAGTTAAGATTTATGCATTTATACATTTTACGTGAAAAATATCAAAGAACAGTCTTTGGAAGTACAAATATCACTTATATTATATTTACAAGCACTGCTGTGATGCCAACCAGAAATCACTGCAAAAAAGACACTTGGAATCCATATAGTCTTAGGCCTATTGTAACGTATGCATTTAACCCTCCCAAAAGCCCTAAAACATTAATACACTTGCTATTAGGAAAATACCTCACCTCAGTCACACCTCAGACCATAAATATACCCTCACCAAATACAGAACAACTACAAAATAGAAACATAAATGTGCATACAAAAACTGAACTAGAAACCGCAAGAAGCCAGACTCTGTATACAGTGTAACCATGGAAAAACAGAAACTTCATTATTCCTCAAACAAAATCAAGAAATATAATAAATACATAATCATAACAGTAAAAACATACAATATTTTAAAAAACAGCTGATGAATACAATTTTGAATAACTGGAAACATAAAATGGTTTTAAAATGTCCCAAACACTAAAATATTTTAAACCAGCAGACATCAAATAATTTTTTTTATTTATTTTTTATTTATTAACTTTTATTTACCGACATTCATGCAGCACATCATGCCGGTTTACAATGAACTCAGGTGGAAAATACAGTGTAACGATAAAACAATATTTATAATAATGATAGTAAATAAATAACTGGCAATAACAATTAACAATGTGGGGATGGGGAAGAGAGGAGAACAAAGGCAGATAGAGAGATGAGAAGTAAAGGAATGAAAACTATAGGAATAGAGGGAAACTATGTACAGATGACAGAGTGCACAGGTCTCATTAACTTGAGTATAGGTATCAGTAACTTAAGTACAGGTTTCATTTACTTAAGGAGGGACTCATGAGGACTTGAAAGCCACCAGTATTACTTGGGCTAAGGTGTTCATTCGGAGAAAGGTTATTTGAGGGAGATTGAAAGGTGTACAGGGGGTAGGGGGTAGAGGGGGGAAGGGGGCGGTTGGGAGACAAAGGATTGGAAGGTGACTAGGAGTGAAGAGGGGTAGGGGTGGGTCTGACGGAGGGGGGGAGGGGGGGGGATAAATATAACACCTGAAATATAAAACTAAAAAGGATTTTAAAAATTCACATTCTCCATACCTGGGAACCTTTGATTTGAAGTCACCCTGAAATTGTCATGGATTAGTAAGAGTGGGGTACACAAACTTTCTCCTCTCTTTCTTATATATACACACACACTTCTTCTCAAACATACATAAATTTATGCTCCCCTTCTCACACACACACACCCATCCTCTTCATTTTGGCTGCTGACAGGTTGGGATCCAACTGCAGTGCCATTCCCACACACACACAAATCCCAGGCAGGCTCCCATTCACACACACACCCCATTCCAGGCAGGCTCCCATTCACAAACACACACACACCCCATTCACACACACACCCACACCCCATTCCAAGCAGGCTCCCATTCACACACACCCCATTCCAGGTAGGCTCCCCATTCACACACACACACACACCCACACCCCATTCCAGGCAGGCTCCCCATTCTCTCTCTCTCACACACACCCCTACCCCATTCCAGGCAGGCTCCCATTCACACACACACCTACCCCATTCCAGGCAGGCTCCCATTCACACACACACACACCTACCCCATTCCAGGCAGGCTCCCATTCACACACACCCCCATTCCAGGCAGGCTCCCATTCACACACACCCCCCATTCCAGGCAGGATCCCATTCACACAGGCACCCCATTCCAGTCAGGATCCCATTCACACACGCACCCCATTCCAGTCAGGATCCCATTCACACACGCACCCCATTCCAGTCAGGATCCCATTATACACACGCACCCCATTCCAGACAGGATCCCATTATACACACGCACCCCATTCCAGTCAGGATCCCATTCACACACGCACCCCATTCCAGTCAGGATCCCATTATACACAGACATCCATGCCAAGCAGAATTCCATTATTCTCACACACACACATGCAATCCAGGCAGGCAAGATCCATGGTGCCTTTTATTTCTCCTCTGCTGTTGCTGCCATCCTGTGCCTCCATTGTTGGGGAGAGCAAGAGTTGCTGTAGAGCTGAAGCCTGTTCTATGGCAGATCCTCCATGTCGGATCACAGTATTCAACACTCACGGTGCTAGCACTTCCTATATGCTTATCTCACGGTGGAGGAGTTAAACACATAGGACATGCTAGCACCACGAGTGTTAAATACCATAGGGCCAGGCACGAGGAGGAGCTGCGGGACAGGCTTCCTCTTCTCATTCGTGGCATGCTGGCCTCTTATTTCTGACTCAGTGGGAACGGGTCCACTGGTGGCCACACAAGCCTCTCCCTGCGCCCAATGCCACTTCCCCCCCCCCTCCCCTTCAGGTGTGCTGCCCTGTACAACTGCACAATTTGCATAGCTGATGGCACCAGGCCTGAGAGCTGGCCTCTTTCATTATATACTAAGAAAATGTGGAAGGACGAACTTGATCAGTTAGTAGAAAAATACAAACAAACCTGGATCTTTCTTCTAATTATTAGTTTACTGTAATAAAGAATACAAATCAACTTATAACAGACTTGGAACAAGAAAACGTTTAAACCTGCTTGATACAATTCTCTGCATTAAGTGAATTCTTTTTATTCCAAAATGAAATAATCAAATGGAAAAAAAAAGCACACGTTTGTAAATAGCCCTTACAGCTACAAATCCATGGGGAGGTTTCCTTTGAAAACTGCCTCTGGGGTTTGTGACTAGAAAATAAAACACAAACTATTTTCTGAAGAAGATTTTTGCTGGAAAACACAATCCACACTTCTGGTCTCCAACCTCACCCAAAACACACCCTTGGCAGTGCCTCTCCTCAATCCAGCTAAAAGTCTGCATGCACTTCTGGCCACATTAAGGGGGTCATTTTTCAAAGCGCCACTAAAAAGGGGCGGCGTCAAGACTGGAACAGGAGGAGTCGGGGCGGCACCGGGCCAGACGCTGTGAAGACAGCGTGGACGGCAAAAAGGTAAGAAGCCTTTTCGCTTCCAATTTCGCGCCCAATAGCACCACCTTTTACGATGGTGCTATTGGGTGCAAAGGCCAGCAGCGATCGCACCGCAGAGGTGCGATCGCTGCTGGCCGTGCGATTCACGACGCAGCAGTGTCTTAGAAAATCTAGGCCTAAAGTAGGAAATTTTCCATAACAGTCTATTTCTTCTGATACTCCAAACATTACTGCTCTTATAGAGGAAAATTTGCCTAGGGCCACAAATGTGCGTTGAGTGAAAAAGAATTTTCTCCGATTAGTCTTAAATGTGCTACTTGCTAACTTCATGGAATGCCCCCTAGTCCTTCTATTATTTGAAAGTGTAAATAACCGATACACATCTACTCGTTCAAGTCCTCTCATGATCTTAAAGACCTCTATCATATCCCCCCTCAGCCGTCTCTTCTCCAAGATGAACAGCCCTAACCTCTTCAGCCTTTCCTCACAGGGGAGCTGTTCCATCCCCTTTATTATTTTGGTTGTCCTTCTCTGTACCTTCTCCATTGCAACTATATCTATGTTCTCTGTAGGACTGATGCACAACTTGTTCGATTTTGAATTTGCTTTCCTTTCATCTTATTGCTTATTGGCACCTCTCCCATACTAAGGACTGGTGTTTTGGATGTATTTTGTGGTTCATATAGTTTTTCTCTCTCACTGTTTTGCTATAATGTTTTAGTACAAAGGTTCAATATTTTTCCATGTTATGATTTACAATATATGTTGAGCAAAGTTTTAAAAAAGAAAGAAAAAATATTCTTCCTGAGTTTTACCACCCTCAGTTTAACTGATGAAACAATTATTCCCATTCACTGAAAAGTGAGAACAGGTATTTTCCTTGATATTTTTTCCCCAAACTAGCAAATGTTTACTCATTTTTTAAAAAGTCTTCATCTATCCTAAATGTTCCATTTAGCTGCAAATACTATATTTGTTGTGTCAAATATACCCTGGTCCTTAAACACATAAATTGCTATCCTCTGTGGCTTTTAATGTGAAGATGCATTCCTTAATAGGTCTCCAAAGTAGTAACCATGCATAGTTTAGTATGCACAAACTTTCTTCACCACTACTTAGCACTGCAAAAACCCTAGAATTTCAAGTGCAATGACTAAGTACATTCAGAAGAAAGGAAAAACAGCCCAATTTCACATATTATTCTAGTTAAAGAAAGGAGTGCCATACTGACAAAATTACTTTTGTATTCCAAATACTGACAAGTATATTTTTGTTATGAATGGCAAAATACCTTATGGTCTTAGCAGAGTTCATATCAAATGACTTTGTCATACAACACTGTGGTGAACACCCAAAACAAAAGGAAAGCCACGCCTGTCCCTAAATAGCATATTTCCTCCAATAAGAATGGTACTTGCTAGAGGGAACTTCTTTCACTTTACTATTTCTGGCAAGACTAATTATATTAAATTCTCTCTGTATATACACCTTTTCTAAACAAATAAACACAAACGCATTGAATTTACACAATTTCAACCCCTTTTTGTGTGTTTCTATGCATTTAATATATAAGCAAGTATTTTTCTAAACAATACATAGAGTGAGCTATTTAGCAATTCAGTCACTGTTCTCCCACTGGTGTCATCTCACTCTATTTAACAAAGCAGCATTACTCATAGGGGTAAACATTTTCCCATTCCAAATAAATTTTGTTTCATAAGCACCATAGAATTGTGCAGTATTATAAATGCCATGTTAAAATGAGCTTCTGTTGGGGAAAATATATATATAAACCCCTCAAACTCAACCAAGCTGCAGAATTCATCTAAAACAGGTTAAAAAATACCACCAAACACAGACTCTGAGAAATATCTTTGCAAAAGTAGATAGCACACATGAAGAAACAAATGTCTTACAAAATGAAGATCAAGAATACAAGAAAAATACTGGCAAAAGTTTAATGTAACCATGAGTTCTTGTTATCTGTATGTTATTTTGCCAATAAAGCTTTAAATAAATAAAAAAATCAATGATACAATACAAAGAATCGAAGAGCAAGCTGCAATCCATAAGTTTAACTACAAGTTTCATCTCATAAAAACAATAAGATAAATCAAGAACTACTTGGACAGTGTTGAGTACTTTCATCTTTCTCTTTCATATCCTAGGTTTGCACCCTTTCACTTCCTTTGCCATCACCCAAAAAACCTCCCAAAAAACCCCAAAATGCAGCCCTAATTCCTCACATTCACTTTCAAAGATTTAAAGCATTACTTCTACCTTATATATCAGCCTTCTCATGACTCCTGTTCATTTGTTGCTTGTCACAGTTGTAAGCACTTGGGCTACGGCAAGGTTGACGGAGTCCAGTAAGCGAACCTACTAGGCCTACGCTGACAGCTGGCAGACACACCCTTTCTGGGACTGGAGGTGGAGCTTCACCTGTACCAGCCCCATTCTCCCCGGGTTTCCAGGGGCCAGCAGGACTTAGATAAAATGTCCCTTAAGGAACAGTCAGACTGGGCAATGGGCAGAACAGGCAGTGGCCAGGTCAAGGGGCAGGGTAGGCAGTGGGAAGACAATATCCGGATCCAGGCCAAGGGTCAGGGAAGGAAGCGAGCAGATAATGTTAGAATCTAAGGCAGAGGTCAGAACCAATGAGACAGACAGAGACTAGACATTGAAGGACAAGACCCAAAACGGACAATGCAAGGCGGACAGAGCAAGGCAAAGGCACAGACAAAGCAAGGCAAGACAGCAGGATAACAAGCCAGGACAGCAAAACAAGGCACTAGAAAAGTGAGACAAGGCACTGAGAGAAGCAATATGCACTGCAAGGCAGAACCTATTGCTGAGGCAAGGAATGGAGGGCGGCTAGGGTTTAAATACCCCAGCCGCGTGAGGTCATCACTGGGTGGCCTGCTTCCAACCAAGAAGTCTTCAGGAATCAGCAGCATAGCGGTGCAGCGGCATTCAGAGTGAGTGCAGCCAGTCACGGGACTGTCTGCAGCTGTCCAAACGTCACACTGCTCCCTCTATTTTCACCCTTCCACCTCTATCTTCTCCATGGCACACCCTGTATACTGGAATTCCCTCTTGCATTTATTTACCTCGTCCTCTCTTTTCCCACCTTCAAATGCTACCCTGTAACATACTGTTTTCCATGAAGCCTTTAATCAGAACCCTAGTTCTCTCAGAATTGCAGTTATCATAAACCATTCCCCTGTCACATACACGTTACACACATTTCAGCTCCTTCCTCATCTATTGATATTGTTTTACTCTTTGATGATGCCACTTAGCTGGCCTTTATCTTATTTATTTTGATCTTCATTTCATGCTATGTGAATTGATGTTACTCTATAAGGACAATATGCAAAATCTCAAAGGTAATGCTCAATTGAATTTTATTAATTGTGCAGCAATAGTTACTATACTATGTAACAGTTGCCAGCTTTATTTAATACTAGGGGCTGTGCCCCTGCTCACTTTGCTTGCCAACGCCATCAGTAGGGAAAGGGATGTGGGGGCTGTGTGTATGTGGTGGGGAGCGAGTGGTGAATGTGTGTATTGGGGCACTGTTTCCCCTTTGTATGCTCCACTTTGTACCCGTTTCCTCACCCTATGTGTGTGTGCATGTGCATACTCTCCACCAGAGGTGAACCAAGAGTATTTGGCACCTGGGGTGGATACTTCTTTGGCATCCCCCCCCAATATATAATTTTAAAATTTCCTAAACATCGATAAAATATTTCAAAATCTCAGACAGAATTAACACCCAATAATTAAAATTAATAAGGATTTTAAAAATCTCCTGCTATCCGTATCTGTCATCCTAAGATTGTTTAGTCTGGGGGGCACACATACACAAACACAATATGCTCCTTCTCTCTCATACATACACATACATGCTTGGTGAGAGACAGAGGGTACATGTGTGAGTGTGAGAGACACACACACTTTCTCTGTACCTCTCTCACACATACATACTTCCTCTGTGTCTCTCTCACATACTAACATAAACACATTCACAAAACACGTGTCCTCTATCTCTCTCTCACACACACATGCAGACAAAAACTGAACTGGAAATCACGAGCCAGATTCTATATGCAGTGCAACAATGGAAAAGCAGAAAATCACTATTCCTCAAAACAATACAATCAAGAAATATAAATCAATCAAAATGCAAAACCATACTAAAAAATATACAATTCAAAACATCTGCAGAGTAGAATTATTCAATAATTAGAAGCTCCTGTATAATTTTTTTTTAATTTTCTAAACATTGATAAAATATTTCAAAACAGCAAATATCAAATAATACCTAGTAATTAAAACTATTAAGGATTTTAAAAATCCCCCACTGTTCATATCAGTCACCTTGAGATTGTTGTGAACTGGGAGTACATACACACACACAAACAAAATATGCTCCCTCTCTTTCATACACATACACATTTTGTGAGAGACAGAGGGAGTTTAAGCATGTGTGTGTGAAATAGACATGTTTCTTCTGTCTCTCTCTCACACATACAAGCTTCCTTTGTATTTCTCACACACAATTCCTGAGAGAGAGGAAGCATAAACACATGCCTCTCATACACACATACACACACCCAGGCTCTCACAGAGACAAACACAAATAGGCTCTCACTCATCATGGTCTCGTCTTCAGGCCATGGAGGGATTGACCCCACCACGGCCCGAGGGCCTCCTGCTACCTTCAGGCCATACATGCTTGTGGGAGAAGGAAGTGGAAGCTATGCGCGGTTGTATGTGTGTACGCATGCCTGCCCGCTCACAGCTTCCGTTCCCTACCACCCCCCCCAAGCAGGAAGAGTGGTGAGCCATAAGGCCTGACGATAAGAGCTGGCAGCAGTAGGAGAGACCGCCATCGGCCCGCGGCCTCTCCTATTTATTTTATTTATTTAAAATTTTTATATACCGGCATTCATGTTGCAAACACATCATGCCGGTTTACATATAACAGGGGTGTACAATGAACAATTGAATAACCTATTAGTGTAGAAGGAAGCAGTTACAAATAACAAGGTAATAGAACTGGGAGAAGAGAAGAAAAGGGAGAGAATTAGGTATAGGTATTTACATTAGTAATAACATTTTTACATGTGGAAGTGGTAGATCTGGCTGAATAGAATTAATCGGTGTCCTACCATACAGCCCATCAATCTTCCTGCTTGGGGGGGGGGGGAGGGGAGGGAGCGGAAGCTGTGCGTGGGCGGGCATGCGTGCACACAGCTTTCGCTCCCTCCCCCCCACGCTGGAAGATCGGTGGGCCTTATGGCAGGAGATGCAGCAGGCTGGCTTAGGCTCCCTGCTGGCCCGCTGCTCCTGGCTGGAACGCATCCTCTTTAGCTGGCAGGGCTTGGGCTCCCTGCTGCCCCGATTCTTCTTACCGGGTGATGACAAGAGGTTGATTGGTCACACAGTTGCTGGCACCCCCCTCCTTGTCGTCACCCGGGGCAGACTGCCCTCCTCCCCCCCCCCCCCCACCACCCTTAGCACACCTCTGCTCTCCACAGGGTCTCTATCTCCCTCTTGCAGTTTCCCTTTTGACCTCCTCTCTCCATTCTGTGTGTAGGCGTAGGTGTCTCCTTTTTCCCCCTCTACTCATGTGTGGAGGGGGCAGGTGGTGGCAGTGATGGTGTGGAGGTGGGTGAATGATATGGATGGGGTGGGCACATACTTTATTTCACTCTCCACTTTGTTGCCCTCGCTGCCTCCCCCCAAATGTCTGTGAAAGTGGGGAATGTTGGGTAGATGAGGTATGTGGATTGGGATGGGGTTTTCTCCCTTCACAGTCCATTTTGTAGCTGCCTCCTCCCCCCCAGAGAGTGGGAGAGAGTGTGTGTTTGTGTGTAGGGGGAAGAAGGTAGTGATTATAGGTAGGGTGTAGGGGGTTGTGTGTGTGTGTGTAACACTTATCCCGTCTCCTCACCCCTATGTGTACCTGGGGAAAACGGAGTGGCGTGCGCTGGGAAAGATGGTGGAGAAAGCCGAGATGGGATAGTTTGTGTGTGCATAGGAGGATGTAGTATTCGGAGGGGTAAATGGTGGGATAGTGAATCATGGGTGCACTCTTTCACCCTTCCTTCCTTTTGTGTATGGTGGGATGGTGGTGGTGTGCATGGATATGGGATATGAATGTATGAGAGGGTGGCGGAAGTGGTGATGCATGCGTGGGATGTGTGTATGTATAAGGGGGGGGGATGATGGTGGTGTGCATGCATGGACACATGGGGGGATGTATGTGGACCTGTGTGGATATGAAAGGGATTAGGGGGGTGTTTGCATGTGGGGAGCTGGTGGTAGTGGTGGCAGCGGCGATGGATGTATGATGACATCAGTGGTGGTGTGCGTGTGTACATGGGAGTTGTGTGTGTATGATGGGTATGTGAGATGGTGTGGATGTAGGGGGTAGGTGGGGATGGTGGTATGTATGGCACTCATTTAGCCCTCCCCCCCAATTTAATGCTCCTTACTGACTTTGCGCTTTCCTTTCCTCCCTCCCAACCCAATTGCTTTTTTCTTCTTTCCCCCTCCCTTGGGCCAGTTCCTTCAGCTGTTGAGGCTTAGGAAATCCCCATTAGCCTTTCTGGAAACCAGCTCTCCAGCTGATAGTAGGAGAGTATGAGGAGCGCAAGCTCTGTCTCACCTCTCTGTTGCTTTCTGCTGCTGGTGGGACCCAGGTAACCCCACCAGTCCTGCCATCACTGCTCTTTTTTTTTTTTTTTTTTTTTTTTAATTCTGCTGGTGGAGTCCAGGGAACAATCAGAAAAATAAGCCCAAAAAACCTCAGAAATCTGAGGAAATATTATGCAAATCACACATGCAATACACAAAACCCCAGTGGAAAAATTTTTATAAATTATAACAGGTAATTTTGTAGGACCTTCATGACCTCAGCCAGTCAATTTTAGCAGGCTGTGTAGACCTCTGGTCCAACTTTATTATATTTTAATTATCTTGCTCACCTTGAGTCAAGAACTTTTTTTTGAAATTTTGTTAATCATAAAAAGTCATGAAAAGGTCCTCAGGGGAGAAACGATATTTAACTGCAAAACGTTTTTTCTCAAGTCCAGGAACAACCTTCATAACCGGTACTTAACTTAAATGCCGAAAACTGTACATCACCCCGACATGGCCATGTTTCGATCGCACTCTGCTTCAGGGGGACTTTCCAAACAATCTTCACATGCTCCTTGTAATGATCTCAGCTCCGCTTTTTCAAAAGGCTCCCCGGTGCTTTTACCTGTGCATACTATATGGTTTTATAGAAAAACTCACAAAATGGCATCACTCTTCTCGTTTGTGACATCAAACTGACGTAATAATGTTCAAAAACTGAAAATTTAAGTCAGAGAATACCAATTAATAACCTCATTCAAGCCTTTAGGTGCAATAGTATCAAGGTTAAATATCCAAAACTGTTCTTTTTTATTCAAAAATGTTGAAATATCGCCACCATGGGGAGAAACCATAGCTTGTTCTAAAATAAACCATCGCAACTCATTAAACTGGTGCCCTTTCTCATTCCAATGGGTAGCCAATGGTGCCGTCAATTTCTGTGTCTTAATACAACTTTTGTGCTCCACCAATCTTGTCCGTATCTTCCGTTTCGTACGACCTACATACACTTTGTTACAAGGACATTGTTTAGCATAAATTACATTCAATGAGTTACAGTTTGAAGAATGATAGAAAAAATCTCATGGATCGAACCGGGAACCACCCACACTGAGCCTTTCAAACAAAGGGTGCATATTTCACATGCATTACATGGTATAGTTCCTAAATGTTGTTCCTGGGTAGTGTTATTTGTAAAGGGCGGCATAACAGCTCTAATCACTTTGTCCCATAAATTCCGCTGTCTTGAAAATGAAATTCGAGGTGCTGATTGAAGTATTGATGTAGAGCAACTATCTCCCAATGTTTTCGTATAATCTTTACAATATCTTGTGCTTTATTGCTAAATTGAAGTACACAAACTGTACCTTCAAAATCTCTGGTTGATTTATATTTCAACAAAAGTTCTCGATTGGCAAAAAGAGCACGTTTGTACGCTCGTTTAATAACAGAGCGGGGGTAACCTCGTTGGTCAAACCTATCCCACATTATTTTAGACTGAACTTTTTGAATTCATCTACCGAGGAGCATAACCACCTTAAGCGCAAAAACTGACTAATGGGAAGACTATCTTTTAAATGTCTCGGATGACAACTAGAATACTTCAAAAACTGATTTTGATCCGTCTCTTTTCTATGCAAAATAGTTGAAAGGCGGTTCCCACATTTAAAGATGGTAATATCCAAAAATGCCAAAGAATATGCACTAAAATTCGCTGAAAATTTCAGATGAATACTTTGTTCATTAAGCCATTCAACAAATTCGTTGAGTTCTGTATATGATCCCAACCAAATGAAAAAAATATCGTCTATATACCGACGCCAAAGTTGAATCTTTTTAAACCATTCAGAAGGGTAAATAACTTTCACCTCAAAGTCTGCAACGAACAAATTTGCTATATCTGGAGCAACCGTAGCCCCCATTGCAACTCCTTTCACTTGAAGGTAGAACTTATTATCAAAACTGAAAAAGTTTTTAAAAAGAACCAATTCTAAAAGAGATTGCAAAAAACCAGTAGGGACCCTATGGGAACATTCACGGGATCTCAAAATCTCAATCATCAATTCAAACGCTTCTTGTTGGGCTATATTTGTGTAAAGAGATTTCACGTCAAGGGTGACGAATACAATCTTGAGATGGTAATATCACCTCCTCGATGAGGGAGAGCATTTGAGTAGTATCTTGAACAAAAGACAGTCTGCAAAACAAAAGATTTAAGAAAAAAATCCAAAAAAATTGATAAGGGTTCTAAAATGGAACCCCGACTTGCCACAATGGGTCAACCTGGAGGGGCCTGTAGATTCTTATGTATTTTCGGTAACGAATACATCACAGGACAAACAGGATTTTTCCCTTTTAGAGCACGTATTTCTCGATTAGACAAGAAACCTTGATCAGCAGCATGTTTCACAATCCCCTCAATAGATTATCTAATGTCGCTTGTAGGGTCACTCATTATTCAACATTTCTGAATAAAAAAAAGAACAGTTTTGGATATTTAAGCTTGATACTATTGCACCTAAAGGCTTGAATGAGGTTATTAATTGGTATTCTCTGACTTAAATTTTCAATTTTTGAACATCATTACGTCAGTTTGACGTCATAAACGAGAAAGAGACTGATGCCATTTTGTGAGTTTTTCTATATAACCATATAGTATGCACAGGTAAAAGCACCGGGGAGCCTTTTGAAAAAGCAGAGCTGAGATCATTACAAGGAGCATGTGAAGATTGTTTGGAAAGTCCCCCTGAAGCAGAGTGCGATCGAAACATGGCCATGTCGGGGTGATGTACAGTTTTTGGCATTTAAGTTAAGTACCGGTTATGAAGGTTGCTCCTGGACTTGAGAAAAAAAAAAGGTTTGCAGTTAAATATTGTTTCTCCCCTGAGGACTTTTTCATGGCTTTTTATGATGATTATATTGTGATCCCCCAGTTATTTTGTCTTGTTCAACATATTTTGGATTATGGTTATTTTATTTGAATAATATTGGTGTTGTATAACAAGATTTCTTTTATTTACTCTGGAATTATGTTGGAACATATACAAAATTTTCAATAAAGTATAAATTGAAAAAAAAATATATAATAAAGTTGGACCAGAGGTCTATACAGCCCGCTAAAATTGACTGGCTGAGGTCATGAAGGTCCTACAAAATTACCTGTTATAATTTATAAAAAAAATTTCCACCTGGGTTTTGTGTATTGCATGTGGAGTCCAGGGAACGCCACAGCCACCACTGCCACTTTTTTTTTTCTTTCCTTTCTGGCTTCACAGCATGGATTTGCTGCTCTTGCTTCTCTTCTTGGATGTCCTCAGCGACACCCTACCTCCAGCAGCTCCGACTGAATATTGCTGCGCACACTTTCACAGATGTGCTGAGCTAATCGCCCAGAGCCCTAGGGATGTGCAGAGGGATGCCATAAGTTGCATTCGGGATTCGTATTCGTCGGGGGGCAGATATGTTGCATTCGGCAAGGGGGGCCCCCAATACATACATGCATTAATTCTTATTCGTTTCCCGGCTAAAATTGAATTAAGTACAACCCCCCACCCTCCTGACTCCCCCAAGACTTACCAAAACTCCCTGGTGGTCCAGCGGGGGGTCCGGGATCCATCTCCTGCACTCACACCCTCGGCTGCCAGTATTCAAAATGGTGCCGATAGCCTTTGACCTTCTATGTCACAGGGGATACCGGTGCCTTTGGTCAGCCCTGTCACATGGTAGGAGCAATGGATGGCCGGCGCCATCTTGTGCTCCCACAAGACTTGCCAAAAGTCCCTGGTGGTCCAGCAGGGGTCCTGGAGCAATCTCCTGCACTCGAGCCGTCGACTGCCAGTAATCAAAATGGTGCCGATAGCCTTTGCCATTGGTCAGCCCCTGTCACATGGTAGGAGCACAAGATGGTGCCGGCCATCCATTGCTCCTACCATGTGACAGGGGCTGACCAATGGCACCGGTAGCCACTATGACATAGTAGGTCAAAGGCTATCAGCACCATTTTGAATACCAGCAGCCGAGGGTGTGAGTGCAGGAGATGGCTCCCGGACCCCCTGCTGGACCACCAGGGAGTTTTGGTAAGTCCTGAGGGGGGGTCAGGAGGGTGGGGGGTTTGTTTAAATTGGCTCTTTTAGACGGCCGAATAATTCGGCGAAGATTCGTTGTATTCGTGGGGAATCGCGATACGTTTCGCTTCCCAACGAATATGGCCCTATACGTTGCGGATTACAAATACGTAGGAAACGAATGCACACCCCTACAGAGCCCCTAATATTTTTATAATATAGAGAAAGAAATCCAGAAACATACTGTTAGTATCAGCTAAGTGCTAGAACTACAGTGGATTGGAGTGAAGTATATCTAATGTAGCCAATGTATAAGGAACTCAACTCTTCTCTTCTTCTGTGCAAAAAGCTGTCATCCACCAAGAGACAGGATTGTTTGCCAACGGAAACTATTTTATACTGCAAGAAAACTGAATATTGTACTAGATCATAACAGCAAACTGTCCCTCTGCACACAGTACAGCCTTTTTACCAGTCACATACAAATATTTGCATGCACAGCCATGAGAAAACAATTATTGTATATGCAAGAGAGAATAGAATGAAGCAAAAAAGGAAACCAAGACAGACAAAGTGGGTGATCTGCACGTCCAAAAATCATTTCCAACCAATACATCCAGAAAAGTGACAACAAAAGAATCCTAAACTTGAGCAATATAGTGCTGTGCAGTAACTAACCATCTATGACCTTTCTTGTTGGTGGAACGTGCCAAGTAAACAAAGAACAGTCATCGCAGGATCAGAAAACAAAAAAAAGAAGTCAGAAGATCAGAAAAACTACTAAGGGGGTACATTATGGTCTTCAGCATCCAGCCAGGGCTAGAGATTAGCTGATTTGGAGAGAGATGCTCTGTATCTCAGAGAACCTCAAGTGGGTATAGTAGACATGCTACACAATAACATGGATAATAATAGTAGTATCCCAAAAAAAATGCAGAAAAACTGAATAAAGTCAAAATTGAAGATATTCCGCTATGTGAAAAAGGTTCATATTAATGATGAAGAGTGACCGTCATACAGCGCCCTTGCATCTGGTGGCTTATATGTGAAAAAGCCTTTATAAGCGCTGGGGCTTTATAATCATTGGTCACTTCTTATTGTGCTCTATAAAGTCTTGTATTCCCCTTCAAGGGCTATACCAAAATGGATTGCACTTATCTTGGTTTAGATAATGCAGCATATGCTTGTGCTTATAGTTGTGGTTGGAGTCTTCTGCACATGTCAATGAATAAACGATCAATGATGCAGCGATAATTGTGGCTTCCTTTGTGTCTTCCTTCCGACACTACAATGTTTTGAAGCAAAAATTGCTTCTTCAGGGAACAGGAGCTGAAAGCTGTGCAAGCATATCTATGCAATAAGAGACAAGTGAAAAAACCTTTTTTTACCAGCAAATAAGGTTAAGAAGACAAAGAGGCTGTGAAAAATGTTGGAACACCTACATTTTGTGGAATTGTGGTCAATATAACATCGGGAGAAATTTTAAGCTGTGCTAAAAAAATGCAACGTGAAAAATTGAAAAAGAGCACAGGAGCAATTTAACAATGAATATGAAAAAGTCTAAAGTAGCTATCCACAAGGCAAATCTGTTACTTACTTTGAGTGCTAAAAAGCTTCCCGGTTCACTTTTTCACATAGCGGAATATCTTTAATTTTGACACAATAACATGGGCAGCTATTCATTGTTCTATGATCGGGGTTATCTTATACCGTGTACTTGTACCAAGTTTTGCTTCACCAAATTTTATTTCAAGCATTCCTATCTACAACACAACTAGCTACCAATACAGAGTTCTACTGCAGATCATTTTACAAATTTTACAAACTAATCTTACTTTTTGCAACCTTGTAAGAAAAATGTTATTTGGAATACAGAATCCAAAACGTGTTAAAGAATATCTGTACCAACACCAGGCATTCAATTAAAAACACTACACTAAGGAGGTTATGCCTTATCCATAGTGAATATTTTATGTTAGAAAACAGACTCCAAACTGATATGATTTTGGATAACAACCTTTAAAATGTACTTCCATGACTGAGAAACAATAACCCTTGCAGCCAAGTATGTCATCAAGAGACTGCAAAACCCATATCTATGTTTACACTTGATGGTGATGATGCCATGACAACATTGTGCTTCCTGTGATTTTCTGTTTCATAATGCTCAGTGGACTACACCACAATGATATGTTTATCTATGCTGATTAATCTTTGGCACATGTCAAATAGCATTTCACTTAATGGTGGACAGCAACAATGACCAGAAATTAAACATGACTAACTTCCTAGACTTATAACTCGTACCCTTACATGAGCAATGTGTGTACCTTACTATTTTTTTTATAACCTTTATTATTTTCAAAAATACAAACACACTTCAAAGTTTGCATAGAAAAAACATGGATTTGTGTTCATCATCATATATGTCTATATATATACATATATATTCCCATATACAAAAAAAAAGAAAAATAGCCAGATCAAAATATCTCATAACACTAATTCAATTAATCATATCAAATCAAAGTGAGAGTTTCTCATGGTTAACAGAAATTTGAGAGAATATATACTTCACAATCTATTTGCATGAAAAACTAGGCATAGAACCTGTACTATTTTTAATCCATTTGATTAACTAGACACTGGGGAAGAAGTTGGTACTTCCCTTTGCTCAATGAAATTCTTTAACTGGTCAGGACTAAAAAACATATATAATTCCTCCTGTTTCTTAATTAAGCATTTACACGGGAAATGCAAAGTACAGGAAAAGCCCATGGAAATAACTTCTTGGCGATAGACTAAAAAAGCCTTTCGCCTCACTTGTGTAGAGACTGCTTAATCAGGAAATATTTTTACAGGTTTTTCCAGATAGTAAATGGGATATTTGTTAAAGTAATTTTTCATTGTCTGATTTAAATCATTTATGGAAAAAAAGGTTACCAATAAAGTTCCCCAATCAATAACATTTACTGTGGAGTCTTCCAAAAAATTGGTAAGATCTCCTTGAAACATTTCCCCCGATCTATTCCTTACATTCTTAAATTTAGGAAGAAAATAACAATTATTTACTACTGGGGAATCACTTGATAGAATGCCAAGCGCTTCATTCAGAAATTTTTTTTTAAAGTAATCAATGGACTTTCCCCAGCTATTCTGGGAAAATTTAGGATTCTTAAGTTGAAACGCTTGGCATTATTCTCAAGAGATTCAATCCTTCTTTCCCGTCGGAAAAAAATCAACAGAACCAGAGGTCACGATTTGAAGCTCCAGGGAAGAAGACTCAGAACCAATGTCAAGAAGTATTTCTTCACGGAGAGGGTGGTGGATGCCTGGAATGCCCTTCCGGAGGAAGTGGTGAAGACCAGAACTGTGAAGGACTTCAAAGGGGCGTGGGATAAACACTGTGAATCCATAAAGTCTAGAGGATGTGAATGAAGAGTGGGTGGCTCGTGGGAATGACGGCTACTACCTGGAGATAATACCCTTATTCAATAAACATACACACGGTTAATGCGACTACAACATTGCTCTAAGTTTCAACAGCAAGAGGAAATGTGGAAAAAAGGATTTGCATTCACAAAAAAGCGGGGAGTAGCTTGCTTGTTACGGCGGTTACTACCCCAAACCAAATAAGCCTGATATTTCACTTTCAATGCATATCCAGCATAGCTCTCTGCTTCAACGGCAGAGGAGAAAGACAGATACTTCACACATATCCAGCATATCTCTCTGCTTCAACGGCAGGGGAGAAAGACCGATACTTCACGCACATCCAGCATAGCTCTCTGCTTCAAAGGCAGGGGGAATGAAGAAAAGTGGATCTATATACAGACAACAACCAACAAGGACTGAATTACATAGTCTGGGTAAACAAATAAGCATGGGGGTAGCTTGCTTATTTCGGCGGTTACTACCCCTAACTAATTAAGCTAGATATTTCACTTAGATGCAGTTCCAACACTGCTCTCTACATTAATGGTGGGGGTGGAAGGGAAATAGAACCAAAAGGTTACTAAGAGCCAAGAGAAACAGATAAGTATGAGAAAAAAAAAAGTGCGAAGCTTGCTGGGCAGAATGGATGGGCCGTTTGGTCTTCTTCTGCCGTCATTTCTATGTTTCTCTATCTTACAAGAGCTGTATTAAATTCCTGAGCTTTCCTTTCTTTTATCTCAAGATCTTTAATTCTATCATTTGACTTATTTTCCCTTGTACTTGAAGAAAATCTTGCTGATATCTAGTATTTATCAAATCAACTTTCCCTTCCAGCTCTTTAATGTTCACTATCATACCAGCCATCAATTCCCACAATGTGTCTAATGTTACCAGTGCAGGTCAGATAAGTGGTCCTGTAGGTTTGCAACTTGATAGTTGTTTTATTTCCTCACTCAATGTGGCCACTGCCATAGGTTCTTCTACCTCCTCCTCTAAAACTGAACCTATAGTAGTTGCAACTCCAGCGCTTGCTTCTTCCGGGCTTTTATTGCGGGACTGAAAAATTCCCGCCTTAAGCTCGGAATTGCTGATCTCTAAAAGGGCCTGTCCAGGGACACTTCTGATAGCTCTCTGCACTGGAGGTAGTCCGATGTTAGGACTTAAAGACGCCTCCTCTGTAGGGTCGAGTTGTCCTCCCTGACTTCCCGACTCATCAGGATCTTCGGCTCTTAAATTACTTAGTCCAGGTGAGACCATAAAACTGGTAATAACTTGTTGTATTGGCGAAGGTAATGGTGGTGGAAGGGAGGGAAACACCCTCACTTTCCCTTTCCGCATAGCTGGCATATTTCACAAATTTTCAGAACGCCTTCCACACAAGATATTACCTAGATCTCTAAACTATGCCAACTTGTATATTAACCTTGTGACTGAGAAGACGAGAGGGAGCAATATATTAATGTCTTTAAGAAAATAAAGAGATCTGTGGGCAAATTCAGGGGAATTTTGGTGAAGCCCGGCAAAGCCCGATGAAAGCACGCACCCCTTGAGTGTGCGCAGTTCTGCAGCACGCCGCCAGCAGGTCGCTGATATTTGCCGCTTCCGGGTCAGCCTCCAAGACCCGCCCCTCTGCGTCACAGTTCTCCTCTGCCATCGGGGCTAGAATCTCACCCCCGGACTTGCAGCTGATAGAATTCGGCGAAAACAGGTCAGAGCTCCTTCTCTTCTCACTCTTGGTGTGTACCTTACTATTAATGAGTCAAGAATTCATATTTCTAATTACACTGATTTTTATCCAAATAGCAACTCCACATATACAAAGACATATGCTGCTACTTCCGAAGTGCCTTTCCTTGAAAAGGATTTCTGCAAATGTATTTCAGGAAGCTTCAAGGGAAAGAGATGGAACCTACTGATTATAATTGGATAACCAGTAACAAAAATCACTATTCCACTGTAGTAAGTAGGAATTATATATCATCTATCATCCAAATAGTACCTACCACTTTAAAATCACAGCAGTTGAAAAGAACAAAGTAAAAGCAACCACCCTAGATGACCTGACAGACTTGAGTAGATCCTTGAACTGTTTCATGGCTTCTGACCCTGCTACCAAGCAATTTTAAAATATTTTACAATGTTCACCAAAAAAAAAAAGTCCTAAACTGTAAAATATTTGAAACCTATGTTAACTACATTCTACTGTAAAAGTGTGCAGCACTATTTTAATTTTTTTAATCTATAACTTACCACAGTAAATGGATGCACTAATTTGCTAAACAATTCCAGTGGAAGACAAGTGTTCAGCAGAGACTTATAGAATCAAATGTGAAAAATTAAAAGGAAGCTATATCCATGCTGTACTGGTGAACATTAATAATAAAGATGGAATATACATTTAAAAATTATTATTTAAAAAGTCTAGAATAATCTGCAAAGAGTGGCTATGCTTATAGCCCTAATTTTAAGAAGCTTAAGGACCTGAATAGTTCAGACAACAGCATCAATAGTTTGGTAATTTATTTAAATGTATGAATTACTTCCCATATTCCAACTAGAGTTGTTTAAAGCAGTGCACAATAAAACATGCATAATATCAAATATAACAACCAACCACAACTTACAAAAATAAAATATAACAGCCTGGATTATTGTAAATGATGGCAAAATATGAGGGGGCCTCGATGCTAGATTACATATGGGATTTAAAAAAAAATAAAAAAGAGCACGATGGCAATACCTAGAATGGTCTAGCAAAAGAAGTAATGAAGGTAAGTTCTGATGTAGAATTAAACATACTAGAGGCAGTGTGATGGAATATATATGGACAACTGAAAAATCTGATCCATAGGACTATGATAGCTAGCCATAAGGGGTCTCGCTGGCAATTAACAGACATGAGTTATATGAGTTATTTTTCCCCAGAGAGACCAGTTTATATGGAGTGAAGCAGGAAGAGGAAGTCAGGTGAGGCTAAGGAAAGCAGACCAGAGGACAAGTTAAAATATAAAAGCCCTGAGGAGCGACAAATGCTGTTACAGATTGCACTGTGGTTTTGAGGGGCTAATAAGCTTAGCCTGGCCCTAGGCAGTAAGAAAATTTCCCATGCATGCATAGTTAAAAGCTCAGACAGAGCTAGGGTTTATGTTTCTTGCTTTCTTCTGTCTATATGCATATTATGTCTCCCGCCTGGTTTCTCAATGAATATTTGTGGAAGCTATTTGAATAAACTAGACTTACATTCATGCCTGCTTGTTATAAATGGATATAGAGGGCAGTAATAGAAAGAGTTGAGAGGACTGGTAAATATATGTGAGAGAATTTGATACTTTTAAGTATGGCAATTTGTAAATTAATCTATCCAAAGTGATGGAGAACCAGAGAAAATGACAACTAGGCAAACTAAAAGGACTAGTTGGTCCTTTTTTGCAGTCATCTATGTTACAAAGTCTCATAAAGACCAGTCTTCAAAAATGGCAAATTTGGTGAATATATGTTTATCATATTTTTGGTAAACAAGCTCAGACACTGTGAGTTCAGTATTCCTCCAGGAATAGTCCAATATGTTTTACTGCCTTACATTTGTTGCCAGGCACTATTATAACTGTCAGCTTTCAAAATTAAAAGAATCTGAAGACAAAACAGCTCACCTTGCATTTACATAATGTCTTCCAGAGCAATTCACCATTTCCTCAACACAGTAGCCAAGTGTGGATTTAAAATGGACATCACTCCTAAATTATATTCAGGGCTGCTCAGAAACTTGTTAGGAATTATTTACCATTATTGATTTTAGTAACAGAAAGCCGAAAAATATAAAACAAGCTACATAGATTACATATCACATTACCTGTATAAAGGAAAAGAAATTCAAGAGGTCACAGCATTAAGCATTATCCCCATAAATACAAAAACAGGAGAAAATGCTTAGTACATCTGGCCAAATGTATGATTTTAAAATGAAAACATGGCACACCACAATTTCTAGAACCTAATGGCCATTCAAGGAGCTGATTAGAAAAACAGATAAAGTTCCTTTAAAAGAATGTATGGCAGGTAGCTGTCTCAATAAGAAGAAAAAGAATATTATCGCCATCCGGGTGAATAAAGATGAAGTAATGACTGCTAAAATGTTCATTGGAGAGGCTGGAAAGGAAGCCCAACTGCAACAGCAGATATCTGGAGCAGTTGGGGGTGGGGGGGGGGGGGAATACTCCAGATTTTATGCCAAGGACATCATCACCAATTGATAGAGAGGACTTGAACATGAGACAACATGTTCAAGAATCTAAATTGGATTTACAACCTCTGGGTCTACAGTTAATGTCACAACAAGAAATTACATTGGAATTAGTATGGAAGGCTCTGACTTCATTAGATTCCTCAATTGTAAAGTTAGCTGAAATAATGTCAGAAGCTAAAAATCATATATGTAAATTAGAACCTGTCGTAAATGAGAATACCAATAAAGTGAATGTAATAGAAAAACAAGTATCAAAAATGCAAGAAATACAGGGAAAAATAATTCAAGGAGAAACACAAAACTCTAGAAAGATTGAAACTTTAGAAAATGAGATCAGATATAAGAATTTGAGAATTGTGAATTTTCCTGGTATAAAATTGATATTTTATACCAGTTATTCCTGGTATAAAATTGATATTTTCAATAGGTACCTTATAAAAATCATCTTACTCCCTAAAGAGGCAATTCCACCAATAGCAAAAATATATTTTCTAAATGAAGGTAGGAGAGATAATAAGATACAAGAAAATGGAAAGCAATTACAAAATGTTGGAGACAATTTAACGGCGTTTTTGGAACAATCTATGATAGAACAAGTAGATTTCAGAGGAACTCTATTGGTTTCATTTATATTCCATACAGATAGAGATTTAATTTTAAAACATTTTCGAAATAGATCAAAAAGTTTTCTTGGAAGGAAAATTTGGGTATACCCTGATATTTCAAGGGAAACCCAAATACGAAGGAAAACCTTTTTATCAATGCAACAGGAAGTCAGGGATCTTGGAGCAGATTTTATAGTGAGATATCCAAGTAAATGTGTAATCAGGTTAAATAACAATAGATATATTTTCTTTGAACCTATTCAATTGAGATCCTTTATTAATGCAAAAGCTCCCAGAGGTGTAAGTAATCCAATATAGATTCTGGAGAATTAGGAAATGGGTTCGCTATTATTCCTGATTAATTTCTTATGATGTGCTGAATATACAGGTTTTAGAGCATCAGATTTTCTTTTGACAAGTCATGTAGTAAATTGGTATGAAGTTTTGAATTTATTTTTTTTTTGTATACCTAAAAGTTATAATGGATATATTGCCTTTAGAAAAGTTTCAGAATTACCTATCAGCTTGTAAATTGGATGTATACCAATAACTGTGAGAATTTATGATCAATAATGACTGGTTCATTGATAATTGTAAAGTTGTCTAAATATGTTAAAAAATTATAAATAAAGAATTAAAAAAAAGAAAAAAAGAATATTTCTTCAAAGAGAGAATGGTGAACCAATGCCACAGTTCTCCAATTCAGAAATGTAAAAAAATAAAATAAAATAATTCAAGAAAAACCATGGGATAAGTGCAGAGGATCCCCAATAGCAAAGATGCAATAGGGAAGCCAGAGAACAACTGGTGTCTATGGCATTGCAACAGGATTAAATTGCGATATCTAGATGGGCTTTAAAGTCCTTATCTGCCTCATATTCTGGTTTCTATAACCAGGTATCTATAACCAGGAAAAAAAATGGTAATCTGAACAAAGCAAAAGTTGATAGCTGCTTTCCACTTTCAGGAACACACTGGGGTATGCCACAGAGCAGCAGTTACCACCCTAAATAGTACTGGGCAGACTGTTTGTACAATTTTGGTCTTTATTTGCCATCATTTATGATGAAACTCTACAAGTATATCACTTCAATTCTCTGTGGTGGTGTCTGTGATTAAAAACTAAAAAAATAGCCATCAGTGATGCAGTAATTAACACTATAAACTGAAATCTAATAGGAGAAAAAAATTGTCATTCAATCAAGAAAATAATTTGCTTACCGTAAATTGTGTTCTCTGTAGACATAAGGCTGGATTAGCCAAGACATGTGAGTGATGTTATCAGAGGGCACCAAACAGATCCTTCTCTCTAACATGTGTGGGTATTCCCGTACAAGCTAAGTATCTTGGTGACTCTCCAGGGAGGAAGACAGAAGGAATGGCTAATGGTCTCCGCATTATTAAAGAACCACATCTTTACAAAGAGGACCCAGCATTTATTGATGATTGTAATTCTATCTTAAATAAATGTAGTTTGGATCTTATGATCCTTATTATAAAACTGCACAGAGAACTGATAGTGAGATTCAAACAGAAGTGTTATCTTTACAAGACCAGTTGACAGCTTCCACAGAGTTACAAGCTTATACTGAGAAATTGAATGCTTTGAATGAAACCATGGACAAATTTAGAGAAGATCTTAAAAAATTGAAATATGAAAAATTTCAACGGGACGAATGGGACTATACCCAGGGTTATGTATACCCCTGGATGAATGAGAAGATTAAGACGAAGCCCAATAAAGTCACCTTCGATTCGGGAAGTGATGACTCATCAGGAGAGGAATTAATGAAAAGTTCCAGCAAGAAGGATGGTGTGTCTGAGAATCGTTTTTAGGACGAGGTCGCAATTACCAAAGTCCTCACCGGTCGCGAGGGGGCCATTGGACAGAAGAATCCAATTACACCAGACAAACACGGTCTCAGACCCAACGAAATCTTTAATATTAAATTTATCATCAGTCATACTGCCTGAATCTCAAAAAAAAGTCCTAGAGAAAGGTTTGACATTTATACCATCACCAAATGCTGACCTTTTACAATTAGAAGTGGCATTCTATAAATTTACTCGGAAATTATACTTGAAACATTTTTTTGCAGAAACACCCAGTGCTCTAGATCCTTCAATATGGAAGAATAAGTCCACTTGGATACCGCCTGGTCCAGCTGATCCAGTGATTCAAACTTTTTACAAAAGCGAGGCACGTGAATTAAATGTTTCTTTTTCAGCCCATCGCTCTTTTTCTAATCTTACAAGAGCAGAGACACAAGCTCTCACTGATTTACAACAAAACAGGAACTTGATAATAAAACCAGCTGATAAGGGAGGCAAAGTGGTGCTAATGGACAGAATTCAATACATGGCAGAAATCCAGCGCCAATTACAGAATTCCAGTTTTTATAAAGTCCTTCCAGGAGACCCGACTAAAGAGCTAACAAAGTTGATTGAACAGGGTGTACAATCAGGTCAGGACCAAGGCTTTCTAACAGCACAAGAATGTACGTTTTTACAGAAAAAATATCCGATTGTTCTAGTATTTTATCATTTACCTAAGATTCATAAAAACATAACCAATCTACCAGGGCGAACTATTGTGTCAAGTAGAGGATCTCTACTGGAACCTTTGTCGAAATTTGTTGACCTTTTTTGGCCCCTTTTGTGAAGATGCAAAAATCATATATCAGAGACTCTCAACAAATGATTGAATTTCTAGAAAACTTACATTTTGATACTTCAAACATTCTGATGGTTACTTTGGATGTAGAGGCTCTTTACACTAATATACCTCAAGGTGAGATGATACAGATTGCTTTTGAATTTTTTGAAAAGAGTCCTCGTCCGCAAAGGATTCCCTCCACTTTTTTACAAGCATTGCTGGAAATAGCATTAACAAAAAATTTTTTTGCACTTGAGGGCTCTTTTTCTCAGCAGGTTTGCTAGACCGCAATGGGGGCCCCGATTTGGCAAATCTGTATATGGCACAATTCGAGGAGTCATGGATTTATAACAATAATCCCTATATTCAATTTATCAATACATGGAAACGGTATATTGATGAAATTCTGATGCTGTGGGAAGACACATGTGACTCTTTGCAACAGTTTTTAGTATGGCTCAATGGATGTAATGCACATTTAAAGTTTACAGCAGACATACAAGTTCTGGATATCCATTTTTTTAAATATTAAAATCATGAAACAAAAAGATGGTTTCACTACAACACTATCGTAAACCAGTTTCAAGTAATACCTTGCTGCACTTCACAAGCGCACATCCCAGAGCATTGAAAGAGAATTTACCAGTGAGTCAATTCTTTCGAATTCGGAGGCTTTGCACTGATTTATCAGAATACCGCTGTCAAGCAACAGCTTTAAGTCAGCGGTTTAAAGAGAGAGGTTATCCACCTCGTTGCATAAAACATGCTTTTACTAGAGCCAAGTTCATTGATCGAGAGTGATTATTTTTACCACGGTCTATAGAATCCAGTGATACACTGACTTGTGTTTTGCCCTATTCTTCAATAGCATATACAATGAAACGGATCATTCTTCAAAATTGGCACATTCTTCAAAACTATAAAGAGTTTCATTTACCACAGAGATTTGCAAATTCTCGGGGATCTAATTTAAAAGATAAATTGGTACATTCTGATTCTTCATGGACTCCACATAATGTTTCTATAGGATCACATTCTTCTTGCGGGAGTTGTACTGTGTATCACATTATGATTAATACCTCAGTACTATATTTTGAAAAATTGAACTTCACTTTCACACTGAAACATACAGATTGTCATTCTACAGGTGTCATTTACCTAATACAGTGTCCATGTAACTTATGGTATGTGGGAAAGACCAAGCATGCCTTGAAGACCCGATTGATTGAGCATCGATCCTGTATTTCAACAGGTCTAACAGCACCTTTGACATCACATTGCCAGTTGAAGTCACATTGTTTTGATGATTTGAAAGCCTGTGTGCTTGAACAATTATTACCTAGTTGGCGGGGAGGAGACTTGAATTCTCGTTTGCTGCAGGCTGAGCAACGTTGGATTTATCGCCTAAAGACAATGGATCCAGCTGGCTTAAATTCTATGTTGGAATTTCAAGTTTTTCTTTGATTGTAACATATTTGGCAGTCCGGCCACTATTACGGAGGGTAACCATAGCAACTTGATGCTTTTGACGTTCTGACATCATCACGCAGATTGGCGAAGCGGGTTATTTAAAGGTCTCGGTTGAATGAAGGCATTCTCTGTCCCGTTTTTCAAATTTATTAAGACCGGGTGTCTTTAAGAAGTAAGACAACGACGCAGCTTCAACTCAAGATAAGTAGGTACAGATGAATAATTTTGAAGTAACTATTTAAATCTGGAAAGCATCGCAAGGTGTTACTTGACAACTTTGCTGCATATGAGGACAAGACCAGACGACTGTTATACACATAGTCGTTGTCAGGCTTACTGATGCGGTTTCCTCTTAAAAAATTTAAAAATTTAAAAATTTAAACATTTTGCTAGCGTGCAATTTTTTAAAGTTAAGACGGAGTCCTTTTGTTTTTTGTGTTGCTCTCAGATGAGCCATTGATATGACCTTGGCTCTCATTTTATCAGCCTTGACAGAGTTTGATCTGGATGCATGCTAGAGCATAATGCAAAATACAGTCTGCTAGCCAACTGGACAATGTTCCTATGTCTAGTCAGTTAAGATCATAAGAGACATAGTTGTGAGGCCTGGTGATGTAACTGGGTTCTTTTCTCACAGTAAGCCAAGACTCTCAGTCTTGGGCATCAAGGGTAATGTCACCTTTATGCACGTGGCCTCGGAAAGAAAGTAGGTAAGATGATATAGCTTGATTAATATGAAAAGTTGATATCACTTTTAGTAAAAATAACTGTGTGTATGTGGAGCACCACTCTATTGTGAAAATTATATTTAAGGAGAGATATGTCTAAAGTCTGGAGCTCACTGACTCTTCTGGCTGATGTGATTGCAACTAGGAACAATACTTTTCATGCAAGAAATGTGAGAGAAGCTAACTCCAATAGTTCAAATAGAGGCTTCATTAGTTATAAAAGAACCACATTCAAGTCCCATGGAACAGGTGCTTTGACAACTGGAAGTTTGGTTTGGCATAAGCCCTTCATAAACTTGGAAACCAATGAATGAGCTGAGATTGGTTTATCCTCAGTTTGGAAGTGGTAGGCCACTATAGGAAGGAGATGAACTCAGTGATGAAGTACTGAGACCTGAAGAGGACAAAAAGAGTAAATATTTAAATAGATATTTAGGTTCACATGCAAATAGGTCCAAGGAAATCTGTAGACACCAAGATGAGAACTTTTCCCATTTGAATCCATAAGCTCTTCTAATAGACGCTTCTGGACTGACACTACTATATCCTCAACTTCTTTGGGCAAGGCAAAGTGTGCAATCAGAGAATCTTCAGCATCCATGCTGTCAGATTGAGGGAGGGAAGGTTCAGATGATATAGACATCCTTCTTGAGTTAGTACAATATTGAATATTGAATTGTGATGGATCATGACCTGAATTTGACTATGACCTTGTTCTTATGACATTATAGTTCACTTGTTAATTGTTCCTATGCTTTTCTGCTCTCCTATTGGTTTTTTGTACCCCCTACCCTTCCCCTGTTACTTGTAATTTCCGTTGCTTTTGTTCCATGTAAACCGAGGTGATGTTTCGACTAACATCGGTATAGAAGACTCTTTAATTAATTAATTAATTAAATAGTAAGGATGGATCAGCACCGAGATGCAGCTATACCAGGTACACAAACAAAATGTATCTGGGCCACGCTGAAGCAATAAGAATCAATCAGGCCCGGTCCTCAATAACCTTTTGTACTGTCTTGCTGATTGCTGAAATCAGTGGAAAAAAAAAAAAAAAGAGTGCATGAGATCTGCATTCCAGTTGAGCAGAACAGCATTCTGAACAGATATGAGTTTGCAGAGCACAAAATCTTTCCACTATTCTAATTTCCTCTGACATGAAGAGGCTGATTGCTGGACAACCTCTTAGACCGAATGTCCCATTGGCAGTTTATTATTTCAGGGACCATTTGTGTAGGTAAAATACTCTGCCATGACAATCTGCTAACATGGACATTTCTGTAAGGTGCATTGCTTGCAAGATAACTTGATGTTTGCATGCCCATTCCCATCTCTTTATCATTTCCTAGCAGAGGATACATAACCCCATGCTGCCTTCTTTTTTCATGAAGAACATGGCCACCTGACTGTCAGTTTGAATGAGAACGCTCTTCCCCTGGAGATGTGTAAAAAGGTTGTAAAAGCATATCTAATTGCTTGAAGCTCCAGAAGGTTAATCTGAAATGGTCTATTAATGACCAAATACTTTTAGTTTGATAGGGATTTGTATGGGCTCCCCCATCCTTTTATGGAACCATCCATCACCAATCCTATTTAGTGAGAAATTAGACAGAGTGGTGCACCCTCTTTGAGGATGAAGGGTTGTAGCCAACAGCAAAGCTCCTGTTGGAGGCTAAGGTGTTTTGAGTTCATCAAGAGCTGAGCTGGGAGATCCCATTGAGAGCACTGTAGGTGTCTGATGTGAAGGCAGATCAGTGGAACTACATGAACTGCTACTGCCATGTGACCCAGGATGAGTAGAATGTCTCTGGCTGACGACTGACCCAAGCTCAGCAATGATATATTAGTGTCCTGAGTGTGTTCGACCGATTTCATAGAAAGAAGGCTTTTCTTGCAGGGACTCTATCCATGCTCCCATGAATTTTATTCCCTGGAAGGGAACTAGAATTAATTTTTGAAGTTCACCAGAAAAGCTAACAAATGTAGGTGCTGAGATAAAATTAGTATACAGCAGAGGTATTTCATGTAAATTTATCTCATATATATTCAGTGTGGATATCCTGAATACCTGACTGGCTGGGGCTCCTCCAGGACAGGTTTGATAACCACTGATCTAAAACAAGCAGTTATAGCATCATTGCTTTGATTTTATGAAAAGAAAGGCAATCATGAACATCCAACACACTAAACTATGAGGCTCAAAGGGTGTAGACTCAAGAGCAATAACAGGAAATATTTTTTCCTGGAAAGGGTAGTGGATACACGAAATAGTGAAGACACAAACAGTTATGGAATTCAATAAAGCATGATATAAGCACAGAGAATTCCTAGTTATGCAGAATTGAGGGTAAGATCTAGAACAGCAGCAATGTGAGAAGTTTTAAAAATCCCAGGAGAGTCGATTGAAAAAAAGTCACATTTATTCTTGTGATTGGTACTCCAAAGAGAACAATTTTAAACAGTTTGCCTTCAGAGTCACTTCAAATATTAATATATGCAGGATAGAAAGACATGCAAGCTTTACTCCATATATGAGTCCCCTGAAATGGCTGTGTTATGCCAGGAGGCTTCTTCAGGAGGGATCAAGCTGAAACCTGGCTATGCTGGAGGACTTAACTTGCACACCTCTATATATGGAGTAAACCTTGCATGTCTTTCTATACTGCATATATTAATATTTGAAGTGACACTGACAACGACAAACTGTTTAAAAATATTCTGTTTGGCGTACCGATCATAAGAATAAAGAAGTGATTTTGTTTTTCAATCAACTCTCCTCATACTGCTGCTGTTCTGGATCTTACTTTTAAGTGTGAGATTACTACTTATCCACTAGTTTATTTTTTGGCAAAGTGAGAGTAAACACTATGGTATTTTAACACTGAAGGTACTAGGTTCCCCAATACAATACTATATTACTACACATAAAGGAAACATGCTTTAATTTTTCACATTTCAATCTTTTATTGATACAAAATTGTACACCACCACATTATCTAAAACCCACCCCTCAAATACCCCATAAATCACATACACATTACACCAATCGTACTATTTATTGTATTGGTGTTTTAAATAGTATAAATGATGTAGTGTGTATGTGATTTATGGGGTATTTGAGGGGTGGGTTTTAGATAATGTGGTGGTGTACAATTTTGTATCAATAAAAGATTGAGATGTGAAAAATTAAAGTATGTTTCCTTTATGTGTAGTAATAAAGTGAGGGTAAAGCCAAAAATCCACTGGGATCTACACATTGTTCCAGGAACAAAACTGGCCAGACAAGATAGACCTTCTGACACTTACCTGCTATCTCATTCTGTTTCTATACAATAAAACAAGGTGTCACCCATAACTTATTTACTGACCTTTATTTCTACGTCAAGAGGTGGAAATTTGCTAAAAGGAAATAAGTGAAAGTAAATTAGCACACACCCCCATCCAACCAACATTCTCTTCTAACAGTTTCACAAAAATATGTCACTCAACAGGAATTGTCTCAGTAAAATGTCACTGGTAGTGAGCCTACTTCTTAATAGATACTCATGCACTAACAAAACAGGCTAATACATGTGAACACAACAGACAAAGCCAGAGCAGAATGCTATCGGTTAGTCTATGCCTCAGGTCACGCACTGCCTGAAAACCGGGAAGCCAGAAAAACGTCATAAGTTATGACTATGAAAAGGGGAGCGTAGGCCCATTAAATTAGGTGTAGTTGTCAGAGTTCTCAAGAAGACAGTTGCTATCAAATATATTTCTATATCCAGTATCTTAAAACAGAAATAACTCCAATGTGGAAATATTTAATTTTGTTTCAGTTATAACAAAAAAAAGAAAAAAACAAGATATCTATAATTTTAAAACTCTTACAGAGAATTTCATAAGTCTGTATTGGCATGCCCTACGATAAAATGTTTGAGCAAAACTGATGGTTCACAAATAATTCCTGATGTTCTTTTTTCTCACAGTAATAGCTTTCCTTAGGATGGCAGTGCACAAGATTCTCACACTGGATAATTTGAAAACTGGGAACACTCAGTAGTAATCTAAGGAAATATTCTTTATAGAGGGGGCAGTGGATTCATGGAACAGTCTCCCTGTGAAAGTGATGGAGAACAGGACAGAATCAGAATTCAAGAAAACAAGGGACAAGCATAAAGAATCTCTGAGGAAGAGGGAAATACTACAAAACTGATCAGGAGTTGTGGATGAAATATATGGTTTTTAACTGCCATCATGTTCTATATTTCTCAGTTAGCTCTTTCAGCAAAAGCGTCAGTTCTTAATAAATGTCTCCATAGATTTAAAAGCATCATTACTTATCTTTAACTGCTGAAACTCATTCATGACCTTAAGTCGACTAAGCTGTCTTATAAAAATGGGATAACCATGCTAATTAAATAACTGTAAATACAAAGCTTCTCACTAGATAGTTGCACAAGGGACACATCCTAGCATACACATAAATGCCCTGTTAATCATTCTCAGCGTGCATGTTGGTGCTTTGAACCCACATCCTTTCCAGCTTCTTTTCATGTCCTGTTTTCCATTATCCTGAGAGAGAAATATTCTCCCTTGGCATGCATATTAATGGAATATCAGCTTTGGTTTTCTTCAAGATACAGAATAAACACAATTTTTCTTTCTTCTTCTGTTTGTAGATTTGTCCCCACAATGGTCTATTGCTCTCATTGAATGAAATATGGGTTGTCATAGTCTTATCATTAAAATATATTACATGTATTAAAAGCAAAGCTAGAACTAGGCTCTTGTGTGAAATGACATGCAGGGACTCTGTTCCTGCTCACTGTGAATTAAGATCACCAAGAAAAGTGATCAAATAAAATACCCTTCAACAATAGCCATTGTGGAAAAATAAGGCACCCAATGTATGATGAAAGTTATTCTTTGAAAATTATACAGCAACTCACAGTTAAGATAGACATCAAACTTAATTTTACTCTGCTTAATTTTGCCAAATCCCATTTTTAAAATGGGATTTTGCTAAAGTGTTAACAAGTATCCTTGTTCCAAATCATCATCATTGTTTATTTTGTCACGCTTTGTAAATTGTGGAAACAAAACAGTTTCCCTAGTTTATTCAATGTGCCTTTAGGCCAGCTCGGACCATCATAAATCAACAGAGAACAAAAGGAAAAGATAGTTTGAACATCTCTTGATGTGTGCATGCTGCCAAGGGGAAACTGTGCTGATAAACTAAACAATCCTTTGAAGCCTAGAGATGCAGTAAGAACAATATATTTATTTATAGTGCACACAACACTATATAAGATAATTCCTCTATCAAATAATTTATGCTTGAAGACTGACAGAGAGATTAAGTGACTTACTCAAGGTCACAGAGTAAGGGAGGATAAGACAATTTGACCACTGGGTCTGGATGTACAGCTCTGTAGTGTAGCCATTGCACTACATTGGCACTTCAGACACTTTCAACTTCCTAGTTGAACCTTTCAAATTAATTTCAGTCCACAGAGATTATGGCATTATATTCTTTTGTCACAAAGGAACAAGAGCAGAGTCTTTTATAAAATGAATGGAAAGAGTGAGCCAGGAGTACATATGCTATCTCTATATTTTATGACATGGCCTTGTGAACTTAAAGCAAAGGTTCATGTTATCTTGTTTACTTTCTCAGCTGACACACTGTTAGTGCATATGTCTAACTCCCAAACATAGCTCTGTGCAATTTAAATAAAAACTGAATAAAAATCATGCAAATTCAGACAAAGGAAATGGACAAGGGTGATCCTTCACCCCACACTCACTCTCTTCCCTCCAGGAGCAGGGGAAGAGATCCAGCCCTGTACCCTCTCTCTCTTCTAACCAACAGGGAGAGGATCCCCTAGTCTTGCTGATTCGCTCTCTGCTCCTGAAGAAGGATCACTTGCTCTAGCACCAAATTGGCCATCCGACAAAGAAATCTGCATGCACCAAATATATTGATCATTTTACAGCTGCCACTAACGGCTACTACAAAAGGTTTTGGGGGGGTTTTTTTCAGCCTATCATTGTTTTGCTAAAATTACAGCTTTTGCTCTTTAAAGATACCTCAACCATGTGTGCAGTGCCCTAAGTATCTACATAAAGGGAGAGTTCTTTATTAGTTTATATAGACAGAGAGAATATATAACTTAGGCCAGAGGCTCTCAACTTCGGTCCATGAAGGTCCCCACAAACAGCACTGCTTTTCAGGACAGCCATCCTAACCTGGTTCTCAGACTAGCATTTTTCAAATTCAGGGTCATGACCCAGGAACTAGACCGTGGCATGTCAGTGAGTGGGTCATGGTCCCATTCCCATCCCAGCACCTCCTCCAGCTGCACAGCTGTTCCACAGAGATTGGGAGGAAGCACTGCATATGCCACAGCATTCTACTGCTGATTTGTGGCCCCATGCAGTCCCCAGGAATCCATGCATGGTACCCATAACCCCTTAATTATAGTTGAGACACATGGGAGTACCAACACACCTCAAGACAAAGTAAATGAGAGTTGTGCTGAGATGGGAATTGGCAGGAGAAAAGGGAACATGTGCAAGTGGGAAGACAGGATTTGTGTGGGTGTGACAGTGTGAGTCCTATGAATGCAAGAAAAAAAAAGAAAGAAAGAAAACAGACCTGATATATGGGTAACACTTTTTTCATCTTTTGATCCAGATTAGGAGGAGATCATGAACAGGTAGGCCCACCCAACACATTAAAATGTAAATGAAATGCAACTTAACCTTATCTTTTTTTTTTAGACTGTGTTTAAAATGGTTTACAAACAGGGGCATAGGGCGATTGCTAAAGTTGGTGGTGCATCAGAAAATTTGCTGCTGCCATGTGACCAACCCTCTGAGCTGTCTCCTCAGCCTGACATCAATTAAGGCTAGGCCCAAAATGTCTCTTGACAGGATTTTAGTAATGTTGATACTGATACATTATGTAATTTTATTCATTCTTTTATTCTTTTATTTTACTTTCACTTTATGAAAGTTTAGTATTTATTATTTTATGCTCAATGTTGTAAACCGTTTTTTGTTCAAATTTATTTGCTAAAGACGGTATATAAAAAGTCTTAAATAAATAAGTGCTAACATGTGCGACATTGGGCGAGCTTTTGTTGATGTCAGGTTGTAGGAGTTAGTTCAGAGTGTTGGCAGCCCCGAGCAGGAACAGAGCTTTACTTTATCGGTAACTGGTACCAGCAGCCAGAAACAGCTCAGGGCAATCTGCTGCCTGATGGGATAGGATGAGATTGCGCGCACACACACACACACACCCCAAACCCAAGTACCCAAAACAGATTCACTCTCCAAGAGACAGGACCTATCTATTCACCATACAAAAAAAACCCAAAAATTCTAGTGTTACCTCAGTAACAACCACACGAACACCTTCCACTGCCATAACATTTTTGAAGGCCAAAGAAACAAACCGGAAATTGATCCAGTATTGCAGTGGCGACCAAAAGAAGAGAGGATCAATGAACACCAGGAGTTCTTTATTGAGCAGAGAACGAAATAAAAGCCTGACTCAGGCCGAGTTTTGCTCTATGAGCTGCTTCAGGGGCTAACAAAATAAAACATATATAAAAACATGGTCTATAATATCTTCATGTGTGATTCCATATATATCCACATATAAAAAATAAATAAAAATAAATTAATCATGTTTTAATAATTTTTTTGCTATTAAGTATTTGTTGTCATTAAGTGCTGTCATTCATTTTACATTTGAGTAATAGATTCCTTTTATTTGATATGATTTCATTATGTATGTATGGTGTATATGTTTTTATTTTATTTGTATTTACATGATTTTATTTGTATTTACATGTTTTTATATATGTTTTATTTTGTTAGCCCCTGAAGCAGCTCATAGAGCGAAACTCTGCCTGAGCCGGGCTTTTATTATGTTCTGTGCTCAATAAAGAAGTCCTGGTGTTCATTGATAAAATTTTTTGAATACAAAGCCCTTCAAAAATAAAGACATTCAACCTATATAGAAATCCTGCAAACCATAAACTCCCAGGACTCAAACAGCAGCAACTGTACCTGAGAAGGGGCAGAACTACAAATATTACTATAGGCCCACCAATATACCTTCTACTGGAAAAACAGAAATGCCAGATACTATATGCCAACAGAATCCCTCACCTCAGTCACACACACAACACAAACTGACCCTTACCTAATACAAAATAAGAGACCCACACATTAAAAACAGAAAAATGCAGACAAAACCTGAAATGGAAACCCCAAGAAACTCATGTAATGCAACAACAAAGAAAAATACAAAAATGCATTTCCTCCTGAACTGAGCAAAATGCAAAGACATAAGAAACACACATTCCCAAAGATAGCACAGTTGCTTTCCTGTAACAGGTGTTCTCCTAGGACAGAAGGATGTTAGTCCTCACAAGTGGATGACATCATCTGATGGAGCCCGGTACAGAAAACGTTTGTCAGTTTCTAGAAGCTTTGACCAGCACACTGAGCATGCTCAGCATACTGTTATCCGCACATCCACACGAGGTCCCCCTTCAGTCTCGTAATATAGATGAAAAAATACAAGCGAAAAATTTTTTTTAAAAAACTGAAAGAAGAATCCAATTCCGTGGGGAGGCGGGCAGGATTCCTGAGGACTAACATATTGCCCTAGGAGAACACCTGTTACAGGTAAGCAACTGCACTTTCTCCTAGGACAAGCAGGATGGTAGTCCTCACATGTGGGTGAGTACCAAGCTCCAGACTGTCCCTGGCCACCATAGGGACCACAGCGACTGACCAAAGTGCCAACGGGCACAACAACTGTGGCGCCATGGGCCGAAAAGGGACTGTCTGGTTCCCACAGAGCATGGAAAGAAATGTTCGATTTAGGACTGGGACAGGTTGCAGAGGATGGATTGAGCAAAGGCACTGACTGTCCTGATGCCCGACCTTGTCCAAACAGTAATGAACCACAAACGTATGAGGAGAACTCCAGGTTGTGGCCCGGCAAATCTCGGTGACAGGGAATGCGCGCAGATGAGCTACCGACACCTCCATGGCCTGCACAGAGTGAGCCTTTACTCTGCCGGTGAATGGGAGAGGCCTTCCTGCTGATAGCAAAAGGCAATGTAATTCGCCAACCAGTTTGACAGGGTCCGCTTACCCACCGCCCTTCCCAGTCTGTTGGAATCAAAAGATACAAAGAGCCAGGTGGACTGTCTGTGGCTAGCTGTATGAGCCAGAAAGAAAGCCAAGGCCCTTTTGCAGTCCAAGGTAGGAAGGGCTCGCTGCCCCGAAAGGGAATGAGGCCTGGGGAAGAAGGTGTGTAACACAATGGACTGATTAATGTGGAAATCTGATAGCACCTTGGGCAGGAACTTCGGATGCGTACGCAACACCACACGATCATGGAAGAACTTCATGTATGGTGAGTAGGTCACCAGAGCTTGAAGCTCACTGACCCTACGAGCTGAAGTAATCGCCCCCAGGAACATAACTTTCCAGGTGAGGAACTTCAGGTCGCAAGACTGCAGCAGCTCAAAAGGAAGTCACATGAGCCGTGCCAGGACAATGTTGAGGTCCCAGGCTGTGACAGGAGGCTGAAGAGGGGGCTTCAGCTGGAGGAGGCCCCGCATGAACTGGCCTACCAAAGGTTGCGTGGAAACTGGCATGCCAGCAACACCCTGATGGTACGCACTGACAACATTCAGGTGGACCCTGAACGAGCTGGACTGAAGCCCAGACTCAGAGAGGTGTCACAGGTAGTCAAACAGCTGAGGGAGGGGGCAGGAGAAAGGATCCAAGCCATGCCCTGCACACCAGATGGAAAATCTTTTCCACCTCAAGCTGTAGGACTTTCTGGTGGAGGGTTTTTGGGATGCCAGCAGTACCTGGGAGACACAGTCCGAGAGCACCAGAGGCTGAAAGACTATGCGCTCAACATCCAAGCCATCAGGGCAAACGCCTGGAAGTTCGGATGGCACAGGGTGCCCTGATTCTGAGAGATGAGATCGGGTGCATCCCCAGCCGGACGGGGGCCCGCACTGACAAGCCCTGCAGAAGCGGGAACCAGACAAAATGGCCAGAAGGGCGCCACCAGGATTCATGGTCCCGAGATCCTGTTAGCAACTTCCTCAGCAGGCATGGCAGAGAGGGGTACGCATATAGAAGGCCTCTCCCCAGTGAAGTGAGAAGGCATTGCAGGCCGGACGTCCGTCCCCCGACAACAGGGAGCAGAACTTGCTCACCTTATAATTGTGAGGGGAGGGGACTTCTGGGAGAACGTCATCTGGACCGGGAGCTTGACTCTGTAGCTCCGCACCCCACCCCATCCCCCATTAATCGGCATCAATCCTCCTTCTTATTCTGGTGATACCGGGGCATTTTTTGCAGCTCCTGAAAGCCCGTGGCATGGGCGACCGGAACGCTGCGTTTTCGGCTGTTTTCCGGGCTCAGGAGCTGTGCTATGCACCACAGGCCTTGTAAATCACGCTGTACCCATGCATCCAAGATGGCGACCGGGTCGGAGAGTGCGGGTCAGCTCGCTTCTATCTCGGCAGAGGTGCTGCAGCAAATCTCAAAAAGTGTTTCCTTGGCCCTCAATGCTGCAGACGGTCATGATGATATAAAAACCTCCATGGAGGGGCCAGCAAAAAGGCTGGACCAAATGGAGCTCCGCATGTCTGACCAGGAGTACCAGTTAGCTACTGCCAGCAGGCAAGTGCAAAAATTAAGGGATCAACAGGTCTTATTGGCAGACAGGCTAGAAGATCAAGAAAATCGAAATCGGAGAAACAACATTAAAATTGTGGGCTTGCCGGAATCAGTGACTGAGAAGGAGCTGTATGATTTTGTGCTGGCTGCCTGGCAATTTTGGGTTAACCCTGCCAGCAAACCACATTTGTTGTGAACGTGCTCACCGCGTGGGCCCCCAGCGCGAGGCTAACAGCCGACCCAGGCCGGTCATGGCCAGGATCCTGAACTGGTCACATAAAATGCTGATTATGAGGGCATACAGGCAGCAGCCGGGTCTGGAGTATCAGAGCAGCAAGATTTTGATGTTTAATGATTTCTCTGCTGTGGTCGCAGCCCAATGTAAGGCCATGTCACCAGCGAGCACAGAGCTTCACAAACGTGGCATTTCATTTGCGCTTCTGTTTCCAGCTAAATTGAGAGTACATCATAATAATAAAACATTCTTCTTTTCTACTAAGGAAGAAGCATCTGGATTTCTATCCTCTCTGCTTAACTGAGTTGTGCAGCAGTCAGCTTTGGGTAGCTGCAGTTCTATGAAATCTCTCAACAACTAGCCGCTTTGAATGGAGCTACTCAGGAATGTTTTGATGTAGCTGTATTACGTATGTATACAGAGATTTGGTTTTACATGTTAACCTCCAGGGCTATGTTTGAGAGTGTTCTGGCAGGTGTGTTATATTATTCTCTGTAAACTTGCCTTTGCACTGTCTCAAAGGCCTCAGATCAATTTCAGGTAATTTTTTGCAAATGTGCATGTTGCTTATTTACAATTTAAGAAATAGTGACACAAATGTATTCATCTCTATTTGTCCTAACAGAAGGGAGGGGAGAGTATCCGCACTATAACCTACCTAGGGTGAGGGTGCGGTTCCTCTGTGCCTCTTGGAGTGTGTTTGTATGTGCTTTCAGGGGTATGTATGTGTGAGAATGGATTTGGAGGCATTACATATACTTACAAGTGTTACTGCAATTAGTAAGGGATTTATCGAATGTATCTCATGGCTCAGGCTGGGGGGCTATGAGAAGGTGGACCCTGGGGACATTATTATTAACATTGTATTCAACCAGCTGACATGGCTACTGTACAAATCACTTCACTTAATACTAATGTTATCTCATCCCCAATTAAAAGGAAAAAACTGCTTACTCTCCTTTCAGCGGCTACACTCCCGGGTGGTATTTCTTCAAAAAACACACCTGTCTGCTGTAGTACAAATAAAATTAAAATGGGAATGGGTGGGCCAATGCTAATTTTCTTCTTATACGTCCCAGAGGAGGGGAGTGGTGATGATATTTCATAAGCAGTTGCCATTTCAGTTGGAAAAGCTCTGGCAGGATGAGGATGGATGTTATGTTATTGCCCAAGTGCAACTGCATCAGCAAAAGTTTGCATTCTGCAATATATATGCCCCGAATGACTATCAGCACGATTTCTTCACCACTCTGGTAGGTAGATTAATTGATTTGTCCACATATACTTTAGTAGTAGGAGGGGATTCTTAAGCAAGAAGACTGTCAACCCCCTAAGCTGGTACAGCCCAGGGATCAGCAGAGGGGTGTAAATTTTATATGTCAGGAATTGCGCTTATTAGATGTGTGGCGCGCTCTGCATCCTGGAGAAAAAAAAAAAAGACTATATGTTTTTCTCTAACCCACATGGTTCATACTCGCACTTAGATTATCTTTTAATTCCTGACTCATTATTTCACCGGGTCAAAACAGCTGCTATTGGTACTATTTCTGTATCTGATCATGCCCCAGTTTCAATTAGTATTGAAATAGGCAGAGGTCCTCCGGCAGCGGCCTCGTGGCGCATGCCACCTAATCTCATTCTTGACAAGACCTTTCAAACATACTTGAAGGGATGCTAGGATGACTACATCTGTTTCAATTCTACACCAGATGTCACTCCAAAGGTCTTATGGGAAGCGGGGAAGATGGTGCTGAGAGGCGATATCATTGCGTATGTGGCCAAATGCAATCAACAGCGTAATGTGGAGATACTGCACCTTACTATCGAGTTAAGAGGTGCCCAATCACGCCATATACAACATATGTCAGACTCCACTGAAAGTGAGGTAATTTGAATCAGGGAGACACTGAACACGCTTCTACATCAAAGGGCATCTAAATCCTTACGATACTATAAATATAAATTATATAAATATGGTCACCGACCAAGCAAACATTTGGCTAACTTAGTGTGGGCCTGCGACCCTAAATCTGTTATTACTAGTATTCGGGGCCGGGAAGAGTGTCAGTCTTCCTGGGAGGAGCTTACTGCGAGCTTTCTTGACTACTATCGAGCATCATATAGCAGTAAATCAAGTGACTCTGAAATTGCTTCCAGATTTTTTCAGGACCTCCCTTGGCCTAAAATTCCTGCCAACTGTTTAGAGGCTCTGAATTCTCCTGTTAAAGATAGCGAAATCTATGCTATAATCCAGGGCTTAAAACTTGGGAAGGCAGCAGGGCCAGATGGTATAAGCTCAGAATTCTATAAGATATTGTGGTTTCCCCCTTTGCCAACACTGGCGTCCTACTTTAATAATGTTCTCGATCAGAAAACTATAAATCCCCTAGAGAATAGGTCTACCATAGTTCTTCCAAAAAAAAAAAAAAGGCAAGGACCCGCAGGAAGTGGGCTCATATCGTCCCATATCTCTTATTAATGTGGATGTAAAGATACTGTTGGCTGTCTTGGCAGCTCGACTCAGTAACATATTACCCTCACTGGTACACCCTAATCAGACAGGATTTGTCAAAAGGTAGACAGGAGGTAAAAAATGTATGCAGGTTGATAGTGGCCCTGAGTTATCACCCGCAGACCGAGGCTCTTATTCTCAGCCTAGACGTGGAAAAAGCCTTCGATTCACTGTCTTGGGACTATCTCTTTTGGGTACTACAAAGCTATGGATTTTTCTGGGCACTTTGTTACTTGGTTACAAGCTTTATATAGTAACCCGAGCACAAGGCTTCTGATAAATGGTTCTCTGTCTGCTCCGTCTCTCTGCATTGCGGGGTCCACCAGGGTTGCCCGCTATCCCCTCTCCTGTTCGTTTTAGCCATAGAGCCCTCTTGCTATAAAAGCTCCGACTTGATGCCGATTTTTAGGGGCTTAGCATTGGTGGTAGCCAGCTGAAGCTTGCTTTGTTTGCCGATGATATTTTGATGTTTGTAGGGCGGCCTCGTCAAAGTATCCCAATGATTATTCGACTTTTTACCCAATTTCACGTAATTATGGGTCTCTGTATAAATTTTTCTAAATCAGAAGCTTTGGCATTCGACTCGCAGCTGCCCAATACTTGGCAGGGAGAATTTCCCTTTGCATGGGCCCCGGGAAAATTAAAATACCTGGGGATCTGGATACCCCGAGCACTGAAAGATCTTTATGCCCTCAACATACAGCAAACTTTTGCAGATATTAAGGCACAGCTGGTGACTTGGCAATCGCTCCCTTTGTCTCTTCTTGGGCGTGGAGCGCTGTTAAAGATGATTATAGCCCCAAGCTTTTATATAAGCTGAATATACTCCCTTGTTGGCTGCCCAGTAGAGATTTGATGTGGCTGCATTTGATTTTCCAAAAGTTTCTCTGGGCAGGGTGCCGGGCTCGCATCCACTATCAAATACTTCAAAATACTAGGGAGGCAAGAGGGTTGGGGCTTCCAGATTTTCGAATATACAATGTAGCATGTCAACTACGTTTCGTTGGAGAGTGGCTGACTGATAAATACGCTTATTGCAAAGATGGCTTATTGTCATGCATGATGGTGCCTTGGTCCCCTTTGTTTCTTATACAGGCGGGCCCACAGACCTTACAGTATCTGAACATTCCAAAACACTTTATTAACCACGCCGTAAGGCCTGGTCCTGGCTACGATCTCAAGAACAGTTGCCAGGGCTGATTTCTCTCCTACTACCGCTGCTGGGCAATAAAGACTTTTTACCTGGCCAGGAGTGCAGTGGAATCTTTGCAGCTTGGACAAAACAGGGCCTACCGTTCATCTATCTGTATGATCAAGAGCACCCATACATGCAAATATATGAAAACTTAATGCAGCTTTACCAACTTCCACATACGCACTTCTTCGCTTACCTACAAGCTCGGCATTATCTTCAAACCTTTTCTTGGACGGCTGAACTTTATGGGCTGGAATCTAAGTTTTCGCAAAAGGTGTTTGATGTGGCCTTAACCCGCAATTCAATTAAAGGGTGGAATGACTTGGGTAAACGTTTTCGAAAACCTCATCATATTGATCGTCTAGCGTCCTATTGGACTTCAGCCTGGAATGAGGTAGAAACGCCAGGGTATGTTCTTACATTCTTTAAGTCAATGCTCACTCATGTTCCTGTTTATACCCTCAGGGAGTTACAGTTCAAGATCTTACACCATGCCATTTGCGACGATGTCCGGTGCCATAAAATGGGACAGTTGCCATCTATGCTTTGTGTTAAATGCCATCAAACAGCTGGGACTTTATCGCATCGTCTGCTCATATGCCCTAGTTTGAGTGTGTACTGGGACGTGGTGCTGAAGTTTATCTCTCGATGCACAGGAGCTCCACTGAAGAAGTCAGGCACATTACTTATGGCTGGATTGAAAGGATCTCTACAGTGGTACTCCCTTTCGAAAGACAGGTTTGGACGAATAGCCATTTTACTTGCCTGTCGCACAATTTTAGACACTTGGATCGACCCCATAACCTCGCTGTCACTAGTCGCATGGCATCATCGGATAGCCTCAGTTATGCAGATGGAGTGGCTGGACTTTAAAGAAGGACGTCGAAAGATGAGTAAAGAATACTGCGCCATCTGGGAGGTTTGCTTCACTTTATTGTCAACAGACATTCAGAGTAACCTGATAGCACTTGATTACTTGCCTCTATGGACAAAAGAGTTTGTTTTTCGGGTACAGGTTGTTTTTTTTACATTCAGCTATGCAACAATGGGGAGGCGGGAGGGGTAGGGGGCGGTTGTTTAATGGTGTGAATGGGTAGCGAGTCTGATGGCCTTGATTGATGGTTTTCTGTCCAGTAGGGAGAAATGGGAGTGCGGGGTTCATCGACGATAATAGAAAAGGAAGGATGCAACAAGCTACCTTGTGTATCGCTGTCTCTATGGCCTGTAATGTTATGTATTGCTTGAATATTGTGAAATTATTTTCCTATTTTTCTTGTTGCATATCTCAAATAAAACAGTATTTGGGAAAAACATAAATAAATGTGAGGGGAGGTGAAGAGGTCCACATCTGGCATGCCCCAGCAGCGAAACAGCTCGGCTGCCACCCCCAGGTGGAGGGACCACACATGAGGCTGAAAGAAGCGGCTTAAGCAATCCACCAGGACATTCAGATGACCCGGCAGGTACATGGCATGCAGACATCTCCTGCAAAAGGGCCCAAGTCCACATTTTCACCACCTCCAGGCACGGCAGGAATGAGCCTGTGCCTCCCTGCTTGTTGATGTACCACATCACAACTTGGTTGTCCATCCGAATTAGGACTTCCTTGGACAACTGGTCCCTGAATGCCCACAAGGCATACCAGATTCCCTGAAGCTCCAGGAAGTTTATCCGAAAGTGGGCTTCGGCGGCAGTCCAGGGACCTTGTGTCTGGATACCGTTCACATGGGCTCCCCAGTCCTGATGGGATGCGTCGGTGGTGAGAATCGCCTGGGGCGGAGATGTTTGGAAGGGAAGTCCTTTTTCCAGGTTGGAAAGATCTTCCCACCAGGATAGAGACACTCAAGAGGGTCCATGATTACGACAGGAACCTCGAGATCCTGGGAAGCCTGTTGCCACTGGGACCATAAAGTCCATTGGGCCCTCCTCCTGTAGAGGTGAGCCAGAGAGGTCACATGGACAGAGACTGCCATGTTGCCCAGCAGGCGGAACAGAAGCCGGACTGGTACCATCCAGCTGTTCTGGATAAGGGTAGCCAGAGAGGCAAGAGTAATCGCTCGGTCCCTGGGCAAAAATGTTTTTGCCTGTGCTGTGTCCAGTCTGGTGCCTCTGAAGACCAGCTAAGTAGATGGGCAGAGATGAGACTTGTGGAAGTTGATAAACCCCAAAGCCTGCATCTGAACCGTCAGGGCCAGAGCATGCAAGGCTCCTGAGCGGGAGTTGCTCTTGAGCAACCAGTTGTCCAGGTAGGGGAACACGTGCACTGAGTGATGCTTGATGTAGGCAGCCACCACCGCTAGGTATTTGGTAACAATGTGGGGGTCGATGCCGGCCCAAAGGGCAGCACTTTGTACTGGTAATGTGCTTTCCCTACCACGAAGTGGAGGTACTTCTGGTGGCTGGGGAAGATAGCAATGTGCGCATAAGCCTCCTTGAGATCGAGGGAGCAAAGCCAGTCTCCTCTTCTGAGGAGCGAGAGCAGCGTGCCCAGAAAGACCATCTTGAACTTTTCTCTTACGAGAAACTTGTTCAACGCCCGGAGTTCGAGAATGGCGCAAGTCCCCATTCTTTTTTGGAATAAGGAAATAACTCAAATAGAATCCTCGAGCCCGCTGAAGGCGAGGGACCAGTTCCACTGCACCCGCCACAAGGAGGGCGACGAGTTCTGTCTGACCTCGTGGGCGGATAAACCTCATGATGGACATGGGGGGAGAGGTCTCCAGGAGCCAACTGAAGTTTAGACTGTACCCCTGACAGATGATAGTGAGGACACATCAGTCCGACATGACCTCTTCCCAGCGATGGGCGAAGCTCAAGAGCCTGCCTCCGACTGGGAGATCCGATATCAGGGGTACAGTCAATTGACTTCCACTCCCTCGCTGCCAGTCAAAAGCCCGTGGCCGGGGCTTGCAGGGGCACCAGCTGGGGTCTAGGCGCTCGCTGCTGGTGAGGGTGACCCCCTGGAGTTGGTGCGAAGTGTGCAAGCACTGGAGGATAATATTTCTGCTGCCTATAAAAAGGCTTCTGGGATCCTGGCCTAGAGGACTTCCTGGCCGAAGACGGGGCATCAGAAGCGCTAGCAGAAAGCTGTTGAAGGGTATCATGATGGCCCTTCAATTGTGCTACCGAATCCCGGACTTTATCCCCAAAGAGGTTTTCACCTGTGCAGGGGAGATCGGCTAGCCTGTCTTGGACCTCCAGCCGAAGATCAGAGGCTCTGAACCACGCCATTCTCCTGGTGCCAATGCCAACCGCAGCTATGCGGGCAGCCGTCTCGAATACATCATAGGTAGAACGCACTTTGTGCTTCCCAGCCTTGAGACCCAGCAGGACAATGGCCGAGAGGGCCTCCTACTGTTGTTGAGGTAGGTCCTCTGCGAAGTCCTGGACCCATTTCCAGAGACTGCAGTTGTATTGGGTCATGTACATGGACAGAGGCCACCATGTTGCCCAGCAGGTGGAGCAGAAGGCAGGCTGGTACCTCCGGCTGTTCTGGAAAAGGGTAGCCAGTGAGGCAAGGGCGATCGCTCAGTACCTGGGCAAAAAAGCTTTTGCCTTTGCCATGCCCAGTCTGGAACCTAAACAGGCCACCAGTATGGCACCTTGGAAGACCTTCCTGCCCAGGGCATCCAGCTCCCTGTGCTCATGTCCCAGAGAGTCTGAGGCATGGGTGCGGAAGCGCCAGGCCTTTTTCAGGGTGGATCCAACGACCACCAACTGGTGGGGGAGGTGCCACTTTTCAAATCCCATGGGCTGGCTCCACCAAGGTGGTGGCGTCAGCCTATTGACAAGAGAGATAGAAATGGGGTGCTCTCACATGCAGGGTAGGAAGTCCTTGAAAATGTCATGACTAAGAACCGCCACGATCTCCTTAGGAGCGTTGATGAACTGGAGAACCTCCAGCATCTTATGTCGCATGTCCTCCCCACAGTGAGCAGTTGAAAGGGGATGACCTCAGCCATGGCCCTGACAAATCCTACAAAGGACAGGTCCCTTGGGGGATGACTGGCATCATTCCTCCAGAGGAAAGGGCTCTGAGAGGGGGTCATCCAAATAAATGGAGAATGACTCCATGGAGTCATCACTCAAGGGTCATAAGGCCCTTCCTCCTCACTGGGACCAGCGTGTCAAGGGCGAGGTCCATGAGGGGCATCAGTCCTGGGCTCTGATGGAATTGATGGCTCCCCTGGCAACGAGGGAACCGGAGGCCATGGGAAGCCAGAAGGACCCAGCATGGGCTCGGGGAACTGTGGCCTAGGAAACACGGTATCTGCCGTATCTTCCTCCTCGAAGGACCCAAGAATCTGGATCGCTCCCGGTAGGGGGCATTGGTGGCTGCTGGGGAACTCAGGGTCCCTTGGGTACCGGCTGCATCAGAAGGACACCCAGGAGGACGTCCAGACGTTCCAGCAGGGGTGCTAGCATCGATGGCGGAGGCTTGGGCACTGGTATGGGAGCCGGTGGCACTGGCAGCTCAACGCTCTGGAGAGAGCCTTAAGCACCGCGGACTGCACCCTGCAGTCCAACTCCTCCTGAAAGTCCGGGGTAGCCAGGACTGAAGGAGGGGGGATGAGATATCACCGGGACTCTGAGGTGGCACGGTGCCCAGCACCGGTGTTGGTGGGGAACACCTAGGACTACCGGGGGACATCGGAGGACGGGGCTGAGTTGCTTTAATGGTTGCCCGGCGGTCACCGATGCTGCTCTGGAACTGGAGCCATGCGTCGACGGCAACTGGTGACAATGCTTGCAGGATCTCCCTCGGTGCTCAAACTGGTCTTTCTCCGGCGCCGATGAAGCGGAAGATCCTGATGTTCAGAAGAGTGGGGAAATCATCAATCTGTCACCGTCCCAGTGATCCTTGGAGGTACTGGGGAGAGGAACAGCCAGGGAAATCATGTCAAGGGGCTCCTTGTGACCTCTCAGCGTCAATGAAGCCAACGCAGGAGTAGAAGGAATAGACTTTGGGCCCCCGAAAAGTTTCTCCATCTTATCGAGGTGCACCCAACGCCCTTTCGGGATCATCTGGTCACACAGACAGCACCCATGGACATTGTGTGAGGACCCCAGGCAGAGGATGAAAACCTCATGTGGATCCATAATGGACATAGTCCGTGGGCACTGATGAAAACCAATCAATGCTATGAAAAACAGCCAGCATGCGGTCGATGACCGGCAGTCACCGTATGGTGAAGAGTCAGGAATCGACCGCAAAGCTGGAAGAAAGCTAGAAAAACAACCTACCGAGCAAAGGGTGAAGGGAGACCCAATGAGGAATTTGGGGGAAAACTCGGAAAATATTGAGAAAGAACAAGAAAATTTAGAGCTCCACAAACCGCGAGGCAATTGCACAGTGGAAAAGAAGAGACTGAAGGGGGACCTCGCATGGACAGCAGCATACTGGGCATGCTCAGTGTGCTAGTCAAAGCTTCTTGAAACTTTGACAAAAGTTTTCCGTGCCAGGCTCCATCGGATGATGTCACCCACAAGTGAGGACTATCATTCTGTTTGTCCTCGGAGAAGACATATTCCACTCTCTATAAACTGAAAATAAAATATTTTCTGCCTTTGATGTCTGGGCATTTTATTTTTGTGATTGAGTTGGTCCTGGTCTCTCTTTGCAGTCTTCTACATTCCACTTTCCCTTTCTTCTCTTCCTCCTTACATTCTTCAGACATTGATCCTTCGCTTTCATATCTTTCTCCATTTCTCTCTTCTTTGCCTATCAACTCACAATTTTGCTCCTCTTCAACTCTCTGGTCCTGTCTCCTTTTCACCTCTCACCTAGCTACCAGTTTTCCATCTCTTTCCCCAATCCCCCTCTAGCCCTTCCATTCTCTCTCTCACCCCCTTCCCAGCATCCTATTCCCCAGTCCCCCATTTCCACCTCCCTCTGTACTTATTCCATCCTCATCTACCTTCCTGTAATCTCTCTCCTCACCAGCCCCTGCTCTTTCCCTGACACTCATTCCTTTCCTGGCCTCCAACCCATTCTCTCTCTTACCCCTCTTTTACCACCTCCCCAGCCCCATCCACACCCTTTATCACTCCCTTCATAGACCTGTACCTTTCCTCACACCCCTTCACAACCCATCCTTTTCCACTCCTTTCACCCTCTCTCCAAATCATTCTCTCCTCAATCCTTCCCTCCTCCCTTTCAGACCATCTTACCCCCATCCTACAGTAACTCATACTCCCCCCAGCCAATCTAACACCCCCTACTAACAACCACCCAACTGCCAAGTCCCGGCTCTACAGCATTATTGTCCAGGCTCTGCCCCCCAATTCTGTTAGATTTCAAGCTCTTAACCCTGCCCACAGTATATAAATCCCTACTCCCTCCATTCATAAGAACATAAAAAATTGCCATACTGGGTCAGAGCAAGGGTCCATCAAGCCCAGCATCCTGTTTCCAACAGTGGCCAATCCAGGCTACAAGTACCATCTACCCAAACATTAAGTAGATCCCATGCTACTGATGCCAGTAATAGCAGTGGCTATTCCCTAAGTCAACTTGATTAATAGCAATTAATGGACTTCTCCAATTTATACAAAGCTTTTTTTTAACCCAGCTATACTAACTGCACTAACGATATCCTCTGGCAACAAATTCCAGAGCTTAATTGTGCATTGAGTGAAAAAGAATTTTCTCTGATTAGTTTTAAATTTGCTATTTGCTAACTTCATGGAGAGTTCCCTAGTGCTTCTATTATCCAAAAGAGTAAATAACCAATTCACATTTACCCGTTCTAGACCTCTCAGAATTTTAAAGACCTCTATCATATCCCTCCTCAGCCGACTCTTCTCAAAGCTGAACAGCCCTAACCTCTTTAGCCTTTCCTCATAGGGGAGCTGTTCCATCTCCTTTATCATTTTGGTCACCCTTCTCTGTAGCTTCTCCAGTGCAACTACATCTTTTTTTAGATGTGGCAAACAGAATTGTACACAGTATTCAAGGTGCAGTCTCACCATGGAGCGATACAGAGGCATTATAACATTTTCTGTTTTATTCACGTTTCCCTTGCTAATAATTCCTAACATTCTGTTTGATTTTTTAACTGCTGTAGCACACTGAGTCAAGATTTCAATATATTTTCCACTGTGATGCCTAGATCTTTTTCCTGGGTGGTAACTCCTAATATGGAACCTAACATTGTGTAACTACAGCATGGGTTATTTTTCCCTATATGCATCACCTTGCACTTCTCCACATTAAATTTCATCTGCCATTTGGATGCCCAATCTTCCAGTCTCGCAAGGTCCTCCTGCAATTTATCACAATCTGCTTGTGATTTAACTACCCTGAATAATTTTGTATTATCTACAAATCTGATTACCTCATTCATCATATACCTTTCCAGATCATTTATAAAAATATTGAAAAGCACCAATCCAAGTAGAGATCCCTGAGGCACTCCACTGTTTACCCTTTTCCACTGAGAAATTTGACCATTTAATCCTATTCTCTGTTTCCTGTCTTTTAACCAGTTTGTAATCCACAAAAGGACATTGCCTCCTGTCCCATGACTTTTTAGTTTTCTTAGAAGCCACTCATGAGAGACTTTGTCAAACGCCTTCTGAAATTCCAAATACACCTTTCTCCACGTTTATTAATCTCTTCAAAAAAATGAAACAGATTTGTGAGGCAAGACTTCTCTTAGGTAAATCTATGTTGTGTTCCATTAAACACGTCTTTTTATATACTCTGTGATTTTGATATTTAGAATAGTTTCCACTATTTTTCCCGGCACTGAAGACAGGCTCAGTGGTCTATAGTTTCCCAGATCGCCCCTGGAGTCTTTTTTAAATATTGGGATTACATTCTTCTCTTTATCTCTACCCTAGTACCTGCTCTCCCCTAAATCCCCAAATCCTATTCTTTTTATGAGCTCCCCCTCAGTCCCTGCCACCAATTCTTCCCCTGCACTCCCCCCAAGTCTCTGGTTCCCATTTTTGTGTCGTCCCCCCCCCCCCCAATTCCCTGCTTACTGTTTCCCCTATGGTACCCATCAATCTCATTCTTCACTCTGCCCCCAACCGGCATCTCTAGGCTGCTCAGCTGCAGATGCCTCACGGTGAAACATTCCCTGTTTTAATTGTAGGGCTTTTAGAAATGCACAGGGCCACACAGTTCTAACAGCAGACGTTTAAACCATACAGGCGTCCACAGATAGTCTCTCAATTCAAATTTGATTCTTCACAGCAGGGCTGCAGGAGGGAGGACGTGCCTGGATTTGAGGTGCCAGTTGGGGAAAAAGAAGAATGGGACTTGGAGGAAGCACAGAGGAAATCAGGAGGCAGGGACTCATGAAGTTGGTAGTGCAGGGCACACCCCTTTTTAAAGTTGGTGGTGTCTGTGCACTATAAAAAATATCACTATCTAGTTTAAGTTATTACTTGAAGAAGTGTGGGTAAAGCTACCAATTATTGCTCTTCACCGTTTATATTATGAAAATTCAAATCAGAAGATGATATTGTTGGTGGTCAAGGGGATTGAGTGATTTGCTTCCACTGAATCCCAACAAAAAAAATCATAATTTTAAGCCAGATGCATGTAAACAAAGATTTACTAACTGTAAACAGTGTTTTCCATAGATAGCAGGATGAATTAGCCATGCTTTATGGGTGATGTCATCCAACAGCACTAAGGTGGAGTCATCTCTCCAAGCTTGCAGAGCTTTGCTCTTCTGAGCATGCACAGCAGTTCTCGCGCGATGGTCTGTTAGATCTCCTCAGTGTATATCAAAGTTGTGCACCTTGAAAAGGCTGTCCAGAGAGGATGGGCAGATTCACATGGCTAATTCATCCTGTTATCTACAGAAAATACTGTTTATGGTAAGCAAACTTGCTTTTTTCCTCCATCAATAAGCAGGCTGGATTATCCATGCTTTCTGGGAAGTCCAAAGCTGACTGCTGCTGCTGAGGCATGTGTTTTCTCACGCACTGGACTCCTATGTGGACAGTCATTACTTGCTTGGCATCTGATTTAAGACTGCTTGACTTACTGAACAATCTGAGGCCAATAAGTGTTTGAGGTAGTAGTGGGATGTTAAAGTGTGAACTCATGACCAAATTGATGCTTTTCAAATGTTCTGAACTGGTATATTGTGCAGATGTGCTATGGAAGAAGCAGTTGAACAAAGCTGATGTGCCTTTATGGAACTTGATAAGAGTAATGAATTAGTATTATAGCAGTACTGTATACAGTAGGTAATCCAATTTGACAAGGTCCTCTGTCATCACTGCTCCTAAGGAATTTGGATTATAGGAAATGAAAAGCTGGGATACCTGTCTGACCTTGTCTGCATTTGTTGAAGGCTAAGGCTCATTTGCAATCCAATCTTGTGCTATTTAGCAAACAATGTAGAAAGTGTAAGATTAGTTGAGGTGAAAAGGAGACACTATTTTGGGTAGAAAATTTGGTTGTGTCCGAAAAATACTATTTGATCATAGAAGAACTGAGAAAAATGAACCAAGGTTTGAAGTTTACTTACTCTCCTAGCCGGAGTTATCGCCACCAAAAACAGAATCTTACAAGTCAGATGCTTTAATGTTGCCAATTCCAGAGGCCAAAAAGGGGTTTCAATAGTGCTGTTGAAACCAAATTAGAGAATATTCATATACCCGTTACACAGAGGTGAGCCCCAGCCACCCCTAGACAGTTGGTGAAAACTCTGGGGGCAGAGGAGAGTACAAATGGGAGTACCTTGCACTGGTATTGATTGGATCCTATCTTGAAACAGAGGTATTGCCAACAAGACTGGTGCATTTGAATGTGTGCATAAGCATCTTGAGACCAAGTGTTATGACTGTCGGTCGCAGATGGCTGCGACTGTTCTTACTCCATGTGCTGCCACCCTCTCTTCCTTGGGGGAACTTGCAGCTGTGGCCAGCCACTTCCGATGCACACTGCCCTGTCCCAGGATTCCCCAGGGCAGCAGGGATGCCGTCGACCGCCATGTCTTCTCCGGGCCTTCCTAAGTGTGCGCGCACGCTACATGGCCCTCCTTTAAGGACGCCAGGGCGGGAACCTCAGGGACATCTCTTGATGATATCACTAGCCCTGGAATCTGAAGCACCAATCAGGGCCTGGCTCTAATCGACATGGCAACAAGTTCCTTCCTTGCTGATCTCTCTGCGGACGCTGGTTCCTGTATCCTGCACCTCCTGGCATGAGACAATCTCCTCGGGGGCTCATCCCTGTCTCTGGCTATCCACTTCTCGGAGGGCTCTGCACCTCGGACGCTGCCTGTCAGCTTCCCCGCTCCTCTGGGTTACTTCAGGAACTACTCTACTCATGGAGACTCAACATTAGTGTACCCCACTCTGCGGGCCATTGCCTTTACTTCTGAGACTGTGCCGCAGTCCCCACTCCTTGGGGCAGTGCCTTGTGTACTTCAGTGACTACGCCCCCGCTCCTCAGGGTAGCGCTCTGCTTGCTTCTGAGACTGTACCCGCACATCCCTATTCCTCGGGGTGGTGTCCAATTGCATTGCCAGAGACCCCTGGGCTTCCCCACTCCTCGGGTAAGTCTACATCATTCCTCCCGTCTGACTCTCTCCGTGGCTCTGCCCCCTGATGTCGTTCCCTCAGCCCTCCTCCATACCCTGCCTTGCACTCCCCGCTCCTCGGGGCCTGCTCTGCACGTCACCACTAGGAGGACCTACTCTGGCATTCATATCCACAGCCCAGTCTGTACTCACTGGGCTGTGTCACCTGTTGCTACAGACCTCGCCTCCTGACAATGAGGCCAAGTGGGGCTCCTCCATGTGGGCGGTACCACCTCTCACCTCGGGCCAAGGGCCCACTAACTCATGGATCCTAACACCAGGGAGCACATCCAATCCTTGGGTTGGATGAAAGATAAAATTGATTTGAGAGATATCTTGAATTTCGACCTCCACAAATGTTTGTTGAGAGATCTGAAGTCCAAGATAGAGCTGAGGCCTCCCAACTTCTTACAAATGAGAAAGGACAGGGAATAACCTCCACTGCATAGAGATTCAGGTATTATCTAAATGGAGTCTTGATTCAGTAGCTTGAAGGCTTCCTGGTTTAAGAAGGGCAGCTTATGGGAGTCTCATGGGGAAGCAACCAGATGGGGAATAGTGAGCCAGTCGATGAAATCCAGAGAGTACCCCTACCATACAATGCTTAGTACCCATTGGTCCATTGTTATCAGAGATCATGCTGATGGCAGATCCTGCCCCAGATCTGAGCTAGCAGCTATGACTGTGAATCAAAAACCTTGCTTTGACTTGGAGGTTGGCTGTTGCTTCTAAGTCCTCCGGTCTCTGACAGCCTCTCGGCTGTACCGCTTTTGCTGGGGCAATATAATGGAAATTGCCTGTATGGTTTAAGTAGGTAGTATGGGCATTTGTATTGTGAGTAAAACAATCATCCTTGATGATCTGCTGTAGTAGTCAAGGACTGAACAGCCACAGTACGTGAAGGAAGGGCTGTTGGCTTTGGAGGGATATCCAGAATCTTAAGATGCCTAAACACCTCGGAGTGTAGGTCTGGCATTTTTCAGACTTCCACATTCAAGACAGTACTAAGTTTCTCCACAAACCTAGAGTATATTAGATCCTCCTGTGGAGAAGAGTGTTCGGGAGTCCCATGGAGCCTCTAAACTTGTAGAGGGAAGCGGACTGCTATCTCCTACTGGGTCATGCAAAAGAGGAAGGATTTTCCAATATCAGAGATTTTGGACTCTCGGGATAAGGGAGGCAGGCTCCTGAGGGCATGATGGCCTCTGACTCTGATGGAGGGCACATGTGGTATAGCGGCAGGAAAGATGGAGCTACACTTGAGGATGTAGAGAAGAGAAGAAATTCCTAAAAATAAATATTTGCTCCATTGCCTGGGAGGACCAAGATCCTGGGGACAACGGGGGCAGTCCTTCTAGTGATACTAATCCGTGTTCTTTAACTCCTGAATGAGGAAGAAAAGGGGACAGAATATCCTTGGTACAACTCGGTGGTGATATGGCAGCCATCAGAATGGAGGAAGGCGTAGGCCAGAATGGAATAAATGGTGAAGGTTCCGGCCAGATATCCTTGTGCCTGGTGTAAGGTTTTTCTTGAAGATGAGATGTTTCCCTTCTTCAAAGCAATTCTGAAGACCTATCTGTCGCTCTGTGAAGAAGATGAGCAGGCACTAAAGTGTGCTCGTGAGAGTGATGGGAATGACCAGTTACAGTAAGACAAAGTACCTCACTCCTGGCTGTAGATGGCTCAGGAGGTCTGATACAGCAGAGCTATTCTCCCAGTACTTTGACTTTTTCGGAGCCTACTGACCTTCTGCTACAACTTGCAATGACAAGCACATGGGCATCTCTGATGTCTTGCCCTCCTTGCCAGCAGTACTTACTGATGTTTGCATCATCTTCAATGCATACTTCTGTTTGTAATGCACAGTCTACTTTGTGGCTTCACATCTCAGTACTTCGCCCGACGCATGCGTGATAGCGTCACATCATGCAATGCATGCTTTGGCACATCACACTTGGTTGTGTCATGCACCATATGCTTCAATGAGTCGTGTCCAGGTGCATCTTGTGTCATATGCCTCGAAGGAGTAACCTTCAACACATCATGCATTGAGTGCTTCATAGAAGCAGTCTTCAATGCTTTCTGTGTCAGAACTCCAGGCACTGCGGGTTTTGAAACAGTCTGTGTTGTAGCCTTAGGGGGCAATGTGCACCATCTTTTCCTTAGGCACCATGGCTCTTACTCTTCACTTGTTTAGATGCAATTTTAGGCACACACAGTTTTTCTGTAGAGCCTACTGACGTGACTCATCAGTGAAGGCCGGGGTGATGTACCATAGGTACTGGTGAGAACTGCATCAATTGCCCCTCTAAATTTCTCAGAGAAGGGGCACAGCTTTCCGACACTGACATCTCTTCTTCGGCTGACCTGGATTCTTCTTTGTGCAGATGGGCAATCTTCTCAATCTGCTGCCTTTGAGAACACGGAGACATCCGCCCACAATCCCTGCAGGATGCCTGATTGTGGTTAGGCCCAAGGCAGATGTAACAATAATTATGATGGACATAATATGCCCATACTGGCAGTACTTAAATCCTGGAGACTACCTGAATGATGTAGCACTTAAAAGTGCTTTTGGGGGTTTGCTGAGGTGAAAAATACAAGGAGATGAGAAAAAAAATGGAAAGATGGTGCTCCACATATCTGTGCATAAAGTGGAAAAAAATGGAATTGAGGAGATCTAACAGCAGGCAATCACGCAGGAAATAGTACGCATGCTCAGAAAAGCAGAACTCTGCAAGCTTGGAGTGATGACTCCGCCTTCAAGCTATCAGATGATGTCTCCCAGAAAGCATGGCTATTTCTGTTTGCTTATCGACAGAAAACTATATATCTGATGAATGCGCATTGCAGATATGCTGACACCCCAACCTATTTGTGGCCTTTGAGGACTGGAGATGAGAATTACTCACCTAGGCAGCACATTGGCTGTGGCTACTTTCCGATTCCTTGGTCTCACACATAGAGTGCCTTGCTGATTTTCTTCACCTTTTTCCTAGTAGGGCAGGCTTTGGTGAGTGTGTTCTGGGTTTGTTTGTTTTTTGGTTTTGTTTTTTTTTAATTATATAGCCTTATGCAGCAGTATTACATACATCTACTGTAATTTACAGCTATAGGCTCCAAAGGGATAGACAATGACAGAAAACATGTTTTCTCAGAAAGAATAACAGAAGCATGGTTCACTCTCCCAAGTCAGGGCCAGATTACTCAATAGGCACGTAGATAAGAATCTCCATCCCTCACCTTCACAGACTGTTATATAGTCGATTTATGAAAATAGAGTTTTGATGCCTAAAGGCCCCAAAGGTCTTAATCCACCACTGCTCACTGTGGTGGGTGCTGGCAACTAAAACAGTATAAGAATTTAAGGTGGCACGTGATAAGCAAACAGAATAATTAGTTGTTAAAAATGGAGACAGCAAAAAGCACAAGCTAGTAGCATTTATTTAAATATTCAAAGTGCAATACCCACCTGATTCAACAATGAGCGTTGAGCATGCTATGACAAAGGGGTGAACAGGAAATTTTAGAAGTCCTAACAGAAACACATGACTGGATTCATATGACAGACTTTGATGATAGAATCAACTAGCAGCTGAGTCTCTCTGGCAGGCTGCAAGCTCTATAGTAACTAGAAATCATAGCTGAAAATGAAGGCACCAGTATAGTCTGGTCTGTCTGACAGGCTACACAAGGGACCGAGAAAGCTTACAAGTAATGGTGGCTATTTAGATCAGATTGTGATGATGGAATCAAACTAGGAGCTGGCCTGGGTGTGTCTGGCAGGCTGCCAGTTCTGTAATAACTAGAAAGTCCCAGCTGGAATGCAGATACTCACAAAGCCTGTTTTGTTTAGCAGGCTGCACAGAGGGGTTCAGATGTTCAGAGAGAGTGGCCTCACTAGTATTACTGGCTATTTAGAGGCTTGGTTAGGCATGGGAAAGATGGGTGCTGAAAGAAGCTAAGTGGGGCTTTGTGGTGGTTCACTGAAATATGTTTTTCCACATAAGATGGAGAAGTAGAAAGGAGGAAGCCAAAAAAAAAACTATCCTAGATAAGAAGAAATCTAGCAGGTGGTTACTCATTGTGGCTGACATCAGAACAGAGAATAATTGGTCAGACTGGATAGGCCAGGCAGATCACATGATGTGCTGAAGGAGGTGGACATGTGCTGCTGATGCTCACAAGTCTCCAGCATAATATCCTTCTTAATCCTAAGCATTCATTGAGAAATAATGAGATACAGAGATGTCTCCATATATATCCCCTAGAAATTGCTGCAGGCCATATGGGCTGATAAGCCTAGCAAATCAATGAAAGCCTGCAATAAAAAGTGTCAGCAATCAACAGAAAGCAGGCCAAGGAGCAAGCCCCTTACAATGAGTGGCCTGCTCTGGGAACACCAGTGGAAAGCTTGAGGCACGTAAAGGCGTTTTTAAAATCCTTTTCCACAAAATTTACCACTACAATAAATAAAAAAACTGGCAGAGAAGATGTTCAAGTTAGTGGCCTCCAAGCAGGATAATTTGGTGTGGATTGATGCGGTGGAGATGAGGATAGAAAGAGAAATATGCTGGCAGAAAAAGACCGTATAGCCCATCCAGTCTGTCCATCTATCCAATTAATTGAGAATTTTATTTATCACTTCCTTAGAGCTCCCCTGTATTTATCCCATGCTTTATTGAATTCAGATACTGTTTTTGTCTCCACCCACTGGGAGGCTGTTCCACACATCCACACATCCAGCACCCTCTAGAGTCTCTTTTCCACTGAAAAAGGCTCACCTCCTGTGCATGGAAACTTTTCAGGTATTTGAATGTCTCATACTCCCCTATTTTGCCTTTCCTCTGGATACACATGTTTAAGTCTATCCCCATATGCTTTAGATCAAAGACCACTGACCATTTTAGCAGCCACCCTCTGGACCAACTCAACCTGTTTCAATTCCTTTGAAGGTGCAGTCTCCACAATTGTACACAGTATTCCAAATGAGGTCTCATCATGCTGACCATTCCTCTTCCTGTACAGCCAATCAGCTTTCTGGCTTTTACTGCTGCTTTATCCACCTGTTTGGCCCCCTTCAGATCATCAGATACCCCCAGATCCCACACTTCCTTTGTGCTTGGATGAATATCACTTTCCCTTAAGTGTTGCATCCTAAATATACGATGTTAGGTTCCATATTAGGAGCTACCACCAGGAAAAAGATCTAGGCATCATAGTGGATAATACTTTAAAATCGTCAGCTCAGAGTGCTGCAGCAGTCAAAAAAGCAAATAGAATGTTAGGAATTATTAGGAAGGGAATAGTTAATAGAATGGAAAATGATATAATGCCTCTATATCGCTCCATGGTGAGACCACACCTTGAATACTGTGTACAATTCTGGTCGCCGCATCTCAAAAAAGATATAGTTGCGATGGAGAAGGTACAGAGAAGGCAACCAAAATGATAAAGGGGATGGAACAGCTTCCCTATGAGGAAAGGCTGAAGAGGTTAGGGCTGTTCAGCTTGGAGAAGAGACGGCTGAGGGGGGATATGATAGAGGTCTTTAAGATCATGAGAGGTCTTGAACGAGTAGATGTGACTCGGTTATTTTCACTATCGAATAATAGAAGAACTAGGGGGCATTCCATGAAGTTAGCAAGTAGCACATTTAAGACTAATCGGAGAAAATTCTTTTTCACTCAATGCACAATAGAGCTCTGGAATTTGTTGCCAGAGGATGTGGTTAGTGCAGTTAGTGTAGCTGGTTTCAAAAAAGGTTTGGATAAGTTCTTGGAGGAGAAGTCCATTAATGGCTATTAATCAATTTTACTTAGGGAATAGCCACTGCTATTAATTGCATCAGTAGCATGGGATCTTCTTAGTGTTTGGGTAATTTATTTATTTATTTATTGTTTTTCTATACCGGCATTCATGCCGGTTAGGTTCTTGTGGCCTGGTTTTGGCCTCTCTTGGAAACAGGATGCTGGGCTTGATGGACCCTTGGTCTGACCCAGCATGGCAATTTCTTATGTTCTTATATGCATTACTTGCATTTTTTAGCATTAAATCTGCCAAATCTTAGACCATTCCTCAAGCTTCGCTAGATCACTCCTCGTGTTTTCCACTCCTTCCTGGCTGTTCACCCTGTTACAGATTTTGGTATCATTGGCAAAAAGATAAACCTTTCCCTGACAACCCTTCCATTGTCACTCACAAATGTTGAAAAGAACAAGTCCAAGGACTGATTCTTTAGATACACTGCTAGTCAAAACTCCCTCCACAGTTATGTGAGAAAAAAAAAGATGCATTTATGAATTGCAGCAGTCTGAATGGGGACTTTTTTGGAGTGGTGTCAGAGGCAACAAGCTATCTGAGGCACTAGAGATATGGAGAAAGCAGCAGCAGTGGAGCTCCTGGACAAGAGAGATGGATGGGTTGGGAGTGAGGCAAACGAGAGATGCTGTGTGACAGAGAAAAAAAAAAAAAGACTCCCAGGTTGGCATGAGTTGAACATTCGGATTTATGGAGTTGGTTTTATTTCTGCAACATAAGCAATGGGGGTTATCTGTGTAAAATGATTCTTGCTCTTGATAGTAGTGTGGGGAGAGTTATAAACTGTTTATGGTACAATTACTGTGGGCAATGTTTAACTAAGACCACCACTATTACTTTTAATTCTAATTTGTGTATGGCTGAGGGAGGCAAGGCAATCGAAGAGTATATTGTGGGGAGGGAGAAGGGAGGGGAGTACAGTCTGGTTGAGGGCAGCAGAGCTTCGGCCCCCAAGGATGCTCCTGCCAAAGAGTGAAGTTGTTGGAGAAGGGGGGGAAGGAAAGGGCATGGAAGGGCTAGATGGCTGTACAGGAGAGCAGTCTAGCTCTTTCAAAGCCAATAGGGGGGATTTTTTTTTGGTTGGGGGTGGTGTGGGGGAAAAATAAAAATGGCAGACACTACATACATTATTTAGCTTTTGGCAGGTTGTAGCTCAATATGCTAGAAGTGTGCAAGCTAGACACTGGATGAATTACTTTTCTGCTGATAATGGTATGTATACCATTACATAAATATTTTCCCATCAAGATACATAAAATGCAAAAAGACCCAGAAGGTAGATTTGTTTTCATCAAGGTGGGATCTTTCTGAGCAGCCATTGGTGATAGTGAACATCTATGACCCTAAAAAAAAAGTCAGAATGCCTTTTTTTAGCAAATAAGAGATGGCAGAGTTCTCATCATATCCTATCTTAGCCTCAGGGGATTGGAATATTTGTTTGGACTCAGGTATGGACTGGTCCCACCAGGGGGGAATAGAGCAGAATAAGTGGGATCAGGCTGTGGATTCAAGGGGCAGACGATGGATATATGGAAAGCTAATTTTCCTAGAGACAAAGAATATACTTATTACTCGACCACACACAACACATAGTCATCTAGATTATTTCCTCTGTTTGCGGAGTAGTGGGAACAGATATCTTACCCTGCTACATGTCAGATCATCACCCTGTAGAGTTCTCCCCTTGACTCTTCTCAGGCATTGTAAAGGGAATGCTCATGGTGGTTAAATGTGTCAGTGCTGGCAATGATAGTGAAGGAGATTAACACCTCTAAGGAAATTCTGGGAAATGCTGAAAGCGGTTTTGGGGGGTAAGATAATAGGGTACACGAGTTATAAATGGGTCAGAGGGGCAAAAGAAAAATTGCTGGAAAGAGAAATTGTAAGCCTCTGCACAATCAGGGTGGTACTAAATGATTTTGTAAGCAATTATTGGCATGGAGGCACAAGTTTTGAGGTATTACATACTGAGATAATAGAAAAAGAAATGTGTTTCATGCAACAGAAATTATGAACGTGGTAAAGCAGGTAAACTGCTTGAGAATCTCCTTAAGAAAAGAGGCAGAGGTAAAGTAATTACAAATATAAGGGTGGCAGATGGACAGCTGTCGGACAATCTCAAGATTAACACCACCTTTTAAGCTTATTATGTAGAACTTGGATGGAGACCTGTTCTTTAGAGGCAATTAAGGAATATTTAAGAAAGTTACACCTGCTTCAAGTTATAAAGTGGAATGAATGGTTGAGGGAACCTCTTACCTTGGGGAGTTGGAGAAAGCAGTGAAATTGCTTCCATCAGGCTAAAGCCTGGTGCCTGATGTATTTCCACTTGATTTCTACAAGAAATTTTTCTTGGACCTCACTCTGCTGCTGGCTAATGCAATTGATCATTTAAAGGAAAATCCACAATGCCAGCACAGAGAAACAGATGCAACCATTGTGTTGATTCACAAGAAGGGTAGAGAGGAAGAGAATCCATTTCCCCGATGAATGCAGATATCAAAGTGTTAGCAAAGGTGCTGCAATTAAGATTAGAAAAGCAAGTTTACTTACCGTAAACGGTGTTTCCGTAGATAGAAGATGAATTAGCCATGCTCTCTGGGAGCGCCCCCTGGCTCAATGCGGGAACTTCTCTTAGAATGTTGAAAGATGTGCTCCTACACACCTGCGCAGTACCTTCCCGTGTGTCTGCCTGCATCGCCTCATAGAGCAGCAATAGTCGTCAGAAGGTAGAACAGGCAGAAGATAGAACTGCTGTCTGGAAGTCCCCAGCTAGGGAACGAAGCACAACTGTGTATGCGAGCAGATAGACTGTAGATGCGCGTAAATGAGGAGAATCCGCTGTGCAGTGTGCCCCGGAGGTGGTGGACAATTCAAGAATTGGTAGCATAACGTATCATCTCCTGCCACATGGATGTGTCCATACTGGCGTGCGCTATTGGAGGCAGTAGTGAGACATGAACTTATGCAGTGAAGACCATGTAGCTGCTTTGGAGATGTCCTGAATGGGCACTTGTTGCAGATATGCAATTGATGTGGCAACTGCCCTCAGCTGGTGTGCTTTGGCTTTGGAAGGCAGCTTTTTTCACTTAGCCAAATAGCAGAACTGGATGCACTGGGTTTACCAGTTCGATAAGATACATTTGGTTACTGGCAGTCGGGGAGCATTCGGGTTGTAGAATAGAAAGAGTTGAGAATGTCTGTTGGACATACTTTGCTTGTAGTAGGCCAATGCCCTTTTGTAATCTAAAGTGTGCAGCAGGACCTCTCAGCTGGAGGCATGCGGATGTGGGAAAAAGGTCGGCAACATCATGGTTTGGTTGAGATGGAACGTCGAGACCACCTTAGGGAGAAAGGATGGGTGTGCCCGAAGGGTGACCTTGTCATGGTAGAACTGAAGATAGGGTGTGTGAAGGACCAGCGCTTGAAGCTCACTGACTCTCCGCGCCAAAGTTATTGTTACTAGAAAGAGGTCCGTCCACATGAGAAACTTCAATGAGGACGACTGCATTGGCTTAATCGGAGGATGCATCAGTGTCCTCAGGATTACATTTGGTTCCATGGGACTGCTGGGTGTGTAACTGGAGGGCGTAGTTGTAAAGCCCCTTTCAAGTAATGAGAGATGAGGGGATACATGGAAATTGAGGCACCCTGAACGGAGGGTTGATAGACTGCAAAGCACCGAGGTGCAGCACTGGATGAGACTGCTAGTCCTGATATATACAAGGAATGCAGGTAATGAAATAAGCATTCCGGGGAGCACTGAAAGTGGTCCAGGGACACCAATATACACCAGCAGCGAAATCATGACTACTTAGCTGCATAATTCCTCCACATGGATGGTCTGCATGAGGAGATATTGATATCTTGTACCTCCAGTGAGATGGGCAGATGGCTAAGTACCTCCCTTTCAATCTCCATGCAGTCAAATGGAGGGAGTCCTGCATGGGATGAAGAAGCGTCCCGTCTTCCTGTGTTAGAAGATCTGGTCTGCGAGGAAGAAGGATTGGTGGTTGAAGGGATAGGTGCATGAGGTAGGCATACCATGGCTGTCTGGGCCATGTCGGCGCTATGAGGATGATATCAGACTCCTTTGTAATGCATTTTTGTAATATCTGTGCGATAAGTGGGATTGGGGGGGGACGCATACATCGACCCCTCCCAGCAAAGCAGAAAAGCGTCCTGAGCCATTCACCGGGAGCTAGGGGTACAGGGAGCAGAACGCCAGCAACTTTGTGTTTTGTTCGGTGATGAAGCATCTATTGTCTGACGTCCCCACCTACGGAAGAAGGACATCACTTCTGGATGCAGCTCCCACTCGTGGGGATGAAAGATTCTGCTGAGCCGGTCTGTTTCTTACTCCAGGTAGGTAAGTGGTTTGCAGCTGGAATAAGTCAGTGCCCACTCCAGAATTAACATGGATTCCCTGCAAAACGGTTTGGAACCTGACCCTCAGTGTAAAATCGGGGCTGAAATGTAATTAGAATTGCTGCATAGTTTCAAAGCACAACTGCATGAAGGGTGTGGAACATTGCTAGGCAGAGTTCAAATGCAAATCTGGCTGCACCCTAAGGCTGAGCTAGCTCACACCTGTGAAGGTTCTCTCTCCAACGTCACATACACAGACAAAAATCTCATAAAATAAAATCTCTAGCTCTAACAGAGCACTAGCTACACCAATTTAATTCTCTAGCTAACCTCAGACCAGGACTTGATCCCTTTTGGTCTGAAAACAAAAACACAAAAAAAGACCCCCAAAAAAGCTACAAAAACTGCTGCTTATAATAGCAAAAAAAAAACATTCAAGTATTTGCCTCCACAATTTTCCTCTGGCCAACTAGCTGCAAAAGCTGGAGGCACAGTGAGGAGGTCCAAGAAAACAAACCGGTAGCCAATCCAAGGTGGCTGTCAGCAAAAAAAACGTAGATGGATCGGTGTGAAAAGAAGTTTATTGAAGCTTGCCCGACTCTGGCCGAGTTTCGCTCAAAGAGCTGCCTCAGGGGCTTACAAGCCACTCGATTTGGCTTGAAACATCACAAGGTTAACAAATATCAGAGTCAAAGAAGATAACACAGCAAATTCCTCTGAACTAATGTTCAAATCAGGTCCAAATGAACGCCCTGCGCTGATAAACGCTGAAAGTGTTTATCAGCGCATCAAGTTGCTTCAAGGGAGAGGCTCCAACAATCTTTGTTAAAAATGGTAACGCAGAGATTGGCCAAAAGTTCCCAAAATCAGTTGGATCTAACCCAGGTTTTTAAATCAAAGGATGCACAGAAGCACACTTCAAACAAGATGGCACCATTCCCTCAGTCAGGGATAGACTAACAATGCTCGTTAGTGAGGGAGCAATAGTTTTCTTTGCCACCTTTAAAACAGAGATATGGCATGGCTCCAAATGATGAGAAGAGTATTTCATTTTAGAAACGATTTGAGAAATTTCCAAGGAGAACATAGATTCAAAATAGCTCCACTTGACTGACACTTTTTAGAGAATCAAGGAACCAAAAGTCAAAATTTGAAAAGATAGAATGAATGGTGGGAACCTTTTTTGAAAAATAAAGTAAGAAATCATCACAAAGTGGTTCAAAGGAGAAGACTAGTAGAGAAGTGAAATCTTTCACTGTTCTAAAATGTTGCTGTGGATTGTAACCAGTTTTCTCAAATTGAGTTTCAAAAAAGTCCTTCCTGACAGCATCACACTTAGTTCTATAAATATCTAGCTGCCGCTTGTAGTCTAAAAGCACACCTATGGAATAGTGATGCTTCCAGCGCCTTTCAAGTCTCCTAAGAATCTGATGTCCATGACAAGAGCTCATTGCTAAACCACCTAGCATATTTTTTCCTATGTACCTGAAAGTTCTTAATCTGAGCTAGGGTATCAAGCATATCCAGTTGACAGATACAGAAATGTTGTCCAGAGAAAGAGAATCCAGCACCGAATCCAATCTTCAAAATAGTTTTCCATGTAGGGGACAAGGTAGCATGGCTCTTGATGATTATAGGATAACTAAATGAGATTAAAAAAAAAAAAAGAGAGGTCATAGCAAGGAACCTGCCTGATTGTAAGGTCAGGGGAAAACCTTAGAAAAAGAGTTGATATAGAGTATCTGGATTTCCAGAAAGCATTTGACAAAGTCCCTTATGAGAGACTTCTTAGGAAATTAAAATGTCATGGGATGGGGGCAGTGTCCTATTGTGAACTGTCAACTGGTTAAAAGATAGAAAACAGAGAGCAGGGCTAAATGGTAAATTTTCCCAACGGTAAAGGGGAATAGTGGAGTGCCCCAGACATCTGTTCTGGGACCACTGATTTTTAATATATTTATGAATGACCCGGAACTAGGAACAATAAGTGAGTTGAGCAAATTTGCAGATGACACAAAATTAAAGTTTTTAAACTGAAGAGGTATGTGAGAAATTGCAAGAGGACATTGCAAAACTGGGAGACTGGGCATGCAAACAGCAAATTAAATTTAATGTTGACAAGTGCAAAGCAATACACAAAGAATAACTCAAATTATAGCTACATAAAGCATCATTCCACATTAGGAGTCACCACTAAGGAAAAGGATCTAGATGTCATCATTGAAAATACGTTGAAATCTTCTGCTCAGTGTGCAGCAGCAGCCAAGAAAGCAAATAGAATGCTAGGGATTATTAGGAAAGGAATGGAGAATAAATCAAAGAATATTATAATGCCTCTGTATCGCCCCATTGTACAATCTTATCCTGAGTATTGCCTGCAGTTCTGGTCACATCTCAAAAAAGACATAGCAGAATTAGAAAAGGTAGAGAGGAGGGCGACCAAAATGATAAAAGGGTTGGAACAATTCCCCTATGAAGAAAGGCTAAAGAGGTTAAGACTCTTCAGCTTGGAGAAGAGACGGCCGAGGGGAGATATGATAGAGATCTATAAAATAATGAATGGAATGGAATGAGTAAACGTTAATCAGTTTGTACTTTTCAAAAAGTACAAAGACCAGGGGACACACAATGAAGTTACTAGGCAATACATTTAAACTTAATAAGAGAAAAATTATTTTTTTTTTTATTCAACTCATAATTGAGCACTGGAATTCATTGCCAGAAGATGTGGTGAAAGCTATTAGTGTAGCTACGTTTAAAAAAAGGTTTGGACAAGTCCCTGGAGGAAACGTCCATTAACCAATATTAAAGGTTAATGGACCATTATTAAGGTTAATTAGAGTAAGAAAGTACAGTTGCATAAATCCACTGTTTATTCTTGGGATAAGCAGCTTGGAAACTATTTATCCCTTGGGATCCTGCCAGGTACTTGTGGCCTGGCTTGGCCACTGTTGGAAACAGGATACTGGACTTTATGGACCTTTGGGTCTGACCCAGTATGGCAAGTCTTAGGAGTTGATAAAGATAGTCTAAAGTATGGCAGTTTGTGTGAGCTCTCGTGAACTATCTGCTCCCAGACCACATACTAAAAAGGATTAATGGAGTAAGTAGTTTGAGGGGCTAAAGGTACAGCATCCCAAGAAGATTGCAGTCACCTAAGATAATCATGTCATTCAAGTCCAAATTAGCTTCCATAAGCATCTGAAAGACTGGAGAACAGCTATTTATGTATTTCCCTTGGCAAAAAGCAGCTAAGGAGAGCTATAGATGAAGCATATACTAAAGTTCTTTAAGACTAAAATCTGAATCTCAGAGGGAGAACCCAAACTAGGTTTATCTACAGACACTGAAAATACTTTTTATAGATAAGGGGGGGCCTCTCCCTCAACATTTTTTTCTAAACTGAGAAACAGCCAAATAACTTGCAGGATACATTTAATTAATCACAGATAAATCAATAGAAGGACCAGGGGCACTCCATGAAGTTATCAAGTAGCACATTTAAAACAAATAGGAGAAAATTCTCTCACTCCATGCATAATAAAGCTCTGGAATTCATTGCCAGAAGATATGGTTAAGGTAGCCTGTGTAGCTGGGCTTTAAAAAAAAAAAAAAAAAAAAAAAGGTTTGGATAAGTTCCTGGGGGAGAAGTCCATAAATTGTTATTAATCATGTTGAATTAGGGAATAGCCACTGCTTATTACCAGTATCAGTAGCATAGGATCTGTTTAATATTTGAGTACTTGCCAGGTTCTTGTAACCTGGATTGGCCACTATTGAAAACAGGATGCTGGGCTTCATGGACTCTTGATCTGACCCAGTAAGGCAACTTCTTATTGTCTTATTCTGGCAGGCACAAATAAGAACATAAGAACATGCCATACTGGGTCAGACCAAGTGTTCATCAAGCCCAGTATCCTGTTTCCAACAGTGGCCAATCCAAGTCACAAATACCTGGCAGGTACCCAAACATTAGATAGATCACAGCTACTATTGCTTATTAATTACTGTCATAGCAGTTTATGGATTTATTCTTTAGGAACTTATCCAAATCTTTTGTAAACCCAGCTACACTAACTGCTGTAACCACACCCTCTGGCAAATGAATTCCAGAGCTTAACTATGCGCTGAGTGAAAAAGAATTGTCTTTGATTTGTTTTAAATGAGCTACTTGCTAACTTCATGGAGTGCCCCCTGGTCCTTCTAATAAAGTAGAGTAAATAAGGAGAGTAAATAACCAATTAACATTAACTTGTTCAAGTCCTTTCATTACTTTGTTGACTATCATATCCCCCAACCCCAGTTGTCTCTTCTCCAAAATAAACAGTCCTATCTTCTTCAGCCTTTCCTCTTAGGGAAGCCGTTCCATGCCCCTTTATCATGTACCTTTCTGTACCTTCTCCAATACAACTATATCTTTTTTGAGTTGCGGTGACCAGAACTGCACACAGCATTCAAAGTGCAGTCTCATCATGGAGCGATACAGAGGCATCATGACATCCTCCATTTTATTTTCCATTCTCTTCTTAATAATTCCTAACATTCTGTTCACTTTTTTGATCACCACAGCACACTGAGCTGACTATTTCAATGTATTATCCACTATGATGCCTAGATCTTTTTCCTGGGTGGTAACCCCTAGGACAGAACTTAACATTGTGTAACTACAGCAAGGGTTATTTTTCCCTATATGCATCACCTTGCACGTGTCTACGTTAAATTTCATCTGCCATTTGGAAGCCCAATCTTCCAGTCTTGTAAGGTCCTCCTGTAATGTATCACAATCCGCTTGTGATTTAACTACTCTGCTTAATTTTGTGTCATCTGCAAATTTGATCACCTCACTCGTCATACAACTTTCCAGATCATTTGTAAATATATTAAAAAGCACAAGTCCAAGTACAGATCCCTGAGGCACTCCAATGTTTACCTTTTTCCACTGTGAAAACTGACCATTTAATCCCTCTCTTTGTTTCCTGTCTTTTAACCAACTTGCAATCCACAAAAGGACATCACCTCCTATCCCATGACCTTTTAGTTGTTAGAAGCCTCTCATGGGGGACTTTATTGAATACCTTCTGAAAATCCCAAAACACCATATCTACTCATTCACACCTTTGTCCACGTGTTTATTCATCCCTTCAAAAAAAATGTAGGAGATTTGTGAGGCAAGACTTCCCTTTGTTAAATCCAGGCTGGCTGTGTCCCATCAAACCATGTCTACCTAAATCTTTTGTGATTTTATTATTTATAACAGTTTCCATGATTTTTCCAGACATTGAAGGCAGGCTCACCGGTCTATAGTTTCCCGGATCATCCCTGGATCCCTTTTTAAATATAGGGGTTATATTGGCCATCTTCCAATCTTCAGGTACATCAGATGATTTTAACGATATGTTACAAATTTTTACTAATAGGTCTAAAATTTCATATTTTAGTTCTTTCAGAACCCTGGGGTGTATACCATCTGGTTCAGGTGATTTACTACTCCTTCAGTTTGTCAGTCAGGCCTATCACATCTTCCAGGTTCACCGTGATTTGGTTCAGTTGATCTGAATCATCACCCATGAAAACCTTCTCCGGAATGGGTCTCTCTCCAATATCCTCTTCAGTAACCACTGAAGCAAAGAAATTGTTTAATCTTTGCATGATGGCCTTATCTTTGCTAAGTGCCCCTTTAACCCCTTGATCATTCAACGGTCCAAACCGACTCCCTTGCAGGTTTTCTGCTTCAGACATTTTAAAAAGTTTTTACTGTGAGTTTTTGCCTCTATAGCCAACTTCTTTTCAAATTTTCTCTTAGCCTGTCTTATCAATGTCTCACATTTATCTTGCCAATACTTATGCTTTAACCTATTCTTCTGATGGATCCTTCTTCCAATTTATGAATGAAGATCTTTTAGCTAAAATAGCCTCTATCACCCCACCTTTTAACCATGCTGGTAATCATTTTGCCTTCCTTTCACCTTTCTTCTCTGGTCTGTGTTTCTAGAATGTTTTGGGGTTTGTTTTTTTAAATAATGTCCATGTCTGTTGCACACTTTTTACCTTTGTAGCTGCACCTTTCAGTTTTTTTTCTATTTTCCTCATTTTATCAAAGTTTCTCTTTTGAAAGTTTAGCACTAGAACCGTGAATTTACATACTGTCCCCCTTCCAGTCATTAATTCAAATTTGATCATATTATGATCACTATTGCCAAGCAGCCCCACCACTGTTACCTCTCTCACCAAATCCTGTGCTCCACTGAGAATTAGATCTAAAATTGCTCCCTCTCTTGTTGGTTCCTGACTAATTGTTCCATAAAGCTGTCCTTTTATTCCAACCAGGAACTTTATCTCTCTAGCATGCCCTGATGTTTCACTTACCCAGTCAATATTGGGGTAATTGAAATCTAAATATATGAAATATCTCTTTATATGAATCCATGATTTGTATAAACATAAATTAATGACGTGGTGTTGTACACTTTTTGTTTGTAAATGCTGTGTCTCTCCTTGAGCTTTTTTCAACTTAATATAGAAATTTTAGTATTGAATTAGGGACCATCATACCACCCACTGTTCTTTCAAGTTAGAACTTGTGTTTTGCACTTTGATGGGTCTTCTTTAATCATAGGTCCAGAAAGTCCAATATTTAAACTTTTTTATACTTTTTGAGTTTTTGCTTAAAAGATAGAAGATATTACTTCCCTTAAATTGGTGTAGGAGTCAGTGGGAAGTAATATCTTCTAAATTTTAAGCAAAAACTCAAAAAGTATAAAAAAGTTTAAATATTGGACTTTCTGGACCTATGATTAAAGAAGACCCATCAAAGTGCAAAACACAAGTTCTAACTTGAAAGAACAGTGGGTGGTATGATGGTCCCTAATTCAATACTAAAATTTCTATATTAAGTTGAAAAAAGCTCAAGGAGAGACACAGCATTTACAAACAAAAAGTATACACCACCATGTCATTAATTTATTTTTATTTATTTATTTATTTATTATACCGAGTTTCATGATAGGAATCACATCAACCCGGTTTACAATTAACAATGTGAGTAAAGGCAGAGAGTAACATAGTAAAACATTTCCCAATTCAACGTCACATATAGAATGAAACTTAACAGATATAATAACAATATTTAGGATGTGAGAAAGTTACAAAAAACAAGGAAAAATAACTAGGATCTGAAAGGGGGAGGAAACTGAAGGAAGAATATTAACATTTTAGCCAACTGTATCAATTAATAAATATGTATAGTATTATAAAAATATAGATGAGTAGCAAAAATGATCAAATATGATGCTGTTGTGAAGTATAATAATAAGATGCTGTGACTGAGTATGAAGTTAGTGGGTTTATTACAGTTCACTAACTTTGTGTTTGTGCTGATGGGTGGGGAATTTAATCCAGTTCTGGGAACGCTTTTTTAAAAAGCCACGTTTTTAGTCTCTTCCTAAAAGTTGGGGCGCATGGTTCTTGTCTTAAGTCCGGTGGGATGGAGTTCCAAAGGATTGGACCTGCTGATGAAAGAGCTCTTGAACTGTAGGATTTATGTTGGTAAGTTTTGGCATGAGGTACCTGAAGTGATTCTTTGTAATGTTCCCTGATGGGTCTGGCGGATGTGTATTTTTTAAAAGGGATTTGTAAGTCAAGTTGAGTGTGTTGATGGATGTTCTTGTAGATAATCATAATGGTTTTGTACATAATTCTGAAGTGGATCGGTAACCAATGAAGGTCTTTGAGGATGGGGGAGATATGGTCGATTTTCCTGGAGTTTGTAAGTATTCTAGCTGCTGTGTTCTGTACCATTTGTAAAGGCTTGGTGTAAGAAGCTGGGAGGCCTAGTAGTAGAGAATTGCAATAATCTAGTTTGGAGAAGATTATTGCTTGCAGGATTGATCTAAAATCTTGCGCGTGGAAAAGTGGCTTTATTCTTTTCAGAATATGTAATTTGTGGAAGCAGTCTTTTGTAATTTAGGTAATTGAAATCTCCCATTATTACTGCACTACCAGTTTGGTTAGCTTCCCTAATTTCTTTTAGCATTTCACTGTCCATCTCACCATTCTGGCCATGTGGACGTAAGTATACTCCTATTACTATTCTCTCCCCCAACAAACAAGGGATTTCTACCCATAAAGATTCAACTGTACATTTGGTCTCATGCAGGATCTTTATCCTGTTGGACTCTATGCCATCCTGAACATAAAGCGCCACCCTGCCACCAAGATACTCCCCTCTCTGTCACTGCGATATAATTTGTACCCCAGTGTAGCACTATCCCATTGGTTATCCTCTTTCCACCATGTCTCTGAGATGCCAATTAAGTCTGTCATCATTCACTGCTATACGCTCTAATTCTCCCAGTTTACTTCTTAGACTTCTGGCATTAGCATATAAACATTTCAAAGTGTGTTTTGTTTGTATTTACATTCTGCTTTTCAATTGACAGAGATAAATTGGAACCTTTTAGCTCAGGTGAGTTTTTAATTATAGGCACTTGGACTACTTTTCTTATCATCTCTCTGTTGGGATGCCATAACTCTAATGCTTCATTAGTATCCTTTGAAGATACCTCCCTCCAAACCATGCACTGCTGAATGACTGTCTGCTTTCCCCTTTGTTCTAGTTTAAAAGCTGCTCTTTCTCCTTTTTATAGGTTAGCACCAGCAGCCTGGTTCCACCCTGGTTAAGGTGGAGCTCATCCCTTTGGAAAAGACTCACCCTTCCCCAAAACATTCACCAGTTCCTTAAACTGAATCCCTCTTCCCTGCACCATCGTCTCATCCATGCATTAAGAATCCAGAGCTCTGCCTGCCTCTGGAGACCTGCGCTTGGAACAGGGAGCATTTCAGAGAATGCTACCCTAGAGGTTCTGGATTTCAGCTTTCTTTCTAACAGCCTAAATTTGGCTTTCAGAACTTCCCTCCCACATTTTCCTATGTCAGTGCCCACACGTACCACAACAGATGGCTCCTCCCAGCACTGTCTAAAATCCTATCTAGTTGGTCCGCCACCTTCGCACCAGGTAGACATGTTATCAGATGACCCTCATGCCCACCAGCCACTCAGCTGTCTACATTCTTTATAATCGAATCACCAACTATGATGGCCAACCTAACCCTTCCCTCCTTGGCAGAAGCCCCGAGACACACATCCTCCGTGCAAGAGGATGATGCATCACCTGGAGAGCAGGTCCTTGCTACAGGATTATTTCCTGCTGCACCAGGTTGATGGTCTCCAATCATGAGACCTTCCTCCTCCAAGGTAGCAGCAGAGATGCCAGACTGGAGTTGGGACTTGGCTACTATGTCCCTGAAGTTCTCATCTATATACCTCTCTGTCTACCTCAGCTCCTCCTGGTCTGCCACTCTAGCCTCCAGAGATCGGACTTGTTCTCAGAGCTCTTTGCATCGGATGAACATATACAACTTCTCACCAGCAGGTACAAAATCATACATGTGACACTGGATGCAAAAGACTGGATGGCCCCCTCTTGCTGCTGGACTGCTGCCTTCATTTTAGATTGATATGGGTGTAGGATTGCGTATGATTAGGGTTCTTTAAATGTGTTAGTGTATTCACTATATATCTGGTAGCGATCTACAAGGGAATGATCAAACTCTTGATAAGGTGTGGGGAATTTCTGAGTTAAAAAAAAAATCAGCCTTTTAAGTGTGAAAGTGACACCTGCCTATAAATTAAAGGATGAGCTAGAGGTGGGTGGGGAAATACAAAACACACAAACTTCTGTTTGTTGCCTGACTTTCTGGCTAGCTATTTAAAACAAAACACAAGAACACACTAAATAATATACCCCAACTCAGAATATCCCTAATACTTTAAAATTTTAAAAGTTTCTCCAAGCAGTACTTACTGATTCTTTCCAGCCACCAGCAAGATGATCCTCTCCTCTACTATGTTAGAATTTGTAGACTTATTTATGGACTAGATCTAGGATTTCAGACCTTTGGACAATACTTGCATTACAGAAGCTGTAACCTCAAAATACTGCAGATTGCTGCTCACCTCTTCTCCACTAAACAGACCAGGAGGATTGTTCACTTGTATATAATGTGTGTAGATAGAGTACCCATTGTATTCTGATAACAATTGTGTAGTATTTCTGTTAAGTTAGTTTGGACAAAGACACTACAGAAGTATAGTAGTACAAAAGCACACACTGACATTTATTTATTTATTTTATTTATTTAAAGTTTTTGTATACCGACATTCGTTTGGAGATACATCACATCGGTTTCCATGGAACAAAAAATGGCCAACGGGGCTTTACATTGAACTGATAATAGAACTGGGTAGGGGAGAGGGGGGGGGGGAAACAAAGGTAATGCTGTACAACAAAGATAAATGCAATAAAATGGTTGTATAAATGCAATAAAAATAATTATATACAAGTGTATTATTTACAATAAATATTAGGTGGAGAGAGATAAGGAGGGGGGAAATCAGTCTTATGCTAGGGGGGGGCGAGTGGAGGGGTGTGGGATAAAGTAGAGAAAAGAAAGGGGGTTCATGTGTAGGCTCGTGTAAAGAGCCAGGTCTTGAGATTTTGTCTGAATTTTTTGGAGCAGGTCTCAAGGCGAAGGTGGGTGGGCATCGAGTTCCATAGAGAGGGTCCAGCAAGGGATAGCGCACGTTGTTTGGTGGTTGTTAGGTGGAAGAATTTGGGAGAGGGAGTGTGAATATTTGCTGTGTAGGGCGTTCTGGTAGGTCTGGAGGGGAAACTGATGTGTAAACTGTCTGAGAACCATAGCATGTCAGGATTGTGGACGGCTTTATGAATAAGGGTGAGTGTTTTAAATTGAATTCTGGCTGTGATGGGGAGCCAGTGAAGTTGTTTGAGAACAGGTGTGATGTGTTCTTTTCTACGGGAGCCTGTTAATACATGTGCAGCTGCATTTTGAAGCAGCTGAAGGGGGGCAAGGCTGTTTTTCGGGAGACCTAGGAGTAAAGTGTTTGAGTAGTCTATTTTTGATAATATTAGGGCTTGAAGGGCAGTTCTAAAGTCGTTGAAATGCAGGATGGGTTTAAGTTTTTTGAGAGTGTGTAGTTTGTAGTAACAGTCTTTGATGGTGGAAGATATAAATTTCTGTAGGCTGAATTGTGGGTCAAGTGTGACACCCAGGTCTCTTACGGTTTGTGAGAGGACAGGGAGAGAGAGAGGTGAATTGGCTGAAGGTGTAGGTGGAGAAATGATGGCTTGGGGTGAGATGATCATAAGTTCAGTTTTATTAGGGAGACTTCAACCTGCACGTCGACGTCCATCCTCGCTCTACAAACTGTGAAACCCTACTTTCCTCCCTCGGCCACATGGGGTTCAGGCAAATCGTCAATGATCCCACCCACAAGGCAGGTCACACGTTAGACCTCATTTTCTTAAATGAAGGAATTTCGGCCGTTAACAATCCATCATGCTTACATGTCCCATGGACGGACCACCGAATCATCTCCACGGCTCTAGAGATCATGGAACAGCCTCCCCAAACTACTCATGCAACCTCAGTCCCCATCAGAAAACCTTGCTCTGGAGAAATCCTCAGCTCTCATTTATCCAAAGAACTAGACCAACTAAAACTCTCTGACATCAACACAGCCACAACATCACTAACAGGGTGGCTGATCAAGTATGCCCCATGATCACAAAAACGCACCATCCAGAAAAGGACAACAGGAAACCCTGGTTCACACCTGAGTTGAAGTCGCTCAAACAAGAGCTCAGATGTAAGGAACACAGGTGGCAAAAAAACCCGTCCACAACTACCCTACTGGCGTACAAATCTTGCCTAAACTCTTACAGAAACATCATCAACAGAACCAAGAAAGAATTCTTCTCGAAAAAGATCCACCACTTTATCTTCGACTCTAGAGCTCTGTTCTCCTATGTATCTGCCCTTACTAAACCAACTACTCCCCTTATTCCAGACGCACAAGCATCCAGCAAAGCCAATGAACTGGCGCTCTACTTCGAGAAAAAAATAGACACCCTCCTCGCCCCTCTCAAGGGGCCCTCTCCTCAACCAAACTACTCATCCACCACCGGCCCATATCAAGCACACCATATCCCCCAGCAACAAAAAATAACCACAGCTTCAATGGCCTCCCTCGAGCAGACGTCTGCCTTAGAAATCGAAAACATACTAAAGAAGATGAAGCCCTCATCCCACCCACTAGACCACATCCCCTCCAATCTACTGTTCTCCATTCCCAATATCATTGCCAAACAGATAGCAGACATCATAAACTGCTCGCTTTCACAAGGCCAAGTCCCGGACCAACTCAAACTTGCAATTCTCAAACCCCTCCTTAAAAAACCTAACCTTCCACCAACTGACCCAGCTAACTTCAGACCAATCGCCAACCTCCCAATGATTGCTAAAATCATGGAGAAGGTTGTAAACAGACAACTATCTGAATTCTTAGAAGAAAATGACATTCTAACTTCAAACCAATTCGGTTTTCGAAAATCTCTGAACACGGAATCGCTACTAGCTTCGCTTTCTGATAACATACTCATCAATCAGGAAAAAGGTCAACCTTTCCTTCTCGTCTTACTGGACCTCTCCTCAGCGTTCGACACCGTGAACCATTCCTGCCTCCTTCAGCGTCTAGCAGATATTGGTATAAAAGGTACAGCTCTCAACTGGTTCAATTCCTTCCTTGAAAACAGGCAATACAAGGTTAGGATTAACAACAAAGAGTCACTCCCCATCAGATCAAAACTGGGAGTACCCCAAGGATCATCCCTCTCACCGACACTATTTAATATCTATCTCCTTCCACTCTGCCATCTACTATCCAGCCTCAAGCTGACACACTTCCTATATGCAGATGACATTCAGATCCTCATCCCGATAGTGGAATCCCTCCACAAGACGTGGTCGTACTGGAACAGCTGCCTTTCAGCAATTAAAAACCTGCTAACAAGCCTCAACCTCGTGTTAAATACTAGCAAAACCGAAATCCTCATAATAGCTCCAGACAATTGCACTCTGCTCAACCCCCCCTGAGTTCCTCCCAACTCTCCCTCACATCAATTGACCACACGCCGCAAGTAAGAGATCTCGGGGTGCTTTTAGACAACCAACTCAACTTCACCAAGTTCATAAATAATACTACCAAGGACTGCTTCTTCAAATTGCAAGCCTTAAAAAAATTAAAACCTCTTCTTCATTTCCGAGACTTCTGCCTGGTCCTACAATCCATCATCCTCCCCAAACTGGACTATTGCAACTCTCTTCTCCTCCTGGGCCTGCCCGCCAGCTCCATTAAACCACTTCAGATGGTACAGAATGCGACAGCCAGAATCCTCACTAACATCAAAAAACGGGACCACATCACACCTATCCTCCTAAACCTTCACTGGCTGCCGATAAAATTTAGGATACAATTCAAAACCCTCATGATGACACACAAGGCTCTGCACAACATCTCCCCCCTCAACCTTTCCTTCCAACTACAGCAACACATTTCCAAGAGACCAATCAGAAGTGCATCCCACAACATGCTTCATACCCAGCCGGCAAAAACCTCACTGAGGAAACGAGCTCTGTCAACGGCAGGTCCCCCTCTCTGGAACTTGCTCCCACCGGACCTCCGCCAAGAACAGTGCATTCTGACATTCAAAAAGAAACTAAAGACTTGGCTATTCACCCAAGCTTTTCCCTGAGAGCTAAAATCCGGATGATGCGATAGACGATATACTTACCTCGGTACTTATGTTTCAGAGTTTGGCACCCAGTTACATTTAATCGAGTTTATGAATGTCTCCCCAAAAGTTTTTCCCTGTCCACCTATGTTAAGGTATTCCACCCCTGAGGCGATTGTTTAATGTTTTCCGTCCCTGAAGCGACTGTTTTAATGTGACTGTTTTAATGTATTCCATCCCTGAGGCGACTGTTCAGTTCCTTGTAAACCGGTGCGATATGTATGCTATACAGGAACATCGATATATAAAAATTAAAAATAAATAAAATAAATAAATTAGGACTGAGTGCCAGGTTGAGTTGAGTGAGAAGACAGTTGATGGATGAGAGGGCACTATCCCATCTTTTTAGGGCATGGGATATGGAGTCAGTAATGGGTATAAGAACCTGCACGTCGTCTGCGTAGACAAAGTGTGGGAGACAGACTTGAGAGAAGCTGGCAAAGGGGAAGGAGGTATATGTTAAAGAGGGTGGATGATAAGGAGGAGCCTTGGGGTACGCCCCTTGTGATATTGATTGGTTCGGATCCGTGGTTTTCAATTTTTACCTTGAAGTGTCTGTCACTTATGTATGATTTGAACCAGCGAAGTGGAGTCCCAGAGATGCCAATGTCAGCTAGCCTGTCGATTAAAATAGAATGGTTAATGGTGTCGAAGGCAGCTGAGAAGTCTAATAGAGCCAGGATGAATGTGTGGCCTTTGTCAAAGCCTCTGATGACGAGGTCGGAGAGGGAGAGAAGTAGAGTTTCAGTACTGAAATGCTTTCTAAAACCGTGTTGTGATGGATAGAGTATTTGGTGTTGATCTAAGTAGTTTGAGAGTTGGGTGTTGACAGTTTTTTCAAGGATTTTAGCAACGAAGGGGAGGTTGGAGATGGGTCGGTAGTTGGACAAGTCGGAAGGGTCAAGTTTCGGTTTCTTAAGAATGGGTTTGACTACGGCTGATTTGAGCTGTGTAGGAACATCCCTAGTGGAGGTGGATGTGTTGATAATATCAGCTAGCGGTTGGGAAATGCTGTCTGGGATGGTCAAGAGCATTTTGGAGGGGATCAAGTCAGAAGGATGGGTAGAGGGGCGCATTTTCTTGAGTATAGCAGAAATTTCAGAAGGGGAGGTGATTTCGAATGTGTCCATTTTGAAGTCAATGACTTTTGGGGTAAATTTGGTCGGTGAGGGCATGGGGAAAACGGGAGGCGATAGTGGCGATCTTGTCGTGGAAATAATGGGCGAGTTGGTTGCATTTGGTGCTAGGGTCCTCGCATGGTGGTATCAATGGGGATGTCTTGGTGAGGTTCGAGATAAGAGAGAACAGAGCTCTCGGATTGAATTGAAAGTCGTGAATTTTGGCAGCGAAGTAGTCGCATTTGGCTTTGAGAGTGTTAGCTCTGTAGTCGTGTAGTAAGGATTTGTATTTGGCAGGTTGCTTGGCAGCGGGGTCTTTGCGCCATATTTTTTCTTGAGTTCTGAGATTGAGGTTCTGATGATAGAAAAGATGCTCTCTTTTTAGTTATTTATTATTTACTTAGCTATTAGCATCCACAATGCTAGCTACATTGTATGAGTTACAAGATTTCCATCCTACAGAGGTTACAATCCAATTTGCATTCAGGAAGAATAAATATCTTGTCCGAGGTCACATAGTGAGTGAGAGACAGGATACAAATAAGAGCCCCTGATTTGCACAATATGTGGTATAATTAAGTTAAACTTTCAGCTAAACAGTTTGAGGATTTTTCCCCCGAGTGCGTTTTAGGAGAATACTTTTGTTAGAATGGTCACCCAGTGAGCAATCAGTATGGACTTTCCAGCAAGAAGAGATAATTGAGTCAGAGTTTACTTAGTTTTTATTGTGAGTAGGCACTGTTTTAGTTGACAAGTCTGATGAAAGTACAAAAATCTAATAAAATTAGAAACATTATCTAGTATGTCCACAAATATCTACAAAGAAGAAAAATAAGATATGGAACAAAGCAGCAAACAAAAATTCAGATATTTGATAGAAATTCCATGGTGATAGGTAAAGAATATAGCAGTAGGTATATACTACCAGCCACCTGGCCAAATTGAAGAAACAGACCGTGAAATGCTTGCTGAAATTAAAAAAGCAAATACATTTAACACAATAATAATGGGATATTTCAATTACCCCAAAATTGAGTGGGTCGATGTCTCATAGGGACATGCTAGAAAGGTTAAGTTTCTAGATGCCATAAATGACCAGTTGAGAGCTAATCCTAGAACTAAGAGGGGCAGCTACTTCCAATCTAGTCCTCAGTGGAACATGCAACCTTATCAGTGTGGTGGGGCCACTAAGCAATAGTGACCATAATGCAATCAAATCTGACATAATCACTGGAGGGAGGACATTAAGTAAGCCTACTTTAGTTGCATTTAACCTTAAAGAGAAAGACTATGACATGAGGAAATTAGAAAAAAATGAAAAGGAGCAATTGCAAGGGTTAAAAGATTGCATGAGATGTGGACATTGTTTAAAAATACTATTTTGGAAGCCCAGATAAAATGTATTCCATGCATTACAAATGGTTGAAGAAAAACCAAATGACTGCCAGCGTAGTTTTATGGTGGGGCAGTTAAAGCTAAAAGGGCATGGTTCAAAAAATGGAAAGCAGACAAATGATGAAAATAGTTTGACAGGCCAAGAAAAACCTTGAGAAAAAGCTTGCCAGTAAAGCAAAAACTAATAAAAACTTTTTCAAGTACATATGAAGCAAAACGTCTGCGAGGTAGTCAGTTGGGCCGCTAGATGATCAAGGGGCAAAAGGGTGTTAATAAAGGATAAAGAAATAATAAAACAATGAATTCTTTGCCTCAGTCTTTAAAAAGGAGGGTAAAGGAGCATACCCATACCTGAAACATTCTTTAATGGTGGCGATTCTGAGTAACTAAAATAAATATCTATGACAATGGAGGAAGTAATAGATCTAAGAGACAAACTAAAGAATAAATTACTGCAATTGGGTGGCATCCACCACAGAGTTCTAAAAGAACTAAAACATAAAATTGCTAACTTGTTAGAAGCAATTTGTAACCTTTCCTTTTAAAATATTCATGATTCCTGAAGACTGAAGATGGCCAAAATGATACCAATTTTTCAAAAAGGGCTTCAGAGATGACCTAGGCAGCAATAGACTGGTAAGCCTGATGTCGGTGGCAGGCAAAATGGTAGAAGCTAATGTCAAAAACAAAATCTTTGGCCATATAGACAGACATGGCTTAATGGGGTAGAGTCAACATAGTTTTAGCCAGGGAATATCTTGTATACAAACCTTTTAGAATTTTTTGAAAGTGTAAATAAACAAGTATATAAAGGAGAGCTAGTTCATTAGGGATGTGCATTTGTTATATCTGTTTCAGCGGTACCCACGTACCTCATTGACTTTATAGTACACATGAAAAAATGAATGGTATGCATGTATTTTTAATGAGTTCTATGCACACTGTTTTTTTTCTTTTTTGCATGTACTATAAAGTCAGCAAGATATGAGGGTACCACCAAAACAGATGTAATGAATGCATATCCCTAGTTGATATAGTACCGTATATTTAAACTTTGAAGACATCTAACAAAGTGCCCCATGAGAAACTCCTCATGAAAGAACAGTCATGGGAAAGGAGGAAATATCCTACTGTACATTAGAAACTGGTTAAAAGACCAGAAACAGAAAGTAGGACTAAATGGTCAGTTTTCCAAATGGAGAAAGGTTGTTAGTGGAGTACCAAAGGGATTGGTACTGGGATCTGTACTGTTTTCCAGATCATTTATGAATATGTTAAAGGGAACGATGACTGAAGTGACCAAATTTGCAGATGACAGAAAATTATTCAAATTTGTTAAAACAGCAGGTTGCAAGGAACTGCAGAAAGACTTTGTGAAACTCAGAGACTGAGCAACTGAATGGTAGATGACATTTAATGTGGAAAAGTGCAAAGCGATGCACATAGAGAAAAATAATCTCAACTACAAGTACAAAATGCTGGGTTCCATATTGGGAGTCGCTACCCAGGAAAAGGAGTCCTTGGAGTCCTTTTGGACAATAAGTTGAAATCTTTAGCTCAGTGCATGGTGGCAGTCAAAGCAGTAAATAGAATGTTAGGAATGAACCGAAAAATAATGAAGAATAAGATGGAAAATATCATATTGCCGCTGTATTGATCCATGATGCAATCTCATCTTGAGTACTGTGTCCAGTTCTGGTCACATCATCTTAAAAAAAACAAAAAACAGATGAACTAGAAAAGAGGCAGAGGAGGGAAACAAAAATTAAAAAAGGGATGCAACAGCTCTCCTATGAAGAGAGGATATGCAGGTTAGGGCTCTTCAGATGGGAAAAGAGGACTGAGAGGAGACATGATACACGTTTATAAAATCACAAGTGATGTGGAACAGGTAAAGGATGGTATTTATCCTTTCAAATAATACTAAAAAAGGGTGATACTCTATGAAACTAACAACCAACAGATTCAAAACAAATTATAGAAAGTACTGATGTGGTCAGGGCAAATATTACCCCCATCTTGAGCTACCTCCACTGGCTACCCATCAAACAGAGAATCATATATAAAACCTTAACCATTATCCATAAAACAATTCATAACGTCGCACCTATATCTCTACAAACTCAACTTCGCCTACACTCATCGGCCAGACCCATCAGAAGCGCCTACAAAGGCACATTAGTCGCAGCTCCCGCCAAATCAACGCTAAGAAAAAGAGCACTATCCACTGCGGGACCACATCAATGGAATGCGCTCCCACCAGACATAAGACTCGAACCCAATCTACCAGAGTTCAAAAAAAGGTTAAAAACCTGGCTCTTCAGGCAAGCGTTCCAATTCCCAGAGTGTAACTAGGCACCTCCTCCTATCTTTCAGATCCAACCATTGCAAGGTGTCACAAACTCATTGACACTCAATTTCATACACGGACTTGATTATTCGCAATATTTATCTATTTAAGTCATCCTTTTCATATTATATTATTTAACCGATTACTTGCAGACTATATACGCTACTAAAGTTCCTTGTAAAATGTGTACACGAATTATGTTATAATAATATTATCTGTTTGTTAAATACTATTGTTACTTTCACTGTTCCTTGTAATAATGTTCAATAGTTGATTGTTATTGTTCTATGTTCTATGTAAAAAACCCCAGTCAAACCTCCCAGACCAGGGCAACCTTTTAGTTACTTGTAAACCGGATTGATTTGTATTGCATACAGGAATTCCGGTATATAAAAATTAAAAATAAATAAATAAATAGCATAGTGAGGCTTAAAAGACGTTTGGACATGTTTCTGGAGGAATAGTTCATAACACATTATTAGCCAGGTAGACTAAAGAAAGCTACTGCTATCCCTGGTGATGAGTGTTATGATCTGATGCCGGATGGGCGGAGCAATCAGATAGGAGTTAGCAATCTGTTATAGGCAAGTGCCTCTGGAGGGTGGAGTTAGCCATCTGTAAGGTTGAACTCCTATGAAGGGGAGGAGTTAGCAATCTATTAGGGAAGCTCTGCACGGAGTTAGCAATCTATTATGCTTCTGCTCCTGTGGAAGGAGAAGCAGTGAAGTGATATGCTCAGCTCCTGTAGAGAGAGTAATAACAAACTGTTAATAAATCTGTTTCTGAAGACTCCTGGTAGGAAAGGAGTAGCCATCTGTTAGCAGCGGAGTGCTTGGAGAGGACACTCAGCTGTAGAGGAATGTAGATAGGTGAAAACCAGACACTAGATTTCAATGGCTGAGTCTGGAAATTATGGCCTTAATAGTAAAATAGGGAGAACTCTAGAAACTTCAGATGTAGCTTTAGACCTGTTTGAAGTGTATTATTTTTTTAAAGCAATAATGCATGCAGTATATATTTCAGGTAGCTCAAAACTCATCTCCTATTTATAGTTGCATTCAATAGAATTTTATTTTAGGTGGATTGCTGGATGCTTTATAATTGCAGTCTGAAATGTAGGTAGATTCCAATAGCCTTTTTTGTCCCATATAAGAATTTATCAGGAGATAACATTGTACACAAGATTCCAAACTCATGTATGTCCCCTTCTTCATATGTCAAGACCAGGACCAATATAGCTTCTAGAACCCTTTCTTTTGGATTCAAATATCTGCTTTTTCTTCTAAATCTATTTATTCAGTACTGCTGTTTTAGGAGTCCACTGATTTATCTCCTGTGCCTTTACCTTTGACTGTATGACTCATGCTCTATTCTTGCACTGGTATAGAATGCCACTTTGGCTGTTTGCCCGTTTCTCTAGCGACCAAGTGCAAAACTGACAGTACAATTTGGATTCCATTGCTGACTCACCTAGGATTGAACCTGTCCTAGTCATTGTCTTCCCTGCAGCTGTTTTTATACAAGACTGGCTGTATGCTTTGCAGCCTTGTTGCATATATTATGGTATCTTTCAGAGAAATTACTACTTACTTGATAATTTCCTTTTCTTTAGGACAGTCAGATGAATCCAGAACAAGTGGGTTATGCACCTCTACCAGCAGATGGAGACAGAGCAAGCTGATGTCATAGTATATATACCCTTGCAGTGACCTCAGCCCGCCAGTATTCTCTTCAAAAGCAACTGTGGACAGACTAGCGAAAAACTTGATTAAAAAACAGATAACCATTTCAATACTCAGTCAACAGGCAAAAACTGAGCTCAGACAAGAAGGTAATAACACTAGTCCAGGGTCTGCAGTAACACTTATCAGAAATCCCAGAAACACGTAGGCACACAGGAGGATCATTACACAATCATTTGGCAGCCAAGAGAAGGAAGCTGGATTCATCTGACTGAGGGGTGGAGGAGTAGCCTAGTGGTTAGAGCAGCAGGCTATGAACCAGGAGACCAGGCAAGAAAGGGAGAGTACCTTGATCCTCACACCAAGCCTCAAACACTCACAGGCGAAGGAAGCAGAGAACTTTCTATCCACGGTACAGCAAGCAAGCGAGCCCTTTCAAGGGCCATAGAGCAAATCCCTGCAAATCCACCAGGAACCTCTGCAGATCTGCGACCAAGAGCACCATCCCTCTATGACACTCGATCCTCCAAATCAATCTGCCCAACATGGGCCATGGAGGTCTTCCAGCCACTCCTGCACTAGGGCATCGATCCTCATCAACTTCAGATCACTAAAAAGGTCTAGGAACAGGAAACCCTAGTGATCCTGAATCAGCTGAAATGCCTCGTCTGACAATGCCCACTCATCTCGGTCCATACCCCCCTTGCCTGCAATGTGCAAGGTTGAGAACATCTGGAGATGCACCTCTGCCCATTCCATAAGTTGATCTATGTCCTGTGACACTTGTTGTCTCTTGGTACATCTGCCGACAGATGTATGCCACAGTCGTTGTGTTGTCCGACATTAATCGGACTGATCATCCCTGCAGCCTGTCGCCAACCAGACCTCTCTTGCTTCCAGCCAATCGATGTACTAGAGAGACACTTCTGCACTCCTGTCAGCTCCCTAACCAAGGAGACTTACATCCCTTGTCAGTTCTAGCCAGTCCAGTGGGGATAGGGAAATTCCCCTCCATAGGATGATCCGCCTGCCACCACTGCAGTTGGGAGGAGACCTCCATCAGCAGGTGAAGCCAAATCGAACAGTCCTGAAACTGCCGATTCCATCGAGAAAGCAGGAAGCACTGAAGAGGACACACATACACCCCTGACCGCAGTACCAATTCCAAAGTTGCCGCCATTAAGCCAAGGACCTGCAAGTAAGGCCATACAGTGGGGGCACAGAGAGTTCAATAGATGGAGTTAAGAACATAAGAAATTGCCATACTTTAGATACTGTGGTAACTAAACGTGCTACTCTGTTAGTTTCATTTACTTTTATTTCTGCAAAACCGTTCTTCCTTGTTTCATGGTCAAAAAATATGGATCTACCCCAACTTAGCAAGGGCCACTCAGCAACGTAGGAAAAAATTTCTTGATATGAGAATTGAGGTTTTTATCATGAGGTATTCCAGCAACTAAGTAGGCTGAAGGCTGCTCTTGGCGAAGTTTACCACTCAGCTGACTCCCACAACAAGGAAATCACCTTGTGAGTCACCAGGCAGCTCTCCTTCAGTGACTTGGCACGAATCAGCCAGTCATCCAAAAACAGATGTACTAGGCTTCCATCATCTCTCAACTCTGCCGTAACTACCACAATTACCTTGGGGTGACCAGACCAAATGGCAGCGCCAAAACTAAGAGGCATCCCAGAACTGTGAACCACAAGAAGCGCTGATGTTCTAGGCAGATGGGAATGAGAAGGCACACTTAGGAAAGATCCAGAGAGATAATAAATACACCCGATTACACAACTATTTTCACCGAACGCAAAGTTTCCATGCGAAAATGCTTCACTTGCAGATGACGGTTGACGCCTTTGAGGTACAGGATGGGACAAAGAGAGCCCTCCTTGTTTGGCACAACAAAATTAATGGAATATCACCCCGTATATTCTTGAAAGACAGGCACTGGGGCCACAGCCCTCAGACTGAGAAGCCTTGCCAATGTACCCTCCCCACTTCTTCCGCGGGGAGTGGCAGACAGACTCCATGAATATGTCCCAAGAAACACTGCAAAACTCCATCGCATATCCTTCTCCTATCACTTCTAGGACCCACTACTCCAATATATATATATGAGAGAGAGAGAGAGAGAGAGAGAGAGAGAGAGAGATCTCCCATTTTGGGGGTGGGTTGGCAAAACTTCACTGGGAGGTTCAAAAGGTCCCGGTACCTGAGCCTGCACCTCTTCTGGGGTGTCAGTGACGAAAGGACTGAGACCTCCGAAGGGTCAAGTCCTCTAACAGGTCACTCCTCTATATGGCCAAAAACGCTTGGATCCTTTAGAACGACCTCTCCTGTTAAGGGAGCATGGCGCCTGCTTCTTATCTGCAGGCAAACAAGGAACCATAGATTCACCCCACTTATTAGCCAGTTTCGCCAACTCGCTACCAAACAAAAATGAACCTTGAATGGGCAAATTTGATGAGATTAACTTTGGAGGTTGCATTGGCCGACCAATTTCTCAACCATAATTGATGCGTGGCTGCTACTATCGAAGCCAACCTCTGAAGTGCGGACCAAATCACATCCTGCATCTGCCAAGAAGGCAGCAGCTGGTTCCATAACTGCTCTGGAATTTACCCCCGAGTCATCGACCTCCTGGTAGAGAAGCAAACAAGAGTGAGCCGCCAAGGAACAACAAGAAGTGATCTGCAAGCTCATTGCTACAGCTTCAAATGTTTGCTAAAGGATAGTCTCAATCTTTTTATCATGAGCATCCTTCAACAATGCTCCTCCTTCCACAGGAATAGATGTCCGCTTGGAGACTGCACACACAAATGCATCTATCTTTGGAAAATGTAGGCACTCTCTTACCATTGGATCCAGAGGGTATAGGCCTTCCAAAAATCCTACCCCCTTTGAAATGAGCCTCTGGGGTGCCCTATTCAAAATCAATCAATTCTTGAATGGCCTCCATCACGGGGAAAAAGCAAGAAGCGTTATGCAAGGAAACCAAAATGGAATTTCTCTTTGGCTCAGACACCGAATCAGACCAAGGAACTCCAAGCATTTTCAAAGTCTGGGAAATCAGAGCTGGCAGTTCACATTTATGAAAGAACTATAACATAGTTCTAGATGGTTCTTTTTTAAAAATGTTTACTTTATTGCATTTTTTCATATTACAAGTAAGACAATCTTACTAATAGAACATAGGAACAATCATTTTTTTCCATCTATATACAAGAAAACAAAGAAGAAATCAATACAATGATACAAAATCCTCCCTAAAGCAATTTTCCCAGCAGGGGGGCGAATATATGAGAGATTTCTAAATGAAATAATCAATTTTCGCAACTTGCGAAATAAACAGGCTTTCGCGACTTGACAACCAATAAACACTTTATAATCCCAACTTACATCTTCTAGTTAGTACTAACAGTAATCATCCTAGAGTTTATAAACGATTTAAGCTGTTCCAGAAAATAAAAAATGAAACATTCTTTCTGTGATTTCACAATGCATTTGCATGGGTATCTTAGCATATATGGATAACCCATAGATATTATTTATAAGAAAGAAATTCCCTTCTTCTCTGCTGTGTGACTCCGGCAATGTCTGGGTAGATTCTTACTGGCGCCCCATAAAAAGGGGTCGTCATATTCTTAAAGAAATTCTTCATCACTATTCCCATTTCTTGTTCAGAGGCAAACGTTACGAGAAGAATAACTCTTTCACAAAGTTCCAATGTGGAATCTTCCAGGTATTGGGTAAGATTATCCAGCATCTCGGCCTGATTTTCTGCCTGTTGTCTGTCCTTATGTGAGACTGGTAGGCGAAAAAAAAAAAAAAACTTGATGCAAGGAAACCTGTTCTCATCAAGCTTCAAATTATCTAGAAAAAAAATTTTCAGAGTAATTTCCACTGCTTGTCCCACTATTTTTGGAAAGTTCAGAAATCTTAGGTTAAGATGTCGAGAATAATTTTCTAGATTTTCAATCCTGTGTGAGGCACTAGTAATATCTTTAATCAACATTACACTCAGTGTTAGCCTTCAATGTAGCCTCTACCGCCTCAATCCTGGTTTCCACATTTTTAGCTTTTACTTCCAAATTTTCCACTTTTATGTTAAGACTCTCCACTTTAGCATTGAATTCTTGAAATGAATTGCCTAAACCAGCTACTAAGTCCCAGAGTGCATCTAGAGTCACAGTGGCTGGTTTAGATATTAATTGAAGGTGGGCACACTCACCCAACATTCTTCTCCAGCCTTCCCTCCACCGATACTGAAGGCTTACCCTTGTTCTCCCCTCCTCCTCCTTCTGGGGTTGATGTTCTTTGCACTCTCTCTGAATCTCCTTCCCCAGTCTCCGAGGCTCCTTCGGGAGACCAGGGCAGTCCGTAGAATCCTCCACTCTGTTCCTCTCCTGTCGATATCGCAGCCATTACTTCACCAGACTGCTTCTCGGCAATAGCTAGGACGTCGGTGGGAAGCATCATCAATGGGCGCCGGGATTCAGGAAGGCCAAGGGTCACTTCCCCCTGCGACACTGAGGCTCCCTCCTCTAACGCCGAAGGAGGGGTATTCTCCTTTGCAGTTGCCAATCCGGGTGAATATGTTATCATCAATCGCTGTCCCGAGGGGTTTACCCTAATTTTCCCCTTTCTTTTCACGGGCATCTTAGCAAATTTTTCAGGAAAATCAAGGACAGTGTTTCCTCCCCACCTTTGCGCTGCCATCTTGCCCCATTCTAGATGGTTCTAATCCAGGGTGAATTTTTTTTTTTAATTTTCAAAATATACAATTTTGTTGTAGAAAACAGATATCCATACAATAACAAAAACACTTTCTCTATAACAACATATTAGAGGCTAAATTTAACACGTTAACAAGATAATTTTTAAACATATCATGAGGGGATATAATTTCCACAAACGGAAAATTAAGAACACAAAGATTAGAATATTTCCAGAGTTCTCTATATTTTCAATTTTCTTAATGTTCACTGCTTCTACCCTCAATATTTCCTGCTGCGTTAATTCAACCTTTGCAACTCTTGCCTCTAATTGTCCCATATTCCTGTCTTGTGAAACAATTTTACTCTCAATGTTCTGAAACCATAAGTTTGATTCTAATGTAACCTTAGTAAAATTTAATTGCAGTCTCCAAACCTTTCAAAACACTCCACAAGGAATCCATAGTAATGACCGTTGGTTTCACCATAAGAGGGAAAACTTCCAGCTGTTTCTTGGTCGTCTCCTCTCCTGTTGTTGCCAGGTTCCCCAACTCCACATTCAAGTTCTCTTCTTCAATGCTGGTAACAGAATCACCTGAAGATAAATCTCTCTGGCCTGAACTTCAGCCGGTTCCTATCTCCTGTTTCCACCCTGACAGGTTCGCTTGGAATTCCAAGCGTCGGCTCGGCCTTCCTTTATTGAATTAACCCCAGCACTTCTTCCACCTCAGGAGTAATCATAGGAGGGGAAGAGGTTTTCGGTGCGCCGGGACTCAATGTGATGTCAGCTGCCAGCGCAGTCAGCACCTGCTCCGTGCCGACTGCGACCCCCTCCACCAGCATTAAATTCACCAGAACGGTAAAAAAAAGGACTCTATCCTGGGTTGTGTCTGCTTGGATAAGGGTGAAGATGTCGCTTCCCTTACCCTTGCTTTCCATTTAGTATGCAGCATATCAGTTTAGAGGTAATACAGAGAGAGAGCCTTCCAACCATTCGTCTCACACGGCGACCATCTTGCCCTCCACAGGGGGAATTTCACCCTCCGCAAGAGAGGCAGGATCGGTGTCACCTGGAACTATATCCGAAGGTTCCACTGCTGCTCTAGGAGTACTCTGGTGCCAACTAGAAATTCCAGGCAAGGTTCCTTCCTGTGCCTCTGCCCAAGGAGCAATGGACAGGGCCGAGGACCACACCTGAAGAAAAGGATAGAAACTCCTGGAAAAATTCTACCCATGAAGGAGTAGAGGTATCCAGACTAGGCGGAGCCTGAGGAGTACTCACTGAGCCACCTCTCCCTGCTGAGAAACCAGTTAGGGGAGTTCCAAAATCAGGCACCCCACCTGAGTCATCTTTTCCCAAACCCACATCCAGCTGGGAAGAACCAGGCTTAGTGAAATCAGAGGAAGACAATTCTCCCCAAGTCTCCAAACAGTGCTGGCATAAATCTGCAAAGAGAAAGACGCTTAGTCTTCTTAGGTACAGATGCCATTATGGCTGACAGTGCACTAAGCGGAGGCCAGAGGCATGCGTCTAGCTTGGGGTTTTGGGGGGGGGGATTTTTTTTTATGTACTCAACTATGCGCTCAAAAATCATGCACGCGCACACCTAGGCACTTACCTAGGCGACCAAAAAATTAAGTGCAGAAAAAGTTAAGCACACAGTACCCACTTGTGCACCTAGGGAAATGGTATTTAACATGGGCACACAGACTACAAGGCCCGGCTGAGCGCCCAAAAACAGAGCACACAATCTAGACGCACACGCTGGACCGACAATCCTGTAGAGGGCAGCCTTAGTAAGCGTGCAAAAAGCCACTGCGGCCTACCACATGGCGCACACCAAGGCTTTTTGCTACACGGCCTAGTCTGAGGAAGCTGCTCATGCCCCTTGAACTCCCATGGAGCGAGACTAACATCAGACCGACGTGCCGAGCATGGAGACTGAGGGAGGAGGAAGCCCTACACAACAAAATACATCCTTCCAAGTCTCTGTAAGTTGGTTTTTTTTTTTAAACTTACAGAAACTCAGTCATACCTGGCTGGGTACAGAGATAGTCTCCAGCTGTGGGGTGGGGGGGGGGGGGGGGGGAGGGGGGAGAGAGCAAGTGCCATCACCAGCATGCTCAGCTTCCTGCATCCACTGCTCAAGCAGTTAAGTCCACGCCAGCTGAAAACAAGCTATCAGACCAAGGCACTCATCTGAGGCACCATGGAAATCACCTCAGGAGTTCTCAATTGGGGAAGGGACCATGTGGTATCACCACAGGCGAGCAGGACGAATGTCTCTTTAAAATGAAGCAATCCCCAGTGGGGAGATGCACGTCCATCATCTGCTGGAGACTGAGAATACTGGCGGCCTGAGGTAACTGCAGGGGTATATATATTGTGTCATCAACTTGCTCCGTCTCAATCTGCTGGTAGAGGTGCATAACCCACTTGGTTCTGGATTCATCTGACTGGATGCTAAGAAAGTAGTGATTTCTTTATGTACATATTTTCAGTACCTCCTATGTATTTGGCTGTTAAATCATGTTTTGCATAACCAGTCAGCAGCCAGCTTGCTTCTCTGAGACCACTTGAAAAAAAAAAAAAAAGGTACCCGTTAATGGCAGGGTTCATAACAAATTAGGAGAAAATAGTAGCTATTAAACTGAATAATTTTCAATTTGTTTTTTAGGTTATTTTTTCAGCATTGTGATTCTGTATTTTAGTCCAAATACCACATCATTGCAAATTTGAATTTTACATTAGGCTGTGGCAGTGTTTCTCTAATATAAAGATATTGAAAAATAAAACCCTGCAGCAAAATAGGGAGTTTGTTTTAATTTAAATTAATGGTCTGCTGTCCGTTTTGTATTTGCCCTACAGTTTAACTAGCTAAAAACTTATTTCAGGAGACAAAACATTTTATGTCCACACATCACCACCATGAACCTTCATTTGCAACTATCCAGGGATGCTTCCTTATTTTAGATCTGTCCTAACTCACTTGAACTAGTTATTGCTATAAAAATCCTCTGCCAGGGGCCACACCCTAGGGCTCCTTCTGGAACTCTAAAATCATGAGCACTAAACCCAGCCACTAAGTGTCATTGCTGTACAATGTCTGGAGCTCCCTCCATCTGGGGCTGTAAATGCAGAATCCTTGGCCAAGCCAGGCAGCTGAAGCCGTGAGTTGGGAATCTAATCTAGGTGGGCTGGCTATGCTACTAAACATGTTAATAGTTTCCTTTTTCTGTTCAAGTATGACATTTAATATTACTTATTTCTGTAAAATGGTTAGTTCCAACTGAGCTGAAAGCCCACAGGAGCAGGAAAAAACTAGTGGGCCAAAAAAAAACAAAACCTTATTTGAGAAGTGTAAGCTCAAGGCATACCTATTTTAACAAAAATTGTGTGACACCCCAACCTTCCTGCAGGCAATGCAGACATGGAGAGAAAGCATATGGTCAGAAGAATTGCTAAAAAAAAAAAATACTGAAAGCCCCACCAATCTCTCGTCTAAATTTTAAAACAAAGGGAAAGAGAGGGTGTGAAGGCATATGTGACTCCCTTACAACGGACCAATTCCCTCTATATATAAATGCAAAAGAAGGGAGAAGTCCGTGTTGTGCAAGCAACTGGATCAGTTACCTTGGCTGCCATATGCATCTCCCAGAGCTCCTCCACAGCTGCTGTTCTCATATCCAGTGCTCAGAATATGCTCTCCCTGGGAATAAGACTGAGACTGAAAGAACTCAAAAGGAGGATATGCTGTGTGCACAGTGTATGGTACCGATGTGCTGCATGCTGTTTGCTAATTCCCGCACTCCAGGGCTCATGCTGTATCTAGGAAGGAAAGGCATGCATGACTGTACATATTCTTAGAAAGTAGCTTCTATATGTTTACGAACCACCGCGATGTATCTTGTTGTTGTGAGGTGCGGAGAGTAAAGCCCATGTGCTGATCTGGATCGGAGCATCAGGCAGTGGTGACTTTTCCACGGCACACCAGACCAAGTCTGAAGCACACTGATTGGGAAACATTGTACTAGAGCACTTGTATGTAAAAACAAATATGAAACATTTGAATGAAAAACAAGACCTGCCAGGAGTTTTCAAGGAATGGCTTTGGGAACTAGTGGTCTACAAATACTATATTTCATTTGCCATTTGTACCCAACATATCAGGAACACTTCTGGAGCTCTCTACTCAATCTTGCCATGCTAGCCAATAAATATTCATGTAAAGTAATACAGAAGAATTCATAAGGTCACAAAATTAGAAAAATCCAAGACTTGCACTTGCAGCCCTATTTAAATTGAATCAATTTTTCTTTAACAGATTTTTCTATTAATTCAAAGAAACAGGAGAATAAAAACTGGATGGATTGCTTAGCCAGAGGGCTAGACTCCTATGTCTCACTCAAATTTTAATGAAACCAACCAAATATATGGCACTATCAGCTTTACTGTACAATGATATTAAAAAATTCATTCCATACAATAAATTAAGAGAAATCACTACTGTATTGTATCCCAATGTGTTGAATATGTAATATATGATATATAAAATATAAGCTATATTCAGCACATCAAGAACTTCATGTACCAACATCTATGCTGCTTTCAAAACATTTCTGCTCTTAAAGTTTCAATGAAGTAATTTTTTGCCACATGTAAAACTTTGCTGACAAAAAGAAAAACACACAAGAAATATCATCCACGCCATGTGGCTTATACTATTCCTAAGCAACTGCTGTGCTACATGCTAAGGATCTACTGTACTAAACTGTGAACATGCTTATGTCCAGGACCCACTGGTCCTTTGTTGTTTTGGCCCACTGCTGATAAAAGGTCTGTAATCTGTCCCATCCCTGGGGAATCATGAAGTGGGTCTGCTCCCCATCATTGTGTGCTTTTGTCACTAAGGGGGGGGGGGGGGGCTCAGGGGTTCCCTTCCTTTGGAAATCTTCTATTCTCATAAAAGAGCTGAGATCTGCCCAAGATCCTGACTGGGTGAGAGATCTGGCCTCTACTGCCCCTCAATCTGTACTCCTTGGGCCACTATCTCCAGTTGCCTCCCCTCACAAAGGGGTAGATTTTCAAACCGCGCGAATTGGCGTACTTTTGCTGGCGCATCAGGCGCCAGCAAAAGTACGCGGGATTTTAGTAGATACGCACGTAGCCGCGCGTATCCGCTAAAATCCTGGATCGGTGCGCGCAAGGCTATCGATTCTGTATAGCCGGCGCGCGCCGAGCCGCACAGCCTACCCCCGTTCCCTCCGAGGCCGCTCCGATTTCGGAGCGGCCTCGGAGGAAACTTTCTTTTGCCCTCCCCTCACCTTCCCCTCCCTAACCCACCCGCCCGGCCCTGTCTAAACCCCCCCCTTACCTTTGTCGGGGGATTTACGCCTCCCGGAGGGAGACGTAAATCCCCGCGCGCCAGCGGGCCGCTAGCGCGCCGGGACGCGACCTGGGGGCGGGCACGGAGGGTGCGGCCACGCCCCCGGACCGCCCCGGGCCGCAACCACGCCCCCGGGACCGCCCCCAAAACGCCACGCCGACCGGGCCCGCCCCCGACATGCCCCCCTCGCCAAACCCCGGGACTTACGCGAGTCCCGGGGTCTGCGCACGCCGGTAGGCCTATTGAACATAGGCGCATCGGCGCGCAGGGCCCTGCTCGCCTAAATCCGCCCGGATTTAGGCGAGCAGGGCTCTGAAAATCCGCCCCAAAGCCTCTGGGCTTTTCTTCCAGTAAACTCTGAGGACTCAATCCTCCCCAGTCTTTGACCATCTTCTCTAGGTCTTCTCTAAACAGGAGCCTCCCCTTAAAGGGTAGCTTTCTTAACCTGGTCTTGGACACTGAATCTGCCACCCAATTCTTAAGCCATAAAAGCCGCCTAGCCATGACCTCTGTTGCTGCTAATGTCACTGAAACTCTAATAAGGTCATACATAGTATCTGCTACAAAGGTTGCCACCGATTTCATAAGGGCCAGCCCCACCCTATCCTCCAAGGGTCCTGCATTTTCAGGACCCTGGATCTCTTGTTGAGACCAGATTAGAAGGCTCTGGCTATATAACCTCACAAATAGCTGCCCGGAAGGCCAGGGATGAAGCTATTGCTGAGATTGCCACATCTACTCTAGGCAGATCTAGAAGCCTATCCTTACCCTGCTGTTCTGTTAGATACAGCCTCTGCATTGTTCTAGGCTTCTAAGCCTAGACTCCAGGATTTCCCACTTCACTGTTAGCATATCCTGTATTGCTGAATAGATGGGAAAGGCTTTGCAAGGTTTCCTAATCCCTGTCAGAATGGGATTCCCCTTTGTCCTAGCCTTGGGTATTTCCTCTTTCAGACTTAGGACCTGCGAGACATTTGTAATTAGGACCCCCAGCTCATCTGCCCTAAATAAAATGCACACAGCTTAGTCCCTAGCCTCCGCTTCTTCCTCACCTAAAAATATTTTCCTGGAAAGAGCTCTCCTCCTCCTCGAAACCCCCCCCCCCCCTCCCTCAGACTCCAATCTTCCCAGCCTGAAAGTGATTTGGGCTTTTCCCCTTAAGAAGGAGCCTTATTCTGCTTATCTTTCATCTGGAGATAGGCTTGGTGCATAGCCAAGATGAAGTCCGAGGAAAACTCCAGAATCCTCCTCCCCTGGGGGGCTCTAGTCACTGGTGCTACTTGCCTGGGGCTGCCCCACCCTCCAGAGCTGTGGAGGAATGCCTTGACTGCCCTTAAACTTGTTCCAAAGGCAGAGGAAACGATGTGCTCCTTGGCACATGATGTTCAATTGGCCCAGCCTCACCTCCTCCTTCCCCCAGAGACTGCTTTTCACTGTCACAATTGTGACAGAAAGAGCCAGCAACACTAGGGACCTGCTGGGCCCCATACCTGGCACACTTCCTCCCCTTGTCCATACCTGGAGCAGGCAGCAATGGTTCGGGCCGGGCTGCTTCCCTGCTTTTTTTTTTTTTTTTTTTTTTTAACTCAGTTAAGCGACTTCGTCGGGAAACCAGGAGACCAAAACAACTAAGTAACATAGGAACAACTAAGTAACATAGGAATAACTAAGTAACATAGGAACAACTAAGTAACATAGGAATCTCCGGCACTGCCCTCTCTTGGATCAAATCATACTTACAAGATCGTCATTATACAGTATCCACTGGCAACAATGAATCCGACCCAGTTAGCCTTAACCAAGGCGTCCCCCAGGGTTCCTCTCTCTCCTCTACTCTATTTAACATTTATATGCTCCCCCTCACCACCCTCCTTACTAATCTTGGCATCAAACACTTTATCTACGCAGATGATGTCCAAATCCTTTTCCCCTTCACTGACTCCCTCCAAACTGCTCTTCAAAAATGGGAATCCTGCCTGACGGTTATCAACCAGCTACTCACTGACATGCACCTTGCCATTAACCCGCAAAAAACTGAACTCCTCATCATCTCTAACAAACATTCCTCTCCCTCCATTCCCACTGCGTACTCCTCCACGCTCTTCCCCTCCCACACCCGTAGCCTGGGCGTCCTCATTGACAACCAGCTCTCTTTCAAACCCTTCATTAAATCTATCCTAACTGACTGCTACTTCAAACTTCAAACTATCAAAAAACTCCGGCCCCTCTTATTCTTCACTGACTTTCGCACAGTACTACAGTCTATTATCTTTTCCAAAATAGACTACTGTAATGCACTCTTCCTTGGTCTCCCTGCAACACATACTAAGCCATTACAACTCCTACAGAACGCCTCAGCACGCATCCTCACCAATTCCAGGAAACGTGACCACATTACTCCTACCCTCATCGATCTCCACTGGCTCCCAATACAGTCTCGCATCCTGTTCAAAGTTCTCTCCCTCATTCATAAAAGCATCACCAATGAAAATACTGACTGGATCAACCCCCCACTGCTTTCTCGCACATCCACTAGACCGACTCGCACTGCCCTCCAAGGGACACTCCGTACCCCCTCTATCAAATCCACCAATCTTATTTCCACAATGAACAGAGCCTTTTCCCTTGCCGGCCCCACCCTGTGGAACTCTATGCCCCCAGACTTGCGCACTGAAACATCCACACCCAAATTCAAAAAAAACCTAAAGACCTGGCTATTCTTACAGGCCTACCCCTCCCTCAGCAATCATCCTCCTGATAACCCCCTAAGCTGTGTATAATGCATTCCCTGTATCACCTTTTACAATGTGCTTCTGCTGTCTTTATCTCTCAATTACCTTCTCCCCTATGACCTCTTGATTTGATTACAATGCTTTCCACGTACTACCGTCACTATGTGCTCTTGTTAATTTTCCCTCATCTGCTTCCAATTGAGGAACCTTCGTTCCCTGTAAATAGTTACCCAGTTACTGTTTGTTGATGTTTATTTCTTGTATGCAAAGTTTACTGTTCTATGTAATGGCAGTGCCAAAAGTTCTGTATAATGACACTGTCAAAAAGTTTTAGTTATCTGTAAACCGATACGATGTGCAAACGGCTATCGGTATATAAAAACCAATAAATAAATAAATAAATAAATAAGTGCGCTTTGGGGAGGGAAGATCAGACCTACAGAGGCTGTCATCCCATGGGGTCCCCAACCCAGGCTCCTAGGGAAAGATACCTTAGGGAAGGCCATTGCTCTAGGGCCCTTCTTAGACTGTTGGACCAGAAACATCTGTGCTCTGTCCCATCTGCTGGAGGCGGAGACTACCGACTTCCTCTCTACTGTGTCAGCCTTTATAGTTGTGACACCAGAGAGGAAGCTTTCGCACTCTGACCCAATCTGCTGGTGGGAAGGAGAATCCCACAGGTTACTGGTCTGGCAGGATGAAGAAGAAATTATCGTTAAATGGTAACTGGCTTTGATTTACTGAATGGTTCCCTTTGTTATTCCAGGCTCCTAATGGTACTGAGGAAATTTGGGACCAGTATGATAATCTCTGAAAACAATCTTAATTGACTAATGCACTCAAAGGAAATCTTCATCAATAGTTCACGCAGTCTGGTATTATTTTATTTCTCCTTTGATTAAAAGTTGAAAAAAAAAAAAAAGAGACTGCAAAAAATAAAACCCAAGCATGTGTTATCTTCAGTAAGGACCAGATGCAAACAAGAGGACAATATTTTGTGCCAAATAGGAAAATGTCTTTGAGAATACTGTCCAAGAGCGTAATATTTTGACACAAATACTACTTCAGTATCAAAACCATCTACTTAAAAGGTTTACTGTAAACATTGAGTGTTCCACGGCACTTTTGGATTACCTATGGTATTTAGCACCAATCACTCAAAATACTTTCAAAATGCAAAGAAATCTACTGTTCTAAGCCAGAGAAATTAGGGAAGCTAACCAAATTGATAGTGCAGTAATAATGGTAAGTGAAACATCAGGACATGTTAGAGAGATAAAGTTCCTGAATGGAATAAATGACAGTTTTATGGAGCAAATGATTCAGAAACAGATGAGAGAGGGAGCAATTTTAGATCTAATTCTCAGTGGAGCACAGGATTTGGTGAGAGAGGTAACAGTGGTGGGGCTGCTTGGCAATAGTGATCATAATATGATCAAATCTGAATTAATGACTGGAGAGGGAACAGTATGTAAATCTACGACTCTAGCTCTCAACTTTCAAAAGGGAAACTGACAAAACTAGAAAAGTAGTTAAAAAAAATTTTTTGAAAGATGCAGTAACAAAATGTAAAAAGTGTGCAGCAGGCATGACATTGTTAAAAAATACCATCTTAGAAGGGCAGTCCATATGTATGCCTCGCAATAAGAAAGATGAAGTTCAAACGATTACCAGCATGGTTAAAAAGTGAGGTGAAAGAGGCTATTTTAGCCAAAAGATCTTTATTCAAAAATTGGAAGAAGGATCCATCAGAAGAAAATAGGATTATTTATTTATTTATTTTTAATTTTTATAGACCGAAGTTCTTGTAGGAACTACAAATCAATCCGGTTTACATACAACTTTTAAATGCCCAAAAAGAGTAGGGGGCTTTACATAGAACAATTGAACAATAAAACAGGTAACAATAGAACAATAACGATGGAACAAATAGAATAGATAACCAATTAAACATAGTAATAAATATTATATAGAAAATAAATATAAAAGGGATAGAGTAAATGAAGTGTGAATACAGTATAAATACAAAAGATGAAAGAGCTCAAAAATTAAGGTACAGTTGAAAAAAAAAAATCTTAATAGCAAAAAACAGTGAGATAACCCATGATTTGGGTTAAAAGACTTGATTAGGTAGCATTAGATGTCTGGGAAGGCTTGACGGAAAAGCCATGTTTTTAGCTTTTTTTTGAACTCCTGATGACTTGGTTCTATTCTTAGATCTGGGGGGAGCGCGTTCCATTGGTGGGGGCCTCCTGAAGATAGTGCTCTTTTGCTCAGTGATGATTTTACCTGTGGGGCTTGCAATGTGCCTTTGTATGCGCTTCTAATTGGTCTGGATGAAGTATGAGGTTGGAGTTGGGTGCTTAACATGATTGGAGCAAGATTGTATGTTGCTTTGTGAATAATTGTGAGCACTTTATAGAGGATCCTGTGGTTAATAGGAAGCCAATGTAGGTTACGAAGGATTGGAGTGATGTGATCTCTTTTATTAGAATTTGTAAGTATTCTGGCAGCAGCGTTTTGAACCATTTGTAAGGGTTTGATGGTATTTGAGGGTAGACCGAGAAGGAGGGAGTTGCAATAATCGAGCTTAGATAGTATGATGGATTGAAGTACTAGCCAGAAGTAAGAGAAGTGAAGGAGGGGTTTTAGCTTTCTGAGGACTTGAAGTTTGTAAAAGCAGTCCTTTGCGGTATTGTTTACAAACTTTTTAGGTTTAGATTGTTGTCTAGCCAGGCTCCAAGATCCCTGACGTCTGGTGAGAACTTGCTAATTGAGTTTGGTTGAGAGGAGCTTGAAGAGATGGTGAGGGGATCTTGGGAGATAATGAGCATTTCGGTTTTGTTGTCATTCAATACTAAATTGAGGCTTGAGAGTAAGTCTTTAATTGGCTGTAGACAGTCATTCCAGTAGCTGATCGTTTTTTGAAGGGATTCTGAAATCGGGATAAGGATTTGGATGTCATCTGCGTAGAGGTAATGGATAAGCTTGAGGTTTGAGAGCAGGTGGCAAAGAGGGAGGAGATAGATATTGAAGAGGGTGGGTGAGAGTGAAGATCCTTGAGGGACTCCTTGATCTGAAAGAACTGGAAGCGATTCCTTGTTGTTTATCCTGACTTTATAGAATCTGTTGCTTAGGAAGGACTGAAACCAGCTGAGAGCTGAGCCTTTGATACCTATGTTGGCTAGTTGGTCTATAAGTATGGTGTGTTTTACCGTATCAAAGGCAGCGGATAGATCTAGAAGAATAAGGAGGTAGGATTGTTTTTTCTCTAGGTTGACGAGGATTGTGTCCGTAAGTGATAGTAAGAGAGATTCGGTGTTTAAGAGTTTTTGGAATCCGTATTGTGCCGGGGACAGAATGTTATGATCTTCCAGATAATCTGACAGTTGCTTGTTAACCGTTTTCTCCATCAATTTGGCTATGAGAGGTAGGTTTGCGATTGGTCGAAAGTTTGCTGGGTCTGATGGAGAGGTGTTTGGTTTTTTTAGTAGTGGTTTGAGGATGGCCAGTTTTAACTGGTTGGGGACTTGGCCTAGAGAAAGTGATGTGTTAATTATATCAGAGATTGGTTTTGAGATTGTGTTCGGTATGGAGATGAGCAGATTTGTTGGTAATGGATCCGATGGGTGGGATGATGGTTTGATTTTCTTGAGGGTATTTTCTATCTCCAGTGAAGAGGTAGGTTCAAAAGAAACAAGGCTAGCGTTTTGTTGAGGTAGGGATATGAGATGGTAGGTTGGGGGAATATTGTTGATTGTGAGAGAGTAGGTGAGGTTGGTGATTTTTGTCTTGAAATAATTGGCGAGTTCGTTGGCTTTATTGAGTGCTTGGTAGTCGGGGATGGAGGGAGGAGATGGTTTAGTTAATGAGGAGACGTATGAGAAAAGTGCCTTTGAGTCAAAAATGAAGTTGTGAATTTTTTTTGCATAAAAGTCTTTCTTTGTCCTGAGTATAGCGTTCCTGTAAGTGTTGAGGAGGGATTTGTATATTGCGTGTGTCGAAGTGGTCGGGTTTTTTCTCCAGCTTTGTTCTTTGTTCCTTAGTGTTTGCTTGAGGGATTTAAGTTCCGGGGTAAAGCAGGGTTTTCTGTTGTCTAATGTGGGATGTATGGTTTTGGTTGACGTTGGACAGATTTGATCTGCAATTTTATTGTTGAGATTGATCCATGAGGTAGTTGCTGTGGTTGCGTCTGTGAAATCTAGTTGATTTAGTGATTCTGATATCTTTTCACTAAGGAGATCTAGTGAACATGGTTTCCTGAAATGGATGGTGGATTTGGTAGAGTCTTTAGGTGGTGGATTGTTGATCTCAAGTATCGTGTAGATGACCCTATGGTCTGACCAGGGAACTGGCGAGCACGTGGGGTTCGAGTGGATGGTAAAGCTATTGTTAATGAAGATGAGGTCCAGTGTATGGCCTGCCTTGTGGGTGGGACTATTGACGATTTGAGTAAAACCCAGGTGACTGAGTGATGAGAGGACTGTTACGCAGTTGATGGATTGTGGGGAAGCGTCCACATGCAAATTAAAGTCTCCCAGGATTATAGCGGGTTTGTCAGCGTTAATGTGTTTGGCTACAAGCTCGATAAGGAGAGAGGGATCCGATTCCAAGTTCCCTGGTGGGGCGTAGACGAGAGCTACTTGGATTTGTTCAGATTTGAAGAGGGAGAATTCCAGTTTAGAGGATGTGTTTGTATATTGTAAAGATATGTTTAGACCCTTTTTTGCTCCCAGGAGGAGCCCTCCACCCCTTTTTCTGGGTCTGGAGACTGAGAAGAGGTCATAAGATTGTGTGGGAAGCTGATTTGTTAGTACGGTATCTGTCTGTTTAAGCCATGTCTCTGTGATGGCACAGATGTCTGGGTTGACTTCTATAAGATAATCATTAAGGATGTGCGTTTTTTTGGAGAGAGACTGAGCGTTGAATAGGGTTAGAGTAAATAGAGAGAATCCTAGTATTTGAGTAATTGGTGATATCATTAATGGGATAAGCCTTTGTTGTCGTACAATGTGCTGATATGCAGGTTTTGTGTGTGATCTGAGTTTGTTCCAGATTGTGGGTATAGAGTAGCTATGCATCTTTGTGGTGTAATTGACTGGGGATGTTGCCAGAGAAGTTGCTCTAGTGCTGTAATAGCTGGAGAGACTGATTGCTGGATTGGCTAAATGCTGGAGTGTCTGGATGAAAGTAGAAGAGGCTAGAGGCTGGAGAGTCTGGGTAATTGTTGGAGAGGCTGGAGGAATGCTGGTGCGGCTGGAAGCTGGGTGGTGAGTCTGTGTGCTGGAGAGGCTGGATGAAGGAGGCTGGATGAGTGTTGGATGCTGTAGAGACTGGAAGAATGCTGGAAGAATTAAGCATAAGCATTGGCAAGTTAAATCTAAGAATGATAAGACAGACTAAGACAGCATTTGAAAAGAAATTGGCCATAGAGGCAAAAACGCACAATAAAAACTTTTTTAAATATATCCAAAACAGAAACCATTAGATGATCGAGAGTTAAAGGGGCACTTAGGGAAGATAAGGCCATCGTGGAAAGATTAAACAATTTCTTTGCTTTGGTGTTTATTGAAGAGGATGCTGGGGAGATACCATTCCGGAGACTGTTTTCAAGGGTGACAATTCAAATGAAATGAACCAAATCACAGTGAACCTGGAAGATGAGGGAGGTCAGATTGACAAACTGAAGAGTAGTAAATCACCTAAACCAGATAGCATACACTCCAGTGTTCTGAAATTACTAAAAAATGAAATTTCAGACCTACTTCAATTAATTTATCTATCATTAAAATTATCAATTGTACCTGAAGATTGGAAGATGGCCAATGTAACCCCAATATTTAAAAAGGGCTCCAAGGGTGATCCGGGAAACTATAGACCGGTGAACCTGACTTCAGTGCTGGGAAAAATCGTGGAAACTGTTATAAAGAATAAAACAACATTTAGATAGATATGATTTAATGGGACACAGCCAGCATGGATTTATCCAAGGGAAGTCTTGCCTCACAAAACTCCTACATTTTATCTGAAGGGGTGAATAAACGTAGACAAAGGTAAACCAGTAGATGTGGTGTATTTGGATTTTCAGAAGGCGTTCAACAAAGTCCCACATGAAAGGTTTCAAAGAAAACTAAAAAGTCATGAGATAGGAGGCAATGTCCTTTTTATGGATTGCAAGCTGGTTAAAAGACAGGAAACAGAGAACAGGATTAAATGGTCAGCTTTCATAGTGGAAAAAGGTGAATAGTGGAGTGCCTCAGGGATCTGTACTTGGAAGGGTGCTTTTTAATATATTTATAAATGATCTGAAAAGGGGTACGACGAGTGAGGTGATCAAATTTATGGATGACAAAATTATGCAGAGTAGTTAAATCTCAAGCAGATTGTGATAAATTGCAGGAGGACTTTGGGAGACTGGAAGATTGGGCTTCCAAATGGCAGATGAAATTTAACATGTACAAGTGCAAAGTGATGTATATAAGGAAAAATAACCCATGCTGTAGTTATATAATGTTAGTGTCTACCTTAGGAGTTACCACCCAGGAAAGAGATCTAGGCGTCTTAGTGGATAATACATTGAAATCATCGGCTCAGTATGCTGTGTTAATCAAGAAAGTAAACTGAATGTTAGGAATTATTAAGCAGGGAATTGCAAATAAAATGATGGCTGTCATAATGCCTCTGTATCGCTCCATGGTGAGACTGCATCTTGAATACTGTGTGCAATTCTGGTCACCACTTCTTAAATGATAAGTGGCATGGAACGGCTGCCCTATGAGGTAAGGCTAAGGAAGTTAGGTCTGTTCAGGTTGGAGAAGAGACGACTGAGGGAGGATATGATAGAGGTCTACAAAATCATAAAAGGACTTGAACAAGTTAATGTAAATCAGTTATTTACTCTCTCAGATAATAGAATGACTAGTGGGCACTCCATGAAGTTAGCAAGTAGCTCATTTAAAACAAATCGAAGAAATTCTTTCAGTCAGCCCAGATTTAAGCTCTGAATTCATTGCCAAAGGGTGTGGTTACAGCAGTTAGTATAACTGGGTTTAAAAAAGGTTTGGATAAGTTCCTAAGAGGAATAATCCATAAACTGCTATTAATTAATAAACAATAGCAGCTTGAGATTTAATATTTGGGTACTTGCGACTTGGATTGGCCACTGTTAGAGACAGGATATGGGGTTTGATGGACCCTTGGTCTAACCCAGTATGGCAATTCTCATGTTCTTAATAATACCACCTTAACATTTCTTTTCAATAAAAACAGTTTACAGCAGCAGTGATATCCTATGCATTTGGCATGAGTCTGGGCACTTGAAATCCACCTTGTTAATGAGGGTACACAAATGCATATCACATCTGTTGACTGTATTCCTGTGATAGAAGGGGGTACAACATACACATCATATTATTTATGTGCCTACAAGCTATCAAGCTTTCTAAAATTTTGCTTTGATGGAGCACTAACTACCAAATATGAACGGCAAAGTATTTTACTTATAAAGTGCACAGATCATTTATGAAAATATCTTCTAAATACAAATTTCAGCTTTGCTTTCCAAGTTTTGGGCTCATCCTGTAACACAATTTAACCATCTGCCACTTAGCAGATAAAAAGTAGCTTTGCCCAGCCTTGCTCCATAATTACAATGTTGCTATGTTTTTTTATCCTAATGTAAAAGTCAGCTCCTTTATAGCCAACATCAAAAAAATCCTCTTTATTACTTATCAAGATGACTAAAATTAGAATCTAACTTCAGGTCATAATTTTGAACTGATGTGGGATATTTTAGTCAGATTATCTTTGTTGAATACTCATCTGCTATCACATACATACTAGTCTGACAAGCAGCATATATAATTGAGAACAAAAACACCCATTTGCATAAACAAACATATGATAATTATTCTAAATATTAGTTGCTACAGAAAAATAGTCAAATTATTTTCCCTGTTATGAGAACACATACCAAAAATTTCCCATGAGGACTTTCGCAAATAAGTCATTTATGACTGACCTGTGATCAGATTTAACATGGCCTTTAAAATTAAATCATCAGTTGAGATCTTGTCACTCTAAAGATAACATAGCCCTGTTCAGACTTCATGCCACTGTGATATGCAGAATTAAACATAGCAGATTTAGTAGGTGCCAGCCACGCAGGAAACTTTAAAGCAGCAATCCACATGAATTTGTTATTTTAATTAGCTGAGACAGTCAGAAATTATGTATAATGTTATCACACATGTACTTCAAAACAAACTGAAATGTTTATGTTTATGTTAAGACACACATTGGAAAAGATACATAATGTATGTTTTCTTTTTTGTCAGGCATAAGGCTTCACCAAGAAGAGTGCTTTGTATGAAATGAAGTTATACAAAAAACATTCTTGCAGTGGTTCCCAACCTATGGTCTGCAGACCCTTAGGGATCCATCAGACCATAAAAGAGAAGCTATGCAAGGTGTGTGAGGAGAAGAGAAAGCCTGAGTCACCAAAAAAAAAAAAAAAGAGAAACCTGACAGGCTGCTGCGGTCACCATCCTATAGTCACCAGCTCACCCCAGCCCACCAGCAGCCAAAAACTAAAGGAGGCCGCAGAGCTACCAGCGCATCCCCATCCCACCGGTAGCGCGAGTGAGGAAGCAGCCATGGGACCCACCCCCTCCTCTGTACACTGCAGGAAAAATAGAGAGAAAGCATGCATGTATGAGAGATTGCTACGTGTGTGTAAGAGAGAAAGTACACACATGTGCATATGAAAGAAGGGAAAGGCGCAGTGACTAAGAGAGAGGGAAGGCATGTGTAAGAGCATGTGAACATGTGAATGAGTGTGCATGATTGTGAATGTGTGTATGCGTGAAAGGCATGTGTGCAAACATGTAAGAGGCATATGTATGAACGTGTGTAAGAGTGCTTGTGTGAACGTATGAGCGCACCTGAGTATAAGAACATGTATGAAAAAGTATCTGTGAACATGCGTGCAAACGTGTGCATAAGAGCTCACGCACTTGTGTATGTAAATGTATATCTATAAGACACGTGCGTGTAAACGTATATGTATAAGACAGTGCACACACGTGCGTATAAACGTGTATGAGAGGCAACATGAGCAAGAGAGAAAATTGTGTGCGAGAGAGAGAGAAAGCATTTGTGTGTGAGAATGAATATGTGCATGTGTATGCGTACGAGAGAGAGGAGAAAGTTTCTGCACCTCCCCCCACCCCTATTAATCCACAGCAATCTCAGGGTGACTGGAAATCAAGAGTTGCCAGGAATGGAGAGTGGGGAACTTGAAAATCCTTATTAGTTTCAGATTTTGGCTATTTGATGTGTCTATTTTGAAATATTTTATTGGCATTTGAGAAATTAAATAATTTATGAGTTTTTAATTTATGAGTATTTAATTATCAGTTTTGAAATGTTCTTTTTATTAGTATGGTTTTACTCTATTATTTTTAATTTTATAATTGTATTGTTTGATGTTTTCATTGTGCATTTGTCCTGGTTTGGGGAGCTGAATCCCGAATGAGTTTTTCCCAAAATTTCAGGAAAAATTTGTTTTCGGGTTAGTGCGCGCTAAACCGAAATTCGGGTTCTCCCGAATTTAAATGGCCCGAATCGTGGCAAATACAAAATTTCCCAAGGCGGGCAGAAAAAGCCCAAACCAAAAGGTTCAGGCTTCGCACATCTCTAATGTTTTATGAGGAATGGCAATGTTTCTGGATTTCCATTGTTGCACTGCAAACAGTCTGGTTTCTTGCGGTTTCCAGTTCAGTTTTTATCTGCACATTTGTATTTATTCTGTATTTGGCAATGATCTGTCTGTGTTCCTCATGTAGACTTAGGTGAGGAATTCTGCTAACATGTAGTTTCTGTATAGGGATCTATAGCAGCCTAACATGCTCTGTTTTCCTAATAGGAGACCTATTGGTGTTATAAGATCTGGGGCAGTATCTGCAGTGTTGTATTTTCATAGGTAGGGTTATTACTTTTTCAGTCTGGCAGTTTGGGTAGGATGCTGCAGGTTTCCTAGAGGTTCTGAGTACTTTTTTTGCAAGATTTGGTATTAAACAATGTTCCTGGTAAGGGATGGATTTTGTGTTGTTACTGAGGTCACATCAAAATTTGCATATTATTCTTTTATGATGAGTGTGAAGGGGAAACATCCTTGTCCTGCACTGCACCCTTTGTTAGGAAAGTTTCTATGATTGCAGGGTATTGCAGAAATTGAGGTGCATGTTTTATATTGATTCTGTCCGACTCCTATCTATAACAGAAGAATTTTGATTAATACTCGAATAATTGTAGTTGTACTTTTACTAGATGGTTAAAACAGGCCAGGGGTTTCTTTATTTCTTAGAAGGTTCTTCTATCTAGAGATGCCACTGGCAGGCATGTTTAGCACCTTGAGATAATGGTGCAAAAGGTTTGTGACGGTGTCTCTTGTTTTATGAGCGGGGGTCTCCTCTCTCTGCATGTATGGAATCTGGTATCAGGCAAGTGTGGTGAGAGCAAATGGACCCCTGCCAACATTGAACTAACAGGGTGGTTTCCCTGTCACAGGTGATTTTCTTAAAAAACAAAATACATAAATCAAATGGGGAGAGGTGGGAGTTGGGGAGAAAAATATGTGCATCAACCCTCCTCCAACTTCTCCCTTTTAGTGATGTGGGCTTATCTCAAACATCCATCCCCTCCACTCTCCCTCTCCCCTGCCCGTCCATCCCCACCACTCTCCCTCTCCCCTGCCCGTCCATCCCCACCACTCTCCCTCTCCCCTGCCGGACCATCCCCACCACTCTCCCTCTCCCCTGCCCCTCCTCTGCCAGTCCATCCCCACCACTCTCCCTCTCCCCTGCCCCTCCTCTGTCGGACCATCCCACCACTCTCCCTCTCCCCTGCCCCTCCTCTGCCAGACCATCCCCACCACTTTCCCTCTCCCCTGCCCCTCCTCTGCCGGACCATCCCCACCACTCTCCCTCTCCCCTGCCCCTCCTCTGCCGGACCATCCCCACCACTCTCCCTCTCCCCTGCCCCTCCTCTGCCGGTCCATCCCCACCACTCTCCCTCTCCCCTGCCCCTCCTCTGCCGGTCCATCCCCACCACTCTCCCTCTCCCCTGCCCCTCCTCTGCCAGTCCATCCCCACCACTCTCCCTCTCCCTCCTCCAACCCATCCACACCACTTTCTCTCTCGCCCCTCCACCAGTTTATCCCCACCAGTTTGACTCTCTCCCCCCCTACCAGTCCATCCTCATCAGCTTGTCTTTCTTTCTTTCCACTAGTCTATTTCCAGTTTTCTCTCTACACTAATCCATTTCCACCAGTTGATCCCAGCTAATCTCTCTCTCCCTCCATCAGTCCAACTCTGTCAATGTTTCTCTCACTCTCTCTCTCCCTCCAACAGTCACTCCAGATTCAGAGAGATCCAGCTGCGTGGCTACCTGTAGTTACACTACATAAATTACTACGAGTACATTCTTGCCCATTTACTGCTGGGCTTTGCAATTATACTTTTCATTTATTATCAGTAAGCATTATTTAATACATTTTATATATTGTGAATCAGTCTGGTGGGCCTATAAGTGCTTCTTTTGCTAGTACATTAATAACCTCTATATAGGACATATAACTGCAAGTAAAAATGAAAAAGAAGCATGTGGGGATCCATGAAAATTTTGAGGTTGAAAAGGAGTCCTTGTTCCCAAAAAGGTCAGGAACCCCTCCTTTAAAGAATCTATCCTACAATATAGCTCTTCTCAGATAGATTCCCAACGCCTTTTCACCTAAGAAGTCTGGCTCTTTGTCTGGGCCTACATACAATTTAATAGGAAATAACTAAGATTCCTCAATAGCTAATTTTTGTTATTATATTTCAAGGGATTAATCCCTAATCCCTTCAAAGAGATTGGTTTATTCCCACTGAAACACAGAGCAGATGGAAACCATAAAACATTCAAAATACAAATAAAATAATTGAAACCACCTTGTTCTGGAAGACTAGGCATCTAACATTTCACATAATTTATGGCTGTTATACATGAAAACATTAAGAAATAACACAGTATTATCAATATCTCATTAATCTAATATGTACAAATCATACAATGACGTTTATTGCCTTGTAAAGGCAGCTCAGACCCTCTCCGCTACACTACTGAAGCACAGTGGAATCCACCCTTTAAAAAGTGAATGTTAAAAAAGTAAAAATAATAATAATAATAATAATTGATAGTTTCAAATGACCAGGTAGACGAGAAAGCTGAAAAGAGGAGAAAAAGCCACACAGAAACGTTGACAGACAGGGAGTTCCTATTTTACATGTCACTTTTAAAAGTAGTTTTAAAAAGAACTCAAATGCAAAAATATATATTTATAGATAGATTATTCCTCTGGGAAAAGCTCACCTAAAAAAGTAAGAAGAAGAAATGTGAAGTACCCAACAAGTTGCATGAAGCAGCCCCGGAAAACGCACTTTTACTCCATTTGTCACCATTATGGACCAGCATTTGCTAAAGGGAAGGAGCTCCGGCTTCCTCAGCAGTTTGCTTTCAGAGGGGAAGCGCAGGGGGGGTTTGGGGGGCAGCTGTGGCGACTCCCCGGAGGGTACAGAGAGGAGGGACTCCAGGGCACGCAAGCTACAGAGAGAGCCGGGGGGGGAGAGGCACCGGGACAACCTCTGTCTACCCCCGGGGCACAGAAACAACTTCAACCACTAAAGAGGGGAGTGGGGGGGGGGGGGCGGACTCCCCAGCACCAACGCCTCGTCTTACCCGCACGCCTGCGGCTCCCCTTTCCTTCTCGCTTCAGCCGCAGAGGTCACTCCCGCCCCATGTTTTCACTTCAGCCGCTTCCTGCCGCGGGTCCTCTTCTCCATGTCCCACCTGCGTGTCTGTCTGTCCGCCCTTCCTCTGCCCGCGCAACCCAGCCTGCTGCCACTGCTAAGGTGAAGCCCCGCCCCCCCCCCCTTACTTTACCTCCCTGCGCGAGCCGCGGATCAGGCTGCCGAGCTGGAGGGGAGGGAGCTGCGGGGGGAATCAACCTAACCTGCTGGGTTTGGGAATTGTAGAATCAGGGAGGTGGGAAGGGGATAGGGAGGGACGCGCCTTGGTTGGCATGGCAACCGGCCGCGGCCCAAAAGGGAGGGAACAGCTCTGGAGGTTCGCACCGGGCGGCTGCAGCCACCCCGAGGACAGGGCTGGGAAGGGCAGGGAGAGGAAGGGTCACGGAAGGGCGCAGCTCTTAGCATTAGTTTACCAGTTTGTTTTTGCTAAACGCTCCAGTTAACTTTAATTTGGAGAGTTTGTTTGCGCTTCTTGTTTTGAGATTTTAATAATAGAAATTAATGCTTCTTCCAAAAAACGTTTCCTCGTTTTTATCTTTAAAAATTCGTCTCATTATGATGTAAAAATAAACTTGACAAGACCTTATATGCACATTTTTTGCTTTCAAATCTGTTTTAAAACTGGAACTACAAGTCCAGGGAGAAATGAGAGCAAAACTGATTGAATCGATCTGTCCCCTTTTTTGACCTGGAACAATCTAGTCTCACACACCTCCCCCATCCCACCTCACCCCAGTAAAAAAAAATATATACTTTGTATATTTTTGCATGCCGGTCCCTATACATTGGTGGAAAAGTTGTAATTGGTTGAAGGCAGCAAAATATGATTTGTATCTTTTTTAAAGAATTGCATTACAGGGAAATGGGGAATAAAGAAAAGACATTAAGAAAGCATTGCTGTATATTCTCATTTTATTTTAAAAGCCAACTGAATGTTTTGCATGAATCACTCATCAGATACGTCCCAGCCGTGTATTTGGTGTTCGTAGAGATTTGTTTATATAAAGCGTCAGTATTTTTAGCATGCTTTGTGTTGTCATGCCTGTGGACTTGCTTGGTAAAATGTGAAACTGGTTTCTTGTAGTGCATTAATGTCATTGCGGCTTGAAAACTGTTTAAAATGTTCAGCCGCTATACAGTTTAAAGTAAATCATCAGGGCAGTAGAGTTCACCAAACTCCCCTTTCCTAACCCATCTCCCTCCCACATCCTTTATCCTGCCAAAATAAAACAGACGAGCTGGGTGGCCCTCACTCTGTTGTTAAAATTGTGTGGGACTATTTTTACCCTTTACCATCTGTGGTTTAGGCAGAAGAACCAAACCTAAGATTTAACTGGTTTTTTCTTACGCACAGTTAAGTGCTGGATACTTTAATAATTAAACATGTGACACATCAGTTATACTCTTTGCAGCCATGTTGACTCTCTGTATACTCGGGGTCCCTTTAATTAAGTGAAGTGATTCAAGTATGCATTGAAAGAACGGTGCCTTTTTTAACAACTATCTTTCACTCTGAAAATGGTTATTATTGACTGATTTATACTAGAACTGAAAGCAAAACTATGGAGCCTGGGCGGATAAGATACAGTGGGCCATATGCACAAAGCATTTTTCTCAAACTGGGTTAAAATGTTAGCAATCTTGTGCCTTATATGTTGTATGCGACCTTCACATTCAGGACTGCAATAATTAATTCTTTGCACTGTGACCTTGCTCTAAGGAAATCTAACAGAGTTCAAAATGTTTGGGGTTGGAAAATGGCAGATTATTCTCATGAAAGCAGAAGCATGGCGTACTTGCTCTAATTTGACAAAATGTATTTATTTATTTATTTATTTAACATTTTTCTATACCGACCTTCATGAAAAGATTCATATCAAACCAGTTTACATGGAACTTAGCGACTAACTAAATAACCATATAACATTCAAGAAGGCCAAAGCACAGTTACTGCTCACTGTTTGGAAATATCAGCTTTCTGGTGGTGTCCTTTCATTGTGTGCTTTTTGTGTTTATGGTACCAAAGGTAAGTTTGGCTTTCCACATTACCTTGCATGCTACAATGCCCTGCCTCATTCCAATTGTGAAGTTATCGATCATGCAAGGCCAAATGGGCTATGGCATTACAATGAAAGCTGCGAGTATGCTGGTAAGCACGACAGCCAGAGGTAAAGAAGAAGCTCCTTACTGTGGGCCTTCACTATTGCCTCTTGTTGCCTTCTTCACACACCATACTGTTTGCTAACTCCTGCTGACATCTGCCTTTATGTGACCTGCGTCATGCTCAACACATTATATAGTGTCCATGTACAGCTTGGGTCGTGTAAAGGGGGAATATGGAGCCATCATGACCCAACAGTTTATCTTCTGCCCCCTTCTGTCAGGAGTGCAAGGGTATGTGACCACATATAACAAGGAGATAGAACTTGGGGGCTAGAGTAGCCAGGAAGTAGAAGGACAGCAAAAACCAGAGGTTAAATACATATGTATATACTGGTACTGGACCGAGAGTCTAGTCAGTTGGGCTGAGTCTGGTTGAGAAGTATGTTGATATTTTAGAAATTAAGGGAAGGCTTGGAGGAAAAGCCAAGTCTTAAGTTTTTTTTCGGAAGGTTAGAAGGCAGGGTTCCAATCTTAGGTCAGACGGTAAGTTGTTCCAAATAACGGGGGCCGCTGTGGAGAATGCAAAATTGAGTGGCAGGCCACTGTGAGCCTTTATCCATCTGGCTAAATGCCATGATCATACTAAGACATTTGTTACTATAGACAATGGCTTTTTTTTAGTTGAAGTTCAAAATTTGTCATTATTTCTTAATGACTTTGTCTGGCACTTTTCACAAATGATTCATACTTAACCTCTACCTATAGAATGTGTTTCAACAGCAGTGTGGATCTTGGGTTGGTGCCTTCAAGTCTTGATGATGTCAGTAGTGACATCTAGTGGTAGAAAGTGTGAGCCTTACAGTGAGCATATGCCTTTCTTCCAACATATTTATCTTTGCTTTTTCCTCAGCTCTGAGCTGGGCTGTAGCCTTTTTGTGCTCCCTGGTGCAGAAACCAGTAGAGGCAATATTTTTCTATGAGGGGAAAGCTTCTTTATTCAAGTAAGTTCACCCTCTGAGCCTGGTCCACAAAACTGGCTACATGGCCATTTTCAAACAATGTGCAGTGAAACGTTTGGACTCCCAGCTCCTGGGAACATTTTATGTACCTTATTTGGGGTTACATTTGTGTAAAGTTTAGTTTACAAATATTGCCATTTTGATTTAAGAAGTCAAAACATGTAACTGCTTTGATGTCCTTTCAGAGGAGCACGTACAGTGACTGATTTAGGTTTTTGCCTCCCTAGACACCATTGGTGTTGTCAGCCCTCCTCCACTCCCAAAGAAGGTCAGACAACAGGGAGAAGATCTAAGACACAGACTCACAAATGGCTACAGCAGGACTTGGAAAATGCTGAAGTTACACTGACAAATATTTCCATCTTTTATATTAGTTTATAAAAAATAGTTTTCCAAACTTGCTTGTGTCTATATCATTTATTTTGTTTTTATTGCATGAAGAAAAGAATCAGTATAGGGAGGAGATCTCAGGGCTGGGGAGAAGAGAAGGAGCAGGGGAGAGGACTGGGGATTAAAGAGAAGGAGAGAACTGGAGACAGAGGGAGAGGTAAGAGAGAGAATGCTAGGGATGGGGAGAAGAGGAGATGGAAATAATTGAAGAAGGAGGGATTTGGATTCTGGGATGAGGGAGAGGAGAAGGACCAGAAAAGGAAGGCTCTGCGAGGAGAGGTTGAATGCAGTATGCCAGGAACTAGGAGGAGAGGTAGGAAGGAAGGGAGGTTCCACAATCTGAGAAATAGCTCTGAATTGAAGCATAGAAGAGAAGGTGGCCCCACCCTGCTTTGGTCCTATCCAGGGGCTGATTGTAGGAAAATATCAGCCCCGGGGATTTTTTCAAAACCGGCCCACTAGCTATCTGACTCACTCATATGCTGTGCAGCACGTGCTTCTACAGCTCCCAAAAGCATACCAAGCCAATGGTTTGAGAGACACCATCACATCACCTGGAACCTGGCAGAACTGATACAAAAATCTCCCAACATAAATTTCATGTTTTCATAAATAACTAAGTAAAGCACATCCTAGACCAAGTGTGAACAAACTGAGCTGCAGTCCCACTTCTATCCATGCAATAGGTCAGTCTCTAAATGGTGCTGGCTGGCTGGCTGGCTGCCTGAAGGGGGTGCCACTTCCTCTTCCGGAGAGGTGTCCTCCCTTTCCTCACTCTCTGTCCCATTCCCCTCTCCCCTTCCTTCCGCCCCCCTTCTGCCCCTGCCCTAGCAACTCCCTTCCCCTGTGCCCTCTCTGACTATCCCTAGCCTGCCCTACTCCTCCCTTTGAACTGCCCTGACTAACCCCTTCCTCCTTCCGCATCCTCCTATCACTTCCCTGCTGCCTTTCTCTACTCTTGTGCCTGTCCCTAGTCCTACTCCTTCCCCTGCCACTCCTGCCCACATCTGCCCCTTCCCTCTCCAGACCCCTCCCCTCCTATCCTTACACCTCTTCTCTCCTCTCTAGTCAGCACAGCAACTACAGAGTTGCTGTGCCGACTAGATGAAAGAAACCTGCTCAGCGTGTCCTTACTACAGAGTTGCTGTGCTGCCACACACAAGGAATTTATTTATTTATTTAACACTTTTTTATACCGACCTTCATAGTAAATAAACCATATCGGATCGGTTTACATAAAACAAGGGTATAACAGAAGCAATAAATAAAAGTAATTAACAAGAGAAGAGAATAAGATAAAGTTACATTTAACAAGGAGTAAAAAACTTGGGAAGCTTAAGAGCTGGAAGGAAGTTAAAGGCCAAAAAATAATTAAAGAAGCATAGTCCAAAAGGAATTTGGATTAATGCAAAAGATGCTTTATTCAGTAAGTGCCAGAGTTCTTCGTTTGAATGGATGTAGGACTTTAATCTTCTACGTCCAAGTGAGGAAAAAGAAGACTAAGGGTTGTCTGGAGGATCATCGAAGGCTTGGTGGAATAGCCACGTCTTAAGTTTTTTTCTGAACGTAATGAGACAGGGTTCTAGTCGGAGGCTTGAAGGAATGTTGTTCCAAATAGATGGACCTGCTATTGAAAAAGCTCGGTCTTTGGTCGAGGAAAGGCGTGAGGCTTTAGTTGGGGGGTAATTCAAAGTACCTTTATGATTATCTCTAATTGGAATGGTGTTCTGTGAAGCATTTTCATGCAGCACACTAATAAGAAGCCGTCCTTGAGGCTCTGCTCCTATTACGGGCTGCTTTAAGTAGCCTACAATCACTTTCCAGCTGCTGCCTCTTGTTAGGCTGTCCCGTCTCCTGCTCCATGCTGCTGGATGTCATCTCTTCTCATCTCCTGCAAGTGCTGCCTCCATGTTGCTGGGTCTCCTCCTGGACCTCCTGCCTCCATGCTGCTGGCTCTTGTGCTGCACCTGCTGTGGTGATGCTACACTCTGCGATCGTGCTTCTGCTGCCTACATAATGAACCGTTTGATCCTGCTCCTGCTGCCTACATAATGAACTTTGCTGCTGTGGCCCTTAGACTGTCCCCTTTGAGTGCACTCTTTCAACATGAACTGTCTGGGGCCTTTACATTGACAGCACATAGAAGTGCTGCATGTAGCTGTTTATTTATTTGTTTGTTTGTTTATTTATTTAATAGCTTTTATAAACCAGTATTCATAGGAACATCATATCGGTTTACAATGAACATAAACGTAGTACTTGGAACAGGGTGCATAGAATTTGGAGGAGGAGGACAAGGAACTAGGAGGGGGTGGGGAGGATACAGGCTTAATAATAATAGCGAATATAGTTAGAAGATAGTAGGGATGTGAATCGTGTCCTCGATCGTCTTAACGATCGATTTCGGCTGGGAGGGGGAGGGAATCGTATTGTTGCCGTTTGGGGGGGTAAAATATCGTGAAAAATCGTGAAAAATCGTTAAAAAAATCGAAAAATCGAAAAACCGGCACATTAAAACCCCCTAAAACCCACCCCCGACCCTTTAAATTAAATCCCCCACCCTCCCGAACCCCCCCCAAATAACTTAAATAACCTGCGGGTCCAGCGGCGGTCCGGAACGGCAGCGGTCCGGAACGGGCTCCTGCTCCTGCATCTTGTCGTCTTCGGCCGGCGCCATTTTCCAAAATGGCGCCGAAAAATGGCGGCGGCCATAGACGAAAAAGATTGGACGGCAGGAGGTCCTTCCGGACCCCCGCTGGACTTTTGGCAAGTCTCGTGGGGGTCAGGAGGCCCCCCACAAGCTGGCCAAAAGTTCCTGGAGGTCCAGCGGGGGTCAGGGAGCGATTTCCCGCCGCGAATCGTTTTCGTATGGAAAATGGCGCCGGCCATACGCGTATGGCCGGCGCCATTTTCCGTACGGAAAATGGCGCCGGCAGGAGATCGACTGCAGGAGGTCGTTCAGCGAGGGTTCCGGCGCCTCGCTGAACGACCTCCTGCAGTCGATCTCCTGCCGGCGCCATTTTCCGTACGAAAACGATTCGCGGCGGGAAATCGCTCCCTGACCCCCGCTGGACCTCCAGGAACTTTTGGCCAGCTTGTGGGGGGCCTCCTGACCCCCACGAGACTTGCCAAAAGTCCAGCGGGGGTCCGGAAGGACCTCCTGCCGTCCAATCTTTTTCGTCTATGGCCGCCGCCATTTTTCGGCGCCATTTTGGAAAATGGCGCCGGCCGAAGACGACAAGATGCAGGAGCAGGAGCCCGTTCCGGACCGCTGCCGTTCCGGACCGCCGCTGGACCCGCAGGTTATTTAAGTTATTTGGGGGGGGTTCGGGAGGGTGGGGGATTTAATTTAAAGGGTCGGGGGTGGGTTTTAGGGGGTTTTAGTGTGCCGGCTCACGATTCTAACGATTTATAACGATAAATCGTTAGAATCTGTATTGTATTGTGTTCCATAACGGTTTAAGACGATATTAAAATTATCGGACGATAATTTTAATCGTCCTAAAACGATTCACATCCCTAGAAGATAGTGGATATGGAAATATATATAAAACTAGGGATACTTTACAGCACTACTGTAGCTTTTGGGATGCCACTTCCTCTTGCTATATTCTTAGTTGTAATCATGATTGTGCCCAAAGGATAAGATGCAATGCCTGTATATGTAATGATGTCATTTCAATCTATTAATGTACACGTATACATTGAATGTGCTGTTCATGAAATGTACATTGTTTTTTGCTATTTGCTATCTTGTCCTTGCAGAATGTGATTACCTAAGACATTGCCATAATTTGAAACAGTGCACTACACGTGTTTACTAATAAAGTGCTCACTGTTTGGAAATATCAGCTTTCTGGTGGTGTCCTTTCATTGTGTGCTTTTTGTGTTTATGGTACCAAAGGTAAGTTTGGCTTTCCACATTACCTTGCATGCTACAATGCCTTGCCTCATTCCAATTGTGAAGTTATCGACCATGCAAGGCCAAATGGGCTATGGCATTACAATGAAAGCTGCGAGTATGCTGGTAAGCAAGACAGCCAGAGGTAAAGAAGAAGCTCCTTACTGTCGGCCTTCACTATTGCCTCTTGTTGCCTTCTTCACACACCATACTGTTTGCTAACTCCTGCTGACATCTGCCTTTATGTGACCTGCGTCATGCTCAACACATTATATAGTGTCCATGTACAGCTTGGGTCGTGTAAAGGGGGAATATGGAGCCATCATGACCCAACAGTTTATCTTCTGCCCCCTTCTGTCAGGAGTGCAAGGGTATGTGACCACATACATTTGTAGCTTACACTCTAAACCAAATACGATGTGTACTTACTGAGTGTTCGAACACACTCTGAGCTGCTGGCTCACAAGTCGGGATGATGTGTGTTGGAGTACCATCTGCACTGCAGATGGTACTCAGGCCCTCTGGTGCTCAGGGGCCACCACCAGAGGGCCTAGAAGGGTGCTGCTGGCGCTGGGGACTAGGCTGCCTCCCACACTCTGGCTGCCACGGTTGTACTGGCATGGTTTGGGGGTCTGTATAATACGTGTAAGGTACGGCTGACCTTACAGGTAGCATGCAGATCCCAAAGGCAGCCCACTACAGACATGGCAGTCTGTCTGTGGAAGTCTGCCTGATCCACTGCACCAGCCGCACCCCCTCTTCGTCCTGGGTCTGCACCTGTGCAGATTCTGTACCACACACAGGACTCACTGCATCATCCTCCCTACTTGTCACACAGCAGCTGACACTGTTGCAAGAGTCACAAGTACACAGTGTAGTGAAACTGAACGTTTGGTTACTGTACAAGTGAAGCTCCTACAGTGTTTAACAAACAGTGGCCCCTCCCTTTGTAGGCAGATATAGGCGCACCACATATAGGTTTGCACACAAAAGATATTGTAGTTCAAATGGGCAAAAGACGGTAGACGTATGGTTCCTGCATCTATACAGCACAGAGAGAGTGATTTAAAACAACGGGGGCTGGTGTGGCAACCTCTATGTGAACTGTGCATGATATGAGCTACGGAGAGGTGCTAAACAAAGAACAGTGACAGAAAAAAAGGGACTCTGTAATAGGAATATCCCAACGCCTATGGCACGTGGCAAGCAAAGTTACAGCAACCCCTCCACCCACACGCATATACACAAAAACATGCACCAAGTTTCTCAGCACATGCAGCGTGTAACCAGCATATTGCTAAGCACTCATCTGAATAGACCCTATAAGTATAGCATTACCTAGTCCTTTACACTACCTGCTCCATGCATCACAGCATTCCCACATTCACTGGGCAGTTTCTTAACCAGCACTTCCTCCCTCCATGAAATCCCAAGCCTCTGGCCTAGGCCTAGGTGTGGGGAGGCAGCAGACCCCATAATAACAGCACTATCCAGCATACTCCAATTACTCGGTGCTAAAACATCAGTGTAGGTGGGAGGCCATGGTCAGAAGAGCAGCCAATGCTAAGTATAACTTTCAGATCGTACAGCATACGGGATGTGTCACCATGGCCAACTGCACACCTCTGTCCCTCTGTGAACACTGTTTATAAATGTTGAGTGTACTTGTGTAAAATGAGTAGTAAAAGGGATCAGACCATTCCTACCGCTCTCCATATGCTGCCCTCTCAGAGGCACACCTTCTCCAGGGGGCAAACACTCAATCAATGCTGTGCAAAAGCTGTCTGTGCCCTATTTAAGTACACACACACTGTCTGCTAAGGGGTATTGGATGGCAGGGCCAAGGGAACAGCACCCACACTTACAGATTGAACAAGCCACACACAGCACGTCAGTCACCGAGTCACACCTCACTTATGTTAGCAGAAGGGACTACATGCAGAGGCATGCTCGGGGGGGGGGGGGGGGGCGAGAGGGACAGTCCACTCGGGTGGCAACAGGGGGAGGGGTGCCATAGCCGCTGGCAGGGAGGTCCTGCGGCAGCACAGAACAGTGATGTGGCGGGGGAAACCCCGCCAGCAAAAGCAAAGAGCTGCAGTGGTAGAGGCCAGCGGTGCCGCCGGCATTTCCTGGAACTGGCACGGTGGCAAAGAACAGGCCCAGCATTGCCGCCAGTGCTCCAGGAGCCAGCGGCAGAAGAACAAACCCTGCAGTGCCGCCGCCGGCCGAAGAAGGGAGAGATTAGCCCTGTGAGAGTAAGTGCCTGTGTATGAGGTTGTCTGTGTTTGTGTGTGTGTATATGAGGGTGTGTGGGTTTGTCTATGAGGGTGTGTGGGTGTATGTATGAGGGTGTGTGTATGTGTGTGTGTATGAGAGGATGCCTGTGTATGTATGAGACGGTGAGTGTATGTGTGCCTGTGGGTGTGTATGTGTGAGAGGGTGCCTGTGTACGGGGATGGGGGTGAGAGAGAGGAAGCGTGTGTGTGTGTGTGTTTGTGTGTGAGACAGGAATCCTGTGTGAGAGATAAAGAGGAAGCGTGTATGTGTGTAAGAGACAGAGGGAGCATATTTTATTTGTGTCTCTGTGTGTGTGTGTGTGTGTGTGTGTGTGTGTGTACCCCCAGTTCACGACAATCTCAGGGAGACAGCTATGGAGAGTGGAGGATTTTTTAAAATCCTTCTTCGTTTTATTTACTGGGTGTTATTTGATGTCTGCTGTTTTGAAATATTTTATTAATGTTAGAAAGTTTTAAAAATTTATACAGGAGCTTCTAATTATTGAATATTCATCAGCTGTTTTGAAATGTATATTTTTTTTAGTATGGTTTTACTATTCTGATTAATTTATATTTCTTGATTGTATTGTTTTGAGGATTAGTGATTTTCTGCTTTTCCATTGTTGCACTGCATACAGAATCTGGCTTGTGGTTTCCAGTTCAGTTTTTGTCTGCATGTGTGCATGTGAGAGAGAGAGAGAGAGAGTATATATGTGTGTTAGTGTGTGAGAGAGATATAGAGGAAGCATATGTGTGTGAGAGAGAGAGAGATGGAGGAAGCATATCTGTGTGTGAGAGAGGTATAGAGAAAGTGTGAGTGTGTGTGTGTGTGTGTGTCTCACATACACACATGCTCCCTCTGTCTCTCACCAAGAATGTATGTGTGTTTATGAGTGTGTTGCGACCGCGGGCCTTCGGATCCTGTTGCAAGAGTAGCCTACGGCTGGTGTTGAGAGCACAGAGGCACGGTCACTAGCTCATGGGAGAGCGTAAGCTCCTGAACCACGGCATGACTCAGGGAGGAGCCCCAAGGCACACCGTGGGCAGTGAGAGCATGCAAGCACGGGCGGAGCAGAAACAAGCAGGTCTGAAACTAGGGCAAGGAACTCAGAACAGGAACAAGGCAGGGTCAGCCCTCCGCTGGACCTGCATGCACCAATAAGACCCAGCAACACAATGCTGGTCTCAGGAGTAGCCCTCCGGCCACTCGGAAGCCCTTCTGGACCCATCGCTTGGGAACGACGAGTGCGTGAGGCCAGATGGAGGCTGAGGACTTGGAACTTGGAAGGACTCAGACGAGGACATGGAACTTGGAAGGTACAGGTGGGCACTGTCCCTCAGGGCGCCCTACACAGCCCCCCATGGGCTGGTCACGGACCACCCTATCCGCTTGCACGCCCTACACAACCTGGGAAGGCTGGTTGCAGACCACGCGGGAGCGAGACAAGCGCCAGAAGGGGATCCAACCAAACGAGGCTCCAATGACCGGAAACAGGAACCAGATCAATATGTATTTACCCTCTGGGTGGCTATCTGGAGGACTCGAAGAGCTGGAAGACTCGGAACTTGGAAGAATCAGAACATCAGGGCTTCAGGAACATCAGGACCTAGGGATATCTGGAACATCAGGATATCTGGAACTAGGACAAGGCAATAAAGGAGCTCCGAAAAGGAATGAGACAAGGAATATCAAAGATATGGAACGAAGAGCCATCTTAGACAAATGAAGACCACGGAGGTCCTTGACCGGCGAAGAAGAAGATGGACGACCATGGAATCCGGTACGAAGGCCCCGAGGAACAGGAACTGAGCCCTTTTATAGGGCTGAAACAGGAAATGGACTGGGGCTGACATCCGGTGGGGCCGCGGGCTTTTCCCGCTGCTGGCCCTTTAAAGAAATTGAAGAGGCACGCGCCGGCACCTAGGGGAGCCCAGAAGCGAGGCAGTAACCTGCTGCAAAGGCAGGCAATGATGGCGGTGTCTAGCCACGATGGAGAAGGCCGGAGGTGGCTTCCACGCTGCATGGGAGGTCCCAACGGCGGCACACAAATGGAGGCAGCGCTGACAGTGGCTTCCGGCCGCTTAAGGAACCCTGGCGGCGGTTTCCCCACTGCGGAGACAGTCAGCGGCAGCGGCTTCCCAGCCGCGAAGAGGAGATCCAGGCAATGGCCCAGGGACACGAAGACGGAGTCAGCGGTGGCAGTTTCCCACCGCATATGGCAGCGTTGGGACGATGGTCGGACATCCGGCAGCGGAGGCGGCGACCTATGGTGGCGAAGGCCACATCAACAGGGAACCAGTATCGTCGGAGTGGTGAGTGGAGGGCCTGTAGCGGGATGGGCTCCGTAAGCAGGATTGTAACAGAGAGGGAGCATATTTTGTATATGTGTGTGTGTGTGTGTGTGTGTGTGTGTGCATGCATGCCCACAGTCTACAACAATCTTAGGATGATAAATTTGGAGAGTGGGAGATTTTTTAAATTCTTATTAGTTTTAATTATTGGGTGTTACTTGATGTGTCTGCTGTTTTGAAATAAGAACATAAGAAATTGCCATACTGGGTCAGACCAAGGATCCATCAAGCCCAGCATTCTGTATCCAACAGAGGCCCAACCAGACCACAAGAACCTGGCAAGTACCCAAATACCAAGAAGATCCCATGCTACTGATGCGATTAAAAGCAGTGGCTATTCCCTAAGTCTAAGATTAATAGCAGTTAGTGGACTTCTCCTCCACAAACATATCCAAACTTTTTTTGAACCCAGCTACACTAACTGCACTAACCACATCCTCTAGCAACAAATTCCAGAGCTTAATTGTGCATTGAGTGAAAAATAATTTTCTCCAATTAGTCTTAAATGTGCTACTTGCTAACTTCATGGAATGCACCCCTAGTCTTTCCATTATCCGAAAATGTAAATAACCAATTCACATCTACTTGTTCAAGACCTCTATCATATCCCCCCTCAGCCGTCTCTTCTCCAAGCTGAACAGCCCTAACTTCTTCAGCCTTTCCTCATAGGGAAGCTGTTCTATCCCCTTTATCATTCTGGTTGCCCTTCTCTGTACCTTCTCCATCACAACTATATCTTTTTTAAGATGTGGCGACCAGAATTGTACACAGTATTCAAGGTGTGGTCTCACCATGAAGTGATACAGAGGCATTATCACATTTTCCGTTTTATTAACCATTCCCTTCCTAATAATTCCTAACATTCTGTTTGCTTTTTTGACTGCTGCAGCACACTGAGCTGACGATTTCAAAGTATTATCCACTATGATGCCTAGATCTTTTTCCTGAGTGGTAGCTCCTAATATGGAACCTAACATCGTGTAACTACAGCAAGGATTATTTTTCCCTATATGGAATACCTTGCACTTGTCCACATTAAATTTCATTTGCCATTTGGATGCCCAATCTTCCAGTCTTGCAAGGTCCTCCTGTAATATATCACAGTCCGCTTGTGATTTAACTACTCTGAATAATTTTGTATCATCCGTAAATTTGATAACCTCACTCGTCGTATTCCTTTCCAGATCATTTATAAATATATTGAAAAGCACCGGTCCAAGTACAGATCCCTGGGGCACTCCAATGTTTACCCTTTTCCACTGAGAAAACTGACCATTTAATCCTACTCTCTGTTTCCTGTCTTTTAACCAGTTTGTAATCAACGAAAGGACATCGCCTCCTCTTCCATGACTTTTTAGTTTTCGTAGAAGCCTCTCATTTCTTCTGAAAATCCAAATACCCTACATCTGCTGGTTCACCTTTATCCACATGTTTATTAACCCCTCCAAAAAAATGAAGCAGATTTGTCAGACAAGACTTCCCTTGGGTAAATCCATGTTGACTGTTTCCATTAAACCATGTCTTTCTATATGTTCCTCAATTTTGATCTTTAGAATAGTTTCTACTATTTTTCCCGGCACTGAAGTCAGGCTCACTGGTCTATAGTTTCCAGAATTGCCCCTGGAGCCCTTTTTAAATATTGGGGTTACATTGGCCACCCTTCAGTCTTCAGGTACAATGGATGATTTTAATGATAGGTTACAAATTTTAACTAATAGATCAGAAATTTCATTTTTGAGTTCCTTCAGTACCCTAGGATGCATATCATCTGGTCCAGGTGATTTGCTACTCTTTAGTTTGTCAATCTGGCCTACTACATCTTCCAGGTTCACAGTGATTTGGTTCATTTTGTCTGACTCATCACCCTTGAAAACCATCTCCGAAAGTGGTATCTCCCCAACATCCTCATTAGTAAACACGGAAGCAAAGAATTCATTTAGTCTTTCTGCAATGGCCTTATTTTCCCTAAGAGCCCCTTTAACCCCTCGGTGATCTAACAATCCAACCAACTCCCTCACAGGTTTCTTGCTTCGGATATATTTTTTAAAGTTTTTATTATGAGTTTTTGCCTTGCCAGGAAAGGTGGACACAGGAAACTGGGAACTGGTTGCAGAGGTGAAGACAAAGGCATTAGGACCAAGACATCAGGAACACGGAACATCTGGAACATCAGGACTCAGGAATGGAACCATGGAACATCAGGACATGGAGCAGGTGACAAAGGAGCTCTGACGAAGGACGAGACCAGGAACATCAGGACGAGGAGACCAGGAACACAGAACGAAGAGCCATCTAGTCAAGTGAAGACCACTGAAGACCTGGACTGGCAAGGAAGAACATGGACAACCATGAAGTCCGATCCAAAGGCCTCGAGGAGCAGGAAGTAGACTGAAGAGGACTTCCGAGGAGCCGCAGCTTTTCCTGCCGCTGGCCTTCACATACTTTCCCAATGTTGTCGTAGCTATCAACTGCACTCACATGGCTATTCAGGTTGTTCTTCTTCCACATGTCACGTGGCTATTCAGGTTGTTCTTCTTCCACATGTTGTCATCTGGGGCAAGCCTGCCGAGGCATCATGAATGCCTGTACAAGAATACTTGACACAAACCAAATGGCTTTAGGAAAGTTGACCTGATAAAAACAGGCATTTTTATTGGTCCAGGAAGGCCTGGTAAGTGTGTGGGTAATGTCTGGAGGTTTTATCGTGCACAATACGTGCAGCAATAATACCGTGCCCTGTGATACGGCCTCAATAATTACTTTTTGGCCATACCGCCAAGAAAAAAGGTGTAGTTATTTGCTGTGATAAAAACCCAAAATAACATACAATAAGGATCACGCTGTTAGTATTTGTGGGTTTGTGGGCCCTGGGCTGAGGTGAGAGATGGTACCACCCATGGGGAGGAGCCCTGTGAGCCTCATCGTCGGGAGGCGAGGTCTCAGCTGCTGGGTGTGAGGACAGCAAGTACTGGAGAGAGAGCAGAGAGAGAGGCACTTCCCGCGAAGCGGGGAGTGCAACAAGAGAGTCACACAGACACAGAGGTGCCACAGGGTCTGTGGACTGGGGTATACTCAAGAGAGGGGATTCCTCTGTAGAGATGATATGGCAATGATCCGCAGAGCGGGATACACCGATGAGGGTTCCTCAGTAGAGACAATACGGTAGTAGTCCGCAGAGCGGGGTACACTGATGAGGGTTCCTCAGTAGAAAGAATACGGTAAAGGTCCACAAGCGAAGTACTTACAGTGGAAGTAGTGATGGTTCCAGAGGGAGCCCCGGGGAATGGGGCAGGCAGAAGTCCTAGGCGCTCCATTTCCCTTCAGTGAAACAAGCCAGGCTTTCTGTGACACATGAATGTGCATTTTCTATTGCTGCACCATCAATCTGGAATACTCTTCCTTATTGGCCTACGTGGCCAACACGTGCCGCACAGATTTTAAAAAGCAGCCAAGTATGCGCACAAATCCAAATGGCAAAAAAATGGGTGGGGAGTGGGTGAAGTCTGGGCTGGACATGACAGCTAGGATCCGTAAGTAAAGACGTGCACGTACGCACTTATGTGCACAAGTGTGTGCCAGGGTGCCCTATAGAGTAACTTTACTTCTGCTATGGAGAAGATGGTGTAAGTAGAAAAGCAAAAAAAAAAAAACTAGGCTACTCAGTGGGGGTTTTAAGGGTCAGGGCAGGTAGGGTAAAAGAAAGGCTAGGTTGCAGGGGGGATAAGGAAGTCCTATCCTGTAACTGAGTGAACTGGGAATGGCCTGGGCAAATGGGTATTGACATTGGCACGCGTATCTCACAAAATCCCCTCATTTACGCCGTAGACACAGCATTTGCACACACCCATATAAAATTGTGCGCACATCCTGATGATTTTATAACATGTGCGCATATATGCATGTATATTATAAAATGGACACATCCATGTGCGCGCGCCGGCAACCACGCACACATGTGCACCCAGGGCCGGTGCAAGGGTATTAGGCACCCTAGGCGAAACGTCAGCTATGCCGCCCCCCCCCCCCCACACACACACACACACAATTAACTTACATTGTGCATTAATGAAAATAACGAAGTCTGTATTTATAACAGATCACTTATTTGACATTTTTATGGCATGTAAACCATTGAGATGATTTGTCTTATCGACGGTATAGAAACTCTTTATAAATAAATAAATAAAAATAAATAAAATAAACATAAACCAAAGCTATACTTGTTGCTCAAACAAAAAAAGCAGACACATCACATAATATTAAATAATTAAAATGGCAGTCAATCAAGAAAAATAAACTTAAAAAGCCATCTTTACTTACCCCCTCCAGCAGCTCTCTTACTCCTCTTCCATGCAGGCTGTAGCACACACCAGAAGCAGCAGTAGTGGCTAAGCTCTATACTCATGGTCCTCTTCCTTAATGCCCATGTCTCTCACACACACACACCATATCAGTCATGCCCCCATGACCAGTTTCTGTCTCTCACACACCAATCATCTCCCAAACAGTCTTTGGCACACACACACCAGTCACCTTCCTGAACAGTTTCTCTCATGCCATGCACACACAGGCTTCCCACTCCCGTGTTCCACTTACATATATGGGCTTCTCACTCTCATAATCACTTTCTTTCTCACACACATACCCAGAGTTCTCACTTCCATGCTTTTTCTCTCTTTCACACACACACACACACACACACACACTCACCAGTCTCACTCCCATGCTTTCTTTCACATACACCCCCACACCAGGCTTCTTACTCCCATGCTTTCTCACATACCCAGAGTTCTCACTTCCATGCTTTTTCTCTCTTTCACACACACACACACACACACACACATCCCTGACTGTCTCACACATCAGTCATCTCCTTGAGCAGTCACTTTCATTGTCTCTCACATATACACATACATCAGCTCTCTGACCAGTTTCTCTCAATCACACACACATGCTCTCCATCAAATACATTCTCTCACTTACACACAGACTCTCAATCACACGCAGGCAGGCTGGCTGCTTCTCTCTCTTTCTCTCACTCACTTCCTCCCCCCCCCCCCCCAGCACAAACGGTAGCTGCTCCTCCTCCTCCAGCCCCTGCAGGCCAAGAAGGAAGAATCCCAACGGCCGCAGGAGGCTCGTGCTGCTCTCTCCTTTCCCGATTACCGGCTGCTTCAGTTGCTCGGGGGCCGATGCTGCTGTCGCCGCTATTTTTTCACGCAGCACTTCTCTTTCTTCCCGCGCATCACTTCCTGTTCCGGTTCAAAGGGGGGGGGGCGGGAAGAAGACCAGCCGCGGATGCAACAGCTTTTTTTTTTTTTTTTTGCACCGCTGCCGTTCCCGCTGGGCTTGAACGTGCTGATAGCCCGGCGGCAACGGCAGCAGGGAAGAAAGAGCAGCGGGAGGGACCGGGAGCCACGCGAACCGCTGGGGGAGGTCAGATGGGTCTTTTGGGGCGGGCTGCCGGCAGCGGCTGTTTTATTTTTATCGGGGGGGGGGGGGGGGCGGCGGCTCTCTTAATTTTACCGGGGCAGTGCCGCCCCCGGGAAGCTGGCGCCCTAGGCGACCGCCTAGTTCGCCTAGTGCTTCCGCCGGCCCTGTGTGCACCTGTGCCAGAATGAAAGCTACCATCTATGAGCTTAGAGCGATTGAGTGTCCTAACAATTTAAGGCTCCACTAAAAACCTATTTGTTCGAACAAGCTTTTGCTTGATTGTTCTAAACCTAACATTAATTTTAAAATGCTTTTATTATTAAAAATGTATGTATGAAATTTTATTTTTATCTGATTCTTGATTTTATCTTGCTCTACTGTATATTATTTCATAATTTTACTGTCTGTTTGCCTGGTTTTGATATGCTGCTTGATTGTGCATATTGGCCTTATTGATTGTTTGTGTATATTGGCCTTATTGTTCTAATGCTGTGTTTTAATGTGTAGATTTATTTTGTAAGCTGCTGCGGGCCTCAGTATTAGTGACATATAAATGTGAATAAATAAAAAGTAGGGACAGATGTTCCCTGCTGGCTCCAAACATTCCAGATTGAGTAGCGTTAGAAAGAAATTTGGGAGCTGTTGGAAGCCTTTTGTGAACCAGAGAAATATATGTTAGTTTGTCACTATGTTTTTGGACAAAGGACACAAAGGCCATAAGAGAAAATGACAGATGTTATAGTCGCTTTTAAACACTCAATTCAGCCATACAGGTTCGGTGCCATACTAGCAGTGGTTGGCATGCATAATCACTGAAGAGCTCTGGACCAAGTTTCTCTGCTGATGGGAAAACAACCCGTTAAAATGGTCCTCCCTGCAGAAGATGACAAGACAATCTGTAGTGACTCAGACCAGGCTAAAGATGGATGAGTCCCGGCAAGGGTTGAGAAAAGAGGGAAAAAAAGGCTTTGGAGATTGACCCAAAGGAGTATACAGACACAGAATCCTTGACGGCGAGGAAGGGGATGTGTAGTGTTGTCATGAGGCTCCTCCATGTACCTCAAGGCTGCAGGGCTTGAGAGCTGGTGTGCTACAGAGGTAAATGGAGAGGGCATCTGAACCACATTTGCAATCCACATGCTCATATCTGGGAACTCTCCAGATTTGGCCCAGAGACTCCAGAATTCTAAAAGAATTATCAGGTCTCCGGGACAATTCCAGAAATCTCCGGGTGCTGCAGCAAAACTAATCTGCTTCGACCCGGAAAGAAGAAAGGAACGTCATTGGTCTTGCGCAGCTGAAAAAGAAGGAACTAGACAGTGATTTCTACCATCTCTGGACCTTTTTAACTCTTAACTTCGCTTCCTCGTGATGTCACCTGCTCCTGCACAGCCTGTTTCCTGTATCCAGCCACTTGCCCGCCCCATCCTGTTTGCCTTGGCCATCAACATTGCAATTTCCTGCCCATGCATCAAATGAGGATTAAGAAACAGGCACCGTCCACTTCTGCAGCACAGGAGGAGAAGGAAGAGGCTGCTGCTGCTCCAGGAGCCCACGTTAGAGTCTGCTGTTGCTAGTGTGTTTTGAAAGGGGGGGAGAGAGAATGAATGAGCATGTCTGTGAGAGTGAGTGAGTGTGTATTTGTGTAGGAAGAAGAGATCTGAGAGTGTATGTAGGTGAGTAGGAGAGAGCTGAGTGTGAAAGTGAGTGGGCATGTGTGTATGGAAGAGGGAGAGTGTGTGTGTTGGTGGGTGAATGGCATAAGAACATAAGAACATAAGAAAATGCCATACTGGGTCAGACCAAGGGTCCATCAAGCCAGCATCCTGTTTCCAACAGTGGCCAATCCAGGCCATAAGAACCTGGCAAGTATCCAAAAACTAAGTCTATTCCATGTTACCATTGCTAATGGCAGTGGCTATTCTCTAAGTGAACTTAATAGCAGGTAATGGACTTCTCCTCCAAGAACTTATCCAATCCTTTTTTAAACACCGCAATACTAACTGCACTAACCACATCCCCTGGCAACAAATTCCAGAGTTTAATTGTGCGTTGAGTGAAAAAGAACTTTCTCTGATTAGTTTTAAATGTGCCCCATGCTAACTTCATGGAGTGCCCCCTAGTCTTTCTACTATCCGAAAGAGTAAATAACCGATTCACATCTACCCGTTCTAGACCTCTCATAATTGTAAACATCTCTATCATATCCCCCCTCAGCCATCTCTTCTCCAAGCTGAAAAGTCCTAACCTCTTTAGTCTTTCCTCAGAGGGGAACTGTTCCATTCCCCTTATCATTTTGGTAGCCCTTCTCTGTACCTTCTCCATCGCAATTATATCTTTTTTGAGATGCGGCGACCAGAATTGTACACAGTATTCAAGGTGCGGTCTCACCATGGAGCGATACAGAGGCATTATGACATTTTCTGTTTTATTCACCATTCCCTTTCTAATAATTCCCAACATTCTGTTTGCTTTTTTGACTGCCGCAGCACACTGAACCGACGATTTCAATGTGTTATCCACTATGACGCCTAGATCTCTTTCTTGGGTTGTAGCACCTAAATTGGAACCCAACATTGTGTAATTATAGCATGGGTTATTTTTCCCTATATGCATCACCTTGCACTTATCCACATTAAATTTCATCTGCCATTTGGATGCCCAATTTTCCAGTCTCACAAGGTCTTCCTGCAATTTATCACAATCTGCTTGTGATTTAACTACTCTGAACAATTTTGTGTCATCTGCAAATTTGATTATCTCACTCGTCGTATTTCTTTCCAGATCATTTATAAATATATTAAAAAGTAAGGGTCCAAATACAGATCCCTGAGGCACTCCACTGTCCACTCCCTTCCACTGAGAAAATTGTCCATTTAATCCTACTCTCTGTTTCCTGTCTTTTAGCCAGTTTGCAATCCACGAAAGGACATCGCCACCTATCCCATGACTTTTTACTTTTCCTAGAAGCCTCTCATGAGGAACTTTGTCAAACGCCTTCTGAAAATCCAAGTATACTACATCTACCGGTTCACCTTTATCCACGTGTTTATTAACTCCTTCAAAAAAGTGAAGCAGATTTGTGAGGCAAGACTTGTGTTCCCTTGGTCCAGCGAAGGACGTACGTCCGGTCGCTGGAAGGCGAGGCCACGTCTGGAACTCTCGTGAGATGGAAGAACAGGAAATCTGGATGCAGGCGCCTCCTGCAGGTCGTGTGGTCCAGATAGCTGATGCCTCCTGCCAGTCGTAGGATCCGAGACGTCTCCGATGGGTCGTGGAAGATAAAGCTGAGCTGGCGCCTCCAGCAGGTCGTGAGATCCGAGACGTCTCCAATGAGTCGTGGAAGGTAAAGCTGAGCTGGCGCCTCCAGCAGGTCGTGAAATCAGAGATAAGAATAGCCCAGGCAAAACAAAGCCTGAGGAGCTCCAAAGCCGGTCCTGAGTTCGAAAGCCAAGGATTCTTCACAGCCGGTCCAGGAGTCGAGAGCCAGAGGGTACACCAGAGCCGGTCCAGGGATCGAGAGCCAGAGAATACACCAGAGCCGTTCCAGGGATCGAGAGCCAGAAGACACACCGCAGCCAGTCAGGAGTCAACACAGAGGATCAGACGCAGGAACCAACTCAGGAACAAACCAGGAGCCAAGAAGAAGTCTAGGCAAGGTCTGAGGTGCAGGCCTTGTCTTTAAATAGTTCCCACCAGCTGGCACACCAGAGGAGAGCCAATCCCGGCGCAGGAAGGACTCCTGCAGCAAATCCACTGCTGCCATGTAAGCCCCTGGAGGGGGCGGAGCCAGCGACCCGGGAGGGAGATGACGCCGTGGCCATGTTGCGCAGCGCGAACTGCGGCCCCGAGCCCTCGAAACAGCACCCCATCATCGGGAATGCGGCAGTCTGCCGCGCAGGTAAGGGACGGCTTCTGATCACGGCTTGCCGCTACCGCGATTCATAACAACTTGCCGGTAAAGCCATGCTGACTTTGTTCCATTAAACCACGTCTTTCTATATGTTCTGTGATTTTGATGTTTAGAACACTTTGCACTATTTTTCCTGGCACTGAAGTCAGGCTAACCGGTCTGTAGTTTCCCGGATCGCCCCTGGAGCCCTTTTTAAATATTGGGGTTACATTTGCTATCCTCCAGTCTTCAGGTACAATGGATGATTTTAATGATAGGTTACAAATTTTTACTAATAGGTCTGAAATTTCATTTTTTAGTTCCTTCAGAACTCTGGGGTGTATACCATCCGCTCCAGGTGATTTACTACTCTTCAGTCTGTCAATCAGGCCTACCACATCTTCTAGGTTCACCGTGATTTGATTCAGTCCATCTGAATCATTACCCATGAAAACCTTCTCCATTACGGGTACCTCCCCAATATCCTCTTCAGTAAACACCGAAGCAAAGAAATCATTTAATCTTTCTGCGATGGCCTTATCTTCTCTAAGTGCCCCTTTAACCCCTCGATCATCTAACGGTCCAACTGACTCCCTCACAGGCTTTCTGCTTCGGATATATTTAAAACGTTTTCACTGTGAGTTTTTGCCTCTACAGCCAACTTCTTTCCAAATTCTCTCTTAGCCTGTCTTATCAATGTCTTAAAGGTGTAAATGGACATGTGAGAATGAGCAGTGAAAGTAAGTGTGAACATGTAAGAGTGTTTATGAGAGCAAATTTGTGAGCATCCGGTTCCACTGTACAGTTGCCCTCCCCCAGTTCCCCCCCCTCACACACACACACACACACACACACACACTAATCCATGGTAATCTCAGGGTGACTGGAAGTCAAAAGTTTCCAGGTATGCACATGCTGGGGCTGCAGAGGAAACAATTGACAGAAGGGGCAAGGTGGCCAGAAGCAACCCTATTCCACTGTCTCTTGCCATTGTGTTGTAAAGTTAGATTTACAAGGAACAGAAGATTCATCTTTTGACCCAGGGGACTGGGGATTGTTCATTGCAGAGGCAGGAAAAAGTACAAAGAAGGTCCTGGCTGAACCTCCTTGGGCATGAAGTCCTGATCAACAAGTTCCAGTTTCTGATACATCTGGACGTGGGAGTGGCCATCAACCTGGCTGTGTTGAGTGGTGTGGGAGTGAGCCCTTACTGCTGTGGAGTAGTTAATGCAGCCTTGTAGGTGAACCTTCAAGGCCTATGTCGACAGATGGGGAACGTGCACTGAAGTGGGACAGATTGGAGCTTCACCCATACCAGCTGCCTCTCCCGAATGTTGAGCCCTAGGGTTCTGACCATCTGCAGGACTTCGGCTTGTCCCTAAGATAGTAGGGTAAGCAAGAGCCCAAGAGCACTCCGGGGTCAGGGCAGGCAGCAGACTGGAGATACCTGACACGGGCCAAGGGTCGAGGCAGATGGCAAGCAAGTGTAGTCAGTTTTGAGGCAATGGTCAGTTCCAGGCAGCAGGCAAGTGTGGTCAGGTCCAAGGCAATGGTCAGGTCCAGGCAGCAGGAAAGCGTGATCAGGTGCAAGGCAATGGTCAGTCCAAGTGGCAGGCAAGCGTGGCCAGGCCCAACGCAAGAAGTCAATATCAGGAGAACAGGCCGAAGGATGGATGAGGACAGACAAAGAGACTCTGGATGAGATGAGCTGGGCAAGGCAAGGCCAGATGAGACAATTTGGGCAAGGCAAGGATGGAACTCAGGAATGAAGGAGCAATACGCACTGCTCTAGATTGAAGCATCATTGTAGAGTGCGGCTGGGCTTTAAATAATAGGGATGTGAATCGTTTTTTGACGATTTAAAATATCGTCCGATATATTTTAAATCGTCAAAAATCATTAGAGGCGATATATAATAGGAATTCCCCCGATTTATCGTCAAAAATCGTAAATCGGGGGAAGGGGGAGGGGAAGGGGGAGGGCGGGAAAACCGGCACACTAAAACAACCCTAAAACCCACCCCAACCCTTTAAAATAAATCCCCCACCCTCCCGAACCCCTCCAAAATGTCTTAAATTTGCGTATTGCAAAATGGCGCCGGCCGTATGGCCATATTGCCGTATTGCAAAATGGCGCCGGCCATATGGCCGGCGCCATTTTTCATTACAGCAATACGATTCGAGTGCAGGAGGTCGTTCCCGGACCCCTGCTGGACTTTTGGCAAGTCTTGTGGGGTCAGGAGGCCCCCCCAAGCTGGCCAAAAGTCCCTGGGGGTCCAGCGGGGGTCCGGGAGCGATCTCCTACGCTCGTGACATCGGGGGACAGGAACCAAAATGGCGCCGGCGCTACCTTTGCCCTGTCATATGACAGGGCAAAGGTAGCGCCGGCGCCATTTCTATCAACGCACCTGTGGCCTGAGAGTGGAAGATCACACCGGGACCCCCCCCCCCCCCCCACTGGACCCCAGGTAATTTAAGACATTTGGGGGGGGTTCGGGAGGGTGGGGGATTTATTTTAAAGGGTCGGAGTGGGTTTTAGGGTTGTTTTAGTGTGCCGGTTTTCCCGCCCTCCCCCGATTTACGATTTACACAATATTTAAAAAAACAAAACCGCGACGATCCGATTCCCTCCTCCCCCCAGCCGAAATCGATCGTTAAGACGATCGATCACACGATTCACATCTCTATTAAATAACCAGCCATGCTGATCTCATCACCAGGTGCCAGGCTTCAGTGCCCGCCACAGAGCATATAACGGGATCAGCGGCACATGCACCTAAGGAGCAATGCACAGGGGCAGGGTAAGATGGTGTCAGCAGCACCTCTGCTGCATGTGAAGTTCACAGCATCCTGGGGTGAGTGCAGCCAGTCACCAGCGTACCCTGTGGCTGGTTAAACGTAACACTAGCAAATGTGTTATAACAGATGGGGAACTTTGGCCAGTAAAAACATACATGGGTGAATCTTCTTGGCTATATCAAAGTCCAAGCCAAATACAAGGAATAGCAGATGGCTCTACCTGTGTTCATAACAAACCAGGGGCAGGTTCTGCTTAGGAGATGTAGTTGGATGATAACATTCGGACTGTGAAAGCTAGCTTTACACATGTCTACATGGAGGGAACTACATTATTGTTATTCTTTGCTAATATAGAGCTCGATTAATCATTTTGCTATAAATTTCACAAGAATAACTCCCACGATAAAAAGGGGTGTGGTTAGGGTTATTTTCTTGATACTGCATAGCTATTTTACTGCAATATATGTTAAATTTATTGCACTTATGATATTTTACTGAAAGAGAGAAAGAGAGAGACAGAAAAAAGAGAGAGACTCTTTATAAGGCTCTCATATAAGTAAACTATATTTATACCATTGTAAGAGGGGCAACTAGTAACTTGGGGTGAGGTTTTGGTGTTGAGCTAGGTGTTGGGGGGCAGTTTTACATGCACAGTCAGGAAAAGACAGCACAGTACACATCAGTGAAGATTTGATGTGATTTGGAGTGAGGAAAGGTACACAAAGATGAGATTTGTACATTGTACTCTCAAACTAGCTTGATAGCAGCTAGGTAGAGAGTGCATCAAGCAAGGATGAGAGTACATTGAACAAATCTCATCTTTTTATAACTCCAAATCACATAAAATCTTCACCGATGTCTACTGTACTGTTCATTCCTCTGACTGTGCCTGTAAAACTGCCCCCCAAAACCTAGCCCACCACCAAAATCTCACCCCCAAGTTACTAGTTGCCCCTCTTACAATGGTATAAATAGTTTACTTAAATGAGAGCCTTATAAAGAGTCTTTCTCTTTTTCTGTCTCTCTCTTTTAGCCACTGGGGATCCTCTGTGTTTATCCTAAGTTTTATTTAATTCCATTACAGTTCTTGTCTTAACTTCCTTTACCAGGAGGGCATGCCATGCATCCACCACACTTTCTGTGAAGAAATATTTCCTGACATTGTTCCTGAGTCTACCCCCTCTGTGGAGACCCTGGATAAATAAGCACCCTGAGTTTGCAGGCGCAACTTCCCTGCCAGGATGTATACACAAAAAGTTAAAAATGAACTGCATCAGTAGGACAGGAGCAACTGGAGATCACTCCGGCCCCATTAGGAGCCAGATGCATGGGGCAGATGATGATATTGCTTTTGAAGGAAAAAAGAGGGAAACTAAAAGGTTATGAGGTAAACTGAAGAAGGGGGTGTCTCTCAGGCTCTGCAAGAGCAAACCCATAGCAAACGGCCTAAGAGAGGAGGTGTTAAAAGAACTGAAGCAGATAGAGAAAGCTAGATGATTCAGTAAATGTATTCACAGACCATAAAATGGCAGTTAATCCACTAGAATAAGGGGACTCATACCGTCTTCCTCATCCCCTAGACTTGCTTGCAAGATTAGTGCGAGGAGCGATGTACTGGAAAATGCAAATGAGGCAAGCCTGGCTATAGATTTGATTGGTGCCAGAGAGGAATACACTCTAGAGCAGGGCTTCTCAACCCTGTCCTGGGGACCCCACAGCCAGTCGGATTTTCAGGATATCCACAATGAATATGCATGGGATACATTTGCATACCACAGAGACTCGGTATATGCAAATGTATCTCATGCATATTCATTGTGGATATCCTGAAAACCCGACTGTTTTGGGAAGCCCTGCTCTAGAGGATTCAGCTGTTTACTTAAGCTCCCTTATGAAGTCATGGAGCAGCTGATGCAGGGACAGGAAGGAGGGGCCTTTTCATCTTGATGAATGTTTGACGATGGATCACTTACACCACGAACATTGGTTCTAGGTGTGGGAAGTCCTGATGAGGCTTTAAGGATCTGGATCTGTGTGGGGGGGTGGGGGGGGGGGGGGGGGGTTTGGCCCCAAGGAAGTGGAGTATTCAGCGTTGCAAATATTTGTACAAATTGGAGGCAGTTTTGAGATCCAAGCCCCCGACAAATGTGACCAAAGTGCAGATGTTTGGGGCCCTACACTTTTATTGTGGTTATTTTGAGGATGATTTTCAGTCTCCCTGTGGAACTTACAGACCTCACTCATTTTCTATGGGGAAAATGTCTTGAACTGTGGAGGCCTTAGGTAAATAAATATCCACGCAAACTCCCTGCCAAGATGAATGCACGGAAAATGTAAAATGAACTGCATCAGCAGGACAGGAGCAACTGGGGATCTCTCCTGTCCCATTAAGACCCAGAGACATGGGGCAGATGATGATAAGTGTGTGTGTGGGGGGGAGGGGGCAGTGTTATGGGTGGACTGAAGGCCTACACAGGGTGGGGGATAGGCAGACAGCATTATTGGCTATGGGGCCAGGGCTTCATTGGTTCAGCAAAAGGGTCGCAGGTCCAAGGTCAGAACAAAACAGGACAAAATCTCAACAAAGTTTCATTGAATTTTGTGTTGTTTCAGATTGGAAACAACACAGAACTAGACGAGACATTTTGTTGATATTTCCCTCTCATTTTAAAATGACAGCACACCCTTAGATCCAAGCCCTTTTTTGTTTGGGATCCACTTCAGGGTTTTTTAGTTGACTCAAAAAATTTCAAAATTCTCAGTTTTTATACATTGACTATAGTGCACAGGTGAGCAAACTACGGCCCATGGGCTACATCCAGTCTCCAGGAGGTTTGCATCCGGCCCAAGGTGATGAGTCAGATTCCAGCTGGATTAGTCATTGCTGGGCTAGAAGTAATTGTTGCCTCCAGCACATTGGACCTCCAAGAAAGACCTAATCCCCCTCCTCTTCTCCCAAGCCCGCCATTTAATGTTTGGCTGTTTGTGACTTGGATTGGCCACTGTTGGATGCTGGGCTTGGCCTAATCCAGTATGGCAATTATTATGTTCTTATTTCGCAGGCTTCAGGGACTATGCCAGCCCTCAAAAGGTCATTCCAACAAGATCGGGACCCCAATTTGGCCCTTGTGCTCAGAGGTTTGCCTATCCCTGTCATAGTGCTTTCTTGCAAATGTTACAAAATGCCAACATCACTGCAAAAAAAAATTCCTTTAAGTTTACAGACATAGAGATACTGCAGTCTGGCTGTCCACTACCATACTCTAGATTTTCCAAAAGAAGCTTTGGCTTCCTCTTCTGTTTGTACGTCTATGCAACTGCTCCCCACTTTTGGACCTATCCCCCAGGGCCTCATATAGTAAAGATATTTTTCCCATCGGCATGGGACAAAGTCCTTTTTGAAAAAGGTCCAGCGAATTTGTTATCAAACATTATGACCATCATATGTTTGCCAAGTTTCAGCATGAAACTTGTTTGGATTCAAGGTCAGCCAGTCAGTATAGGAAAAGTAAATTTACAGTATTGCAAAGATAAAATCACTCCCAGAAAAAAAAAGGTTTATTCATAAAATAGAGCGCTGCTATTGTTCTGTATTGCACTTACAGACGTCCAAACACAAAACATGATACCGACGCATATAATTATACATATTCATCTTTTGTCACATCAGGTTCCACTCGTCTACTTCCTCCGTCAAGAAGATAAATATATTTTTATTTTCATTGTTATAAATGACTGCCACCTGCTTGTGGCTCTGCCACTTTTTATAGTTGCTAAGCTGCTCAACCAAAAAAACCACCAAGGGAACCAGATCTATACATATTTCATAAACATGTAAGGGAGCATTCATATATGTCCCAATGCTGAGACTATTCGTTTGTAATTATAGCTCTTAATTTCCGTCCTTTTTACTGTGGATTCACCACCTGTGGATGACATGGGGGCAATGGTTTTAGCAAGGATGATCATGTGAGCCCTTGTGCCCTAACACGTCGAAGCACCGAGACTGGCAGAATTATGAGTGAATTTCATCAATTCGTTTTTGTTGACGCAGCCCTTCTGGATGATGTGTGGGCAAATAGTTCTGCCAAGCAGGGCTGGATTTAGGCATAGGCCTCAGAGGCGCATGCCTAGGGAGCCAAATTCTGAAGGCAGCCTATGGCCCCCATAACCCCATGTCCTCTGCCTTATGGAAGCCATGATCTTAAATCCAGCCCTGGGGCCAAGGATGTTTATGAGAGCCCTAGTGATTTTCCCTCTTTCATTACTGCAAAACTCACCAGCCCACAGACAGGAAACTGCTTAGACATGTTAGCAACCTATTTTGTGTTGCTTTTTCTTTTTATTATTCAGTGAACTTCATTCCTCTAATGCAGATAATGCTATCTGAAACTCAGCAGCGTTAAAATTACCACTGCCTTTGACCATGAGTGCAGCATGTGAGAATTTGCATGAGCTGCATTGCCTTTTTCTCAAGATAAGTAACTCCAGTGCAACAATAGTTATTTCTGGTTGACCTGTTTGGGATTCTCCTTTGCATAAGAAAAAACCAGAATCACCACCATTCCTCATAAAACAATAAAATCAAGTAATATAAAATATCAATCGTAATAGTAAAACCATCATAAAAAGAATAAATATTTCAAAACAGCTGCCAAATAGTACATCCAATAATTAATCTCAATTTTTGGTAATTTCCCAAAAAACAATAAAATATTTCAAATTAGCAGACACAACAAAAAACACCCAATAATTAAAACTAATAAAGGATTAAAAAAAAAATTGTACTCTCATAAGAACATGCCATACTGGGTCAGACCAAGGGTCCATCAAGCCCAGCATCCTGTTTCCAACAGTGGCCAATCCAGGCCATAAGAACCTGGCAAGTACCCAAAAACTTAGTCTATTCCATGTTACCGTTGCTAGTAATAGCAGTGGCTATTTTCTATGTCAACTTAATTAATAGCAGGTAATGGACTTCTCCTCCAAGAACTTATCCAATCCTTTTTTAAACACAGCTATACTAACTGCACTAACCACATCCTCTGGCAACAAATTCTAGAGTTTAATTGTGCGTTGAGTAAAAAAGAACTTTCTCCGATTAGTTTTAAATGTGCCCCATGCTAACTTCATGAAGTGCCCCCTAGTCTTTCTATTATCCGAAAGAGTAAATAACCTATTCACATCTACCCGTTCTAGACCTCTCATGATTTTAAACACCTCTATCATATCCCCCCTCAGCCGTCTCTTCTCCAAGCTGAAAAGTCCTAACCTCTTTAGACTTTCCTCATAGGGGAGCTGTTCCATTCCCCTTATCATTTTGGTAGCCCTTCTCTGTACCTTCTCCATCGCAATTATATCTTTTTTGAGATGCGGCAACCAGAATTGTACACTTTATTCAAGGTGTGGTCTCACCATGGAGCGATACAGAGGCATTATGACATTTTCCGTTTTATTCACCATTCCCTTTCTAATAATTCCCAACATTCTGTTTGCTTTTTTGACTGCTGCAGCACACTGAACCGACAATTTCAATGTGTCATCCACTATGACGCCTAGATCTCTTTCTTGGGTTGTAGCACCTAATATGGAACCCAACATTGTGTAATTATAGCATGGGTTATTTTTCCCTATATGCATCACCTTGCACTTATCCACATTAAATTTCATCTGCCATTTGGATGCCCAATTTTGCAGTCTCACAAGGTCTTCCTGCAATTTATCACAATCTGCTTGTGATTTAACTACTCTGAACAATTTTGTATCATCCGCAAATTTGATTACCTCACTCGTCTTTTTCTTTCCAGATCATTTATAAATATATTGAGAAGTAAGGGTCCCAATACAGATCCCTGAGGCACTCCACTGCCCACTCCCTTCCACTGAAAAAATTGTCCATTTAATCCTACTCTCTGTTTCCTGTCTTTTAACCAGTTTGTAATCCACGAAAGGACATCACCACCTATACCATGATTTTTTACTTTTCCTAGAAGCCTCTCATGAGGAACTTTGTCAAACGCCTTCTGAAAATCCAAAAACATTTATTTTCCTAATGGCTTGAGGTTGTCTTTACCTTACCTGCTATACTTTAATCTGACTGTACCTGTACCCACACCTCACTGTACATTTACCTTATTTTTACCTTGATGATGATCTCTCTGCTACTTATCTAACTTTCCCCCTTTTTTGTTATTTGTAAACCTTTATATCCCCTTGTTGAAATATGTAAACCGTTGTGATGGCACTACCGAATGACGGTATATAAAACTTGATAAATAAATAAATAAACATAGTAGGGGAAGAGGCGTGGGGATTGTTAAACTTTCTCCTCTCTCTATCTCTCACAGATACACACACTCACACACACACACTCAATCAGATGTACATGCTCTATTTCTCTCTAACACAAGCACAGGCTCAGTTATAGGAACATGCCCTATCTTTCTCTCACATGTTCAATCACAGGAACATCCTCTCACAAACACACACGCACATGTACTCTCACATTCAAACATGCTTTCTCCCCCTTACATACACACCCTCTCTCCCTCTCTCACCCACACACACAGTTTCATGCACACATACATACTCTCATACACGCACACACACACACACACACACTCACACACAGAGATTCTTTCACACACCCTGACAAAAACTCTCTCACGCACATGCTTTCAGAGACATAGCTTTTCTCCCTCACACACACATGCTCACATATGCTTACACAGGCTCTCATACACACAAACCCCTCTCTCACTCACTCCCACAGGTGTTCTCTGCACACATATGCACATATTCTTAAGGCCTCCCCTTTTTTTTGGGCCTTTTCTTTGAGGGCCATGACAGGCCTACAGGTCTTCTCAGGCCTTGGCAGGATGGCCCTACCAGGCCTTGGCTTCACTGTGGCCCTACCAGGCCTCAGGGTCTTCTTGGGCTGTGGAGAGATGGGTTCTGCCATAGCCCGACTGGGCCTCTGGCTCTTTTCAGGTCATGGTGGGATGTGCTCCGGCATGACCTCCCATGCCTCCAGCACTGCTGTGTGTGTCTTATTCCTCCTGAAAGGGTGTGGGAATCCAGCCAAATTCTCATGAAAGTTTAGCAGTTAGTTTGCATGCAATATCAGGCGCTCAGATCAACACACCGTTAAACGCATGGTTGGACACAAGTTTTGGATGGGCTAGACTTTCGCTTGATGTAATACTGGGATCAGTGTATCCAAAACACGGTCCAGACCGTGTATAATGTGCATGTATATTGTGCCAGTACTGGGAGAAAACAGAGGCTCATATTGAGCATCTGTTTTCCTAACCTGCACTGCTAGCCACTTCTCCTGGGTGCCCGATGCCAAGGAGGCGCTAGGGACACATAATTCCCCCTAGCGCCTCCTTTTTTTACGCGGCAGCTCATTATCCTATTGCATCTCACGCCCCGGAGCAGTAGGTGGGCGTGCATTAGGAAAGCAGTCACTCAATCGCAAGCGCCTGTTTTTGTGGGCCAATATTGCATCAGCCTGAAAGTGAGGCGGCCGCAGCAGAGGTGCTTATGGGGGCACATGCTGCCCCTGCAATAATTTTGCTATCTGAGGAGGTCACATCATTATAGGACTGCCCCTGGATATATCTCGTATACATCCTGATGACTGACAGAAGGAAGTTTGTAAAACAAAAGGTGTGGCCATTAGAAAAGGTGCACAAATTTTACCTAAATTATAAGAAAGAGAATGGAGGCATAGGTAAAAAACAAAACAGAAGCAATAACATCAAAAGACCTCTAAGTTGATAATTGAATAAAAACTCTGCAAGGTCATTTTACTTGCTTCCTTGGGGGAATTTCTATCTATTTATGTTTAGACATGGCAAAGTGCATATTCAGCCACTGTGCAATTCAGCTAGTTATCCGGCTAACTTAGCCCATATATTCTGCAGGGCAGCCACCCACTGAATATATCCAGCTATCTTAAAATTAGCTGGATAAGTTTATCGGGCTAACTTTCGGACAGCCCTATGAGGCAATCAGACATCCAAATAAGTTATCCAAGTTAGCCAGATAATGTATCCAGCTAAGTGGTGAACGTTCATTAGCGCTGGATATTCAGCTGCCACTATTTTAGCCGGATAAGTCTTAACTTATCCAGCTAAGTAGCACTGAATATCACCCTCTCTAAAACTAGCTCTAGTCTCTGAAAGAGAACACACACATTGCCAAATATCTGTTAACCCTGCAGTTTGTCCCTGCAAAGCAAACAAAAGACCTGTTGACTTAAAAGAAAGAAAAGTAGACTCATAATAATGGTTAGCATTCATTGGGTTTATCACATATATGCTGCAGCGAAGCGAAACCTTTCCGTCGCAACACATTATTAGGCACAAAGCTACTTTCCCCATCCAGAAATTCAAGAATCAGTGCCTGAAGACAGAGCTAGGAGAACAGCAGTCAACAGCTGAAGGTACTGCACGCTGCCTATTTTTCGCCATTAACTGAAATTATTATTAAGGATGATAATACCAAAAGTTGTGCTCTATCAGCCTATAAGCCAGGAGGCATCCCGTGGACCTGGTCTTCCAGCTATTGTTTTTTTGTACACTTTCAGACATTCTTAGGACATTTTTCTGCATATAGTAAGGATTTTTCATGTTTGCATGCACATTTCTAGGAAACTAATTTAAAATGCCATTCTTTTATGTTTTGGAGGTAATTTTCTTATAATCTATGAGAGATGAAAATAAAGTGCTATTATTTCCCTGTTTTACAGGTATAGTTTATTTTTTCCTTCTAGTTACATGATTGTATATATAGGCATATATTCATTGGGTCCCCCCCAACACCACCACCACCGCAGATTTGTCAAATGCTAAACGTTGAGCAGGGTCAGGCCCATCTAAGTACTTGGGAGACTACCTGGGAAGAGCAGGAGCTATGGGCAGCAGAAAACAACAGCAAATCATTGCAAACAATGTCATCCTCAACATGGAGGGGGTGGAGAGGGTAAGGACTTTGATAGAGAAGGTACTAACCAGCACTGGCAGCTGGACATGTTGTTAGCAATAAAGAAGGCAATGCGAACAAATCTACGCCCGCACGCATGTTATAAAATCTGGCCCTTGGTGTACAAAGCTTAAATAACTTGTAGGTGAACTTTTTTTATTGGTCTACCTTAATACATTTGTGACTAGCTTTGAGAGCTAGCTTATACTCATTGACCTGATGAAGGGAGCATAGCTCTCAAAAACGTGTTACAAATGTATTAAGTTAATCTAATAAAAAGTTATGGTCTCACCTATAACTTGTTTGTTCACTTTTATCTTTACATATCCAATTTGACTAACTGCACTAGTTAATTTGTCTTTTAATGGAAATCTATAAATTGCTTTATATAGATTTCTATATAAAGTTTAAATTAAAATACCTTTGCATGCACTTTAGAATTCCTTAAAAAGCCTTTTTTAAATGCCTATGGATGATGTGAGTGTGTGAGAGAGAAAGAGTGTGTGTGTGTCAGTGAGTTCTTGTGTGTGAGAGATTGGGTGTATGTGTGCACATGGACATATGTGTATCAGTGAAAACAAGTGAGTGAGAGAGAAGGTATATATATATGTCTCAGTGAGAGGATGTATGTGAAAGAGAGAGAGAGTATGTGTGTCAGTGAAGGCATTATGAAAGAGAGAGGGAGTGCATGTGTGTGTGTCAGTGAGAGCATTGTGAGATAGAGTAGGAATGTTTGTGAATGTGTGTTTCAGTGAGAGAATTGTGAGAAAGAGAGTGAGTGTCAGTGAAAGCATTTTGAGAGAAAAAGAGGAAGCATGTGTGCGTGTGTGTCAATGAAAGTGAGAGTGTGTGTGTGTGTCAGCAAGAACATGTGTGAGAGAAGGAATATGTGTGTGTCAGTGAGGATATGTGGGATTTTATATGTGAGAGAGAGAGATAGTGTGTGTCAATAAAATCATGTGTGAGATAGAGGGGAGTATATGTGTGTGTGTGTGTGTGCAAGAGAGAGGGGTTTGTATGTGTGTGTGAGAGCAGGGCTGGATTTAAGATTTTGGCATTTATAGGCAGAGTGCCACTGTTGTGCTCTTTTGAAACTATGCTGGTACATGACCCTAAAGCAAGCAGAAATAAGATCCTCTTTAGACTGGATATTTGGCACCTTCAAAATCTGGTGCCCTAGGCAGTTGCCTATGTTACATAAGCCTAAATCTGGGCCTGTGTGAGAGAAAGGGAGTATATGTGTGAGGGAATATGTGTGTGAGAGTGAGCATATGTGTGTATATGTATGTGTGTGTGTGAGAAGGAACGTGTATGAGAATGTGTATGACCATGTGAGACAGCATGTGTGAGCAAGAGAATGAACGTGTGCATACGTGAGAGAGAAAGGAAAACATCTGTGTGCCCCCTCCACCCTCTCCAATAATCCATGAATATCTCAGGGTGACTGGAAATCAAAAGTTCCCAGGTATGGAGAGCAGGACATTTTTTAATCCTTATTATTTATTTTATTTATTTATTTAGAGTTTTTATATACCGGCAATCATGAAAACATATCTTGCTGGTTTACATCGAACAGGAGTGCATTATAAACAAAAACTAGAACTGTGGTGTCCGAAAGTACAGTTACATTTAACAAGGGTAGCCGAACTTGGAGAAGGAAGAAGAGAGGAGAGAAAAGAGATGGTTAAACAATATACAATTTAAATATAGTATACAGAATAAATGTTATATACAAGAGGAGTGGTGTTTTAGGAGTCATTGGAATGTGTCATTGGGTTGTGTCCGGAAATGCTTGTTTGAATAACCAAGTCTTAAGTTTTTTCCTAAAAGTTGGGAGGCAGGGCTCCTGTCTGAGGTCTGTAGGAATGGAATTCCACAAAAGAGGGCCAGCTGTGGAGGTGGCGCGATCTCTTATGGTGATGTGTCTGGTCGTTTTCGCTGGGGGAACTTGGAGGGAGCCTCTATAAGCATCTCTAGTAGGTCTGGTAGAATTATGTGTTTGGAGAGGGAATTGAAGATCGAGAGTGGTAAGTTGATGTATAGTTTTGTAGGTGATGGTTATGGCTTTGTACATGATGCGGAAGTAGACTGGTAACCAGTGAAGCTCTTTCAGGACGGGGGATATGTGGTCTCTTTTCCTTGCGCCTGTCAAGATTCGGGCTGCTGAATTTTGAACCATCTGTAGGGGTTTGGAGTATGATGATGGTAGACCTAGCAATAGGGAATTGCAATAGTCTAGTTTCGAAAAAATGACTGCTTGGATGATCGTTCTGAAGTCTTGAGCGTGGAAAAGAGGTCTTATCCTTTTCAGGACCTGAAGTTTATAGAAGCAGTCTTTGGTTGTTTTGTTGATGTGTGCCTTGAAGTTTAGCCGGTTGTCTATTATTACTCCTAGGTCTCTAGCTTGTGTGGTAGGCAGATTGGTAGGAAGAGAACTGTTGGAGGTGTTGTTCTCAGGAGAGATGAGTAGGATTTCAGTCTTAGAGGAATTTAAGATGAGGTGTAGGCTGTTGAGTAGTTGTTTGATTTTTTTGTGGCATGATTCCCAGTAGTCAAGAGTATTAGAGTATGTGTCTTTGATAGGGATGATGATTTGAATATCATCTGCGTATAGGAAAAACTTTAGATTGAGGTCGGTGAGAAGTTGGCAGAGAGGAAGAAGGTAAATATTGAATAGAGTCGGAGATAAAGACGAACCTTGTGGGACTCCTATGGCAGAGTTGAATCTTGAGGATTCCTTGTTTTGGAGTTTTGTTATTGAGTGCTTTTTGATATGTATGCTGTTTTGAATATTTTATTGGTGATTGCTAAATTTTTAAAAATATTATTATATTGGATATTCTATTCTATTATTGGATATTCTATTCATCAACTGTTTTGAAATATATATTCCTATATTCCTTTTATTAGTATGGTTTTACTATTATGATTGGTGTTTTATATTTCTTGATTTTATTTGATGTTTTCTGAGGAATAGTGATGTTTTTGCTTTTCTATTGTTGCACTGCATAGACTTTGGCTTGTTGCAGTTTCTAGTTCAGTTTTTGCATGTTTCTATTTGTACTGTATGGTCTCTTTATTCTGTATTTGGTTAGGGTCAGCCTGGGTTCTGCAAGTTTCTGTGAAGGGATCAATAGCAGCAATCATCAAATAGTCTTTATTTTGGAAATTTATGTAACCGGAACCTTGTTGGCACTTTTGTATAACATCTTACCCAATTCAATTTTTTAACATTACTATATATGCCTTTTTGTAAACCGTTGTGATGGTATATAACTTAATGACTGTATAGAAAAGATTTTAAATAAATAAATAAAATTGTTCTCTTTTCCTAATAACAGGTATTGGTATTTTAGGGTCTGGTGTAATATTTGCAGTGTTACATTTTCATAGGTAGATTTGAGTGCTGGCAATTAGAGCTGTTTTGGTATGGGAGGTTTACTATATTGTAATTGTAATTCAGTTTACTCATGGCTTCCTCGGGGACAGGCCCACATCCATCATGCATTACAATAGGCCTAATATCATAGGAGTTCCACATGTCATTTTTGCAAGGCTTTCTCGTTGGTACCACAGCAGTTCATGCAAATATAATACACATGCTGTTGGTGATATTTTTAACTTAAAAGACTGTACTTTGAAAGTCTTTTTTCTTGTAGCATCTGTTATTATATATGCATAATTTTAACTATAATCAGGATGGCGGGCACAAAGCTGTAAGGTTTGCCTAGTGCACCCAGTACCCTAGCACTGGCCTTGATGGGAAAACTAATAAAAATTAAATGTTCAAAAAAAAACAGAACGAGAAGGGGGAAGCACAGTAATTGTTTCCACAAGGCGGCTAAAAAGCTAGCACTGACCCTGAATGCCCCAAGGGCAATTAATGATATGGGATTATGTAATAGTGACCACTGCCAAGGGCACTATCATTATTAGAACACTGAACTGGAAAAAAATTAAAAAATGCATTAGATTTCATGTTTAATAATAGGGAGGAGGATGTGTCTTACTGCTTTTGCAGTATCCGCAAGTCAGAGCAAGACTTTCATGTTCAGTTAATGCCCAACTTCCTTCTTAAAACAAATCAGCTTCAGCCACATCACATTGACCAATATATGAAGAAAATAGTATTCTGGATGTTGCACGATGTTCCAGTCTGTAAGTTCCTGACCTTTGTGTCCTGTGCAGTATTGCAAAAGTATGCACTAGTACAAACAGTCATCCCTTTATCAATTACAGATGTGATTGTCCTCATTATTATTATTATTATTATTTTATTTGGTAACATTGTAAATGAGGGCAGATAAAGACCAATTTGGCCCAGCCACGTGTTTAAGGTTGTAACAGCCTCTCCGTGCAGTTCCCCGCCTCGCCTTCTTTTTAAGGGTTGTAACCACCACCGCTTGCAGACAACATGTTCTCCTGTAAGCGTAGCATAGATTTATATAAATAAGATTGTCACCATATTGTATAGCATTGTCCAATCTGCACAGTAGATTAAAGTATTCAGCTGATTCGCAGTGCATCAGCCTGGTTCAAAATTATATTTCTCATATCTTTTACAAGGTTTTGGCCATTTTGATTTATATTAATTTTTTTTTTGCTACAGGAGACAATACAGAAGTCTGGCAGCTGCAGATCATTCCTCCTGAAGTGCCGGATTGTTCTGAAAGTAAGCAAAGTACAGTGTAACAAAACCTTCACTAATTTCTTTTAAAAAAACAAACCCTAAACTGACATGTTTGAGTCCCATGGTTGGCAGATCTCACATTTTCACTCTTAACATGAGTGGGGAATTAGCAGGAACCTTGGTAGAGAGGTTTGAACACGGGGAAGAAACAGGAAAGGATACTGAAACCCCAGAATGGCTGAGCAGATCTGATTCAGCGGTCGTGAAACAGAGCTTTTAAGTTTTAAAAGCCAGCGTGTAGAGGTTTGGAATTCGCTCATTAGCCCTCCAGATTTTAGCGCAGTCCCTGAGAATCTGGGCAGCCAGTGCTCTCCTGCCTGACCTGCAGGGCAGGGGATAGGATAAAGCCCCAGCTTCTGTCAGCTCCCTCTCCTCCCCCCATGCAGCTGCAGGAAGCTCTGTAATCTGTTTTCTCCTTCCTGTTTCCTCCATGAGCACCCGAAGAACAGTTGCAGGAGGCAGGCATAACCACTAAAAAAAAAAATAAAAAAAAGAGAACCAAAATCATGAAAATAGTCGCAAAAAACAATTGGTCATTAAAATCCAGAGGGAGTTGTTCCTCCCCCTTACCCACTGATTGTAACTTGGAATTGCTGTTAATAAACAAATATAAACAAAAAAAAAAAATCCAGAGGGAGGAGGGAAGGGACGGGGGCAATTTTGACCCCTTCCCTCGGACACCTATGATTTCCTCTCTTGTGGAAGGAAGCTCTGGCAGGACCCTGACCACAGCCCCCAGGTTACATAACAACAGAAAAAGATGGTATGGGCCCATCTGTCCAAATCATTTAGCATTATAATTCTCATCAGGTCCTTAGAGATCCCCTGTATTTATCCCATGCTTTCTTGAATTCAGATACTGTTTTTGTCTCCATCAGGAAGCCGTTCCACACATCTACCACCCGCTCTGTACAGAAACATTTCCTAAAACTACTCTTGAGTCTACCTCCTTTCAACCTCATCTCATGACCCCTCATTCTAGAGCCTCCTTTCCTTTGAAAAAGGCTCACCTCCTGTGCATGGAAACCGTTCAGATATTTGAATGTCTCTATCATATCTCTCATCTCGCCTTTCCTCTGCGGCGTGCATGTTTAGATCTTTAAGTCTATCCCCATATGCTTTAAAATGAAGACCACTGATCATTTTAGTAGCCTCCCTCTGGACCGATTCCATCCTGTTTATATCCTTCTGAAGGTGCAGATACCAGAATTGTACACAGTATTCCAAGTGAGTTCTCACCAGGGATCTATACTGGGACAGTATCACCTCCCTTTTTCTGCTGACCATTCCTCTCCCTATGCAGCCAAGCATCTTTCTGGCTTTTACCGTTGCTTTATCCACCTGTCTGGCCACCTTAAGATCTTCAGATACAACTACCCCAGATCCCGCTCTTCCTCTGTGCTTAGAATAATTTCACCTCCAATACTGTACCTTTCTCTTGGGTTTTTGCATCCTAAATGCAATACTCTGTATTTTTTAGCATTAAATCTCAGCTGCCAGACCTAGGACCATTCCTCGAGCTTTCGTTAAATCCCTCCTCATGTTTCCCACACCTTCTTGGCTGTCCACACTGTTACTGATTTTGGTGTCATTGGCAAAAAGAGAAATCTTTCCTGACAATCCTTTTGTTATCTTGCTTACAAAAATGTTGAAAAGAACCGGTCAATATTTGCTCTGAAGGCGGAGTGGGGCAATCTTTTTTCCTACCTTGCCAAGTGCCTGAATCCTCCCGCAGGGTGTGAGCTGATGTAGCAGGGTAAGCTTTCCCTTTCATCCTCCCTGTGAACCACAACCACTCCGTTGTGGGATTAAGTTTATTTATTTTAGCTTACTTGTTCACTGAAAGTTTTCTGAATGTTTGCATCCAAAAAAACCACAGCTCCTTGGCTTCTGTTCCCTGTGGTTTTCCATTAGCAATCAACAATTTTGTAGTCACAGTAAATTAATGAATCAAAACACAAAAAAAGGTGTCAGCAGACAAATACCACACAGCCTATGTCGTCTGCCCATCCACACCAACTGCTCAGCTCTGCAGTCCCTACCCCTCCCTCAGAGATCCCCTGTGCTTGTCCCATGAAACCGTCCTGGCCTCCGCTACCACCACTGGGAGGCTATTCCATACCTCCAGCACCCCCTCCTGTGAAGAAATATTTTCTTAGATGACTCTGTCCCCTGTTTCCCTCAGCCCATGACCGCTCCCTCAGGAGCCTCTTCTCTGGGAACAGCAGCTCTCAGCCAAGCCGCCTAACCTAACTGAAAGAATGAAGTGCTCAGAATCAATGGACTTCATGAAGGGCGCTATTCCAAAATCCCCTGAACCGTTGTCTATTTCGGGAAAACAAGATGAAAAGAGTCTGACACATTTAGAAAATGGTTTTCACAAATCCTAATTTGTGATACAAGCCTGGATGGTTCAGAGGCCCTGACCGGAGGAGCAGTGGGCTGGGACACATGGAATGAGGGCTCCAATTGTGCTTTTGCTCCTTGTGAACTTGGGCAGGTCACTTTTCCCTCCGTTGCCTCAGGGACAAAATTACGGTAGATTGTGAACCCTCTGGGGATAGGGAAATACCTACAGTACCTCAATGTAATCCGCTTTGATGTACACGCTGAAGTGGCAAAAAGCGGCATATAGAAATCTAAATAAATAAATAATCAGCACAGAAAGGTTCCCTTTAGCCTTCCTCCCTGTAGTGCAGTGCTGTTCACCTTCAGTCCTCCAGGGCTGCAAAGAGGTCTGGTTTCCAGGATAGCCCTAATAAATATGCATGAGCTAGATTTGCATGCAAATCTCATGCATATTTATTAGGGATATCCCAACAGTGATTGCCACTGCTGTAGCGCTAATTTCAAATGGATGCGGGTTCAAAGCCCACAGATGGTCAAAAGTCTTCCTGCAGAAACTGAGTCATTTGGCAGCTGAGACTTAGAAGCATGCACTATTGTTAATTTTTTTTTTCCTTGTCTTTTTCTTTTCTTTTTGAGACAAGAAAATTTAGCAAAGTGGCAAATGTGCAGATAAAGTACATGCAGGCTGTGTCACTGCAATAATTTGTTCTTAAATGACTTGTGTGCCAGGCTTGGCCATGGAAGTCACGCACCACCACTGGAGGTCTGAAATGCTAAGGGAGCCTGTTCGGTGGGAGCTAATACAGAGATTAGAATGGGACATCCCATTGCTATGGCCAGTTTGAGATGCTGCTCCTTCCCATCCACGATAGGCCACTGAAATCATGTTTCAAGTACAAGATTGCTGGGCTTTTCTGGCCACTGCTAAGACAGTAGGTAGGGACCTCTTTTGACAGCTAGTCCAGTTCTGTCATCTTGCTGCAAAACTAATGCTGTTCTGTTGCAGTCTTCTTATGAACGAGGTCGCCTGGACTCCGAATGGTGTCGTGCATGGGCTCGGTGTGGGTAGCTTTGTCTCTTGCCTTGGCTTGCATTTCTGGGTTCAGCCTGACATCTGCTGCTTGGTTCAGAAATGGAACCGTGTCATTCGGGGTCTTCGTCCACTGCTTCGGACCGATCAGTGTGCCATGTAATCAAACCTGCACGGTGTACAAGATCTTAGATGAGATCCCGGCTGTCTCATGGCAGGTATGCACAGAAGGATCTTAGGGCAAAACCATCCTCTTCAGTCACCACAGTAAAAGCTGCTTCTCTTATATTTTAATGCTCTATTACAGAGTTTGATGTGTGTGTTTTTTTCCTTTGACCTGGCAATTTGGTTCCTGCTCCTTTGGATTTACAACTCAATGGGAGCTGAGGGCAGGCTCCAGGAGCATGAGCCTTCATTTGCAACTAGCTGGAGATTTTTTCCCCTTCCTGTTATTTCCCCTCCTAACTTACTTTATTCCAGTCACTGCCGTGACAGTTTGCAGCCAAGGGCCATGCACTATAGCTCTGCACTCATGGGTCCTAAATCATGCCATTAGGTGTCACCCATTGCACAATGACGATGACTCCCTCCTCCTACAACAAATCAAGCCCTGGCCCTGACCAACCAGAGAGCAGATAGGGTTGCCAAGTGGTCCTCAGGTCAACCCCTTACCCATCATGATATTAAGTAGCTTTAAATAACAGAAATGTCTTCGGTGCAATATAGAAATTGTATCCACACTCAGAACCGGTATTGTTTTAGATACTATTTAGTTTTTGTGTTGGTTTGTTAAGGTTTCATAGTTACATCAATATTTTAATTGTATGTTATACTTTATTGGATGGTCTACAGTCTGTTCAGCCTGTTTTCAGTCAAAACTGTTATATGGAATTTAGTTTATTTAATACCTATTAATAATGTTAATGTAAAGCCTGTTGCTAAGTTATTGTTAAATGTAAACCGCGGTGATGTATTTCTTTACGTACTGCGGTATATAAAAACCCTTAAATAAATAAATAAATAAATAAATAAACCAAACAGGCCAGTTCAGTTCTTACATGCATGGAAATTTTTTTATTTTTTTTTTAGAAAAATCAATAAGGCAAAGCCAAGACTGGATGAGCCTCTTTGGTCAACATATCTGCTCTCTGGCTTGGCCAGGGCTTGCTGCAGAGGCAGCCATCCTAGCGCACTGCTGCCAAACCAATGGGCTGCCATGGCTCCCTTTAGACTTTTTCGATTAATTGCCAGATTTACCCACACTATATGTTACGGGGTAATTTTACAATAGCCCACCTAGCTTAGGTGGGAAATACATGTACAAGTTACACCAATTTTCAAAGTGAGCTTAGGCACATGAATCTACTTTGAAAATGATCCCGGCAAATTTACATGCATACAATTACACCTACTACATGCACAGAAAATGTACACATACTTTCAAAAATGCAAAATATCTATCCCCAGGAAAAGCTCTGTTCAGAATGGGTCAGTTTGCACATTCGGTTACCCCCATATCTGGCAGGTCACTTCCACAAGTAATGCACTGTTTTACTTGCAGGAATGACTTTGAAAAATGACCTAGAAGTTTGCTTTCTGGAACTCCAAGCCACTTGTACTCCATTGTTTAAACTACTCAACACATACCTGGATAATTGTGTCTCTCTGTACGTTGAAGTTCCTTTCATAATTATTTTTCTTACTCCTGCACTCTGGCTTTGACTTACTCTGGAGGTGCTGTAATCTTGATAACTACAAATGTTTACTTATGTAGAATCATTAAATTGCTTTGCAATCTCAAGTAAGAATACAGCAAAGCAATGTAGTAAATGAGTGCAGGAACACAGTAGTAAGGTGAAGAATGTTATTGGAATTGTGTTGCACACCTACAATTAGACAGAGAGCAGCCGCCATTTTGAAAAATATTGAAGGTGTGTACAATTTCTTGAGAGGTGGTATTTCTCTGTGAACCGGAACTGGATGATCTTCCAGCCTGCCAGAATCTTTTCTTTTGGGCCTGGCAACATCCCCCTACGTTTGGTTTCCAACTCAATGAGGGTGACTTTCAAGCAACTCCGCCCGGCCCCATATCCATGCGTATATGGCCGCACGGAGATCTAGGAAAGTATTCTAGAACCTGCACACGTGTGCTTACGCGTGAATACACGCAATGCATTGAAGGCGAGCATTTCAATGCATCGAACGTGTGCACTTTTCCTACCAATTTTACACGTGAACAAAAATGGAACTTGCTTGCATAAAACCTGATTTTGCGTGCATAACGCAGTACATTCTGATTCCTCCCTCCAAGTTCACCCAGCCAATAGAACACAATATACAGATTTGATGTCAACTGGGCAAGATAATTAGCAGGTGTAAAATTGCACAAGTAAATTGCCAAACGTACATATGTGTCTTTTAAAACAGCCCCACCCTGGAACGCCCCTAGACCACCCCTATATGGGTGAGCGAAATGAAATGTAGGCATAAACTTTCAATGTTTATAAAATGGCGATTACCTGAGCACAAGCTACTTATACACCCATGCACTCATTTCCCTGGAGTGAGTTCTTTGAAAGTTCACCCCAATAGAACTTGCATTGCTGGGCTTTGGCACCAGGAGCTTTTCTTTGCAACTGGCCAGGGCTTTTCCCCTCCTAGTTTTTGTTTTTTGGGTTTTTTTTGTTCTATCCTCTTCCTAACTCAGCCCAGGGGCCACAAACCACAGGTACTTCCTGAGTTCAGCTAATGGGGAACCCTAAGTTTGGTCACTAGGTGGCCTTCTTGAGCACAGGCTGAGGTCTCTTCCCTCTAGTGCTGTGAACACTGCCCGCCCCAGCAGAATCTAATTTTGACAGAGCGAGAAAAAAGTGCCCAGGGGATATTTCTCCAGTTATTTGCTTATTTATATTAATTTCTTAATTAATCTGACAATTAATCTCCATATATTTGGCCGCTTGCATGACTCAGGAATTTTGCAGAACTGCACCTGGTATCATGAATCTGCTTCTTCAGTAAAATCCTTTCCCCTTTCTATAGATTGCAGCAGTCTTACTCTTTGGAGGCTGGTTACTACTAGTTTTTGGAGCTGTTCTTATTTTATCGTGGACATTGATACCCAATGGTCTCTGCCAGCGAAGGATTTGCACACCTGCGCGATATGCACAAAAAGCTTCAGGTACTTTAGCATTCAGCTTCTCTCCATTATTCATTTTGGGACTGCAGTTTTACAGGTAAGGTCTTCCTAAAATAACCATTGGTAGCCCTCTGGGGATATGGAAATACCCTGCAGTACCTGAATGGAATCTGCTTTGCAGTGTCACGAAAGGTGGAATATACATTTAAAAGCAAAAGGTTACTCCCATTCCTGCAAGGATTAATTTCCCTGATGCAAAGACAGGTTTTGGTTGTAGATATTTATCATTATGCTTTGTATTTCTTCAACCTTTCCAGTGGATACAAACAGAAAATAGTACTCTTGCCAGAAATAAAATAATCCACAGCAAAAACTAGGGATGTGCAATCGTTTTTCGTGAATTAGGCAATGTCAATGAAATTTCCTAATTCAGAATGGTTCGGGAGAGTCGAAAAATGATTGAAGTTTTTGTGAAATTTTGGAAAAAATTCATTTTTGAGTTAGCGCGCGCTAACTCCCAATAGTGCACACTAACTCTGCCAGGTTACTGCGCACTATCGGGAGTTAGCGCGCACTAATGTCCGATAGTGTGCACTAACCCGAAAATCGGGGCCCCCCCAAAAAAAAAACCCCTGAACCACGGGAAAAATGAAATTCCTGCGGGAGGGCCCTGAAACGAAGCCTGACACAACATTTTTACCGAAGCACATCTCTAGCAAGAACCATAAATTCGGATTGAATTACTCGCCTTTCTAAATCCAAGCTCAGGGCAAGTTACAGCTTTTAAGGTGAATTTTAAAAGCCCAGTGCGTGCCAAAATTAGGGGACGCGTTGAGAAATCAGGCCCATATATGCGCGTAAATGCACATCTCAAATGTTTCCGAAAAGGGGTGGGCATTTTTGGACTTGGCCAGGAGAGGTGTGTGTAAATACTTATGAGCCCCAGCACGCCCCGAGGTCCCCTGTCACGTAACTTTACTTCTGCTGTGGATGATTTGTAAGTTATAAAATAAAAGGATCGGGCCATTTCTGAGGGGTTTAAAGGGTCTGGGGTAACTGAGGGAGTGTAGGCGATCAAACCAAGAAGGGTAACTGATGGACAAACTGGTAAACTGGGAATGGCATGGGCTCATGTTCCTTTTAAAATCCTTCGACTTGCATGGTAGAAGCGATATTTGCACGCCCACTTAAAATTTGGTGCACAGGTGGGCGTGGCCAGGCTATTTTATAGCATGTGCGTATATATGCACGCAAGTTATAAAATACCCGTGTCCCTAGGTGCAGGCCGAAGCACACGAGCAAACCTGCACCCGCGTGCCGTTACTAAGTACAGTAGGCATTTCCCTTCTCCAGAGGTCTTACAAGCTAAGGGGGTCATTTATTGAGTCACTGGGCCAGGACAGCAATCGAGTGGCGAGTGCTAATAGTTATGGTACTGGACATCATAGGCTCTAACACTCCAGGTTGGTTTATTTTGTAATTGTGAAAGTGACAATAAATGCTTCATTACAAATCTTTTTCTTTTCTTAGTAATTATTACAATTTTGGGGCTGCTGACCTTCCCATTCAGTTTGGATTCTTCATTTGCTAAAGATGCGTGCGGCTCTTCCTGGATTTACTACAGCGGAGACTGCAAGCTTGGATGGGGCTTTAGAGGAAATGCAAGTTTTCAGTGAAAGATACAAAAGTGATTTTCTCATGCTGAAATGTGTTTCTTTCACTGTTAGAACCAAGTTTTCAATGGTTTTGTACATTTCTGAGGAGGAAAATGCAAGTTTTGAGTGAAACATGCAAAAGTGATTTTCTCATGCTGAAATGTGTTTCTTTCACTGTTAGAACCAAGTTTTCAATGGTTTTGTACATTTCTGAGGAGAAAATGCAAGTTTTGAGTGAAACATGCAAAAGTGATTTTCTCATGCTGAAATGTGTTTCTTTCACTGTTAGAACCAAGTTTTCAATGGTTTTGTACATTTCTGAGGAGAAAATGCAAGTTTTCAGTGAAAGATACAAAAGTGATTTTCTCATGCTGAAATGTGTTTCTTTCACTGTTAGAACCAAGTTTTCAATGGTTTTGTACATTTCTGAGGAGGAAATGCAAGTTTTGAGTGAAAGATACAAAAGTGATTTTCTCATGCTGAAATGTGTTTCTTTCACTGTTAGAACCAAGTTTTCAATGGTTTTGTACATTTCTGAGGAGAAAATGCAAGTTTTCAGTGAAAGATACAAAAGTGATTTTCTCATGCTGAAATGTGTTTCTTTCACTGTTAGAACCAAGTTTTCAATGGTTTTGTACATTTCTGAGGAGAAAATGCAAGTTTTGAGTGAAACATGCAAAAGTGATTTTCTCATGCTGAAATGTGTTTCTTTCACTGTTAGAACCAAGTTTTCAATGGTTTTGTACATTTCTGAGGAGAAAATGCAAGTTTTGAGTGAAACATGCAAAAGTGATTTTCTCATGCTGAAATGTGTTTCTTTCACTGTTAGAACCAAGTTTTCAATGGTTTTGTACATTTCTGAGGAGGAAATGCAAGTTTTGAGTGAAACATGCAAAAGTGATTTTCTCATGCTGAAATGTGTTTCTTTCACTGTTAGAACCAAGTTTTCAATGGTTTTGTACATTTCTGAGGAGAAAATGCAAGTTTTGAGTGAAACATGCAAAAGTGATTTTCTCATGCTGAAATGTGTTTCTTTCACTGTTAGAACCAAGTTTTCAATGGTTTTGTACATTTCTGAGGAGAAAATGCAAGTTTTGAGTGAAACATGCAAAAGTGATTTTCTCATGCTGAAATGTGTTTCTTTCACTGTTAGAACCAAGTTTTCAATGGTTTTGTACATTTCTGAGGAGAAAATGCAAGTTTTGAGTGAAACATGCAAAAGTGATTTTCTCATGCTGAAATGTGTTTCTTTCACTGTTAGAACCAAGTTTTCAATGGTTTTGTACATTTCTGAGGAGAAAATGCAAGTTTTGAGTGAAACATGCAAAAGTGATTTTCTCATGCTGAAATGTGTTTCTTTCACTGTTAGAACCAAGTTTTCAATGGTTTTGTACATTTCTGAGGAGAAAATGCAAGTTTTGAGTGAAAGATACAAAAGTGATTTTCTCATGCTGAAATGTGTTTCTTTCACTGTTAGAACCAAGTTTTCAATGGTTTTGTACATTTCTGAGGAGAAATGCAAGTTTTGAGTGAAACATGCAAAAGTGAATTTTCTCATGCTGAAATGTGTTTCTTTCACTGTTAGAACCAAGTTTTCAATGGTTTTGTACATTTCTGAGGAGAAAATGCAAGTTTTGTAGTGAAACATGCAAAAGTGATTTTCTCATGCTGAAATGTGTTTCTTTCACTGTTAGAACCAAGTTTTCAATGGTTTTGTACATTTCTGAGGAGAAAATGCAAGTTTTGAGTGAAACATGCAAAAGTGATTTTCTCATGCTGAAATGTGTTTCTTTCACTGTTAGAACCAAGTTTTCAATGGTTTTGTACATTTCTGAGGAGAAAATGCAAGTTTTGAGTGAAAGATACAAAAGTGATTTTCTCATGCTGAAATGTGTTTCTTTCACTGTTAGAACCAAGTTTTCAATGGTTTTGTACATTTCTGAGGAGGAAATGCAAGTTTTCAGTGAAAGATACAAAAGTGATTTTCTCATGCTGAAATGTGTTTCTTTCACTGTTAGAACCAAGTTTTCAATGGTTTTGTACATTTCTGAGGAGAAAATGCAAGTTTTCAGTGAAAGATACAAAAGTGAATTTTCTCATGCTGAAATGTGTTTCTTTCACTGTTAGAACCAAGTTTTCAATGGTTTTGTACATTTCTGAGGAGAAAATGCAAGTTTTGAGTGAAACATGCAAAAGTGATTTTCTCATGCTGAAATGTGTTTCTTTCACTGTTAGAACCAAGTTTTCAATGGTTTTGTACATTTCTGAGGAGAAAATGCAAGTTTTGAGTGAAACATGCAAAAGTGATTTTCTCATGCTGAAATGTGTTTCTTTCACTGTTAGAACCAAGTTTTCAATGGTTTTGTACATTTCTGAGGAGGAAATGCAAGTTTTGAGTGAAACATGCAAAAGTGATTTTCTCATGCTGAAATGTGTTTCTTTCACTGTTAGAACCAAGTTTTCAATGGTTTTGTACATTTCTGAGGAGAAAATGCAAGTTTTCAGTGAAAGATACAAAAGTGATTTTCTCATGCTGAAATGTGTTTCTTTCACTGTTAGAACCAAGTTTTCAATGGTTTTGTACATTTCTGAGGAGGAAATGCAAGTTTTGAGTGAAACATGCAAAAGTGATTTTCTCATGCTGAAATGTGTTTCTTTCACTGTTAGAACCAAGTTTTCAATGGTTTTGTACATTTCTGAGGAGAAAATGCAAGTTTTGAGTGAAACATGCAAAAGTGATTTTCTCATGCTGAAATGTGTTTCTTTCACTGTTAGAACCAAGTTTTCAATGGTTTTGTACATTTCTGAGGAGAAAATGCAAGTTTTGAGTGAAACATGCAAAAGTGATTTTCTCATGCTGAAATGTGTTTCTTTCACTGTTAGAACCAAGTTTTCAATGGTTTTGTACATTTCTGAGGAGAAAATGCAAGTTTTGAGTGAAACATGCAAAAGTGAATTTTCTCATGCTGAAATGTGTTTCTTTCACTGTTAGAACCAAGTTTTCAATGGTTTTGTACATTTCTGAGGAGAAAATGCAAGTTTTGAGTGAAACATGCAAAAGTGATTTTCTCATGCTGAAATGTGTTTCTTTCACTGTTAGAACCAAGTTTTCAATGGTTTTGTACATTTCTGAGGAGAAAATGCAAGTTTTGAGTGAAAGATGCAAAAGTGATTTTCTCATGCTGAAATGTGTTTCTTTCACTGTTAGAACCAAGTTTTCAATGGTTTTGTACATTTCTGAGGAGAAATGCAAGTTTTGAGTGAAACATGCAAAAGTGAATTTCTCATGCTGAAATGTGTTTCTTTCACTGTTAGAACCAAGTTTTCAATGGTTTTGTACATTTCTGAGGAGAAAATGCAAGTTTTGAGTGAAACATGCAAAAGTGATTTCTCATGCTGAAATGTGTTTCTTTCACTGTTAGAACCAAGTTTTCAATGGTTTTGTACATTTCTGAGGAGGAAATGCAAGTTTTCAGTGAAAGATACAAAAGTGATTTTCTCATGCTGAAATGTGTTTCTTTCACTGTTAGAACCAAGTTTTCAATGGTTTTGTACATTTCTGAGGAGAAAATGCAAGTTTTGAGTGAAACATACAAAAGTGAATTTCACATGCTGAAATGTGTTTCTTTCACTGTTAGAACCAAGTTTTCAATGGTTTTGTACATTTCTGAGGAGGAAATGCAAGTTTTCAGTGAAAGATACAAAAGTGATTTTCTCATGCTGAAATGTACAAAACCATTGAAAACTTGGTTCTAACAGTGAAAGAAACACATTTCAGCATGAGAAAATCACTTTGCATGTTTCACTCAAAACTTGCATTTTCTCCTCAGAAATGTAGAAAACCATTGAAAACCTGGTTCTAACAGTGAAAGAAACACATTTCAGCATGAGAAAATCACTTTTGCATGTTTCACTCAAAACTTGCATTTTCTCCTCAGAAATGTACAAAACCATTGAAAACTTGGTTCTAACAGTGAAAGAAACACATTTCAGGATGAGAAAATCACTTTTCCATGTTTCACTCAAAACTTGCATTTTCTCCTCAGAAATGTACAAATCCATTGAAAACCTGGTTCTAACAGTGAAAGAAACACATTTCAGCATGAGAAAATCACTTTTGTATCTTTCACTCAAAACTTGCATTTTCTCCTCAGAAATGTACAAAACCATTGAAAACTTGGTTCTAACAGTGAAAGAAACACATTTCAGCATGAGAAAATCACTTTTGCATGTTTCACTCAAAACTTGCATTTTCTCCTCAGAAATGTACAAAACCATTGAAAACTTGGTTCTAACAGTGAAAGAAACACATTTCAGCATGAGAAAATCACTTTTGCATGTTTCACTCAAAACTTGCATTTTCTCCTCAGAAATGTACAAAACCATTGAAAACTTGGTTCTAACAGTGAAAGAAACACATTTCAGCATGAGAAAATCACTTTTGTATGTTTCACTCAAAACTTGCATTTTCTCCTCAGAAATGTACAAAACCATTGAAAACTTGGTTCTAACAGTGAAAGAAACACATTTCAGCATGAGAAAATCACTTTTGTCATGTTTCACTCAAAACTTGCATTTCCTCCTCAGAAATGTACAAAACCATTGAAAACTTGGTTCTAACAGTGAAAGAAACACATTTCAGCATGAGAAAATCACTTTTGTATCTTTCACTGAAAACTTGCATTTCCTCCTCAGAAATGTACAAAACCATTGAAAACTTGGTTCTAACAGTGAAAGAAACACATTTCAGCATGAGAAAATCACTTTTGCATGTTTCACTCAAAACTTGCATTTTCTCCTCAGAAATGTACAAAACCATTGAAAACTTGGTTCTAACAGTGAAAGAAACACATTTCAGCATGAGAAAATCACTTTTGCATGTTTCACTCAAAACTTGCATTTTCTCCTCAGAAATGTACAAAACCATTGAAAACTTGGTTCTAACAGTGAAAGAAACACATTTCAGCATGAGAAAATCACTTTTGTATCTTTCACTGAAAACTTGCATTTCTCCTCAGAAATGTACAAAACCATTGAAAACTTGGTTCTAACAGTGAAAGAAACACATTTCAGCATGAGAAAATCACTTTTGTATCTTTCACTGAAAACTTGCATTTCCTCCTCAGAAATGTACAAAACCATTGAAAACTTGGTTCTAACAGTGAAAGAAACACATTTCAGCATGAGAAAATCACTTTTGTATCTTTCACTCAAAACTTGCATTTTCTCCTCAGAAATGTACAAAACCATTGAAAACTTGGTTCTAACAGTGAAAGAAACACATTTCAGCATGAGAAAATCACTTTTGTATCTTTCACTGAAAACTTGCATTTCCTCCTCAGAAATGTACAAAACCATTGAAAACTTGGTTCTAACAGTGAAAGAAACACATTTCAGCATGAGAAAATCACTTTTGCATGTTTCACTGCAAAACTTGCATTTCCTCCTCAGAAATGTACAAAACCATTGAAAACTTGGTTCTAACAGTGAAAGAAACACATTTCAGCATGAGAAAATCACTTTTGTATCTTTCACTGAAAACTTGCATTTCCTCCTCAGAAATGTACAAAACCATTGAAAACTTGGTTCTAACAGTGAAAGAAACACATTTCAGCATGAGAAATCACTTTTGCATGTTTCACTCAAAACTTGCATTTTCTCCTCAGAAATGTACAAAACCATTGAAAACTTGGTTCTAACAGTGAAAGAAACACATTTCAGCATGAGAAAATCACTTTTGCATGTTTCACTCAAAACTTGCATTTTCTCCTCAGAAATGTACAAAACCATTGAAAACTTGGTTCTAACAGTGAAAGAAACACATTTCAGCATGAGAAAATCACTTTTGCATGTTTCACTCAAAACTTGCATTTTCTCCTCAGAAATGTACAAAACCATTGAAAACTTGGTTCTAACAGTGAAAGAAACACATTTCAGCATGAGAAAATCACTTTTGCATGTTTCACTCAAAACTTGCATTTTCTCCTCAGAAATGTACAAAACCATTGAAAACTTGGTTCTAACAGTGAAAGAAACACATTTCAGCATGAGAAAATCACTTTTGTATCTTTCACTCAAAACTTGCATTTTCTCCTCAGAAATGTACAAAACCATTGAAAACTTGGTTCTAACAGTGAAAGAAACACATTTCAGCATGAGAAAATCACTTTTGCATGTTTCACTCAAAACTTGCATTTTCTCCTCAGAAATGTACAAAACCATTGAAAACTTGGTTCTAACAGTGAAAGAAACACATTTCAGCATGAGAAAATCACTTTTGTATCTTTCACTCAAAACTTGCATTTTCCTCCTCAGAAATGTACAAAACCATTGAAAACTTGGTTCTAACAGTGAAAGAAACACATTTCAGCATGAGAAAATCACTTTTGCATGTTTCACTCAAAACTTGCATTTTCTCCTCAGAAATGTACAAAACCATTGAAAACTTGGTTCTAACAGTGAAAGAAACACATTTCAGCATGAGAAAATCACTTTTGCATGATTTCACTCAAAACTTGCATTTTCTCCTCAGAAATGTACAAAACCATTGAAAACTTGGTTCTAACAGTGAAAGAAACACATTTCAGCATGAGAAAATCACTTTTGCATGTTTCACTCAAAACTTGCATTTTCTCCTCAGAAATGTACAAAACCATTGAAAACTTGGTTCTAACAGTGAAAGAAACACATTTCAGCATGAGAAAATCACTTTTGCATGTTTCACTCAAAACTTGCATTTTCTCCTCAGAAATGTACAAAACCATTGAAAACTTGGTTCTAACAGTGAAAGAAACACATTTCAGCATGAGAAAATCACTTTTGCATGTTTCACTCAAAACTTGCATTTTCTCCTCAGAAATGTACAAAACCATTGAAAACTTGGTTCTAACAGTGAAAGAAACACATTTCAGCATGAGAAAATCACTTTTGCATGTTTCACTCAAAACTTGCATTTTCTCCTCAGAAATGTACAAAACCATTGAAAACTTGGTTCTAACAGTGAAAGAAACACATTTCAGCATGAGAAAATCACTTTTGCATGTTTCACTCAAAACTTGCATTTTCTCCTCAGAAATGTACAAAACCATTGAAAACTTGGTTCTAACAGTGAAAGAAACACATTTCAGCATGAGAAAATCACTTTTGCATGTTTCACTCAAAACTTGCATTTTCTCCTCAGAAATGTACAAAACCATTGAAAACTTGGTTCTAACAGTGAAAGAAACACATTTCAGCATGAGAAAATCACTTTTGCATGTTTCACTCAAAACTTGCATTTTCTCCTCAGAAATGTACAAAACCATTGAAAACTTGGTTCTAACAGTGAAAGAAACACATTTCAGCATGAGAAAATCACTTTTGCATGTTTCACTCAAAACTTGCATTTTCTCCTCAGAAATGTACAAAACCATTGAAAACTTGGTTCTAACAGTGAAAGAAACACATTTCAGCATGAGAAAATCACTTTTGCATGTTTCACTCAAAACTTGCATTTTCTCCTCAGAAATGTACAAAACCATTGAAAACTTGGTTCTAACAGTGAAAGAAACACATTTCAGCATGAGAAAATCACTTTTGCATGTTTCACTCAAAACTTGCATTTTCTCCTCAGAAATGTACAAAACCATTGAAAACTTGGTTCTAACAGTGAAAGAAACACATTTCAGCATGAGAAAATCACTTTTGCATATTTCACTCAAAACTTGCATTTTCTCCTCAGAAATGTACAAAACCATTGAAAACTTGGTTCTAACAGTGAAAGAAACACATTTCAGCATGAGAAAATCACTTTTGCATATTTCACTCAAAACTTGCATTTTCTCCTCAGAAATGTACAAAACCATTGAAAACTTGGTTCTAACAGTGAAAGAAACACATTTCAGCATGAGAAAATCACTTTTGCTATGTTTCACTCAAAACTTGCATTTTCTCCTCAGAAATGTACAAAACCATTGAAAACTTGGTTCTAACAGTGAAAGAAACACATTTCAGCATGAGAAAATCACTTTTGCATGTTTCACTCAAAACTTGCATTTTCTCCTCAGAAATGTACAAAACCATTGAAAACTTGGTTCTAACAGTGAAAGAAACACATTTCAGCATGAGAAAATCACTTTTGCATGTTTCACTCAAAACTTGCATTTTCTCCTCAGAAATGTACAAAACCATTGAAAACTTGGTTCTAACAGTGAAAGAAACACATTTCAGCATGAGAAAATCACTTTTGTATCTTTCACTGAAAACTTGCATTTCCTCCTCAGAAATGTACAAAACCATTGAAAACTTGGTTCTAACAGTGAAAGAAACACATTTCAGCATGAGAAAATCACTTTTGCATGTTTCACTCAAAACTTGCATTTTCTCCTCAGAAATGTACAAAACCATTGAAAACTTGGTTCTAACAGTGAAAGAAACACATTTCAGCATGAGAAAATCACTTTTGCATGTTTCACTCAAAACTTGCATTTTCTCCTCAGAAATGTACAAAACCATTGAAAACTTGGTTCTAACAGTGAAAGAAACACATTTCAGCATGAGAAAATCACTTTTGCATGTTTCACTCAAAACTTGCATTTTCTCCTCAGAAATGTACAAAACCATTGAAAACTTGGTTCTAACAGTGAAAGAAACACATTTCAGCATGAGAAAATCACTTTTGCATGTTTCACTCAAAACTTGCATTTTCTCCTCAGAAATGTACAAAACCATTGAAAACTTGGTTCTAACAGTGAAAGAAACACATTTCAGCATGAGAAAATCACTTTTGCATGCTTTCACTCAAAACTTGCATTTTCTCCTCAGAAATGTACAAAACCATTGAAAACTTGGTTCTAACAGTGAAAGAAACACATTTCAGCATGAGAAAATCACTTTTGTATCTTTCACTCAAAACTTGCATTTTCTCCTCAGAAATGTACAAAACCATTGAAAACTTGGTTCTAACAGTGAAAGAAACACATTTCAGCATGAGAAAATCACTTTTGCATGTTTCACTCAAAACTTGCATTTTCTCCTCAGAAATGTACAAAACCATTGAAAACTTGGTTCTAACAGTGAAAGAAACACATTTCAGCATGAGAAAATCACTTTTGCATGTTTCACTCAAAACTTGCATTTTCTCCTCAGAAATGTACAAAACCATTGAAAACTTGGTTCTAACAGTGAAAGAAACACATTTCAGCATGAGAAAATCACTTTTGCATGTTTCACTCAAAACTTGCATTTTCTCCTCAGAAATGTACAAAACCATTGAAAACTTGGTTCTAACAGTGAAAGAAACACATTTCAGCATGAGAAAATCACTTTTGCATGTTTCACTCAAAACTTGCATTTTCTCCTCAGAAATGTACAAAACCATTGAAAACTTGGTTCTAACAGTGAAAGAAACACATTTCAGCATGAGAAAATCACTTTTGCATGTTTCACTCAAAACTTGCATTTTCTCCTCAGAAATGTACAAAACCATTGAAAACTTGGTTCTAACAGTGAAAGAAACACATTTCAGCATGAGAAAATCACTTTTGTATCTTTCACTCAAAACTTGCATTTCCTCCTCAGAAATGTACAAAACCATTGAAAACTTGGTTCTAACAGTGAAAGAAACACATTTCAGCATGAGAAATCACTTTTGCATGTTTCACTCAAAACTTGCATTTTCTCCTCAGAAATGTACAAAACCATTGAAAACTTGGTTCTAACAGTGAAAGAAACACATTTCAGCATGAGAAAATCACTTTTGCATGCTTTCACTCAAAACTTGCATTTTCTCCTCAGAAATGTACAAAACCATTGAAAACTTCGTTCTAACAGTGAAAGAAACACATTTCAGCATGAGAAAATCACTTTTGCATGCTTTCACTCAAAACTTGCATTTTCTCCTCAGAAATGTACAAAACCATTGAAAACTTGGTTCTAACAGTGAAAGAAACACATTTCAGCATGAGAAAATCACTTTTGCATGTTCACTCAAAACTTGCATTTTCTCCTCAGAAATGTACAAAACCATTGAAAACTTGGTTCTAACAGTGAAAGAAACACATTTCAGCATGAGAAAATCACTTTTGCATGTTTCACTCAAAACTTGCATTTTCTCCTCAGAAATGTACAAAACCATTGAAAACTTGGTTCTAACAGTGAAAGAAACACATTTCAGCATGAGAAAATCACTTTTGCATGCTTTCACTCAAAACCTGCATTTTCCTCCTCAGAAATGTACAAAACCATTGAAAACTTGGTTCTAACAGTGAAAGAAACACATTTCAGCATGAGAAAATCACTTTTGCATGTTTCACTCAAAACTTGCATTTTCTCCTCAGAAATGTACAAAACCATTGAAAACTTGGTTCTAACAGTGAAAGAAACACATTTCAGCATGAGAAAATCACTTTTGCATGCTTTCACTCAAAACTTGCATTTTCTCCTCAGAAATGTACAAAACCATTGAAAACTTGGTTCTAACAGTGAAAGAAACACATTTCAGCATGAGAAATCACTTTTGCATGTTTCACTCAAAACTTGCATTTTCTCCTCAGAAATGTACAAAACCATTGAAAACTTGGTTCTAACAGTGAAAGAAACACATTTCAGCATGAGAAAATCACTTTTGCATGCTTTCACTCAAAACTTGCATTTTCTCCTCAGAAATGTACAAAACCATTGAAAACTTGGTTCTAACAGTGAAAGAAACACATTTCAGCATGAGAAAATCACTTTTGCATGCTTTCACTCAAAACTTGCATTTCCTCCTCAGAAATGTACAAAACCATTGAAAACTTGGTTCTAACAGTGAAAGAAACACATTTCAGCATGAGAAAATCACTTTTGTATCTTTCACTCAAAACTTGCATTTTCTCCTCAGAAATGTACAAAACCATTGAAAACTTGGTTCTAACAGTGAAAGAAACACATTTCAGCATGAGAAAATCACTTTTGCATGATTCACTCAAAACTTGCATTTTCTCCTCAGAAATGTACAAAACCATTGAAAACTTGGTTCTAACAGTGAAAGAAACACATTTCAGCATGAGAAAATCACTTTTGCATGTTTCACTCAAAACTTGCATTTTCTCCTCAGAAATGTACAAAACCATTGAAAACTTGGTTCTAACAGTGAAAGAAACACATTTCAGCATGAGAAAATCACTTTTGCATGCTTCACTCAAAACTTGCATTTTCTCCTCAGAAATGTACAAAACCATTGAAAACTTGGTTCTAACAGTGAAAGAAACACATTTCAGCATGAGAAAATCACTTTTGCATGTTTCACTCAAAACTTGCATTTTCTCCTCAGAAATGTACAAAACCATTGAAAACTTGGTTCTAACAGTGAAAGAAACACATTTCAGCATGAGAAAATCACTTTTGCATGTTTCACTCAAAACTTGCATTTCTCCTCAGAAATGTACAAAACCATTGAAAACTTGGTTCTAACAGTGAAAGAAACACATTTCAGCATGAGAAAATCACTTTTGCATGTTTCACTCAAAACTTGCATTTTCTCCTCAGAAATGTACAAAACCATTGAAAACTTGGTTCTAACAGTGAAAGAAACACATTTCAGCATGAGAAAATCACTTTTGCTATGTTTCACTCAAAACTTGCATTTTCTCCTCAGAAATGTACAAAACCATTGAAAACTTGGTTCTAACAGTGAAAGAAACACATTTCAGCATGAGAAAATCACTTTTGCATGTTTCACTCAAAACTTGCATTTTCTCCTCAGAAATGTACAAAACCATTGAAAACTTGGTTCTAACAGTGAAAGAAACACATTTCAGCATGAGAAAATCACTTTTGCATGTTTCACTCAAAACTTGCATTTTCTCCTCAGAAATGTACAAAACCATTGAAAACTTGGTTCTAACAGTGAAAGAAACACATTTCAGCATGAGAAAATCACTTTTGTATGCTTTCACTCAAAACTTGCATTTTCTCCTCAGAAATGTACAAAACCATTGAAAACTTGGTTCTAACAGTGAAAGAAACACATTTCAGCATGAGAAAATCACTTTTGTATCTTTCACTGCAAAACTTGCATTTCCTCCTCAGAAATGTACAAAACCATTGAAAACTTGGTTCTAACAGTGAAAGAAACACATTTCAGCATGAGAAAATCACTTTTGCATGTTTCACTCAAAACTTGCATTTTCTCCTCAGAAATGTACAAAACCATTGAAAACTTGGTTCTAACAGTGAAAGAAACACATTTCAGCATGAGAAAATCACTTTTGCATGATTTCACTCAAAACTTGCATTTTCTCCTCAGAAATGTACAAAACCATTGAAAACTTGGTTCTAACAGTGAAAGAAACACATTTCAGCATGAGAAAATCACTTTTGTATCTTTCACTGAAAACTTGCATTTCCTCCTCAGAAATGTACAAAACCATTGAAAACTTGGTTCTAACAGTGAAAGAAACACATTTCAGCATGAGAAAATCACTTTTGCATGTTTCACTCAAAACTTGCATTTTCTCCTCAGAAATGTACAAAACCATTGAAAACTTGGTTCTAACAGTGAAAGAAACACATTTCAGCATGAGAAAATCACTTTTGCATGCTTTCACTCAAAACTTGCATTTTCTCCTCAGAAATGTACAAAACCATTGAAAACTTGGTTCTAACAGTGAAAGAAACACATTTCAGCATGAGAAAATCACTTTTGCATGCTTTCACTCAAAACTTGCATTTTCTCCTCAGAAATGTACAAAACCATTGAAAACTTGGTTCTAACAGTGAAAGAAACACATTTCAGCATGAGAAAATCACTTTTGCTACTTTCACTCAAAACTTGCATTTTCTCCTCAGAAATGTACAAAACCATTGAAAACTTGGTTCTAACAGTGAAAGAAACACATTTCAGCATGAGAAAATCACTTTTGCATATTTCACTCAAAACTTGCATTTTCTCCTCAGAAATGTACAAAACCATTGAAAACTTGGTTCTAACAGTGAAAGAAACACATTTCAGCATGAGAAAATCACTTTTGCATGTTTCACTCAAAACTTGCATTTTCTCCTCAGAAATGTACAAAACCATTGAAAACTTGGTTCTAACAGTGAAAGAAACACATTTCAGCATGAGAAAATCACTTTTGCATGTTTCACTCAAAACTTGCATTTTCTCCTCAGAAATGTACAAAACCATTGAAAACTTGGTTCTAACAGTGAAAGAAACACATTTCAGCATGAGAAAATCACTTTTGCATGCTTTCACTCAAAACTTGCATTTTCTCCTCAGAAATGTACAAAACCATTGAAAACTTGGTTCTAACAGTGAAAGAAACACATTTCAGCATGAGAAAATCACTTTTGCATGTTTCACTCAAAACTTGCATTTTCTCCTCAGAAATGTACAAAACCATTGAAAACTTGGTTCTAACAGTGAAAGAAACACATTTCAGCATGAGAAAATCACTTTTGCATGTTTCACTCAAAACTTGCATTTTCTCCTCAGAAATGTACAAAACCATTGAAAACTTGGTTCTAACAGTGAAAGAAACACATTTCAGCATGAGAAAATCACTTTTGCATCTTTCACTGAAAACTTGCATTTCCTCCTCAGAAATGTACAAAACCATTGAAAACTTGGTTCTAACAGTGAAAGAAACACATTTCAGCATGAGAAATCACTTTTGCATGTTTCACTCAAAACTTGCATTTTCTCCTCAGAAATGTACAAAACCATTGAAAACTTGGTTCTAACAGTGAAAGAAACACATTTCAGCATGAGAAAATCACTTTTGCATGATTTACTCAAAACTTGCATTTTCTCCTCAGAAATGTACAAAACCATTGAAAACTTGGTTCTAACAGTGAAAGAAACACATTTCAGCATGAGAAAATCACTTTTGCATGCTTTCACTCAAAACTTGCATTTTCTCCTCAGAAATGTACAAAACCATTGAAAACTTGGTTCTAACAGTGAAAGAAACACATTTCAGCATGAGAAAATCACTTTTGTATCTTTCACTGAAAACTTGCATTTCCTCCTCAGAAATGTACAAAACCATTGAAAACTTGGTTCTAACAGTGAAAGAAACACATTTCAGCATGAGAAAATCACTTTTGCATGATTTCACTCAAAACTTGCATTTTCTCCTCAGAAATGTACAAAACCATTGAAAACTTGGTTCTAACAGTGAAAGAAACACATTTCAGCATGAGAAAATCACTTTTGCATGCTTTCACTCAAAACTTGCATTTTCTCCTCAGAAATGTACAAAACCATTGAAAACTTGGTTCTAACAGTGAAAGAAACACATTTCAGCATGAGAAAATCACTTTTGCATGTTTCACTCAAAACTTGCATTTTCTCCTCAGAAATGTACAAAACCATTGAAAACTTGGTTCTAACAGTGAAAGAAACACATTTCAGCATGAGAAAATCACTTTTGCATGTTTCACTCAAAACTTGCATTTTCTCCTCAGAAATGTACAAAACCATTGAAAACTTGGTTCTAACAGTGAAAGAAACACATTTCAGCATGAGAAAATCACTTTTGCATGATTCACTCAAAACTTGCATTTTCTCCTCAGAAATGTACAAAACCATTGAAAACTTATCCAGATAAAATTATCTGGATAACTTTAGGCCTGGAACTATCCCTTTTAAAGAAATCTAATCATTAAAGACATTTTTTATTCAGCTTCTAATATAAACCATTAACGTCTAACTTTTCAAGAAAGCCTTGTTTCTTTCTTTAACCCTACTTTCCCCCAACTGGTTTCTGCAACCTTTGCGAGATAGACTTCTAGGAGTGATGGAGCTTTATCCTGTGGTTCCTTGGGTCATTACTAACTGAAAAGAAAAGTTAGCTTTGACTAACCAGCCTCTCTATTCTGACTACCAGTGACTATTTCATCTTTACAGGTTTCCATCTTTCTACAAATAAAATAACCCATTCCCTCTCTAATCATATAAGATTCTTTTCTTTGAAAAACAGCCACCAGAGGGTGCCCAAGGCTAAGTAAAGAATAGAGAGAAATGTACTGTACTATTTCCTTAGAGGTCACCCTGACCACACCACTGACCTAATCAGAGAGGGAAAGACGATCTGTGTAAAAATATTTTCAGAACACAATTATTCTACTATAAATAATGCCGATGTTTCTTTGGGTAGTTCAGTAACTCGCACATTTTTTCACAACTCACCCTTTTTTGCGATGGTGGTTATGTTCATACAGCCACTGCGAAAACAGGCCCGCTGCTGCTATCAGGCTGTGCTCAGGAAGCTCTGCAAGTGAAATATGTTTTATGATCTTTCAAATAGGCAAGCTATTCCTGGAACTATCCTCTAACTTCCGCAGGATCATGCAGAGTTCCTTCCTGGAGCTATCCCTTTTACAAAACTCTAACCATTAGGTTTACCTATCAAATTAGAGGAATTCTGACCTATGACAAAGGCAACCGAGTATGCGGTTATTCTGTACTGGGTGCTTTACATAGGAAAATCAAAAAGATAAATTCCTTCTCGCACCCCTTGAAAAATGATTTGCGTGTGTTTTGCTGGCTATCATATTTCCACAACAATAACTTTATCCTGTCTTTCGAATTTGGTTTACATAAAGAAGGACCTTTTCCTAGCATGACCAGAGGGGAAGCACACGTTTGCCAGTTTCTAGATGAACTTGCTAGGACAACAGGAATAAAACAGTTCTTTAAGCTGGACTACTATCTTATTATTTAGAGAAAATATTTTCTGAAACAGTACGTACAATTGATAATTCATCAGCACGTTTTTCTCGTCTCTTGTACTACCACAAAGATGTTTAGTCATCTGGATTTATGTAAAACAATGTATTTATTTACAAAATTTGTATTCTCCCACATGCAACTTTTTATCATTCTGGGCGGATAACAGCGCATTGGCATTTTTTTATTTTTTTTTCATAAATGCAAGTGAATGTTCTCTTCCTTTTAAGATCATCTAGCAGTCATGTATAGTTGCTAAGAATTAAATACTTCAGTCTTAGGCATTTGTAATTGACCCATTTTTGTTTTGTTTCAGCAAGGATGAACTACACTGAAACTTGGGGGTACCAAGATAACTTTCTAGACCTTGGCATGGCAGCAGTGCTCCTGTGTGAGTTCATGGTTGGATTACTTGGTAATGGAGTGGCTCTCTGGATCTTATGCTTTCACATGAACCCCTGGAAACCCAGCTCGGTTTACCTCTTCAACCTGTCCCTGGCTGATTTTTCGCTCATCTTCTGCCTGCCATTTCGGGCTTATTACTTTCTACAATGGAAGGACTGGCACTTTGGTGATATTCCCTGCAGGCTCTTTCTGTTCATGATGTCTCTCAACAGAGCTGGCAGCATTTTCTTCTTGACTGCGGTAGCAGTTGATCGATACTTCAGAGTGGTGCACCCTCATCACAAAATTAATATGACAACCAAGAAGGGGGCGATAGGAACAGCCTGTATGATATGGTGCTTTATTGTAATCATGACGATGCACCTTCTAACAAAGCCCCATCTGACAGTGAGTGAAGCAGATAACAAAACCCTCTGCGAGAGCTTCAGTTTCAACAGTGAACAGAGCCCCATGACGACCTGGCACAATGCTTTCTTTGTCATTGAGTTTGTTGTGCCGCTTGGTATTATAATGTTCTGTACTTGGTCAATTGTGCGGCAACTGAGACACCAGCGCAAGGACAAACAGGGTAAGATCCAAAAGGCGGCCAAGTCCGTGACCTTTGTTGCCTTTGTGTTTATCTTCTGCTTTCTCCCCAGTACAGTGGCCACTTTGGCTCTTGTTATCTCCAGGAGCTTAAATCAGTGCAAATCCTTTCAAACATTCCTGCTGATCTTCTCGGTCTCCCTTCCTCTCATTTATTTGAACAGCATGCTCAATCCTTTGGTCTTTTATTTTTCAAGCCCCACATTTCAAAATGTATTAAAAGTCTGTAGTATTGCAACATGTTTTAAAAAATGCAAAACTGGCCAGGGAGAGAGAGATAGACAACTAAGCAGTCACAAACAGACTAAAGATAATCAGAAAGACAAATATTCTTTGAAATAAATCACTTTTTTTTATGACAGTTCTTCAACTGTATATAATACTTAAGGATTAACATAGGCTTTTTTTTTTTTTTTAATTTACTAAGCATATGCCTTGTGAATTGAAAAGCACTTTTCTGGATGAACATCAGAGAACTTTCAGTCCAACACATCACAAAGCACAACAATATTTCTGGTTTTCTCTGACTGTTCTTGAACTCTTTAGCTCCATAGACATTCTGTGCTCTGGAAGCAGCCACCAGAAGCCATCTTGTCTTGACGTCTGGGATGTCACTGAACTCTTAAATGCCCAGTACCTAAAAGCTCAAACACAGGGACGCTACTACAGGCTGAACAGAACAATCCAACCCAGTGAGTCAGCAGTATCCTGTATTTTTGTGACTGTGCTTGTCATATACTTTTGCTGAGGTGCTGTGCACTGTGATATGGAAGACGCAGGTCTGGGAACAATCTCTTATCTTTCTGCTGGTATGTTGTGGATAGGCTTAGGATTGTACCTGCAAAGCATGTTGCAGGATATAACTATCTACCTAGTATCATGCAATTTCTATGCTTACCAAATTTTATATGCTGCCAATAAAGTAGTTTTACATATGTTGTTTTCTGCCTCTTCCAGAGGTGCACACTAAGTTTTGTGCATTAATTTATGGCTCTTTTTTCTCTCTCTCATATGCTCTCTTTCAGCCTTTTCCTGTATGGAGATGAGGCTTCTGAGCTTGGGGGACATATTCTTATGTTTGTGCCAGTACTGGATATCACCTTGATCTCACAGGAGGAAGTGTCACAAGGATATGACTTAGTGTAATAGTTATTATTATTCCATGTCCATCATATCAACTTAGATCAATGATGACCATTTATGGGCACAGGGCCATTTATGGTCACAAACAGGGCTTGTACCTGGCTTTTTTAACCTACAACATTGGGACAGAAGTGACCCTATCTGCTCTTTGCCACAAAAGCATTGTAGGTTCTGAATCTGGTCAAGATAACTTCGCTTCTGAACATTCATTCTATAGTAGCTGACACCTTTACAGGGGCAGTTCAGACTTCACTAGAGTGCCCACGGTTCTTCCAACCCTGGTGAAAGAATATCTTTGATTTATAATCTTAGGTGCAGCTGTTGTTTGCACTCACATTTTCCATAGTTGGAGCCATGTGCTCCTGGAGATGAGTAGGGAAAAACACACACACTCTCTCTCTCTCTCTCTCATGTGATCTAAGTTTTACATGATTTGAGTGGCAGGAGGTACAGTATGTGTCTCTAGAGCAGATGGATGCCTTGGGTGAGTAGTCTGGCACTACCAGCCTGTACAGCTCTCATTCATCTGATGTCCCAGGGTGCAATGCCAGCTAACATGTGGAAGCTCTCTACATTATCTGATTTAAGATGGCCAGCAATGCTGGGAGGAATGGGGATAAAATTGGTATGGCCAGTAAAAGGCAGGTTGGAGGATCACACCAAGAGATCTACAAGCAGGACCTTAGCTACAGCTAGAACATGGTGCTATTCACCCAAAGATAGATAAGAACATGGTGCTATTCACCCAAAGATAGATAAGAAACTCTGCTTCCCAACCTTTTACAGCAAAACTGATTTATGAAGTTCAAAGGAGAAAATGTATTATTCTCACCTTCTTAAAAACAAATTATCACATTTTAAATCATATAACAAATAAAAGTTGCTTTCCTTATATTTTACAGTGATGCCTTAAACACTTCAAGAACAATACTCAGAAAGAGGAACCTATTTTCAGCCAAACTTAGAGTCCTAAAATTTAGGCCTGCTATTTCACTGGCCTAGAATTAGGATAGCAGGGATGCTGAAAATCAGTGTTAAGAACTTGCACCTCCATGGCGACTAACTCTTTAGGATCCTAAATATAGGAGACCTGGTGGGAGCCTCAGTTTATGCAGTCAGCCTTCGTACATTTTCAAAAGGGCCAATGTAGGAATGTAACTTCCAAAGTTGGGACCCTAAACCCTTTGAAAATGGACATCTTTGAGTTTGTGTTTTGAACTGTGTGTACTGTGCTGTAAGGTTTGTAGACCCTGTCTAGCACTAGGGCCCCTCCCAGACAAGAGGTTCTGAAAGGAAACCTTTAAAGTCCATCTTCTGTTCATTATATTTATTGTTACCCCATCGCCTGAATGCTTTAAAGATGAATGTAAATGTAATTAAATAACATCATTCCCTCAAGATTCTTCTTCCACTTGTAGTCATTTCTTACACAGAATCTCAAAACACAACACAGTACAGTAAACAGTATAAATGCCATAACCTAGTATAATGACAAAGATCAAACCATATAGGGAACCTTCACAGACAAGGAAGAAAAGGGAAGCCTTGCAATAATACTTAGAGTAAGAACGTATTAAGGCGACGAGATACTGGAAGATCATTTTAGATACTGGAGTTCTGCTACAATATGATATAGATGAGAAGGAGGAAAGAGGAAAAAAGCCACCATAAAAAGTACAGACACGGTAGAGACAAGAAAAATAAAATCACTTGGAAAAGAATTAATGATTAATAGTAAGCCTCTAAAACCACAATATTATTGAAAAAAATTATTTATAGAAAAATATTTATAGAAAAGAGGAAAGACCTCATATCAGGGTTCCATGTAATTAATACTGCAAGCTCACAGATTCCATATAATTATCGGTCAAAAAAGCTCCAAGAGTCCCAATTTCATTATTTATATATGCATTTAAGTTTTAATTTCTTCAGTATTTTGGGTTTTAAGTGCATTTAGAAAAAAATTAAACTGGGGCTCCAGGAGGGTTTTTGACCAGCGATCATATTGAATCTGTGAGCTTGGCGTGCTGATTATCCTTCATCAACTACATTTCGTTTAGAAGTAGAGAAAGCAATATGAATGCCATGCTAGTGACTGGAGTGCTGTTAGAGTCACCAGGAGGGCAGTTTGCAAAGCCTTTTATGCATGGAAATGGTCTGCCCGCAGATAGGAGAGGCGTTTCCGAGGCAGGGGCTGGGGAGAAGTTAGCAGCCCTGGCACATGCACGTGTGAAGTTTCAGAAGTCAGCGCATTTATTTTGCTGGAAAAAGCTCACGTAAAGAGCAGGTGCAGGTCTGTGCGCCTTGGTATTATTTTTCTGACTCAGTTTTCAAAGGGAACTTTTTTCCTCTGAAAAGTGGCATTGAGTTTGCAGGCAAAAAGAGGCATAACCTTTACACTTCTGCGCCCAGTTTGAAAGTTCCCACAAGGCCCATTGGGGCAGATTTTTAAAGGAGCGCACACGGGGCACATTTGTGTGCGCTACCTGGCACGCACAAATGTACACCCGATTTTATAACATGCGCGTGCTACTGCGCGCGCATGTTATAAAATCCAGGGTCAGCGCGCACAAGGAGGTGCACACTTGTGCACCTTACACGCACCGAGCCCTAGGGGAGACCTGATGGCTTTCCCCGTTCCCTCCGAGGCCGCTTCGAAATCAGAGCGGCCTCGGAGGGAACTTTCCTTTCCCTGCCCCCCACCTTCCCCTCCCTTATCTAACCCACCAACCAGCCCTATCTAAATCACTCCCTTACCTTTGTTCTCTAAGTTACGCCTGCCCAAGGCAGGCGTAACTTGCACGTGCTGGCTGGCTGCCGGCAGCTGGCTGGCCGGCGCACCATCCCCTGGCACGGCCGCTGTGCCGGAGGACTCGGGACCGCCCCCAGACTGCCACCCTGCCCCCGTCTCCTTCCCACCCCTTTTTCAAAGCCCTGGAACATACGCGCGTCCCGGAGCTTGCACGCGCCGCTGATCCTATGCAAAATAGACTCGGCACGCGCAGTGGGGGTTTTAAAGGGTTACACATGTAACCCTTTGAAAATCTACTCCATTGTGAACTCAAAATTCATGGCCTGATTTTAAAACGGCCACGAGCAAAAATGACAGGGGGTTACACGTGTGGCCGGGCCTTGTGCGCACTGCATGCATTTTAGAACGAGCTGGCCATGCGCGTAACCCCCACCATGCACAGAAGTGCCAGGCCCAAAGAAAGGGGCGGGCTGGTGGCATGGTCTGGGCGGGGAGGGGGGCGGCCAGGACAGCGCCATTTGACACTGTCCCGGGGAAGCGCATGCCGGCAGCTGGCCAGCGCATGGAGATTACTAGGACTCTTACTAGGACTCCCAAGCACATTGATAAGACCACTCCAGATACTTCAAAATACTGCAGCCAGAATACTGACGGGAAAAAAGAGGAGGGTCCATATAACCGAAACTCTAGCAGACTTACATTGGTTACCCATCGAATACAGGATAAAATACAAGGCCTTATATACCATACACAAACTAATATATGATAAAGAAGCAGACTGGCTAAACACAGCCTTACGAGTACACGTTCCACAAAGAAACCTCCGCTCAGCAAACAAAGCACTACTAACAATCCCTTCAGTAAAGTCAGCAAAATTAACCCAAGTGAGAGAAAGGGCTTTATCATTGGCTGGGCCCATACTATGGAACACGATGCCCCCTGAACTCAGATTACAGAATAATCTCAAAACTTTTAAGAAAAATTTAAAAACATGGCTCTTTAAAAAAGCCTTCACTAAAGAGTGTGGAGGGTAGAGAATGAAAGTACAGAGTAATGCAGATGAGAATGAATTTACTCAATCCTACATTTAAGAAGTAATATCTCAAAGAGACAGTAACTCAATAATATACCTGGGACTTGACCAGCATTACTCAAATAATGATTTTATTTATGAAATTGTAACCGAACATTATTAGCACCTGTTAGAATATACGATATCCTAGATTTACCAACCTTAGTCTATGTGCCTATTTGTAAACCATTGCGATGGTATATAACTTAGCGACGGTATAGAAAAGTTTTTAAATAAATAAAAATAAATTCTTCTGCTCCAGAGGAGCAGCAAGTACCAAAATAAAAAATTTAGGAACAGTTAGGTTAGGTTTAGGGGGCAGGGAGGAAGGTTAGGTAAGGGGGTAGGGAACTGGGGGAAGTCTGATTGCTTCGCCATGCGTATTTTGCGAAAATTCCCGCCTCACCCTGCATGTGTGGCCATTGTATATTATAACAACTAGGTTGTAATACTTTTTAAAGGACAAAAAAGCAGCAATACTTGAGCTTTCAAGTCCACACATTCTTTAAGCTTGAAACCTGTGACAGAAGGGGGGGCCTTAGGAAGCCTTGCCTTCGTTTATGTTAGGGAACGCTAGGAGAGCGATCCCAACTTAAAGGGAATGTGTGTCCTTGGGCCTCAGCATGATCCCAGAAGAATCCAAGACCGCACCACGGGTTAGCGAGACATGTCCCAGCATGGGCAAAGACAAAGTCTGACCCTCTGCCGGACCTGCATGCTTCTGGAAGCCAACAACATTATGTTGGTATTTGAACAATCCTCCGACCGTTCCCAGCCCTTTTGGACCTGCCGCTGGGTATTGGCAAGAAGCAGCAGGTTGGACTGAGGATGAGGGCAGACGGAGAAGACACAGAAGACTCAAGACAAGACAAGAAGACTCTGGAAGTGGATGAGGATCTTGGAAGACTTTCGACGAGACGAGGAACTTGGAAGACTCTTGGACAAATCGAGAAGCTGGGAAGGTTCAGACATTGGCACTGTCTCTCAGGGCGCCTTACACAGTCCACCCGTGGGACTGGTCGCGGACCACCCTGTCCCACTGCGCACCCTACACAACCTGAAGAGGCTGGTCACGGACCATGTGGAGAGCGGGACAAGCACAGGAAGGGAATCCAACTGAGATGAAACTCCAATGACAAAGCAAGGTGTCATCCGGAGAACCACAGGAGCTGGAGGGTCAAGAGGGCTCGAAAGCATAGGAAGAAGATCCAGCTGAGGCGAGACTCCAATGATGGGAACAGGAACGGACGGGACGGATTTACCCCAACAAGATGTCATCTGGAGAACCAAGGGAGCTGGAGGGTCAGGAGGACTCGGAAATAGCGAAGGAGGAGCGAAACCTCGGAACATCAGGAAGCCTGGACTAGGAACCTCAAAACATGAAGACATGGAACATCAGGAAACCACAGGAAGCAACGAAGACTCAGGATGCAAGATGAGACATGGAGCTCCAACGAAGAACGAAGACCTGACGGAGCGCTGGAAGACGAGACAATGCAAGGCAAGGCTGAAGTGCAGGAGAAGCCCTTATATAGGGCCGAGACAGGAAACAGTCCTTAGGTGGGGCCCAGGGCATATCCGGCCGTGGGCCCTTTAAATCTGGTAAGGAGGCGCAGCCGCGCGCCTAGAGCAGGAAACAGGAAGCTGTGCAGGACCATGGTCAGTGGCCCTGCACAGATGTCGTTGATGAGAAGCAAGGCTGGGCTGAGGAGCAAGCCCCGACGTCTGCAGTGGCTCCTGCCGCTGCAGGAGGGAATGAAGGCAGTTCCGGCTGCCAGGACAGCCCAGGGACTGCGGCCTCCAGCTGCAAAGATGAAGCTGATGTCGGCGGCGGCCCCAGCCACATAGAGACACGGTGGCAGGGCCGCCGTGCCAGGGAGGCACTCCGAAGTCCGCAGCTCCTGCCGCAGTGAAGAGGACAAGCTGACTGCGGCTCCATGCCGCGTTGGAGAAGGCAGCACAGGAGGTGAGAGGCCTGCTCACGGGGAGTAGCTCTGCGGGCAGGATTCATAACTAAACCATTCATAAGGAAAGCAATCTGGACAAATACAACTCTTCAAATCAGCTCTTGGTGATTGGTTTCTCTCTGTACGAGCCATATCCAGGCAAGAGTTCTGTATTATCCAGAGGGCCAGAATTCGTAAGAATGAACAAGATCAGCTTCTGTGCAGAAATTAAAATTATTCTCCACTGCTGAGCAGAACAGTGCACAAGGCCCATTACAAATCTCTGAAGAAGGGAGCTGTATGGTCTCAAAGACTCATGAATTGCCTAATTTTGTTGGGTCTTTAAAGGTCATCATCACCTACTCGTACTCCAGTTTTAGTATTTTCTCCAGGACCAATACAGCTACTAGAACTCCAGAGCGACAGGGTTGCCCTACAAACCTGTCCATAATGGGGCAGTTGTAAGTTCTCTCATGGGTGGGAGAGTCGGCTTTTCTCACTGAACGCTAGCTAGCAGGCCTGAGGCAGATGGCAGGTACCAACTATTGTATCAGGCTCAAACCCAGCTCATTTTAAATAATGGATGAATTGAAGCAACATGTCGACACGCAGTATTGCAGTGTCACAGAGTATAAGCCAGGCCACACATTTCAAAATAAAGAGGGAACGATACACAAATCTTTACATTTCATAGAACGGATTCTGGCGGTGAGCGGGACGGGCACAGGAACATACGGACAGCAAGCCTGGGTCTCAATAAATCCAAGGCAATACAGTGAGAGTTGGTCTGGCAGGGGTAACAGGGGGCAAAAGTCACCACTTACAGTGGGGCATCTCTGAGAAAGCTAAACCAGATAGAAGAAGAAGCCAGAGAAGTGTCATTACAAAATGGTGGCTTCAGACATGCAAATACAGGTTTTTTTTTTGTAACTCTTTATTTATGTTTCAAACTTTTTTATTGAGTTTTCTTTTACAACCATAGTAACATAGTAGCTGACATTGATGTGTTCTGCACAGAATTAACTCTTTATTTAATGACACAGAAGATACAAAAAAAAAAATAAGTAAAGGAAAGAAGAACAAGAAAGCGATCCTATGCGAGTTCACTAGCAAATTAAACAAACATTTAGTCCTCACAATAAAGTTGTCTCCAAGTCCAATACGTTTTCCAGATGGGCTCATACTTTCGTAGAGTATCATGAAGAGAATGGGACATAACATTCCATAATGGTAACAACAGCCACCACCCGCTTCCAATGCTTAAACTGAGGTTTCGACTTCCAAAAATAAGCAATGGTTATTCTGGCAGCGTGCAGTAGATGGTCAACAAGCCTGCGAGTCCATTTATTTGGAGGAGCATCCCCCCATCTCCCCAGCAAACAAAAGGGAGCCGTAAGCTGAAATGCAAAATGAATTATCTGCTTGCACCTGTAACCAAAAATCAGCAACTATTGGACAGTCTCACCACATATGCAAGTAGGAAGCTGGCAAGCCACAACCCCTCCAACATAAAGGACATGCAGCACTAAATTTAGCAAAAAGTAAAGGATATTTATATGTCCTGTGTAACAGACGGAACATGAGTTCCCAATTTTTATTACATTGAAATAATTTAAAAGTACCCCGCCAAATATCCCCCCAGCCATCTTCATCAAGATGTAAAGATAAATCCATATTTAATTTAGCAATAAGGGTGGACTGGTCTCCAACACTTTAACCCCATCTTGCAAATAAATATATAGGCAGGAAATCAGTTTAGAGCGATACAAGGGAGCTGTCAATAATCGTTCCAGGCCTCTTCGGAGCTGCAGTAAAGAAAACATTTCAGCCTCACCCAACCTCTGTGCAATTGCTCATAAATATATCGTGTATGAGGAAACACTCCGAATTCAAGAATTAAATCTTTCAATTTTTAAAACGCTGCCCCACCCAAATTTGATCTAAACAGTGTAAACCCTTAGTCATTCAATCCCCAATGTCTATGGACATCATTACAGACAACAAAGAGGGGTTGCATATTAAAGATGAGATAGGAGAAGGTTATGAACAACCCTCCAAACGTGCAATGTATGAGACATATTGGTCTGCTGCAAGATATTTGATGATATGCAGGAGAGGAGGGAGTAAGAGTTAATAGGGAACCCAGCCTGATAACATTCCAAAGAAACCCAAGAAGAATTCCCTAAAAGACCACACCAGTCCTGTATTCCAAGCAATTGTGCAGAAACATAATATAAATAAAGATCTGGAATATCAAATCCCCCACAGCCCTTCGTCAACTGCAAAATGGATAGTTTTGTTTTTTTTTAAATCTCTTTTATTGAAGTGTATAAATGTATATACATAGAAAAAAATTAAGTGAACAACAACACTTCAACACATTTTGTAAGTTAACTCCCTCCCTGCATATCCCCCCCAAATCCCCAGCTCCTCCCCCCCCCCATACAGAGAACCTCATGAGCCATTCATGAACATATCAAAAATGGATCAAATCAAATACAAAGCAAGACATTGATCACATAAACAGTGTACTAAAGGGAGCCCGAGACCAATAATATTGAGAAACATGGTAGGATGCACAATACCAGAAATCATGAGACACTTGTGATATACCCCTCAGAAGAAAATAATACAAACGGCAAAGTATCAACAACGATCCTCCAAAGGAGATATCACCTGGACATTAGTTGGTAGAGAGGTATCAAATGCTGTCTAGATGTCCCTAAATAGTCGCTTCTTATTGGGTGTGAATTGTTTGTACATAGAACCATATTCCAATTGAAAAAGCTCAGTCATCAGAGTATTCCATTGCCCCCATTGGGTGGGGTGGATTCAGTCCAACGCAACAGGACACATTTTTTGGCAATTAAGCACCCTTTTGCCACAAACATCACATTATCCATATTAAACAGAATCCAGCTCCATCACCCCTGACTATTCCAGACAGACATATTATATCTATAATCCCTACCACCCACACCAGGAACCTCGGAGTTATCATTGATAAAGATCTTTCTTTTAAGAACCACATATCAAATAAAACCAAAGAAGGATACCACAGACTCCTAACCCTAAGACATCTGAAACCATTTCTCAACCCCGACGATTTCAGAACGGTCCTACAACTACTCATTTTCTCCACATTCGACAATTGCAACTCCTTACTAACGGGAATACCCTTTTCAACTCTCAAACCACCAGAAATACTGCAGAACTCAGCTGCCAGAGTCCTAACAGGAACAAAATGAAGTGACCACATAACGCCTATATAAACCTCACTTCACTGGCTTCCCATTACTGCACGTATTGCCTACAAATCTATGACCATCATTCACAAAATTTTAAACAATGACCATCAAGGTCTAAACACGCTTAACATAGCTCCTCAAAACCCCTCAAACCACCTACACTCCAACAACTCAAGTTACTTAAACATCCCCACCATCAAAGATGCACATCTCGCAACAACATGAGAAAGAGCCTTCTCCATCGCCTCCCCCAAACTCTGGAACACTCTACCTGAAGACCTGAGAACCCAGCACAACATAAAAACATTCAAAAAAGACCTAAAAACCCTTTTCTTCCGCAAATTCTTCACTGACCCTCAGTCATCTGACCACACCAACCATCAAATGAACTCTCAACTATAATCTCCAACCAAACATGTTTACCCTCCTCATCCAACCTAAGAATACTTATTGGATTTGATATGTTTATCTCTATATATGCTCAAACTGCTACAATGTTTCAACACTGATAAGAAAAAAAAAAGTTCACTTTGTAAACCGTTATGATGGCTCTACCGAATAGCAGTATATAAAACTCATCAAATAAATAAATAAATAAATAAATAATGCTGGAATCTCCAATATCATTGTTAAGGAGACAAAAAGAGCAAGACCAGCGGAGATCCAATCCCACCATTGTAGCCATATGCTGTTGAACAGTTTCCCAAAAAGATTGAATGACTGTACATTCCCAGAGGCAGTGAATCAAAGAGGCTTGTGGGCACAAACACTTTAAATAGGAAGCATTGTCAATAATGCCCATAGTCTTCGCCCTGGCTGGAAAAATAATTGTCCTGTAGAAAATTCTTTGTTGCAACTCACGCAGACCTACATTACTTGACATTTTATAAATTGAAAAGTAGGAGTGACGGAGCATATTTTCCTCCAGTGGTTCCCCACTATCAGACGACCATTTTGAGAGTAAGGAGGAAAACACCTGGAACGTCTGAGCAGAGTTGTAAAATTTATATAAACAAGATAGGCTACATGTTTGCGCTTTAAAACATTTGAACAATGAAGAATAATACAAATTGGTGATAGCAATGTCCACCCCGTGCATTACCTTGGCATAGGATGCTCTAATATGACCATAAAGAAAAAAATGCCATGGTTTCATTCCCAATCTGGCCTGGCATTGTTCGAAGGTATAAAGTGAGCCAGATTCCGGATCTAGAAAATCACCCAAAAACCAATTTGGGGAGATCTGAAAATCATGTGTCGTGGGATCGTGATTCCGGAGAAAATTACCTTAAAGGGAAGTGTGGGGAGACGTGGATAGGTAATTTTATTAGGGAGCGAATATAAGCCCAAATTTTCCTAAGTGTCCTCACCAATCCAAATCTAATTTGCATCCCTCGTAAAGCATGGGATTTGGTATGTAAGACTATACAAGGGTCCATGGGAGCACATAAGGCCCTAATCAAGCCAGAATCTGTATAGTTGGAGGTGCTGTGTATCCAAATCCCCAGGAATCTAAGATTCGCCACTCGGGAATATATCATAAAGTCTAGCAAATTGAACCCCCCCCCCCCATGTATCCTCGGGGTGGTGAGTGTAGCATATGAGAGCCTAGCCTTCTTCCCCCCCCCCCAAACAAACTTCCGAATCGCCTTTTGAAGTATTTAGTTATCTTTAGGTAACAAGAGATGAGGTATCATCAGGAGAAGATAAAGTAGTTTTGGAGCAGTGACCATCTTTATTACAGCAATTCGACCCTGGAGCGATAATGGTAAGGATTGCCAGCTTTGGAGCTGACGTATCATCTTGCTGATAACCTGGGGGATATTCAAATTATACCATTGATTTGGATCCGAGTGAATGTGAATGCCTAGGTATTTAATAGTCGAGGCAGCCCATTTCACCGGGAAGTTTGGCCAATCGGTTTGGAGTGTTCCCGTAAGATCCAATGCTTCTGTTTTGTCTAAGTTTAGTTTAAACCCAGATATAGACTGATATGAAGAAAAAATTTCCAAGGCTGCCGGTAAAGCAGTATGAGCATGAGTAAGAAGGAACAAAATGGATAAGTTTAATGCGGGGGATTTTTCCTCTTCAAAGAAAAGAAGAAATGGAGCCATTCAATTTTTGAAACCCCTCTAAAGAACAGGACAGGGAACGTGTTGGAACAGATATAATAATCTAGGAAGCACTGTCATTTTTACCAGATACGCCCTACCCAACAGTGACGGGGGAAATCTGTCCACTGCTTTAAGTCATAATGCAATTGAGAAAGTACTTTAGTACAGTTCAGAGCAAACAAATCTGAGAGATTACGAGAGACCAGAATCCCCAAATAGCATAAACTAGTAGTAGCTAGAGTGAAGTCTCCCACAGCTTGTGGAAGATGTCCCAAAGGGCCAATTGAAAAAGAAACTGATTTAGTATAATTGATTTTATAATCAGAAAGAACACTATACCACTCAATTAAGGATAAAAGAGTAGGGACAGATTTCCGCACTTGAGTTAGGTATAGTAAAATGTCGTCAGCATACAGAGAAATTTTATGTTCCTCAGAACCAACATGAAGTCCAACAACACTCGCTGTTTCCCTAATTTGTTGTGCAATGGGTTCCAAAACCAAATTAAAGAGGGAAGGAGAAAGGGAACAGCCCTGCCTAGTGCTTCAGAAAATTTGAAAAGAATTAGACAACCTACCATTCACCAAAACTCTGGCCTGAGGAGAGGTATATAAAGCTCTAATCCAAGAAATATATTGGAGGGGGAACTCAAAGCATTGTAAAACAAAAAACATATACTGCCAGGAAATCCTATCAGATATTTTGTCTGCGTCCAAAGACAAGAAAAGCCAGGAACCTTTAATTTCTTCGCCATATGAAAGATATTAAATAAATGCCTAGTATTACCTGTAGAATATATATCTTTAATAAATCCAGTTTGATCTGGACCGATCAGGGCAGGTAACAAATGTTCTATACATAGAAACATAGGCAGAAAAAGTCCAAACGGCCCATCCAGTCTGCCCAGCAAGCTCACACACTTATTTTCCCATACTTATCTGTTTCACCAACCACCAAATTCAGGGCCCTTGTTGGTAACTGTTTGATTCGAATTTCCTGCCACCCCTTGCTGTTGATGCAGAGAGTAATGTTGGAGTTGCATCAAAGGTAAATCATAAGGCTTAATGGTTAAAGGTAATAACCGCCACATCAAGCAAGTTACCCCAATGCTTGTTTACCCAGACTGCACAGATCAGTGCCTTGTTGGATGTTGTCTGAATGTAAATCCTTTTTTCCACATTTTCCCCTGCCGTTGAAGCAGAGAGCAACGCTGTATATGCATTCAAAGTGAAGTATCAGGCTTACTTGGTTTAGAGTAGTAACTGCCACAATAAGCAAGCTACTCCCACGCTTATTTGTTTACTCAGACTGTGTAGTTCAGTCGTTGTTGGTTGTTGTCTGAATGCAAATCCTCTTTTCCACATTTCCCCTTGCCGTTGAAGCAGACAACATTACAGGATTTTCGCTAATATTTTCACGTCAGTATTAATCAAAGAAATGGGTCAATAGGAATCACATTGTAAAAGATCCTTTCCTGGTTTTGGAACCAGAGTAATAATGGCATCTAACAAGCTTCCAGCACAAGCACCAGGAGTACCTAAGTAATTAAACAATTCCATCATTAACGACACCATGCCTTCCTGAAAACATGTATAATATTCTAAAGGAAAACCATCCGGGCTAGGACTTTTCTGAGACTTCAATGTGATAAGAGCTTGTGTTACCTCATGACTCGTTATGGGAGCTGACAAGGATTCCTTCTTCCCATCAGGTAATTTTGAAAGAGAAATAGAACCTAAAAATCATGTCATCTTCTCATCCGGGACATGTAAAATTTCCCCATAAAGACCAGCAAAGTGTTATTGGAATTCATTGAGAACATAAGAGGGAGAAAGGAATATCACAATCTACCACCACATTAAAAAGAGGAGCTACAAAGAAAATAAATCAATTCGGCTATATGTTGAATGCCTACCTGAATAAAAGGTATAGTCCCAACTTCTGGGATATTTCTATCTCCAAATATCTCTGAGATCATAATACTGAAGGATACTGTGAAGACTTCCATTCATCTTGCAACACATGATCTATCAAGAGAAGGATTAAGACATAAGTTTCAGTCCCCACCCATGATAACATTTAAAGAAGAAAAAGTTTTAAGTTTAGTAAAAAGAGAAGCAAAACATTCTTCAGAGCCACTACAGAGCATACACCACACAGATCCTTAAGATCTTAAGATCTACCAATAAAGGTTTACTTGTCATTCCCTCATTGAATACTGCTCATTTAACATCAGTGCGAGAAAGAGTTATTTCTGTTGCAGGCCCAAGAATATGGAATACTTTACCAACGGAGCTTCATCTTGAATCTGATTTTAAGAGTTTTAAAAAACAACTAAAAACGCGCCCCGACCTGCACGTATCCATCGGCTCCCCAGCCCCTGTCCCCCGGACACGCGCCCCGACCGCAGCACGAGCCAGCGCGCGCCCCCACCCCCGGCCCCCGACGCAGCACGAGCCAGCGCGCGCCCCCCCACCCCCCCGGCCCCCGACACGCGCCCCGACCGCAGCACGAGCCAGCGCGGCCCACCCCGGCCCCCCGACACGCGCCCCGACCGCAGCACGAGCCAGCGCGCGCCCCCACCCGGCCCCCGACACGCGACCGACCGCAGCACGAGCCAGCGCCCCACCCCCGGCCCCCCACCGCAGCACGAGCCAGCGCGCGCCCAAGCCCCGGCCCCCGGACACGCGCCCCGACGGCACGCAGAGCCAGCGCGCGCCCCACCCGGCCCCCGACCGCAGCACGAGCCAGCGCGCGCCCCCACCCCGGCCCCGACACGCGCCCCGACCGCAGCCACGAGCCAGCGCGGCCCCCACCCGCCCCCGACACGCGCCCCGACGCAGCACGAGCCAGCGCCCCACCCGCGGCCCCCCACCGCAGCACGAGCCAGCGCGCGCCCCACCCCCGGGAGCCCGACACGCGCCCCGACCGCAGCACGAGCCAGCGCGCGCCCCCACCCCGGCCCCCCACACGCGCCCCGACCGCACAAGCCAGCGCCCCCACCCCCTTCCCCCACCGCAAGCACAGCCAGCTCCCGCCCCACCCCTCCCCCCCACACGCGCCCTACCTCACACTAGCGCTCGCCCCATCCCCTCCGCCTTACACCGCCCTACCTCAGCACATACCCACTCCTCCCCCCATCCCGGCCCCCTGTACAGTTTCCCTAACCATCACATCATCTCTCTCCCCAGCCCCTTCCCTTACACCTCTCCCCTACACTGTCAGCACATCCAGTCTCTTCCCACCCCTGCCCCCGACAATCTCCCCCACCGCACACATCCATCTCTCTCCCCACCCGGCCCCCTACAAGCCCCGACCTCATCACTATCCATCCCTCCCCCACACCCTTCCCCTCCCCTACCTCATCACTATCCATCTCTCTCCCCACACCCCTTCCCCTTACACTCCCCCTACCTCATCACTATCCATCTCTCTCCCCATCCCCTTCCCCCTTACACTCTCCCCTACCTCATCACTATCCATCTCTCTCCCCCCACCCCTTCCCCCTACACTCTCCCCTACCTCATCACTATCCATCTCTCTCCCCCCACATCCTTCCCCTCTCCCCTACCTCATCACTATCCATCTCTCTTTTTTATCACAATCAGCCAATTTGTCATAAGACAGTTATGTTCATCCCAGCACTCCCCTTTCCCTTTACAAACTGTTTAATATTCTTTTTAATAGCTAAAACCTAAGAAACTAAATGATACACTCATCTAAAGACAGTAGGGAAGGCAGAGACAACAGATTTAGGGGTTTTGCCGAGACTGAAACATACCCATGCTCCTAGCTAAGGTCAGAAGAAGTCTGGTGTGATCCTGCTGGGCCTCAGCTAGGCGCATGGTGGTCTCAGCAAAAAACCCCAAGGGCTGACCGATTTTCCCAGCTCCTCTGCTGCCGAGAAACCGGATCATCACCTGCAGCGGTCGCCAAGCCAAGCGCTAAGCGCCGAGCCAAGCTGCCAGAGGTGGAAGGACGAGATGCCTGGGGAGAAGGGCCTCCCCTCGCCACCCCACTCTCACAAGTTCATGAACCCACCCCAACTAATAAGTCCACTTTCAGCTACTGCCTCCACTAACCCTTCTCCCACCACCCCTTTCCCATCCTATCTACCCCTCTCACAACAGCATGGAAATATCCAGTTCTCTGCACGCTCCTCTCAGAGTAGTGGTGTCCATTACCCCAGAGACTATCTAACACCTTCCTCTCCCAGTACCAACCTCCACTAACCCCTCTCTGACCCCCTCTTGTTATTCCCATCCCCCCTTTCCCATCCTCCTAAAACAATGTGGAAATCTTCATTTGCTATCACACATCATAAGAGCACTCTGTCTGAGCCTACAGATCACCGCCTCAGAGAAATTAACTGCAATGAGGTTGCTTAGCTTGGCAAATGTGTGCTATGTGTGTTGCCTGCCCAAATCTGTAACCAGTAGACCCAGGGAGATAACCTGGCAACCCCCAAAACACCTCCCATACCAAGTACACCGTCCAACGCAAATATAGAACATTAAAAAAAAAAGTATTTAAAAAAGATAAACTTATCATCATCAAAACAGTAAACAGTATTTAGAAGAACACATTTCCAGAACTTTCTGGATCTGTCCAGCAGGGAATGGGGCTGGTCAGCCAAAAGAGTCATTGATGACTTTTCATCTAATTTCATTCCCCCTCCTGTGTTATCATTGCCTGGAGCGGGAGCACACATCTCTGGCTCTGTATCCAAGTCTGGATACAGTTCGTGCTCAATGCCATTCTGAAGGGAATTATTATGGAGCATACAGCATGCTACCACAATATCAGCCACTTTTTCCGGTGATATTGTAGAGCCCCCTCCTGAGCGGTCCAGACACCTGAATCTACTTTTAAGAAGGCCAAATGTGCGCTCTGTTATGCCCCTTGGTTTCACATGTGCCTCTTTATTCTTTATTTGTGCAGCAGTAAGAGGCACTGGCAGTGGCGTCAGCAGCCACAACCTATATCCATAGCCAGCGTCACCTGTACAACACACACACACACACAAAAAAATGAATATCTTTTCTAAAACAAAATATGATTTACCTGCCATCTTTACCCAGCCCTGCAAAATAACACTCAAACATGTTTTCATGTACAATGGCCACCCTATACACCCTTACTATTCTGCCTTAGCAGATCATAACGCCACACCGACGTGTGGCAAATTATTCGGCATGACAGCTCCCATGTAGCATACAGCATGTACAATGAGGATTAAACTAAATCCACCTACATGCATATTAGTACATTCTGAACCAAACATATTGGCTCCCGTAACTATTATTCGATAATACATGACAGTTTGAAGGTTCCCAGGGTATAATGTTATAATCTCTCTCATGCGTATGAACTAAAATGCAAAACAAAAAGTAACACATGTGAACTCGCAGTTAAATAGGTAATTTAACAAGGCACACATGAAACATAAAGCACATAATACTAATTAGACTTGTGTTCCTTCCTCCGCACACTTGCTTCTGTTTATAACCGCACACCCCCCATCCCCACATAGCAAATAAAATTAAAAAGACGTCACGTTTGTATATCTTACCAAGCAAATTTCCCTTTAGAGAATTGTTGTGTCAGTGCTGACTGCAACAGGATGTAGGAATCATGGCTGCTGCCAGCGAATTTGGCCACCACGCTGAGAATCCTCTGATCAGCGTTAAGGAAGTGGTAATGTTTCTGATTCTGGTATAGATACAGATTATGGTTATCTCTCAGACAAGGTTTTGGTGAGGTAATTGTCATGATATAGATTGGTAATGTAACAAAAGACACAAGAACCTCTAACAATCCAAAATCAATATTTATCAAAAAAGATTTCTTTCACATTTAAATGACCTCATTCCAGGCTCGGATGTGCAGAATAGCACAGTCATTTGCCTTTATATGCAGGGTAGCAAAATTAGTTGCCTCTGCCAAGGTTTTAATCATTGGTCATGCAAATGCTATTTTCATTATGCTTATCGTGGTGAAATTTTCTTCTTATATCGTGGCAAATTTTCTTATTGTGACATGCTTTTTTTCTTTCAAAAATGGAATCACCATTACAATTGTTTCATAACTTTTGTGATGTAAAAATGCAAGCTACTTAGCTCAATTGAAGAAACACTATAGACCCAGTGCGTTCAGAGGTATTTGCAAGCTGCCCGACACGGTCTGTGTTTCGGCTGAAACCTTCTTCATGGGGCCATATATATGTGTGACTTGTTTCAGTGACTGTTCATCGGCCATCCGGTAATACGTTTCTTCCCGATTCTGGTGTGCCATCTCTCTTCTATGAGGAGGGGTGAGAGCCACATGGGTATAGTCGATAGCTCCCATCACATTTGGCATATCGGCCATGTCGAAAAATGCTCTCTTCATTTGTTGCCTCTCCCAAAGCTGCTGTGTGTATTTGATGTACGGCTTGACCCTCTTCAGCATGGCCCTCAGTACCTGGGTGAAGTGACGAGAGAACGTGGATTGCTCTATGCCAGCCACCAGAGCCGCATGAATACACAACCACACCACACCAGTGGAAGCAATGGAATAAATAAAGTTTTGAAGAAAAAAAAAAAGACCCCGGAGTTGGCGCTGTCACTTAACTCATGCCCTGACCGTGGTGGTAAAAAAACCTGCATTAAAAACCCACACTAGTATTAGCGCGGCTCCCAGCATTGTCTATGATTAGCTAATCACCTCCTTTGCATGTTGTTAGCATGCATTTGTGCAGGAAAATCCACGGGTCTGTAAGCGCATTTGTATGCACTTTTTTCCCATGCACAAAACCCTTATTACATCCTCGCCTAGGGCTTTGCACGTACAAACACGCTTACATCCGTGCACAAACCCGCGGAAGCTTTGGCGCACTTTATTACATCAGCCCCCTTGAATCTGGATAACTTTTAATGACCAGAATCTGCCAACTTTAGAGATTCAGACAGTAAGAGAGGCCATGTGCATGCTTTTTCCAGACAACCACTACAGCGAGCTACACAGCCAGCAGGCAATGAGATAACTTTTCAAGACAGCAAAACATTTGGTGTCATGCAAAATGCCCATGAGAGCCAGAGAGTAGCTCAACAGGAAGCTGTAATTCCATGCTTCAAGGCAAAATCTTGAGATCAAAAATTCTATATAAACCCACACATCCACCCTTTCAGAGAAGCAACATCTCCAGCAAGCACTGGGTGTGTCAGTTCATGAATGCTGGGGTGACATGCATAAAGCTGCAAAATATCATATTGGGTATCCAGATAATTAGTGCAAATAGAATATTTACTGATATTTTCCCAAATTTTAATCCATAGCAGCTCTCTCTTTTCTTGAGTTATCTTCCCAGTTTAACTGAAACCTATGCATTGGCTTTTTGGATTTATTTAACAGTAATTTAAAACATATCTATCCTCCACATGCACACATATAGCTTCCAGTTCCAATATCAGTTCAGTGAGGAGCACTTGGCAAGCTCGGAAGCACCGTCTTAATTGTATAAATGGAACAGTCACAGCCTCTAAACTCTTGAATGGTTCTGCCTGGGATAAAATCCTGCTGTTCATTCAAAATCTATTCCTTCTTGACAACTGGAGTAGACAGGTTCCTCCATCCCCAGTCTGGAGGGTCTGATTCAAGCGAAACCAGGTATAAGCAGGGAAAGGTTGGGGGTTCCCATCTTTGGCTACGTGATCAGGCTCTAGTTGCTGCTTTACGTGTCCATGCCAGCAAAGCCTGATACGACCTAGTCCATAAGGTTTATTGCAGTTCCATATTATTTACCAATATGGTAAAGATTATTGAGGCAGCAAACCACTCCTGCAGATATGTACATGCAGAACTATTTGCTTTTTTTTATTTGCTAGATCTGTTTAGGTATAGATGGTACAGTCTTATTTTGATTCTACTGCAAAGATATGAAGCAAAATAAGAACAGAAAAGAACCATGATTTTTTTTTTTAGCTATCTGGGGAACTGTTTGCTTACAGCCACAGCCCTTCAAAATGCTGCTATTTATCCAGATGAAGAATAGCCTCCAGAACACAAGGGAAGGTGGCAGCTGAACAGGTTGCTTATTACTTGTATAACAGAGTCTGTAATTCCCTTCAAAATTGTCTGTATGCTCTGCTAATTACATTATTTTCTAGGCTGTTAATGGAATTTCTTTCAGCAAATATCTATATAAATAAGAGAGAGAGAGAGACTTATTATCTCAAGATAACTGTGACAAACTACATTTTAATTGACAGAAATATCTTATTATGTTGAGAATGTATTTAATGCAGGAAATAAATATATGCATATACATAAATACATCTCTATCAGAAATGTGAATGAAAAAGATTTCATGCCTTTTAAAAGTACTTTTTCAGGACTGATGTGCATGTGTTTTAATCTCAATAACAGTTAAGTACATATTAACTTCTTTTCTGTCTCCAGTGGGCTGTTCAGAATGACAAATCACACCATATCCTGCTACCTTAAAGAAAACTTTCTAACCTTTGGCATGGCAGCAGTGCTCCTGTGTGAGTTCATGGTTGGATTACTTGGTAATGGAGTGGCTCTCTGGATCTTATGCTTTCACATGAACCCCTGGAAACCCAGCTCGGTTTACCTCTTCAGCCTGTCCCTGGCTGATTTTTCGCTCATCTTCTGCATGCCCATTCGGGCTTATTACTTTCTACAAGGGAAGGACTGGCACTTTGGTGATATTCCCTGCAGGCTCTTTCTGTTCATGATCTCGCTCAACAGAGCTGGCAGCATTTTCTTCTTGACTGCGGTAGCAGTTGATCGATACTTCAGAGTGGTGCACCCTCATCACAAAATTAATATGACAACCAAGAAGGGGGCGATAGGAACAGCCTGTATGATATGGTGCTTTATTGTAATCATGATGATGCACCTTCTAACAAAGCCCCATCTGACAGTGAGTGAAGCAGATAACAAAACCCTCTGCGAGAGCTTCAGTTTCAACAATGATCAGAGCCCCATGACGACCTGGCACAATGCTTTCTTTGTCATTGAGTTTGTTGTGCCGCTTGGTATTATAATGTTCTGTACTTGGTCAATTGTGCGGCAACTGAGACACCAGCGCAAGGACAAACAGGGTAAGATCCAAAAGGCGGCCAAGTCCGTGACCTTTGTTGCCTTTGTGTTTATCTTCTGCTTTCTCCCCAGTACAGTGGCCACTTTGGCTCTTGTTATCTCCAGGAGCTTAAATCAGTGCAAATCCTTTGAAATGGCTGGGGTAATTCTGTTGATCTCCCTTTCTCTCACTTATTTTAACAGCATGCTCAATCCGGTGGTCTTTTACTTTTCAAATCCCACATTTCAAACTACCATTAATCAATTTATCTCCTCCAAACTATTAAAAAGCACAAAGGCAGCAGAAAATGAATTTCCAAATAACTCCAGTGATTCTGCTCATAAGACCAGTAACCAGATGAGAATGTAGAGCAGTATCTAACTATGAACATTTGGCCAAATGCTCCACAGCCTCAATTTTAGTATATCAGCAGTACTGCAATTTTCAGACTATGCCTAATGAGGGAAGAGGGATGAAAAAGAAAGCAGAATTTGTCCCTTGAAAGTCCATAATTTCTCCTGGGCACTTGGCACCAGTCTGTAAGGAAGCAAGAAACTCCAGTTGTACACTTAACATTTTGTATTATGAATTTCCCTAAGAAATATATGCCAGCATCATGAAAGAAAAAAAAAAAAGCTATGTTGCACTGAATAAAGATCATATAAATGCATTCATATCACTTCTATCTCCTTTTATTATGTCATTATGAATTCTAATCTTTATGCATTTATAAGGAGATTGTAAAAAGAAAAAAAAAACTCCACCAGATATGGTTGCTGAGTATTTACTGGTTTGATCCAGAGATCTACATTGAATGGAAAAAGGACCTTGGGAAAAGTTCACAGATGCAGCCATCTCTGGGGCACAGAATGGGAGCACATTTCTTTTTTTTTTTTTAATTTAAGTTTTTATTGAGGACACAGTGAGATACAAACAAACTGTAACAATGTGCATTGGTATAAACAAAGAAAAGCAAATACACCATACAAAGCGCATAGGAAAACATGAATATTACACAACCAATATGAGTATTGATGTGAAGAGTTACAATAAAAGATTGAACAATAAAACAGAGTTGTGTCATTTTATCTCTTCAGAAGGTCCCATAACCCCATTCCCCTCCACCCCCCAAACTCCCTTAGGCCCCCGCTTTTCTAGTGCTAAGGTGGTCTGAATAGAACAGAATGAAGAGAAATACTGAGCGGAAGTGGTAAAGCAATATGTTATCACGCGAGATTTCCAAGAACAATAGGGCTGCCAGGTGCTCTTGAAGTGCCCAATAGTTTTAAAGAGTGTGCTGTAATTTCCGCTAATACGTATATTGTCCCCAGTTTGCTTTGAACTTCGCTTAGTGTAGGCACCAGGGGTGGGAGCACATTTCTGATGCCCGGACTGGGAAAAAAAAAAAGTCAAAAGGAATAAATGGAGCTCTCTCATTATATAAACCAAGTCAAAAGGACTTGGGCAAGATCACCCAGAGGAAATGTCAATCTATGTTTCAGGTATTCTTTTGACCCAGAGTGCAGGGGCCAATTTTTTTTTTTCCATAAACATTTTATTACATTTTTTGAAACAATGAGTTACAAAGACAAGGAAGAAACTGTACAATTACCATAGAATGCCCAAGAGGGCTTAATCCACATTTTCAGAAGTACAAATTCCAAGTCGTAAAACATTCAACTCATTGCTTCAACTCTATCCCCCCTCCCCCATTCCCTCTCGCTAGAGTAGCAATTCCCCTCCTTACCATTCTCAGGTTTTCTCTTACTTCCTCTTGAAGTACACTGCAAAAGGACTCTCAGCAATTAAATGACCTGCCGCAATTCATCCACTGCCTGAAAGGGGGAGTAGTTCAACAATAAAATAGGGTGAAATAAGGTAAAATACATGGAATAAATGGACAATTCACTGCTCCCCTGTGAATTTCCCCTGAACTTTCCTTTCCTTAAAGTCTTAAAATAGCGCCTCTCATTTGTGGAAGGTACAAGTAAGCCTTCCCTTTGAAAATTGCCTGGAGAAGGAATACCCATAGGGATTTTGCACCTGTTTTTCTGCTGCTATTTTTTTTCTGGCAAAGCTACACGTGGTCGGTGTTGCTGTCGCCTCCCTTGACCTAACTGCCACTGTGGGAAGGAACCCCTTCCAAAGAATGCGAGTACAGTTTCAGGCATTGTAGAACGAGGCACCTAATTGTGCCCACACTGAAGATGGCCCAATTTTCAAAGAGCCCATTTTCATAGGTTAAATGCCCTTTTACTTCTGAATGTCTGATATTCCCTTCCTGACACTGCACAGCCTTTTATTACAAATTGATTTTTTCCTGCTTTTAAAGTAAAGAACATGGTTCAAGATCCCTTGAAGGACAACTTTATTAAAGTATAGCAGCCAAGATTTTCCCACTTTTGATACTATAGGGGGAATTTTAAAAGCCCTACGTGCGGCATATCCGGGAGATATGTGCGTGACTGGGAAGTGCATATTTTAAAAGGCCTGCAGTCACACGCGTATCTCCCGGTATGCATATTGGAAAGGATTTCGCAAAAAGCGGCAAGCCAGGGGTGGGGTCTGGATGGGGCATGGGTGGATCGGGACAGCGCCATTAAGTCTGAGTCACGCACAAGTGTACGCCGGGATCCGATGACCGCATAAGTTGCTGCTGCTATGGACTGTGGGTATGTAGTAAAATAAAAAAATTTAGGGTTGTCAGCGGGGTTTTAGGGGTCGGGGCTAGCAGGGTAAAAGGGAGGGCAGGTTAGGTAGGGGGTTTAGGAAGCCCAGTCCTTTACAGGGGCGAACTGGGAGGGAACAGGGAACTAGGCCCTAATACGTTGCCACGCGCATCTACTAAAATCCCCCCACTTACGCACGCGAGATGGCATTTGTGCGTGTCAATATAAAATCGTTTGTATGCGGGTAGCGGATTTTAAATGTGAGTGCATAAACGTGCACATTAGGCGCATCCATGTGCGCGTGCTGGCAAACGCGCACACATGTGGGCACGTGCATCAGTTTGAAAGTTACCGCGTCTATGTCCTTATGTTTAATTCCTTGGTGCCAGATTATACTAGACTGGTACGTGTATTTATTTCTTAATGTTTTAAAGTTTGAGTGGCTGTGCAATCATTTACAAATGCAATGCTTTTGGCATTTTAGAATCTGAGTAGCTGACAAATTCTTTTCAAGCCTTGCTACAGACTTAAGCATGTATGCAGCTCCGAGTCAATTTACTTTCAGGAGAGTTTTCCTTGAACTGCTTATAAAAATTAGCTCAGATCCCAAGACAAGTCATGCAATTTCTCAAGATATCAAAGAATGACTTGACAAGTTATAGAAGATGATTGATTATATCAACAGGTTATCTAATCAAAACAGATCTAGTAATCAATAAACTTTCTATAGTAAAACATAACTGTGTGATTACTGTTGCACTGAAGCACTCATCATATGTATACTACAAGGGAAACTCCAGGAGAAGAGAGAATATGTAAATTGGCCTGGTTGTTAGAACAATATAACTGAAGATCTGTGTAAGGCATGTTCATTATCGATAGAGTGACCATATAGTTCCTTGCCAAGGGAGTCCAGTTGAGCCATTCCTAGCTTTACCTCATTGGATGCAGGGTGATGGAGACCTGCTTTCCATTTTGAGTTTACTTAAAAAACAAACAAACCAAAAAACCAAACCAAAACAAATAGGATAAAACCAGGATTGGTTCAGCCTGTCCATCTAGACATAAAGCTATGGTATCAACCTAATTATAGATATATGGAACCTGTTTTGGAGCCACAAGGACCAGAATTGAGAATCATTGGACTAAATATTGAGTTGAACGGAGCTAAGCAGCTATATCCAGCAGCCAGTGCAATACACCCGCTTAGTAACACCTTCAAAGAATTCTAATAGATTAGTCAGGAACGACCTTCCTGTGCTAAATGCATGCTTGCTTTCCCCCCATTAAACCACATTTATCCATCTAGTAATTTTGTTCTTAGCAATTGTTTCTACCATTTTACCCAGCTCCAATGTCAGGCTGCCTGGAAAGTGCAGTTGCTTACCTGTAACAGGTGTTCTCTTAGGACAGCAGGATGTTAGTCCTCTCGTGTGGGTAACATCATCCGATGGAGCCCGGCACAGAAAACGTTTCTCAATGTTTCTAGAAGCTTTGACTGGCAGACTGAGCATGTCCAGCCTGCTGCTATCCGTGCGTCTACACGAGGTCCCCCTTCAGTCTCGTAACATAGTTAAAAAATACGAGTGAAAAAATAAAACAAACCGGAAGGAGAACCCAACTCTGTGGGGTGGCAGGCGGGATTCCTGAGGACTAACATCCTGCAGTCTTAGGAGAATACCTGTTACAGATAAGCAACTGCGCTTTCTCCTAAGACAAGCAGGATGGTACCCTCACATATGGATGAATACCAAGCTCCATGCTGTCTCCCACAGCAGGTGAGACCAACAGTTACTGAACAAAGTGCCAAAGGGCACAACAACAACTGCGGTGCTGTTGGTCGGCAGGGGACTGCCTGGCCCCAAGTAAAGGTTCTAGGTAGGAAGATTTGGGTTTAGGTCTGGAAGATATTGTGTAGGCCAGACTGGCCGAAGGCACTGTCCTGTCGACCATCTTTGTCTAAGTAGTAGTGGGCCGCGAACGTGTGAAGGGAACTCCACATTGCTGCGCAGCAAATTTCGACGATGGGGACCACTCGCAGATGAGCCACCAACGTTGCCATGGCCTGCACAGGGTGAGCTTTGATGCGGCCTGCCAGCTGAAGGCCCGCTTGCGCATAGCAGAAGGTGATGCAATCCGCCAGCCAGTTGGATAAAGTCTGTTTACCCACTGCCACTGCCAGCCTATTGGTATAGAAGGACACAAAGAGCTGAGGGGACTGCCTGTGACTGGCTGTGCATTCTAAATAGAAAGCCAAGGCCTTCTTGCAATCCAAAGGATGAAGAGCTTGTTCCCCTGGGTGGGAATGAGGCCTAGGACAGAACGTGGATAAAACAATTGACTGATTGATGTGGAAATCAGTCATCATCTTAGTTAGGAACTTAGGGTGCATACGCAAGACCACATGATCATGAAAAAACCTAGTGTATGGCGGGTATGTAATCAAGGCCTGAAGCTCACTGACTGTAAGAGCCGATGTTATCGCACTAGGAATATAACTTTCCAGGTGAGGAACTTCGGGTTGTAGGAACACAACAGCTCAAAGGGAGGATGCATGAGCCATGCCAGGACAATGTTGAGGTCCCAGGATGCAACAGGAGGCAGGCCCCTCATAGACGACCCACTAAAGGCTGCATTGATATGGTATGCCAACGACACCTCAATGGTACACACTAACAGCACTAAGATGGACCCTGACTGAGCTGGTTTGAAGCCCAGACTCATAAAGCTACAACAAGTAGTCTAACAGCTTGGGAAGGAGGCATGTGAATGGATCCAAGCCATGATTCACACACCAGGTGGAGAGTCTTCTCCATTTCAAACTATAGGACTTCTTGGTGGAAGGCTTTCTAGAAGCCACCAGCACCTGGGAGACATTGTCCAAGAGGTACAGGGGCTGAAGAACTAGTTGCTCAACATTACCACGCTGTTAGGGCTAATGCTTGGAAGTTCAGATGGCACAGGTCGCCCTGGTTCTGAGTTATCAGATCGGTTGCGGTCCCCAGCCGAATGGGGACCCTGATCAACAGATCCTGAAGGGCCAATAAGGCACCACAAGAATCATGGACCCTCTATCTTGTTGAAGCTTCAGCAGGGTCTTCAAGAGGAGAGGAAGAGGAGGGTATGTGTACAGCAGACCCCTCCCCCAATAAAGGGAGAAGGTGTTGCAGGCCAGATGTCCGCCCCCCCAGTGACAGAGAGCAGAAACTGCTCACCTTGTAATTGTATGGGGAAGCGAAGAGATCCACATCCGGGGTTCCCCACCGATGAAAGATTCTGGCCGCCATCTCCGGATTTAGGGACCACTCATGTGGCTGAAAGGAGTGGTTCAGCCAATCTGCCAGTATGTTCAGAGTCCTAGGCAGGTACATCGCTCTTAGTGACATCCCCTGTGACAGGGCCCAAGACCACACCTGCACCACCTCGTGACAGAGGAGGCATGATCCCGTGCTTCCCTGTTTGTTATCATGCCACATTGCAACTTGGTTTTCCACCTGGATCAGGACTTCCTTGTGCAACAACCAGTCCCTGAATGCCTAGAGGGCATAACAGATCACCTGAAGCTCCAAAATGTTTATTTGACATGTGGACAGCCTGTGGAGGCTGTCCACATGGGCTCCCCAGCCCTGAGGGGAGGCATCAATGGTGAGGACCACCTGAGGCGGGGCAGCCTGGAAGGGAATTCCCTGCTCCATATTGGAGAGGTTTTCCCACCAGGACAGAGATGCCCTCAGATGTTCCATGACCGAGAGACAGGTCTCGAGGTCCTGGGATGCCTTTTGCCACTGTGACCACAAGGTCCATTGTGCCCTTCACATGCACAGCGGGTGAGAGGGGCATGTTTGTTGGGCACAAGCGGGCGCCATGTGACCCAACAAATGGAACAGAAAGCAGGCACTCATTTGCTGGCTGCTGCGCATGAAAGTTGCCAATGAGGCGAGGGCAAGAGCCCAATTGCGGGGCAAAAACGCTTTTGCCTGCATCATGTCCAGCCTGGCTCCTATAAAGTCCAGCTGGGGAGACGGGCAAAAGTGAGACTTTGGATAGTTGATTGCAAACCCCAAGGATTGCAGAGTCTGCACAATCAGGGCTAAAGCGTTCAGAGCCCCTGGTGGGAGTTGCTCTTTATCAACCAATCATCTAGGTATGGGAAGACGTGCACCACATGGTGCCTGAGGTACGCAGCCACCACCAATAGGCATTTGGTGAAGACGCGAGGGGCTGAGGCCAACCCAAAAGGCAGCACCTTGTACTGGTAGGGAGCCTTCCCCACCATGAAGCGGAGGTATTTCCTGTGGCCAGGGAAGATAGCAATGTGAGTGTAAGCCTCCTTGAGATCGAGGGAGCAGAGCCAGTCTCCTCTTTTGAGGAGGGGGATCAGAGTGCCCAGATAAACCATCTTGAACTTTTAAGAGAAATTTGTTCAACACTCTAAGGTTTAGAATGGGGCGAAAGCCTCCGTTCCCCTTTGGAATTAGGAAATACCTTGAATAGAACCCTTGGCCCTGCTGAGGGCGAGAAACGGGCTCTACCGCTCTTGCTGAGAGAAGGGCGGAGACTTCTGTCTGAAATATGATCTGCTGGGTGGACAAACCCCACGTCAGACATGGGGGAGAGTTCTCTGGAAGCCATCTGAAATTGAGTCGGTACCCCTGATGGACTTTGGTAAGGACCCACTGGTCCGAAGTGATAACCCTCCAATGGTGGGTGAAGCTAATCAGCCTGCCTCCTACTGGGGGATCCAGAGCCGGGGGTACATTTGGCTGACTCGTGCTACCTTGCCACCAGTCAAAAGCCCGTAGCCATGGCTTGCTGGGGCGCTGGTTGAGGCCTGGGTGCTCACTGTTGATGGGAGCGGCCACTGGAGCCAGTGCATGGCGTGCAAGCTCGAGAGGTGGGGGGATAATATTTCCTCTGCCTGTAAAAGGATTTCCTGGAACTTGGTCTGGAAGATTTCCTGACAGAGGAAGGGGTGTCTGAAGCGCTAGCGGAGAGCTGTTGGAGGGTTTCTTGGTGATCCTTCAACGGAGTTACAGCATCACCAAAGAGGTTGTCACCTGTGCATGGGAGGTCAGCCAGCTTCTCCTGCACCTCTAGATGGAGGTCAGAAGCCCAGAGTCAGGAGGAAGTGATGTCATTGTCCGCTATGGCTGCCTGATCTAGAGCTGCCGGCCGGTCCCAACCTAATCCTGCTGCATCATGGCCCCCTACGCAGCAAAAAATCACTAAAAACCGGCAGAGTCGGTGGTAGGCAGAGCATCCCCGATGGTAGAAAAGAAAAAAACCCTGGACCTTCAAAAATTCTCATTTGCGAGCACAGCGGTGCAGTTGGCGCTGCGCGAAGCAGAGCAGGCCCAGCCTGATCACAAGGCCCCGGAGGTGAGAGAGATTGCAGGCGGAGGGGAGGGGGATGCAGCCCCGAGCCGAGCAGATTTTTTAAGCTGGTTCGGGGAACTCAGAGGGGCTATGTCCAGCCTGCAAAGAGATATCCAGGGCCTGAGAGCTGAACTGAAGGCAGACTTGGTAGTACTGGGGAGCAGAGTGGAGGACACTGAAGCCCAGCTGGAGGATCAGGCCTCAGAACTCCTTAACTGTAAGCTAGCGCAGGATAAACTGTTGCAAGATGTAAGAAATGGAATTTGGATGTTGCTATCACATTAATAATGATAAAAATAAAATGCTTTGCGTGGCCTACTCTATGCTGCTATAAGCCTATAATCAGGATGTGCTATAGATAGGGTAGGAAGAATTGACTGCTAGAATTGTACACACCCTTTGCTAAACATAGCAGATAACCTTTATGTAGAAGCTATAAGAGAAAGCATAACCTTGCTGTTAGAAATCATGTAGTTTGTATATGGCGCAGTTACTATAAAAAGAGGAAGTTAGAAGCTGTGAAAAACTGCTGGAAAGGCTAACTAGAAAGCTTTATTATGATAGAAAGATAATAGTATTAAAACATATTCTCCAGAAATCCCCTCTTATAGAAACACAATACCTGAATAAAAATCCCCTTGTCATTAAGACCATGAGCAGGCCTAAGTAATGAACTAAAGTGCACAATTGCCTGCACAGCTTCTGTGAAGTCAAATCTTTCTACAGAAACCGTTAGCTGTAATATTAAGAGACATTAAGAAAGAAAATGTTGAAAGCAGCCCCCATACCCCCCCCCCCCCCTTTCTCCTGTTCCAGAAGAAATAGGTACAAGCCACTAGAATTAGGGAAGTAGAGAGAGCAGCTCCCTCCTACCCCTCCTTTCTCCTCTCCCCCTTAAGTCCCCCCACCCCCCGAAATGTACCAGGTCACAGAAAGAACAAGTTAACCGCAAGACAAAAAGAGGAACTAAATTGAGTATATAAACCCCTGTATTTTAATAGCAAGCTTATGCCGGCATTGATAGCACATGCGTGTGATGTCTCTGTTGGCATCCATTTCCAAATGATATAATAAAAATACTCCTTTCGCTGAATATCTTATTCCTTCACTGTTTTATCTTTCCCGCAAGGGAAAAGTGTGTTTGTTTTACTTCCCACACAAGATAACACGGAGCTCCTGACTCGCTTGGAAGACCTGGAGAATAGGTCCAGACGGTGTGATGCGTGTGATGTCTCTGTTGGCATCCATCTAAACTTAAGGTTTAGAGTGATCCCCGAGACATTTGACTATACAGATTGCAAACAGGTGGTGACCAGCATATGCTTACAAATTCTGGAACAGGAGCTGGACTCACCAGAGAGGGTGCTCATAAAGCTGGAGAGAGCACATAGGGTGTTGGGCCCCGCACGAGCGAACAGACCCAGAGACATCGTGATGTGTTTCCATAGCTTTACGCAAAAGGGAGAGATTTCCTTGAGGGCCTGGAGGTCCTGTCCGATAATGTGGAAAGGCAACAAGGTGGAGGTATATCAAGATCTAACTCTCACCACCATCAGGAAAAGAAGGAACTTCAGGGAAGTTGTTAGCACGCTGCGCAACCACAATACCAAGTACCGGTGGTTCTTTCCATTTGGGTTAAGTTTCACTATTGCTGGAGTCACGTCATGAGTATCTATGCCAGATGAAGCTGTGGAGTTACTACAGGCGGCTGGTATGACTGTTCCTGTCACCAACACTATCTCGTACAGCGAAAGATCTGGATGGCCGCAACTAGATACACCACGATGGCAGCGTGTTGCCAAAGGAGGGAAGAGACTGCGTCATCACTCCAGTGGATCATTACAATTGAGTGACTGTCCTGGATGAACTAAACATATTTGACTCTCCTTTGGATAATGTCAGAAGACTAGAGCTCACAGAACTTGATGGAGCACTTGTTCTGGTTCAGTATGCTGTTCTTCCTGTTGGGGGCCATACTAGTTTCAACACTAGTTTAATAGTTTACTAGTTTATTTCATGGTTTCAGTAGTATAATATGACTACTGAGCGGCAGCGGGATGGGGAAGGGACCGGATGGGAGGGGGGTTCACGGAGGCCACTTGGGGTTGTTGGTGGGCTCCAAACTATCTACAGGTGAGGGGGGGCTGGGGGAAGAGGAACAGGGGAAATTGTAACACGGGGGAAAGGGCCTGGTGCTGTTTGTTCAGAAGGTATTATGAGTATTATGAGAAGGGCGTACTGGTTGGGAGCCTTGGGGCAGTGTGGGACTCAGATTTATTGTACCTACTATACCAAATAGGGCAGAAATACGGATAATGTCCATTAACACTAAGGGGCTCAATTCACCCTTTAAGAGGAGCTCTATGTTTCAGGAGGTATGGAAGGGGCAGGCAGATATTATTTTCTGTCAAGAGACTCATCTCCTTAAGCGTAATGAACGTCTGCTTTGGGACAAATATTACTCCATCCGATATCTGGCGTCTCGGTTAAAAAGAAATATTGTGGGGTGGGTATCCTCCTAGCACATACACTAGTGTTCGATATTAAGGATAGCCTGGCCGACCCAGAAGGGAGGTTTATGGCGCTTAAAATAGTGATTGGTACAACTCTCTTCACGCTGCTGACTGTTTATGGCCCCAATACAGATCACAGTACATTTCTCTCTAAATTGTCCTCACTATTAGAGACATGGGCAGAAGGTCAGGTGATAATGGGAGGGGATTTTAATCTGACTAGATACCCCGTTCTTGACAACTCAGGAGATGGGGGGAGTGGCTTCAAGGCACAGCGACAGGCAATTAAACACCTAATTTCTGACAGAGGGCTGGAGGACACTTGGCGCTTACGCCATCCTACACAGCGTAATTACACGTACTATTCCCACACCCATCATACTTACTCACGAATAGACCTATTCCTTATCGATAAAAGCCTGGACATTGGTCCAAGTGGACATTGGTCTTATTACCTGTCCAATCATTCCCCGATTTGGTTGGCACTTAAGGTGACTACTAAAGCTCCTGGTAAACTTCATTGGCGCTTGAATGACAGCCTACTAAATGATAAATCATATGTTGAGTCTTTGGCCACTACCATAAAGGAGTACCTAGAACTTAATGATACAGAGGGCATCTCACCTGGTACCTTATGGGATTGTCTAAAGGCGGTAGTCAGGGGGAAACTGATATCTTGGGCTAGCTTTCAAATAAAGAGAACGGGACGCTAAAAGGTCTCTCCTACTCTACCGCATCACCAACCTCTCTTTAAGCAACAAACATTCCTCTGATACTAGCAAATTTGAAGAGCTCATGTCTGCTAAGCGGGAGTTACATGCTTTGGATGTGGCGAAGTATGCCTTCCAGATGGAGCTGGTCTGCCAGCACCATTTTGAATTTGGAAACAAGGCAGGGCATAGTTTAGCTCATAAATTAAAGGAACGGACTGCACAAACCCATATCACTAAGATAAAAGATGCATCTGGGACAGTTTTATATCAGAATGATGATATCGGGGCATGCTTCACCAGCTTTTACACTGACCTATATGCCTCTGAATCGGGGATGGAATCGGTGGCCATATATGAATATCTACAAGCAGTGGAGCTTCCAAAGCTATCTGAGGAGACCCGAGGGTTTTTACATGCCTAGATCACACATGCAGAATTATATCAAGCAATCCAAGGCTTGACGACGGGGAAATCATCGGGGCTAGATGGATACACTGCTAAATTTTATAAGGTATTTCATGCTGTGGTGATTCTGCCCCTACTTAACATGTTTAATGCCCTACGTGGTGAGGGCTCGTTATCTCCTGAAGTGAACTTGGCAGGCATAACAATCCTGGCCAAAAGTGGTAAAGATCCCACACAGTGTGGGTCTTACCATCCTATTTCATTGATAAACATAGACCTCAAACTTCTAGCTAAAATTCTGGCTACCCGGTTAGCTAAAGTTGCTCCATCCCTGATTCATGAGGACCAGTGCGGCTTTGTGCCCGGTCATCTGGCCTCAGATAACGTGAGGAGGGTACTGGAACTGATCTGGAGGGCAAAAAGAGCAAACACACCCATGGTCCTGTTAGCGATTGATGCAGAGAAGGCTTTCGATAGGGTTCACTGGCCATATCTGTTTGAGGTCCTTGCAAAATTCAACCTGGGCTCAGATTTTATTCAGTGGATTCAGCGGCTATATGAAAACCCCAGGGGAAGCTTGAAGGTAAATGGACACTATGTCACACCATCCCCAGTGAAAAGGGGTACCAGACAGGGCTGTCCTCTATTTCCTCTTCTCTTTGCACTATCCTTAGAATTCTTCACAGCCCGGATTTGAACTAACCTGGAGGTGAGGTGCCTGCAGGTGGGATGTGACAAGTATAACATTTCCTTATTTGCAGATGACCTGCTATTCACGATTACAGACCCCAGGTGCTCATTACCCAGATTAATAAATGACCTGAGGGAGTATGGGAGTGTCTCAGGCTTCAAAATCAATGAGGACAAATTGGAGCTTTTAAATGTTTCTGTCAACCAAGCATGTTTTGGAGATCTTGCTAATAATCTACCTTTCAGGGTGGCAAGGGGATGGGTAAAATACTTAGGGGTTAAGATAGGACCATTGCACCAGAATTTGTATCACCTGAATTATCCAGGAGGATTTGCACTGTTGGGACAGAGTGCCATTCTCTTGGTTTGGACGCATGGCAATAATTAAGATGAATGTACTACCTCGACTCAGCTATCTCTTTCAAACCTTACCTGTACCTGTCCCTGATAGCACTCTAAGTTCAATGGCAATGCAAATGTTTCCATTTTATATGGAAAAGGAGGCCACCCCGAGTGGCACAAGATACCCTCTTCAGGGAGTAACTCCGAGGGGGTCTGCAGATGCCCAACTTAAACTAGCACTTTGTATCATCTCAATTGAGTGGATTTTTGCACTGGCACTAGGGCACCCCTAAAGACCTGGGTGCAGATAGCATCTCAGGAGGTGGGCATGCCCCCCCTGCACATACGTGCATGGCAGAGAGGACGGCTTGAATATAAGGACCTCTCCCCGTATAATCAATTAATATTCCAAGCATGGGAGAAGTGGAGAACCAAATTAGTGGGGGATAAATCTGTGTATCATCTGACCTCTTTTCTCCATGATAAACTATTCCCGCCAGGGTGTCAGCATGGCACTATTGCTAGGTGGGGAAATAAAGGTCTATACAAGTGGAAACAATTGTGGGATGGGCATCAAATGTTATCATTTCCTGAACTACAATGTGTTTATCAGCTACCAGATTCCGACATGTTCGCATACCACCAGGTCTGCCACTATTTCACTACAGCCCATATGGGGTTAGAATTGAATAAGGGGAAATCCCTATTGGAAAATTGGTGTTCTCAACCAGATGGGGTTAAAATACCCATTACCAAAATTTGCACCGTAATAAAGGGGACGGCTAGGGGCAAAGCTGCATTTCAAAGGGCATGGGAGAAGGACTTAGGAAAGACTGAGGAATGGGCTCAGTTTCCACAGTCTCAAGGAGAACGGGTACAAGGTTCTGTACCGCTGGTACCTAACTCCAGCTAAACTAAGTAAAATGTTTAAGGGAATGCACAATCTGTGCTGGAAAGGCTGTGGTCAGGTTAGGATTTATCTACACATGTGGTGGGGGGGCCACTATCGATTTTATTTAAAAGGTCACTCATATTGTGGTGCCAAGAGACCCACAAGTATGCCTCCTATATGCCCACATTGAGGGGGGTGACACTCATACTTGGCGATGGATTCATCAGGGATTAACTGCTGTCAAATGTGAGCTCGCCCTGTGGTGGCATAGAGCCGAAACCCCTTCTATGAGTTAGGTCCTAGGCAGATTAGATACTGTAGTCCTTATGGGAAAATTAACCGCAATACGCAATGATCATCTCCATAGTTTCAAAAAAATATGGGACCCCACTATATTACCTGGAAGGCCGATAACAAGTCCCACTCCGTTTGACGTAATTGATGACTGCCCATAACAAAAGGTTTATTTTTACAGTAGAGTTCCTATAGCATGTTCTGGATACGCGCCGGCGCGCCTATTTTGCATAGGCCGCCAGCACGCGCAAAGCCCCGGGACACGCGTAAGTCCCGGGGCTTGCTAAAATGGGCGGTCCGGGGGGCGTGTCTGCGGTCCAGGGGCATGGCCGGGGGCATGGCTGAGTGCCCCAACACAGCGGTCTGTGTCAGGGCCTGGCCAGCTGGCGCGCGCAAGTTACGCCTGCCAGCAGCAGGCGTAACTCCATTGAACAAGGTGGGGGGGGGGCATTTAGGTAGGGCCGGGGGGTGGGTTAGATAGGGGAAGGGAGGGAAAGGTGTGTGTGTGTGTGGGGGGGACAGAAAAAAAAGTTCCCTCCGAGGCCGCTCCGATTTCGGAGCGGCCTCGGAGGGCACGGAGGCAGGCTGCGCGGCTCGGCGCGCGCAGGCTGCCGATTTTGCGCAGCCTTGCGCACGCCGACCCCAGATTTTAAAAGATACGCGCGTAGCCGGCATACTTTTGTACGTGCACTGTTTTTTAAAATGTACCCCTCAGTGGGGGGGTGGTATTTCTCTACTACTGTTTATTTTTACCTATAAAAGAAAACAAACACACACTTTATGGTGCTGATGACAATGAAGATTAAGCAATATGAAAAAGTACATCACAGCTGTGTTGTTAAACTAATTCATTTTATTTCATCTTATTGTCTCATAAAATGTTTTTTGCCATACAATTGCAAGGATTAATGTCCTGTTTAGACATATAAGTTACATGCATTCACGATATTGCTTGGGTATGTCAATATTCTGTAAGTGATGATAACTTAGTGTGTAATGATCACACTGTTTATGGTTTCAACCTATCCCATTGACTGTATGACATGGTTATTTATGGTTGTGTTAATAAACAATAAATTACAAAAAAAAAAGAAGCCCAGAGCCAGGCCATTCTATGGGCGCTGATGCCCACGGTGGCTACTTGGGCCATAGTCTCAAAGACATTGTAAGTGGACCTCACCTCTTGTTTGCCAGCCTCTAGACTCTGCAGGACGATGGCAGAGAATGACTATTGTTGCTGCTATAGCAAGCTCTCTGCGAGCTCCTGGTCTTGTTTCCATAGGTTCCGGTTGTATTGGGTCATATACAACTGGTAGACGGTGCTATGGGCGATGAGCATAGCGCCCCGAAAGACTTTCTGCCCAGAGAATCTAGCTTCCTATGTTCTCATCCTGGAGGGGCAGAGGTATGGGTGCAGGAGCGTTTGGCCTTCTTGAGGGCACACTCTACAACCGACTGGTGGGGGAGGTAACGCCTCTCGAATCCAAAGGCTTGCTGTACCAAACAGGCGGCATCCACCTTCCTATTGACTGGAGATATGGAGATCAGTGTTCCCACATCCAAAGGAGAAAATCCTTAAAGATGTCGTGGGTGGGAACCGCCATGATTTCCTTAGGAGCATCGACAAACTGGAGTACTTCCAGCATCTTATGTCGTGCATCCTCCTCTGTAAGAAGTTGGAAGGGAATAGCCTCGGCCATGGCCCTGATGAACCCCGCAAAGAAAAGATCCTCTGGGGGGGACTGACGCCTTTCCTCTGGCGGGGAAGGCTCGGAGAGGGGGTCGTCTGAGAATTCAGATGAAGACTCCGAGGAATCCTCCCCCCCAAGGGTCATAAGGGCCTTCCTCATCACTAAGGCCATCTCAGGGCTGGTGCGGGCAAGGCCAGTGGAGGATCCTAGCCCTGGGCTCCAAAGGCACCGAGGGTCCCGCGTGAATCAACAGTTCCCCCAGCAATGGGGGCACCGAGGGCCGTGGGAGGCCAGAGGGCCTGGGCAAAGGCTCGGGGAACCAAGGTCTCAGGAACACGGCACCAGCCTCCTCAGAGGATCCAATGATAGGGATCGCTCCTGAGGGGGGCATCGGTGGCTGCTGGGGAACCGAAAGTCCCTCAGGCACCGGCTGCATTGAAAGGGTGCCGAGGAGGACATCCAGCACTCAAGCAGGGGCGCCAAGATAGACGGCACAGGCTTGGTCATTGGGTATAGGGGCCAGTGGTGGGGGGCAGTTCGATACGCCACAGAACTTGGAGCACCACACTCTGTACCCTGCGGTCCAACTCCTCCTGAAAGTCCAGTGAAGCCAGGACTGAGGGAGGGGGATGAGGCATCACCGGTGCCTCCTTGGTGGGGAATGCCTGGGACACCTGGGTACATCAGAGAACGGGAACTCCAGGCCATAGGGTCGCTGCAGTGGCGGTATGGTAGCCACCAGCACCGCACCGGAACTGGAGCCACGCACAGACGGCAACTGATGTTGACGCTTGCGTGATCTCCCACAATGCTCAGCCCGGTCTTTCTGCGGCACCAAGAAAGCAGAGGATACTGATGTTCTAGAAACCGGTGAGATCATAGAAGACCGCTCACTGTTCCCTCAGTCTTTTGAAGATGTAGTCAGAGGAGTATGGAGAGGAAGCAAGTCAAGAGGCTACCCTCAAGCCCCAGAAGTCGAGGACTCAGACATGGGTGTGGATGGAGCAGACTTTTTGGAACCGAAAAGTTTCTCCATTTTATCCAGGCGTGCACGATGGCCCTTGGGGTTCATCTAGTCACCCAGATGACACCCTGAGACGTTGTGCAAGGCCCCCAAGCAGAGGATGCAAACCTCATGTGGATCCGTGATGGACATGGTCTGCGGGCATTGGGGTCACCAGCGAAAACTGGACGCCTCCATGAAAAAATAACTGACGTGTGGTCGATGACTGGAGGCCAGGGAGAGTACTGGGAATCGACCACGAAATGGACAGAAAAAATATTTTCTACCTACCGCACCGAGGGGAACAACCGTGATGGGGGACCCAGCGATGGGATTGAGCAAAAACCTGATTTTAAAAGAAAAAAACAAAGTGGAAGCAGAGCTCCAAAACCTTGAGGCAATTGCACCGTGGAAAAAGAGAGAATGAAGAGGGACCTTGTGTGAACACATGGATAGTGGCATGCTGGGCATGCTCAGTGTGCCAGTCAAAGTTTCTAGAAACTAGGACAAATGTTTTCTGTGCCGGGTTCCATTGGATGATCTCACCCACATGTGAGGACCAACATCCTGCTTGTCCTAGGAGAATTGTAGTTACTGTTTTGTTACATACTCAAAAGAGATAATGGTGCATTTTGATTACCATGAAAACCAGAGCTGCTTCTGAGGGTCACATAATCCAGAGCTGAGAATCACCAATTTAGACTGACACTGGACCAGATTTTTTAAAATTATTATTGCCATGGGAACAGAATAGCAAAGGTCTTTGGAAAATCAGGTCTACAAAGCTGCAGGGCACCATTTGTCAGGAGAAAAGAGCTAGAGAAGATGTGGAGTTTCAATCATAAGAAAATAACTGCTGGATAAATGCAGAACAGTAAGTAAATGGGAATACCTTTGGATTATGGCTTTGTAAGATTTCCCACTGTATTCTATTATTTACAAAAGTAATTAGATTACTTTAAAAACCTCGGCTATATTAAATTTAGAGATGAAACATTGCATAGGCGCGGTCATTTTCAAAAGGACTTCTGCTGGCAAAGTAAAGCTTTCCTGGAAGAAATGGCTCTTTAGATAGTTACACGCAGGCACTGTGGGGCAAATATTCTTACACACTGAGGGCGGGGTGGGGACTTGGGCACATATGTTTTGATTTTTTTTTTTTAAAGCATGCATGCAAATTCTCTCAGCAAAACCGCATGTACCAAACAGAAGAGGTAATTGTGTGGGCATAGTTTTGGTGGGATAGTTTTCAAAGCGAGCTTATGCGCCTACGTTTACTCCGATAATTGGCATAATTTCAGCGCATGACAGCCCACAAATTTATGGAGGGCTGTTATGAAAGCTATATCCTCTGCAGACAAACACAGAGATTGCCCTTTGTACGAAAACAGCTGAAATGAAACCTTCGCCTCCCAATCACAGTGCAGATTAGATGTACAAGGAGCTGCGGAGAGCTCACTGTTGGAACACACCTGCCTTACAAACATAACATGCTTCTCTGCTACAGTTCAGTTTCCATGGCTAAATAGAAAATAGTGACCCATGAAATACAGCAAAAAAAAAAATAAAAATTCCAACCTCCTTCCTCCCTCCCACCTAACTCCTTATGGCTCTTGCTCCAATTAACTAACCAGCCGAGACCAGCATTGTTAATTCTTCAAAATTCTTTCTTGCAAAACATCCCTGTTCTGGCTTCTCTTGCTGGCCCCACGTGAGCATCTTTCCATTCGACATGTCAGATTTATCCCTTTCTTCTATTTTCGGTCTCTGTTTCTAAGAAAAAATTCTGCCCAGCCTCAAAACAAACAACACACATGACCTTCATTTTTTTTCCCCTTGCGTGAGCACAGGACCCTGTGCTATTAAGCAGAGCATACTCTGGGGGGCTTTAACAGGTTCTCTGGAGGCTTTTGAAAACCAAAGCTGGTTTCACAACAGGATCTTCTCTTCTTATTTGGGAAATGCTGTTTTTTTTTTTTGGTTACTCAGTTTTTTTCTCCAGTGAGCATCGTTTTTATTTCCTCCTGTCAATTAAACTCACCCATTTGGTTTAAGATACTTGGATCTATGTAACATTCAGACAGATTTACATGAGTATGTTTGGAGAAAAAAAACAATGTAGTGTCACCTTTTTCAATTACAGGGCACTCAGAATGAAGAAAGGAACACTAGAACGAGAATCATGTTCTTTCTGAGTGCCATGGTGTAAAGCAGGTTTTTCAACCAAGGTGCCTTCAGACCTGATCACCACTGCCTAATGATCAGATCCAGGCCAGCAGCCTGGCTCTGCTCTCAGCATTTCACAGCAACAAGATACCAGTGGTGGCTCTTAAACATGTAGGATCTCTTTTCTGAGAACATGTGTGATCAAGCATACCTTGCCTTCCTTGCTAGGGTATGAATCCTGGAGCATGGTAATTAATGAGCGGCATGCAGAGCATGGATAGCCAGGCCACTTTTTGTACAGCACACACAGTGCACCATAGCATCCACTTCATTTACCCCCTCCTGAGCCTTTGTGACCTTCCCGTCTCTGTCTTATACCCAGGCTGAGTGAGATGGGGAAAGTGGGCACTGGGGCACTGCGTGCAACTCATTCTTCGTATTGGGAGCAGCAACCGTGAAGGAACTTTGGCAGGCACCTGTGGCAAAAGAGATATCTGAGCTAACTGTCCACACCACACTCCCTTATCCTTCACTTGTATACAGAGGGTGCAGATTTATTGTGACAGGTTCCTATGTGGTTTTAAAATTTGGGAGACTGATGGGGCTTCCATTGCTTCCTTAGCTCTTCTTTTGACCATATGAGCTCTCTCCATGTCTGCATTGCCTACACCATAGAGGTTGGTATGCCATAAGTATTTTTATTAATGTAGGTGTGCCTTGGGCTTGAAAAGGTTGGGAAACACTGGATTAGGTAGTATGAACCATCAATCTTCATGCCATAGAAATCCCTAGATAACAGGCTGCATGGTTCAGCAAGAGGCAAGAATTACAAGTAACTGTTATACACGTGTACTACGTTTACTTACAAACTTTTCCCCTAGCTAGAGTAAAGGAACAGAAGTCTATAGATGCTCTGACTAGGGTCTGTTGGCAGTTAAGCCCTCAGGTGAGAGGAACCCTCCATTGCACCTGTACCCCTATGCAGCCTCCTCCTGTCCTAGCACATTTCAGCCAAGTGGTTTAGAAGCATTGTAAATTTGATTTAAAGTTACTGCTTGTCATCATTTAGTAATTGACATTGTTGGGTGCAGGAATAATTATTAAAATAAAGTGTTATCAAGCATGCTGGATCAAGGTCAGCAAGTATTAAAAACTGTGAGGGGGGAGATCCAATATTTAAACCAGTTTGTCCAGCTAAGTTCAGGGTTAGCCAAACAAAGCACAGGATTTTAAAATCCTGCCCTTCTGAGGCTGGGAATTAAGTTTAAGTAGCAATGTGAGCGGGTTGAAACGCAGCCTGCTCTTCACAAAAGGATTGGCACGGAGCGGATACGCCGTAAGAAGAAGATATTTTTGACTACTATTTGAATTGGTTTCCTTCTTTTCCCCTGAAGCAGGACAGCGGTCCGAAACATGGCCATGTTGGGTTACCTGGGACCTTTTCAGTGCGGATAAGTACCCGGTTTTATTTTGATTGAAAAAACTTTAAAAAACGAAAAATTGAGTTTATGGATTACCATGATTAAAGTAATAGTGACCCCTATGAAAAACGAGCTGTACATATAAAATGTCTGCCCGTGAATAGAGGGTCTTACATAAGCTGTTTGGCGTCATATGTGCTATACTAAATTTATAACTAGTACACGGTTTATTCTTTGGTTGTTTACAGTGGTGTGTACTGGAATACACCAGTTGGTGTGTGTGGGTTTGTTGTGTGATTGATATCGTAAATGTAGCTGCACCAGCCTGGGTGCATAAATGTTCCTGCACCCGGGCTTGGCTGGTTGTTCAACTATGATTTCTACGATAAAAATCGTTGAAACTAAAAAAAAAAATAAAAAAATCCTGCCCTCTGACTGCTCCTGATAGCTAGATAAGGTCAGCGGTGGTCTGGGCACTTTTCTGGGCAGAGCAGTGTTATCTGGCTATATCATTCTAACTTACTTGGTTCGCCAGTATCCTTTGAAGATACCTCCCTCAGAGCAACTGTCGGCTTTCCCCCATGTTCTAGTTTAAAAGCTGCTCTATCTCCTTTTAAAAAGTTAGTGCCAGCAGCTTAAAGCAGAGCTCATGTTGTTGGAATAGGCTCTCCCTTCCTCAGAATGTTCTCCAGTTCCTAACAAACCTAAAACCCTCTTCCTCGCACCATCGTCTCATCCATGCACTGAGCCTCTGGGGTCCTGCACGTGGAATAGGGAGCATTTCGGAGACTGCAACCCTGGAGGATCTGGAGTCAAGTTTCCTACTTAAAAGCATACATTTAGCTTCCAGAACCTTCCTCTTTCACCTTATGTCATTGGTATTCACATGTACCACAACTGTTGGCTTCTCCCCAGCACTCTCTAAATCTTATCTAGGTGGTGCGTGAGGTCCACTGCCTTCAAACCAGGCAGACAAGTTACCAAGCAATCCTCATGCCCACCAGCTACCTTCTTTCCTAATGATCGAATCACCCACTACAACAGCTGTCCTAACCTTTTCTTCCTAGGCATAGATCCTTGGAGACAGATCCTCGGTGCAAGAGCAGTCCTAAAGTTAGTTGGATAAACTTATCTGGCTAATTTTTAGATAGCCGGATATATTCAATGGCATGCCCATGACACTGAATATGACAGCTAAGTTAGCTCGATAAGTTGATCTGGCTAACTTTGCCAACAGCCCAGCAGCTAAAAATGGACCCCTATTTGTTTATCTCTGGCCAAATGAAGGGCTTTATGTTTAAAGAAGCAAGTGTGAAAAGCGAGGGGTATGGGAGTTTAAAAAGTGTTCTTCCATCAAGCATCGAAGACATTGGGAATATAAGCAAAGAAATAATATACACGTCTGCCTCGATGATGGTGATGCCAGTTTAAAGGAAAAGGAACTGTGCATTGTTGAAACAACGAGCACTCCGGTGCTTACAACATCTGGGATTACAAACAAAAGCTTGATACGTGAGCTGGATGCACTGCTTTAGGAATACTATAGCAGAAATCTGGGGTGCTGTAATCTGCAAATTGTTTTAGAATTGGGATGTTTTTTATGATTGTGATGAATGCATGAGGCTGTATGGAAAGGATGTGATTGAGGAAGCATGGGGGTTTAAAAATATTGTGAGATAAAAATACTATGAGATGTTGGATAGTGTAAAGTGTCGGTTGGTTTATACTGATATAGTAAAAAATATGGATTAAAAATAAAGGCTTGTTTTAAACATTGAAAATGATATAGTGATATGTTTAAGAATATGAGCATAAACAGATAGGCTGTCTATTTGTAGTTTAACTGTTGGCAGGAGACAGTGTGTAATCGGTTTTCAGGATAAAAAGTATCTGTAAAATTATACAGATGTAGCTAAGCACCTTGGATGATTTGTTAAATATAGAATAACAATTATTCCCCTAGCACTCAAAAAATGCAAAACAGCAAGACAGATTTGTACACCTGTTTCCAAGGACATTATGAAGAGTTTTGTATAGGAAACATTTCATGCAAATATCAGTTTTGGAAGAAGATATTCTACCAGAAAAATCAATCTAATGTTTTCCAGCTATTTAAGTCAATTTGAAAGCAAACCAGGTTGTCATTTTATCCCTAGCAGTGTTCTGTTTTGTTTAATGCATGAGTTGCATGGTTCTGCAAAGGGGCTATTTGAGCTGCAAGAAATTATGTTTGGGAGAAATTCAGTCAGAGTGGATGACTCCGTGAAATAAGTTGGGGCAGGCTGGTAGGTCGGGTTTAAGCAGCTCTCTGTTAGATGATTAAAGACAGCTGTCTTTAAGCAGGGTAGAAACCACTTTCTTCTTAAGCTGAAGGCATGACAGACATATTCAAAATAGGAAAGGGGAGATCTACGGTATGCACCATGCTGAGAAAAAGATCCAGCTCTTGCAGACTACCTTTGCCCTGCAAGCTGTGCAGCGCCAGCTCTCAGACTGAGTCTTGCCTTTTTTTTGCCATTTAGGACAAGCTATTGCAAGTCCAGTTGGTTGCCGGAGAAGTGCCTCTAAATAATCCTATCTATAGTAAAGGTTACCTGGGGAAATAAACAGCAGAGGGCAGTTTGTACACAGAGGAAACATTTAAAAAAATATTCTTTGAGACTTGTTATAGGTAGAAGCAGACTCTCTGCACTTCTGTCTCCACATCAAACAAAATAACTTTCCTTAAAATAGAAATCTCAACTGCCACTAATTATCATCTCAGTAGAAAAGAGGGAACCTGCCCATCACAGTCCCGCTGTAACAGTTTCGCCTGCTATGCAGCCTTTCCACCAGTAGAAGTCATCAATGAGCTTCACTCATAGCTGCCCTAGCCACCTCCTCCCTGATCACCTGACAAGGCAATTCCAACCCTACTTAACCCAGCCAGTCCATTCCCTCGGGGCCTCTTCATTGAGTCACCTTGGCTCCTTGACCTGGACATCCTTGTCTTCAGGGCCGGCGGAACCACTAGGTGAATTAGGCAGGGGCCTAGGGTGCTAGGGTCCTGGGGCAGCAGCTGCGACAGCAAGAGCCAGAGACCTGCCCATCCTCACCCGATCCAGTGCTTCTCAGCCATGCAGTGGCTCCCTCAGGCCGGTTCCCTGGCTCGCACCGCCTCCTGCCATCTTGCTCCAGCTTCCTCCAAGCAGAAGAGTGGGAAAGAATGCACGATCCTGGACAGGGGGGTGGGGGTGCAAGGTGGCGCGATGGGGAGGGGGCAGGCTCAAGGTAGAAGGCACCTAGGGCGCCTAATACCCTTGCACCAGTCCTGCTTGTCTTGCTACATTGCCTTGTGGCTTACTTTGTCCTTTTGCCTTGGCTTGTGGCCTACTCTGGCCTCCTACCTTTCTCTGTACCTGCCTTGCTGTGGGCTCTTCCAGGACTTCTGGTTTTGCCGTGGCCTTTCAGGCCCATCTGCCATGTTCAGTGCCCTCTTGGGCTTTCCTGTCCTACCTTGCGGCCTTCAGGCATCCTAGGTTTGCCTATCCAGTCTTGAGTCCTGTTTGGGCTTCTTGTTTCCTGTTGCCTGTCCAGTCCTGTCCTTGTTCCTTCTTTGGCTAGTCTTGTCCTTGTCTTGCTCTGCCCAGTCCAGACTCTTGAATGCTTTCCCAGGTCTTGCCCTTACCTCTGGTCTAACCCTACCCTTGATTCCAGTCTTGTCTCCAGCCCTGCCAGTACCTAGTTCCAGCTCCCAGTCTGTGCCTTTATTCAGTTCTCAGCCTGATTCATCATGTTCTCTAAGAGGATAGGCCTACTGATCACCAGAACTCAAGGGCTCAACTTGCAAGGGAGGGGGCTAGCTAGGTAAATCATCCCTAGTCCTGTCTTGCGGTCCTGTGCTGTTTCTGCGGGGTGATCCCAGATTCCACCTTGCCTGACTATGATATCTGCTAACAAATAGGGCCTGATTTATTATGGTTTTTCTCCCACTATGTCTTTATGGGATAAAAGCTTAGTAAATCAGACCCAAATCATTTTTTTTTTAGACTGGTTCAAAATAGAAGGGGAAATATAAAAGGAAGTTTCTGCATAGTTCAGCCTTGCCTGCAAAGGCAAGACTTACACTTCACTGCTCTATATTTGCACTATGGTAACTTCTCTGATAGTAATATATATGAACATGGAAGTCTACCCAGATACTCTGACTAGGATTCATTATTTCGTTGGCATCGACTCTCAATACTGCATATACCTAGTAGCATAATATCAATGTTTAGTAGTAGTAGGTGAGAGAAACCCTCCATTGCTGGTTTCTTTTTTTGTATTTAAAGCTTTTTTTTTTTTTTTGTGATTTAAATTTTATTGATCATCAGAACGCCAACAGGTAGTACAAAATAATACATATGTATTTAAAGCTTTTATTGGCAAAAAAGAATCATACAGAAACAACAGCAAAAGGCAACGTTGAGTGTTTGCTCAAATTTTCATATTTGTATGTACATATACAATGCATATTAGATAAACATTCAATATCGACCAAACCAATGACGCATTGCAAATTGTACCTCCCACCCCTACAAGCTCAATACCTGATTACAATAAATGATAGTTTAACAGAGCATATATTATTCAAAGGAGAGCTATTGTACTCTAAACATAGTGAAATACCTGTAACAAGATACTCGATTTGCTATTGGTCTTCATATTACAATCCGTAGTATAACATACCTATCGGCTATGAATATAAAAGGTCATGGCATTAAAATAGTATAAGTTCAGTAGCCATTATTACTGCACCAAGTGTCAAACAATACCCAGACATTTCTATAAATTTTCAGTCGATCATAATGCAAAGCAGTAGTATGTTCCAAATTCTGTATGGTGTGCAAACGTCTAGCAATCATTTGTATCTGGGGAATACCGGGACTTTTCCATAAGCAAGCTAGTTCTACTCGAGCAGCTATGTGTATCAGTTGATAAAGATTCTGCTGGGGGGACGACAATTCTGCAATGGGGTTTCCCAGCAAAATAATATAGGGGTCAGGGGTAACTTTAATTCCAAATAGTTGGGTAAGCCAATCTGTAATACGTAGTTTGCCAATATTGTGTAGCTATTGGACACTGCCACAAAATATGCAAGTAGTGTCCAACCTGGACACAATTCCTCCAACAGCAGACATACCACTGCTGCTCAGTTGTTATGGGTTGAACTGTCGTTCTATGAAGGTTTCACAAGTGTTTTACCACTCTCCAGAGATCCTCTGTGTTTATCCCACTCTTTGCTGAATCCATTATTGGTTTTGTCTCTACCACCTTCTTCAGAAGGATCTTTCAGGCACCCACTACCCTCTCTCTGGAAAAAAAACCAAACAAAACTTCCTAACATTGTTAATGAGCCTACCCCATTGAATCTTCACATCATGACCCCTACTTTTACAATGCCATTTTCATTACTTTCTGTGCATTACTACCTTTCAGGCATTTAAATGTCTGCATCATATTCCCTCTCTTTCTCGCTTCCAAGCTACATATATTGAAGTCCTTCAGTGTCATCTTTGGGTGCAGATGCCACACAATTTTGGTTGTCTGTCTCTAGCTCCTTCCTGTGGTCCGGTCTGCAGAGATGAACACATTACTCTAGATGAGGCCTCACCGGTGGCCTGTAAAGTAGCATAATCACCACCTTTTTTCTACTGGTTATGCCTCTTCTATCAAGGCCTAGAGCGCCAAAGTTTTGGGGTCAGTAAAATCCACGGGGTACATAGAAACATAGAAATGACGGCAGAAGAAGACCAAACGGCCCATCCAGTCTGCCCAGCAAGCTTCACACATTTTTTCTCATACTTATCTGTTTCTCTTAGCTCTTTGGTTCTACTTCCCTTCCACCCCCACCATTAATGTAGAGAGCAGTGATGGAGCTGCATCCAAGTGAAATATCAAGCTTGATTAGTTAGGGGTAGTAGGGGTAGTAACTGCCGCAATAAGCAAGCTACACCCATGCTTATTTGTTTTACCCAGACTATGTTATTCAGCCTTTATTGGTTGTTTTTCTTCTCCCCTGCCGTTGAAGCAGAGAGCTATGCTGGATATGCATGAAGTATCAGTTTTTCTTCTCCCCTGCCGTTGAAGCAGAGAGCTATGCTGGATATGCGTGAAGTATCAGTTTTTCTTCTCCCCTGCCGTTTAAGCAGAGAGGTGCTGTGCCAAAACTAATACTACCAAAAAAGGGAGAACTGTTCTAGAGCCACTGTTGTCAGTAGGAAGGAGCGCTGAGCTAGAGGTAAGTTGGGAGGAGGGGGGTGCATGACCAAAGTTTTGCCTAGGGTGCCATACACTCTTGCACCGGCCCTACTCTCTATGTACTTCAGCATGACACTGCTTCGTGACCTTGAGATCATCAGACTATCACCCTGGCTTTTGCCTCGTGGCTGGCGCACATCGGCTCTTCACCACTTATTGCATACTGCTCTGGCAGATTTATGCAGGACTCTGCATAATGAATCTTCATTGTCAAGTATTCAACCACTCCTCAAGCTTTCTTAGATTATGTCTCATTCTGTTTATTCTCTCAGGGTTGCCAACTCTGATACTAATCTATGTGTCATCCGCAGGAAAGCAAACTTCCTTTCCTTCCCCCTGCACAACAATCGCTCACAAAGATATTAAACAGAACAAACCCCAGGACCGACCCTCCACTAGTCATTCTTTTCTTCTCAGTGAATTCTGTTTATCATTCCCCTCTGTCGTCTACTACTCAACTAGCTCCTAATTCAGGCCAGCTCCTTGGGTTCTATCCCCAGGCTGCTCAGTTTATTAAGGAGCCTTTCATGTAGAGCAGTAGTGAAAGGTTTGTTGAAATCCAAGTAAACAACATCCTATACACGTTATTCATCTAATTCTCTAGTCACTGGAAGAAATCAATCAGATTCATTTGACACAATCTGCCTCTGATCCTACAAGAACTGGATATACAAAGGGGCGTGGCCTCTCCTCCTCCCACACTGTGTGGCTTCGACATGGTTGCCCTGGTTATACAAATTGTTTATGTGTAAAATTAGAGAGATGGCTAAGCACCTTGGGGTGGTTTAATGACATATTCCTAGGACTAAAAAATGCAAAACAGCAAGCTAGATTTGTCCACCTGCTTCCAAGGACATTATGAATAGTTTTGGATAAGAAACATGTCATGCAAATATCAGTGCTCGCAGAAGATACCCATTTGAGAAAAAGTAATCATAACATTTTCCAGCTATTTAACAGACTGTTTAAAAGCATACCAGGTTGTCTTTCTCTCCCCACCATTTTTTCTGTGCTGCTGAAAGCTATAAAGACATTACTTGATAAAGAAAAAAAAGTACAAAGAACAATTAATTGATAGCATTTTGTTCATTTTCTCATTCAATGGATGGATACAAGGGAAGGGCTATATTTAATTGGCCTTAACAATTACTTAAAAAATTAAGTAGCTAAAACATACAAGAGTAAATTTTCAAACGAGTTTGCCATGTAAAAAAGAAAATTATTCCTTATCTGCTAATTTTTGTTCCTGTAGTACCACGGATCAGTCCAGACTGCTGGGTTGTGTCCCCCTTCCAGCAGATGGAGTCAGAGCAAAACTCGAAGGGTGACCTCTTATAAGCTGGTGAGTCTTCTGCATCCCTTCAGTATTAAGAATATCAAAGCAATAAGAAACTTTTGGATGGATCAAGAAAACTGTAACTAGGTACTGAACGTACAAACAGTGGTAAAAAAGTTATATATATATTTTTTTTTATAAAAACTTGCAAAATGAACCAAACGGTTTCAACAGTTCTGAAGTACATGAAATTACATAAGCATTCGAGCTGAGCGACTATCCCAATCCCTTGAATCCTTAGGGAGGGCGTCTGGACTGATCCGTGGTACTACAGGAATGAAAATTAGCAGGTAAGGAATAATTTTCCTTTCTCTGTACATACCCGGATCAGTCCAGACAGTGGGATGTACCAAAGCTTCCCTACATAGGGTGGGCCCCGGATAGCCCGGCTTGAATGACCTGATCGCCGAGCCAAAACCAGGTGGTTGTATATTCAAACGATAGTGCTGTGCAAAAGAGTGCAGCGATTTCCAGGTAGCTGCTCTGCATATCTCCTGTGGCGAGACTGCTCGACTCTCAGCCCAGGAGGCTGCTTGAGCTCGTAGCGAATGAGCCTTGATGCCAACCGGAGGTCGTCGACCAACACCTACATATGCTGAAGCAATTGCGTCCTTCAACCAGCGAGCAATTGTGGTTTTAGAAGCCTGGTTCCCTCTTTTGGGACTGCTCCACAGAACAAAAAGATGGTCTGACAAGCGGAAATCATTAGTGACCTCCAAATATCGAATAAGGACTCGCTTGACATCGAGCCTTCGAAGTTCCCCCGGATCCTCATCAGTGAAGGTTGGGAGTTCCACGGATTGATTCAGATGAAACGCCGAGACAACCTTTGGCAGGAAAGATGGCACTGTACACAAGGACACTCCAGAGTCCGTGAAATGGAGGTAGGACTCTCTGCAGGATAGAACTTGTAGTTCCGAAATTCTGCGCGCAGAACAAATAGACACTAGGAAGACTGTCTTCATGGTGAGATCCTTGAGGGTTGCTTTCCTCAGCGATTTGAACGGCGGACCGATCAGCACTTGAAGAACCAAATTGAGACTCCACGAGGGGCACAATGAGTGGACCGATGGCTTCACTTGCTTCACTCCTCTTAAAAATTGGACTATATCAGGATGCGAAGAAAGAGGAGCTGTCTCCTGGTGACGGACCAGAGCACCAAGGGTTGCCACTTGTACCCTCAAGGAATTGTAGGCCAATCTCTTCTCCAGGCCTCGCTGTAAGAAGGATAGTACATGAGCTATTGATGCGTGACGTGGAGATATGTCTACGGATGCACACCAGGACATGAACACTTTCCAGACCCGGACATAGGAAATGGAAGTGGACGTCTTCCAGGCCTTGAGGAGCGTGGAAATAACCTCTTCTGGATAGCCCCGTCTCCTCAACCTCCGCCGTTCAAAAGCCATGCTGCAAGACAGAAGCGATCTACCCAGTCGAAATATACTGGACCTTGCCGTAGGAGGTTCGGCAGATGTCCCAGGCAGAGAGGGCCGTCGACAGCTAGATTGACTAAGTCTGCAAACCACGGTCTTTGTGGCCATTCCAGCGGCCCTTGGTGAATCTCTATTTTCCGTAGTCCACTCAATGCACAATAAAGCTCTGGAATTTGTTGCCAGAGGATGTGGTTAGTGCAGTTAGTGTAGCTGGGTTCAAAAAAGGTTTAGATAAGTTCTTGGAGGAGAAGTCCATTAACGGCTATTAATCAAGTTTACTTAGGGAATAGCCATTGCTATTAATTGCATCAGTAGCAGGGGATCTTCTTAGTGTTTGGATAATTGCCAGGTTCTTGTGGCCTGGTTTGGCCTCTGTTGGAAACAGGATGCTGGGCTTGATGGACCCTTGGTCTGACCCAGCATGGCAATTTCTTATGTTCTTGTGTTCTTATGTAGTACTTTACCCACCAGGGGCCATGGCGGGAATACGTAGAGAAGGAGATTTCGTAGCCATGGAAGGACGAGAGCATCCACTCCCTCTGTGCCGTGCTCCCTTCTGTGGCTGAAGAAGCGTGGAGCCTTCGTGTTTCTTAGGGTGGCCATCAGGTCCAGGTGTGGGGGGTCCCCCACCGGTTGAAGAGAAGTGCCACTGCTTCTTCGGAGAGTTCCCACTCCCCTGGATCTATGTTTTGCTGGCTTAAGAAGTCCACCTGAACATTGTCCACCCCTGCTATGTGGAACGCCGCGAGGCGAGAGAGGTGGAGCTCCGCCCACGCCATCAACCTGTCCGTCTCCCGAGAGACATGCCGGCTCTTCGTCCCTCCTTGGCGATTGATGTACGCCACCGTAGTTGCGTTGTCGGAGAGTATCTGCACTGCTTGGCGACGAACCAGTAGGAAGAAACGCTTCAACGCCAGACGAACCTCCCTGGTCTCCAGTTGATTGATCAGCCATGTCAATTGGACAGCAGTCCATCGTTCCTGAGCCGACTGCATTTGGCACACTGCTCCCCAGCCGGAGAGGCTTGTATCCGTGGTGACGATCACCCACTGTGGGACTTCCAGGTCCACTCCCTGCATCAAATGGTCAAGGCTGAGCCACCAGCTCAGGCTGTCTCTGGCCAGATCTGACAGCGGTAGGAGGGCTTGAAACTCCTGAAACACTGGCTTCCAGCGGGAGAGTAACACCCTTTTTGTAGGGGTCACACATGCACAAAAGCCCATGGCACTAAATCTATAGTGGAAGCCATAGTGCCCAGGACTTGGAGATAGACCCAAGCTGTGGGGTTGGAGGCCCCGGAAGCGTTCTACCTGAGCTATAAGGGACCGAGCCCAGTCCTGATGGAGGAAGACGTGCTCCTAAGAAGTCGAGTGTCTGAGAAGGAGTAAGGCTGCTCTTGGCAAAATTGACAACCTATCCTAGGGAGTGAAGAAGGTACAAGACTCGTTCGACCGCCTGCTGACATCGTTCCCTTGACTTTGCCCGAATGAGCCAGTCGTCCAGGTAGGGATGGACCAGAATTCCCTCCCTCCGTAGAGCTGCCGCCACCACCACCATTACCTTGTTGAAGGTGTGGGGAGCTGTCGCCAGACCGAAAGGCAGTGCCTGGAATTGAAAATGCTGACTGAGAATCTTGAAACACAGAAAACATTGATGTGCTGTGAGGATGGGGATGTGGAGATAAGCCTCTGTCAGGTCCAAAGAGGCCAAAAACTCCCTGCGGTGTACAGCCGCCACCACTGAACGTAAGGTCTCCATTCAGAAGTAAGGGATCTTGAGGGCCTTGTTGACCATCTTGAGGTCTAGGATGGGATGGAAGGAGCCCTCCTTTTTGGGAACTATGAAGTAGACGGAATAATGGCCTAATCCTTGTTCCGTCTGAGGCACCGGTAGGATGGACCCCAAGGCCAAGAGCCAGTCGAGCGTCTGTCGTACTATAGTCTGCTTCTGCACTGCAGGGGGAGAAGAAGAACCTGTCTCTTAGGGGTTGAGCAAATTCTAAAGCATAGCTGTGCCTTAGAATATCTAGGACCCATTGATCCAAGGTGATTTTGACCCACTCCTCATAGAAGAGGGAAAGGCGTCCTCCAATCCAGGGGATGGAAGAGTGGGTCGGTGAGCCTTCATTGGGAAGACTCGGCAGATGCCCCCTGAGAAAGGTTATCCCGGGCTGTTCTCCGGCCCCGAAAGGAATGAGACCAGGACTGCGAACGTGAGGAAGGTGGTCTCTGAGCTGCAGGCCTTGACTGGCGAAACCGTCATTGTCCCTGGAAGCGACTTCTAGAAGAGCTGAGGGTTCTAAAACTCCGTGTGCGATCCTCCGGTAGCATATGGACCTTATTCTCCCTGAGCGATTTGATGAGCTGTTCCAAATCCTCACCAAACTTTCCCTTGAAGGGAAGAGATCCCAACAGACTTGGAAGACGAGTCCGCCGACCAGTTACAAAGCCAAAGCAGACGTCTAGCCGAGACAACTGAAACCATGGATTTGGCGAGAACCTGAAGAAGATCATATAGAGCATCCGCTCCATAAGCAATGACCGCTTCCAGGCGCTCAGCCTGTTGAGCTTCATCGGGCGGTAGTTCTTGGGTGCTGAGCAGCTGTTGGACCCACCGGCGCCCTGCCCACTGCATGAGGGAGCTGCAGACGGCCGCCCTGACCCCCAAGGCAGACACCTCAAATACCCTTTTGAGGTATACTTCGAGCTTGTGGTCCTGCAGGTCCTTCAGGGTGGCTCCATCAGTCACTGGAATAGTAGTTCGTTTCGTAACAGCCGACACAGACGTGTCCACCTTAGGGACCTTGAGGAGAACGAGGAACTCTTCAGGCAGAGGGTATAGTTTGACCATAGCTCTGCCCACTTTAAGAGAAGACGCCGGGGAATCCCACTCTCTGGACAACAATTGCAGGAGCATGGGATGGAAAGGGAAGTTTCTTGTTGGTAGTCGCAGGCTGGCCAGGACTGGATTGCCCTTGTTTGCTGATGTAGTAGTCGCAGAGGGGTCCTGTGGAGCCTCTATATCCAATTCGGCCAGGATGTGGGGGATGAGGGGGTCTAACTCGTCCCTCTGGAAGAGACGTAGTACTCTTGGGTCATCTCCCTCCATTTGCATATATGTAGAGGGGTCATCCGGGTCTGGATCAGCAGGTATGACTGCATGAGGTACCACCAGTACCCTGGGAGCTGGCTGATGCACCCCTGTTCCTTGGGGGGCCTGAGGCTGTGACCCCTTACTGCACCTTGAGGCTGAGGGACCCCTACTGCACCTTGGGATCCCGGGGGCTGAGAGTTTCCTGAAGGATCCAAGGAATCTGACAGTCGAATCACTTTAGGAGGTAGCGATCCTGCAGCAGAGCCTTGTTGCTGGCTCAAGCAAGCCAAGTAGGCACTGTGAAGCAAAAGGACAAAGTCCGTAGAAAAGGGCCCAGGTGGAGGTCCTGATAGAGCAACAACAGGGGGAGTTCCCGAGGGTGGCCCTGATGGAGGGTGTGGATCCGGGTCCAGGGGATTCACCGGCGATAAATTCAGCGGTGATCCGGGGTCTGAGCCGGCATCTAGCTGTGCGGGAGCAATCGGCTCTGAACCCAAAATGGCCTCCGTTCCTGTGCTAGATGGGAACGGGGCCAGCCTTGCAGAGAGCTGCGCCTGCGAGCGCGAGTTAGGACGCCCAGTCGACCACGAGGAATCCTCCCCACCAGGGAAACGTCTTGTGCATATGTCCTCCCGGAAGAGCTGTGAACCCGGCTCTCCACAGGCGCAGCATCTCATCGGGCGCGGCATGGATCGTGAAAACGAGCCGGCAAGGAACAAGCTCACGGTCTGCTAGGTGCGGGTAAGGGAGAGAAAACCTCCGCTCAAAGTATGACGACTATTAAAAATCCTTACAACAGAGGAATAACGCGTCTCTGTTGACACTGCCCCGAGGAAACAACCTCTCAGGGCAAGGCACTAAGTCGTTGTAGTGAGGGAGAGGCTGGACCACCAGTATTCACCCTGGAGACCCTCAAAAACCTCCCCTTGAGACAGGAAAATCCTGACCTGAAAAGGAATAAAGGAAACAGAACTTACCCATAAAAGTGAACAGAATTACTAAGCAACAGTACCAACAGTTCTGTTTGCAAGTTTAAAATGCCTGAACACTGAGGGAGGACTGTTCCCTTTTTATTTATTTATTTTTTTAATCTGATCCATCCACAAATTAAATAAATATAATAGAAAGCAAGGGAAGAGAAGAAAGAAATAATCTATCCTTTCTAAACTATGTAGGGGAACCGCAGGTTCTGCCACTTTCATCTGCTGGAGTCAGAGAAATACTGAAGGGACGCAGGGGGCGCACCAGCTTATAAGAGGCCACCCTTCGAGTTTTGCTCTGACTCCATCTGCTGGAAGGGGGACACAACCCACTGTCTGGACTGATCCGGGTACAGGGAAACTGCAAATATGTTAAAGCATTAAGTCAAGTATTTCTCCCTCTTTCTCTTATTCTCTATTTACCTTTTCGTTATAATTTAAATGGTACGGAATGTCCCCTTTGAACGTGGGTTAGAAGATGCACTATTTAGGATGTTATACTTGAATTTTTGCCTTGTAATAATTTACTCCTGGGGGAATTCAGCGCAAAAAAACTGTAAATTCTGTGCACAAAAACTTAAAATTCCGCAAAACTCTGCAAACTTTATATTGGTAAAAATAACACAATTTACATGACAGTCTTTAAGTAATTACATTTTAAATTAATACAGAAAAAAGTTATTACTTAGAGATGCAGAATTTTAAATATTTTGAGCAGAATTTCCCTAGAAATTCACTGTAAGAGTGTCCCTTCCACTCGCTCTCCCTACTCCCCTGGCCACTTTGCCCTCTCAGGCCCCAACTCCTCCACCTGCCAGTATCTTTCCCCTCCACATCTAGGCTCAACCCTTTCCACTCTATCGCCACTCCGAGAGTTTGACCCCATTCTCAGTACTGCCCCTCACACAGGTTCCCTCTGTCCCTCCCGCTCTCACACACACATGCTCCCTCTCTCTAGTACACATACACACACCCTCATACAGGCTCTCTCACACACACATATACCCTCATACAGGGTCCCTCTCTCTAGCATAAACACCCACACAAGCTCCCTTTCTCTCTCACACATACATCTTCACACAGGCTACCTATGTCTCTCTCTCATGCACCCCTTCACACAGGTTACCTATGTCTCTCTCTCATGCACCCCTTCACACAGGCTACCTATGTCTCTCTCTCATGCACCCCTTCACACAGGCTGTCTCACACATACACAATCCCTTCACAAAGGTTAGCACCCTCACATATACACGATCCCTTTTTCATACACATGAGCTCCCAATCTCTCACACACATACACATGCCTTCACAATCTCCTCATTATAGGCTCCCTCTTCTCTGGCACCCACAATCAAGCATCTCCCTCCCCCCCCCCCCCGTCTGCTCTCACACCCCTCCCCCTCACCCCTCTCTCTGTTCTCTCACCCTCCCCCACACCCCTCTCCCTGCTCTCTCACCTTTCCCTCCCTCACAGCCCCTCCCCCTCTCCTCTCACACATACACATTCAATTTCGGAAAAAATTCATTTTTTAGTTAGCGCGCGCTAACTCTGCCAGGTTAATGCACACTTTCGGGAGTTAGTGTGCACTAACCCAAAAATCAGGGCCCAAGAAAAAAAACCTCCAAACCGCGGGAAAAACGAAATTCCCGTGGGGGGCCCCCAAAACGAAGCCAGACACGAAAATTTTACCCGAAGCACATCTCTAGTAACCACATCTCCTGGCAGTGAATTCCAGAGCTTAACTATGCACTGAATGAAAAAGAATGGTCTTTGATTTGTTTTAAATGAGCTACTTGCTAACTTCATGGAGTGCCCCCTAGTCCTTCTAATATCTGAGAGTAAATAACTGATTGACATTAACTTGTTCAAGTCCTTTCATGATTTTGTAGACCTCTATCATATCCTCCCTCAGTCATCTCTTCTCCAAACTGAACAGCCCTAACTTCTTTAGCTTTACCTCATAGGGCAGCCGTTCCATGCCACTTATTTTGGTCGCCCTTCTCTGCACTCTCTCTAGTACAACTATATCTTTTTTGAGATGCGGCAACCAGAAATGCACACAGTATTCAAGATGCGGGCATTATGACATCTATCGTTTTATTTGCTATTCCCTTTTTAATAATTCCTAACATTCTGTTTGCTGTTTTGATGACACAGCACACTGAGCGGATAATTTCGATGTATTATCTACTATGACGCCTAGATCTCTTTCCTGGGTGGTAATTCCTAAGATAGAACCTATCTTGTGTAACCTCAGCAAGGGTTATTTTTCCCTATATGCACATTGCCCATGTTAAATTTCATCTGCTTTTGGGAAGCCCAATCTTCCAGTTCGCAAAGTCCTCCTGCAATTTATCACAATCCGTTTGAGATTTAACTACTCTGCATAATTTTGTGTCATCCACAAATTTGATCACCTCACTCGTCGTACCCCTTTCCAGATTATTTATAAATATATTAAAAAGCACCGGTCCAAGTACAGATTCCTGAGGCACTCCGTTTACCTTTTTCCACTATGATACTAGACCATTTAATCCTACTCTCTGTTTTCTGTCTTTTAACCAGCTTGCAATCCATAAAAGGACATCGCCTCCTATCCCATGACTTTTTAGATTTCTTAGAAGCCTCTCATGTGGGACTTTGTTGAATGCCTTCTTAAAATCCAAATACATCACAACTGGATCCCCTTTATCCACATGTTTATTTAACTCTTCAAAAAAAACGTAGATTTGTGAGGCAAGACTTTCCATGGAAAATCCATGCTGGCTGTGTCCCATTAAACCATGTCTATCTAAATGTTTTGTGATTTTATTCTTTATAACGGTTTCCACAATTTTTCCCAGCACTGAAATCAGGCGCACCGGTCTATAGTTTTCCGGATCATCCCTGGAGCACTTTTTAAATATTGGGGTTACATTGGCCATCTTCCAATCTTCAGGTACAACGGATGATTTTAATGATAGGTTACAAATTAACTGAAAAGGTCTGAAATTTCATTTTTTAGTTCTTTTGGAGCCCTGGAACATATGCCATGTGGTCCAGGTGATTTGCTACTCTTCAGTTTGTCAATTTGGCCTACCACATCTTCCAGGTATACAGTGATTTGGTTCAGTTCATCTGAATCATCACCCTTGAAAACAGTCTCCAGAATGGGTATCTTCCCAACATCCTCTTCAGTAAATACTGATGCAAAGAAATCAGAATACGGCTGAAAACTGACTTAATTATATGACATATAAATCAGATCATTACATTTACCCAAAGTGGCAGAATCTCTACTGGTAGACTGGATGGGCCAATTTGATCTTTAGCTGACATCATATACTATGTTTTTATAATATAGACTATTATGTGAATATTAAACTGCAGATCTTGAATTGCATTTACTGTATCCTGGCAGTTCATGCAGATTGCAGGTATTATTATACTCTACCAGGAATAACCTGGAAAAAGTCTTCAGCTGTATGCAATCCTGAGATGAAGAGGAAGATACAAGGACTAATCTAAGTAAGCTTGATGCAGGGTCAAGGGTTTGACAACTAATATATAATGTAAAAATGCAGTCATGCCTATGGAGTGCAAACATCTAAGACAGCTATATGTGAAGGTGCTGGGGAGGGGGCAGGGAGAGGCGAGAGAAAAGAGAATCATAATCATGGCTTATTATCTCATTGTTGCAAAACAGTGTCAGGCCGATACAGAAAAACATGCGGGAGAGCTGGCGCGCGCCCGCTCTCCTGGTGCGTGCACAGGCCACTCTCCTGGGCGCACGATTCAGGAGGGTGGCCTATGCAAATTAGGGCCTGCGGTAAAAGGAGGCGCCAGGGACACTAGAGTGTCCCTAGCGCCTCCTTTTTGACAGGAGCAGCGGCTGTCAGCGGGTTTGACAGCCGACGCTCAATTTTTCTGGCGTCGGTTCTCAAACCCACTGACAGCCACAGGTTCGGAAAACGGACGCTGGCAAAATTGAGCATCCGTCTTCCGACCCGTGGGCTGATTTTTTTTTTTTTTTTTTACTTTTGTAGCCTCCGACTTAATATCGCTATGATATTAAGTCGGAGGGTGTACAGAAAAGCATTTTTTTCTGCTTTTCTGTACACCTCCCCAGTGCCGGCCAAAATTAACACCTGCCTTTGGGCAGGCGTTAATTTCTGAAAGTAAAATGTGCGGCTTGGCTGCACATTTTACTTTCTGTATCACTCGAGAATAACTAATAGGGCCATCAACATGCATTTGCATGTTGCGGGCGCTATTAGTTTCGGGGGGGTTGGATGTGCGTTTTCGACGCGCTATTACCCCTTACTGTATAAGGGGTAAAGCTAGCGCGTCGAAAACGCACTGTACTATATCGGCCTATGTGAAAAGGTAGGGGAACAGTCAAAGGATTGTTAGGTGCATAGGGAGAGATACAACCAGCATTAGTAAGGGGTTGATAATGCTTCTGTACAAATAACTGATGAGACCACATCTGGAGTTTTCTGCCAGTTCTAGAAGGTGCATCTCCAAGAAGATATAGAATGGGTAAAGGCAGTCCAAAGGATGGTTATCAATATGGTTCAGAAACTTCCCACCTGATACACTAAGTTTTTCCCTACATAGAGAATGGAAGAAAAGCTCTCATGAATCAGGCCTTTAGAGATCTATATATATATATATATACCTATATATCCTAGAGAAGAAGAGGGATTAGGCTTAGTGGGATATGACAGATACATTCAAATACTTTAAAAGGTATAAATAATACTAGAGTCCAACATTTTTCAGTAGTTAGTAATTCTAGAGATAAGGCTGAAAAAGGGTAAATTTAGAAATATCATACAAACATATCCTTTTGATGGAATAGTCTTTGTCTACCTTTTATTCAGATTATAAAATCTCTCTTTAAGGCCTTCACTTCAGGTGCCACTGAGTGTTCTTTATAGTATGAAGATGTGGAGGATTTTATTCTTTTGTATTCATTTTATTTAATTTGTATTCAATTTTATTTTTTTTATTGCATAAAATGTTCTCTTTGAAATTGTGTTCATAATTTTGTCCTCTTATGCTTTTGTGTTCTACCATATTTTGATAGTTAAATATTTTTGTATTATGTTTTGAATTGTATATTTTTGTTAATTCTGTGATCCACCTTGAGCATAATCTTATGAGATGATGGATGATAGGATTAGGCTATTATATTTATGGATCTCAGTTCACCTTTTGGGGTGATTTTAGAGTCTAAGTGGCAAATATTTTATGTTTATGATTATTTATGTAGTTTATCGAATGTAACATTTGTTTAAATGTTGAGATGTACATTACTGTATGTATAGTAGCAATCAATAACTGCAATTGTTATTAATTAAAGACAGAAATATTTCTTCATTGAAAGTGGTGGGCGCTTGAAACAACCTCCCAAAGGAAGTGATGAGGTAAAAACATTGTCAGAATTTAAGGGGGCATGGTGAAGAAACAGAGGATCCTTAGCTGCAGAGTGGCGAATGTGAAGTAGACTCTGCAGTATTACCACAAAAAAAGGAAAATGGGCAGACTAGATGGGCCTTATAGTCTTTATCTGATGTCATATTCCAGGTTTCTAACCTATGAATGCTTTGCAAGCGGATGCTTGTATTGGATAGTTATATAGTAAATTAACCTGGAGATGTAACACAGGCGCTGCTGTCTTCAGGACTACATCTGACAAATGAATGCCGTTCACAATCCTCCACAGATTTGAGATAGGAACTTCATTTTGCAATTTAAAAAAATGATTTCCAAGGAACACATCTCGTTAAAGTAATCCAAGTTCCTCCAAATCAAGAACGCATTTATTAAGGTGAAGTTTTCCATTGCTTGCTTATCCATCTTTATGACAATGGGCTTCATATAACAGTCAATCTTCTAGTAACACAACATCACAGAAATGCATGGAAAGGAAAAAGAGGCCTACAAACAAGAATATCTTTCATACTGTTGTAGTGGGGATGGGGCACAAAAGTGATGCCCTCAGTGAAATAAGATGAGCTTTGGGGGTAACCTGCACAGAGCAGCAGTTACAACCCTGAATGCCTTACTGGACACACTGGACGGGCCATTTTGGTCTTTATCTGCCGCCATTTACTATGTTATTGTTACTTCAGTGTTCATGCAGTTGGAATTATACTTCAGTTGTGGTCATTTACATTTGAAGCCAAACCTTTTGAGATGAAATGCTGGTGAACAAACAACTTTATCACACAATATAGTGTTACCATCCTTTAACATTTTTCTAAATTTTATCATGTTGCACACTGAACAAGGAAACATTTTCTTAAGCTATTATTTGATGTTTGTTCCTTTTGACTTTGCAAATCTCAGTAAAGTGAATGATTTAGCACACCCTATCATTTGGTAAGCAATATATATATAATGTTTTCATGGGATTAATGATAAAAATAGCTTATGAAAAGGTACAACTATTACCTTTGATGTTAGGAAGGTCCTCAGTATTTATACTGACCTCTGTGTGATCCCTGCACACCTCAAGAAGCATATAAAAAGGAAGCATTAATAGAACAGGACAAGGGCTCAACTTTGAATTTCTATTTTTATTTTACCCTGTACATCATGCATGCAAATATGTCACATTAAAGTCCCCGAGCACAGATCACCAGGGATCCCAGCATCAAAAGGCGTGAGTCCCAGGACGCAGCTGGACTCTATGATGAAACACTAATTTGCTAGCAAAATATTAAAAACCTATGGACACAATCAACCAATTAAGTTCACTTAGTCCCTGTTACAAGCATCGGTACATTTAGAGGATGTGAGTAGAGCGACCAGTGGATTCTGTTGGCTAAAGGAAAAGCCTTTATAAAATTAATGCTTCCATTTTTTTCAGTTTACTGGTTGGTGAAGACATGAACATTAGTAATTGCTGCATCTTCCAAGAGCCACTTCTATTCACGATTCTACCTCCAGTCCTGATCATGGAATTTATACTTGGACTAGCAGGCAATGGATTTGGTCTGTGGATGTTCTGTTTCCACATGAAAACGTGGAAACCCAACTCTGTGTACCTGCTCAACCTGGCTGTAGCAGACTTTATGGTGCTCTTTTGCCTTCTGTTTAGGACGGATTATTATCTCCGAAAAAAAAACTGGATTTACGGCGACGTGCCTTGCAGAGTCTTGCTCTTCATGCTTGCTGCAAACAGAGCGGCTGGCATAATCTTTCTCACTGTTGTGGCTGTAGACCGCTACCTCCGAATTGTTCATCCATTCTGGAGAATAAATCGGGTTTCTGGTAGGGATGCCATCATCGTCTCGTGCCTACTCTGGATGGTAATCTTCAGCATGACCACCTATCTCCTGGCCGAACCTCATTTATTTCAATTCCAAAATTCAACCCAGTGTGACAGCTTTAACATATGCCCGGCTTCTTTTGCCTCAGCTGTCTGGCATGATGCTTACTACATTTCGCAGTTCCTCATACCTGTCTGCATTATTGCGTATTGCACAGTACGCATTACCTGGCAGCTTAAAGGCAAGACTATCGATCGAAACGGAAAGATTAAAAAAGCAGTCAGATTTGTTCTCACTGTTGCAATTGTATTTACAATCTGCTATTTCCCCAGTAATATGGTCAGAATCTCTGTCTGGATCATGAAGCTCCAGTATAAAGAGGGATGCCAGCAGTTTAAAGATGCAAGCACGGCTTTTTATTTGACAGTGTGTTTCACCTACTTTTACAGCATGCTCAATCCGGTTGTATATTACTTTTCTGCTCCAACTTTCAAAGGTGTGCTAAGAAATATTTTGCCCAGGTTAACAAAGACTCCTGAACAAAACTCTTTTTCGACTTCGTCATCCGCTTGGAAATGATGCTGGAACAACATCCCTCAATGTGAAACGTTGCCGTATATATTTTAACATTAAAGTTGTAGCTTCTTTAAAAAAAGCCAAGTACTGAAAACTGACCAAAAAAGTAGCCATAATTATGGATAATTCTATTTAAATCTAATTCCAAGCAAACACAAGCCAGTAAACAAGTTGTAGATGAAACTGTTTTGCTGGATTAACCTAATGCATGTAAAGATTTTCAAAAGTAAAGTTTTGGGCATCAGAATTGTTAATGAACAAAATAAAGTCCTTGGTCGAAGCTATACTGTTACAATTTTATCTTTATTGACTATTTAAGGAAATGGCAACCCAAAATGAGACTTAAGTGATAATGATTGTGTTGAAAATTATTTCTCACTTTCTTAATTAGGAGTTAAAGTGTTAAAAATGAAAAGGGTGTTTCAAACCGATGGACTCAAAGAGTCAAGTATCAGATAGTACAGCTAATGTATTTAAGAATAATTTACAAATATATTATTTACTGTAAATCTCAAGTTCAATAAACAGCTTGCAGAGAAAACATATGATGCCCTGATCCTTTAAATTGATTGGTGTAGTGTGCAAGTGAATGCACATCTCAAGAAAGACACAAGCTTTAAGAAGAAGCTTATGCTGGGGGAGAGGAATGATGTTTTCTGAATCAAGAAGCAAAGTAATCATCCTCGGGAAGAATCCTGCTGAGAACCATATCATTTATTCTGGTTATTTCCGCGATATTTGATTGAAAGGTATGCAGGGACTAGTTAACCAGTGCTGAATTAAAATGCGCAGATTACTACGCCCAAAATTAGCATCTGCCAGCAAGGTGGAAAACAAACCAGCCCTTTAAATCTCTCCCCTTCACTGCTGCAGAACTTTATGAAAGACCAAGGTCTGGAGCTTCACCACTCAATATAATCTGCTGAGCTATGCCTGCGCTGTGGCACTAGTTATACTGTTAACGATTGCCTCAAATTAATGGTATAATATAATTAATAATAGCTGTCAAACACCTACAATAACCCCCACTTGAATGCTTTATGCCAGAAAGGCCTTCATAAAAAGCTAGGCTGTGTACTCTTCCCTGCTGAATGCACAACATTCAGAAATCTTCCCTGGCTATAATCATTGGTCATTTTTATTTATTTATTTGGTTATTTTATATACCATCGCTCCAAGTGAAGATCACAAGCCCATTGAATATATATATTTTATATTTGCAATTAAAACAATTTAAAAAAATTCCGTGGATTTGTGATAAAAGGAGAATGATTATACCCAGGGTAGATTTGTGAATGTAGTCTGTTTAGCAGACAAGAGCACACAGCCCAGATCTATATGAAAGTCCTTTAAAATCAGTGTTTCTGGATTCAATTATTCAAGTATGAGGAAGTGTGGGTGGCTTTATTTATAGTGTATGCCAGATATCATTCTCTGATCACCACATATTTTTTTCCATTTACTTCCAAAGACCTTTTACAGAAAAGGATGCATGGACTAATAATCCCTTGCAAAATTAGCAAATGCTAAATATCCCATGATAAATTATCCTGGGTTAAATTAGTATGGGCTAATTAGCAGATGATAAATTTGCATGGGCTAATAAAATAGCCCATGCAAATAGCACTGGCTAATTATCCTGTGATAAAACTGCATGGTAATTATGGTAATTAGTCCACACTACTTTATCACAGGATAATTAGCACGGTCCAAATTTGCTGAGCATCCATTTCATTTTGCTATTCAACACTTCTTTGCCATTGTTAAAATAAATATCAGGTTAAGAGCAGTGAGGCTCCAGCAGAATGATTGTCCCTACTGAGTGCTCAAGTTCTCCCAAGCTCATGTCTGATCCGGCAATGCTGGGATCTTGGGAATCTGGGCTACCCAAACCCCTTGTGTAAGCTGCACCCAGAGAACCACTACCACAGAACAGAGGGAGCTGAAAACTGAAGGCGTTTTACTTCATTTTGAAAGTTAGAATTCATTTCATAATATTTAGTGCTGAGCATGTATTTCGTTTTCTTATAAAAAACGATTGGCACAAATTCAGCTCTAAAGATCTGTCTAAAGCAATGCCTTTCTTAGGAACTCTGAGTACTATAATCAGATAGAGAACTTAAGAGGGCAGCTCCTCTGCAGCAAGATGTCACTACTGGATACCCTCAGTACACCACTATGATGTCAATTGTGCAGTCTCCCTCCTCTGGATTCATTATGTCTCGGTTAATGGAAATTATTCTAGTATCTGCCACTATAAATCATCTCTGTGAGATGCAGTAAATAGAGAACCCGACTTCTGGTCTCCTCAGGAATCAAAGCATGGCTCCTGTGCACACACAGAGGGCACAGACAAAGCTGAGAGAGACCGAATAAAGGAGGAAGTAAGGAAATGGAAGAAGAGAGTCACTGTTGCAAGAGAAATAATTAATGCCTGCGCCATCCATAGCCTCACAGAATAATAGCAGAACAAGCCTGAAAGGCTCATCTCGTCCGCCCAACAGCTAGCTCAATTTTTAACAACTCATTTAAAGTTCTATATTAAAGAAATCACCCAATTATATGCATGTTTTACTGGAGTAATGTCTCCTGATCAATAAGCTTGGTGTACATTTCAGTTGCAGACTGTACTGCCATTAGGGACTAAGGAGAAAGCAGCTGCCTGAAAAAGCCAGGAATGAATGACCATTTTCTTTTCTTCTTTGCTAATGAGTACTTTATGATTTTAAAGTGCTATTATCATGGTAAACCATCCACTACCCAGGAAAAATACTGATAATTTAAAATGGAGAGAAAGTTAAGCAAAAGGTCTAAAAATTGTCCAGGAACACTCCCAAAATTAGTACATGCTAATTATCTCATGTTAGATTAGCACAGGCTAATCTTTATACCATGTGTTGGTATCTGATTGCATGTCTTGGGATTTGCTCTCTCTCCATATACAATCAGAAAATAGTTGCTTGGTATTGACATTTCTAATATTTCCATAAGTAGTGCTGCTGTTGTGGTTTTCTAGCATCAATTTTTTTTTATTGGTTGGGAATGTACCATGTGATCAAAAATGTCTATTTTCTATAAATACAACCAGAACCCTAAACACCGAAGGTAATTTTGTATCATAACACAAACGTTAGCTGACAAATGTGAGCCCAAGTGATATCAATTTTCAAAGCAGACTTATGTGCATATTTTTGCATTGAAAATGATCCCAGCCAAACCCCATACACAGAATTTGTGCATATAGTTTTGTCAAAAAAGAATTTACATGCATACTTTTTTTTTTTTAATCAAAATGTATACACATACCCTCATAATTACCTTTGGTTAACAGGCTAATTGCCAACATTCTTACAAAAATATTTTAAATACATTTTAAAAATGCTACAGAAAAGCTTAAATAAGGATTTAAATAGAAAATATCTTACGCAATAATAAAACTAAGGAAAAAATTTTGTATTTAGAAACATAGAAATGACGGCAGAAGAAGACCAAATGGCCCATCCAGCCTGCCCAGCACGCTTTCACACTTATTTTTCTCATGCTTATCTGTTACTCTTGGCCCTTACTGGTAACGTTTTGGTTCCAATTTCCTTCCCCCCTGCCATTGATGCAGAGAGTAGTGCTGGAGCTGCATCAAAGTAAAGTATCTAATTGGCTAGGGGTAGAAACCGCCACAATAAGCAAGCTACTCCCACTCTTTGTTTACCCAGCCTGTGCAATTCAGTCCTTGTTGGTTGTTGTCTGGATATAAATCCTCTTTTCTTCATCCCCCTGCCGTTGAAGCAGTGAGCTGCGCTGGATATGTATTCCAAGTGAAGCATCAGGCTTAATTGATTCGGGGTAGTAACCGCCTTTATGGATCCACAATGTTTATCCCACGCCCCTTTGAAATCCTTCACAGTTTTGGTGTTCACCACTTCCTCCGGAAGGGCGTTCTAGGCGTCCACCATCCTCTCCGTGAAGAAATACTTCCTGACATTAGTTCTGAGTCTTCCTCCCTGGAGTTTTAAATCGTGACCCCTGGTTCTGCTGATTTTTTTCTGATGGAAAAGGTTTGTCGTTGACTTTGGAACATTAAAACCTTTCAAGTATCTGAAAGTCTGTATCATATCACCCATGCTCCTCCTTTCCTCCAGGGTATACATGTTTAGGTTCTTCAATCTCTCCTCATAAGTCATTTGCTGAAGACCATCCACCTTTTTGGTTACCCTTCTCTGGACCGCCTCCATCCGGTCTCTGTCCCTTCGGAGATACATGTTATGACTGTCGCTGCCCGACGTCTCCACTCCGCCCTCCTTACCTCTTTGGTGACTCCTCCCGCGGTTGATGTGTGTCTGCCTGCTGTCCTCCCCTGCGTCCCTGGTCTGGCTTGGGCGCTGCATCCCGCCATGTTGTTCAGGTACCATAGGGCGCTCGTGCCGCGCGGCCCTGCTTCTTATTCCTTCTTTGGCACGAACCTCAGGGGCATCCCCCTGTGATGACGTCAAGCATCCCAGATACAAAAGCCTACTCTGTTTGCTAGCTATTCGAGTTAGCAAGGTGGTGAAGGGACTCCTTACGGATGGGATTCGCTCTCTGTACCTAGCTACTCTGCCTCTCCTTAATTGGACTTACTCTATCAGGGTACCCTCTCCTCGGGGACCTCTCTCTTTTCTTTCAGGTTGCTGTCTGGAACCGGTACTCGCTCCTCAAGGGCCCATGTTCCCGGACTCGCTGCCTGAGCTGCTTGGAAGAAACTGCTGCCTACACCATCAGTGAGTTACCATCTACATTCTCTCAGAGCTGTTCCCTGGAACCAGGTACTCGCTCCTCGAGGGCCTGCCTCTATTCCAGCTTCTGTTTTACCTTCCAGGAGAAACAACTGTGTGAGTAATCAACCAATGAGGCTCTATACCAGAACCCGGTGTATGCTCCACTGTACTCACTATCTCAGTTTCTCTCCACTGTAGCACAGCTATTGAGGAATCGCTGTTCCAGTGTCCTGAGGGACTACAAGCCCAGCTGGGCTTCATCTCTACTCACTACTGCCACCTCTGGTGGCTTCTCAACTCTGTTTAATAAAAGATAATTCTATGTTGTGTGTCCTCAGCTGAGCCTGACCTGTGGCCCCTCATGGGACTACCCCTGTGGGCGTGGTTAGCTGCCAGTGTCCAAGCGTCCACTCAAACCTCACTAATTATAACACAATTGCCATTGAGAGTCGTTCAAAGAGATCCATAAAATAACCCCACTGAGCCCCTACACAAACTGTTTATTTGGTAAGAGCTTCATCAGGGGGATAATGTGACCATAGAGTCCATATCTAGAAGCGTACTGTAGAAGCTGATCACATTTAAGGCTGAATTTTAAATTGACCACGTGGGTAAAAAATGGGGGTTTCATGTGTGGCTGGGCCTTGCATGTGTTGTGCGCACTTTCAAAGGGGCCTGGCTCGCGTGTAACCCCGATATGCGCAGGAGTGCCAGGCCCAGAGAAAGGTATAACAATACAAAGGGCAATTTAAAGTACTACTCCCTATATCGCTGTAATCAACATATAACAAAAATAGAGAGACATTAATTAGCATCAATATAATATTTTATTAGTATAGAAAAAACCCCCCTTCTATAACCCTACATAGACAAATTAAAACTAAGCTAGCACATTCATCCACATACAACACAATAAAAACATTGCATGAAGTTTGAAAAATTAATACACAAATATTTCTTTCATATCGGTATAATTATACATTCAATTCTGTAAGTACAAATATGCAAAAATCACACATATAATAATTCAACACTTTTCATAAATTTAGAATCCATCTGTAATGAGTCCGACAAAAGATATCTTCGTTTCGCCTGTGTTATCTTGAGGCTTCCTCAGGGACTATTTTAATAGCGTTATACTTGCAGTCATGCAATTGCCATGTTCTATTCACTGCAGCCAAATTCGGACGCCCAAATGTTGCAACATATCTATAAAGAATATTATCAAAGGCTGGATAATTCAAAATGCCGTTCCTGTGGCGTACATCCTTCAGTTTATTATGCAATTACACTTTCTCTTGACGACAAAGCAAAGTTTTTGCCACATCAGTGGTGACGTTAGTCTACGTCACTTCCGAGGAAACCGTCATGATAGTTTGAACATGTGGGCCGGCTGATGTGGCAAAAACTTTGCTTTGTCGTCAAGAGAAAGTGTAATTGCATAATAAACTGAAGGATGTACGCCACAGGAACGGCATTTTGAATTATCCAGCCTTTGATAATATTCTTTATAGATATGTTGCAACATTTGGGCGTCCGAATTTGGCTGCAGTGAATAGAACATGGCAATTGCATGACTGCAAGTATAACGCTATTAAAATAGTCCCTGAGGAAGCCTCAAGATAACAGAGGCGAAACGAAGATATCTTTTGTCGGACTCATTACAGATGGATTCTAAATTTATGAAAAGTGTTGAATTATTATATGTGTGATTTTTGCATATTTGTACTTACAGAATTGAATGTATAATTATACCGATATGAAAGAAATATTTGTGTATTAATTTTTCAAACTTCATGCAATGTTTTTATTGTGTTGTATGTGGATGAATGTGCTAGCTTAGTTTTAATTTGTCTATGTAGGGTTATAGAAGGGGGGTTTTTTCTATACTAATAAAATATTATATTGAGGCCCAGAGAAAGGGGCAGTCCAGGGGGCCGGGGCTGGAGGCGGCTAATACTGTGACCATTTGCCGCTGTGCCAGGGAAATGCTCGCCGGTAGCCTGCCGGTGTGCACAAGCTGCTACTGCTCCTGAAGGGAGCAAAAGGTAAAATAAAAAATTGGGGGTTAGCTAGGATAGGGGGCGGTGAGGGTAGGAGAGGAGAGGGGAAGAGGGAGGAATTGCAGTTAGGTGGGTTGGAAAGTTCCCTTCCAGTCTGCTTCTTCATTGGAGTTGACTGGGAGGGAACTGGGAAAGGCTTGATCTCATCGCTGTGCGTACTTTTATAAAATTAAGCCGTGCATTTTATAACATGCATATGCTGGCATGTTATAAAATTGGTGCATCCATGTGCACACGCCGGGAAGCGCACACACATGGATGTTCGCGTGCACCTTTTAAAATCTATCCCTTAATGACATCAAGAGATCTCAAGGATTATAGTATTGATCAGCCACAGCCAACCTAAAGAGGTAAAATATCATATTATAAAATATGCTCAAATTATGAAAATTCAAACATTATACAAACCATCTTTCCACCTCATCTTATAAAACACAATAGGCTTGTTAATATCAAACACAAAACTCACCAATTGTAAAAACAGATGACAGAACTAAATACATGGCTTTAAGTAGCAAAAGATATTCAGATGGTTGATGATCACAATACCGATATTTACTAGGCATGCATATATTGAGATGTTTCCCAAATTATGCCTCCTTCAAAGAGAAACAAAAAGATAATTGGTTCTTACCTGATAATGTTCGTTCCTGTAGTACCACGGATCAGTCCAGACTCCTGGGTTTTGCCCCCCGACTCTAGCAGATGGAGACAGAGGTTTACCAACAAAACTCCGCCTTATATAGGATGGTGCCACCTACAGTCTGGCAGTATTACTTAATGTCAAAGCAGAATGGATCCAAAACAACCTAAACTAACTATGTACAGTAACCTAACAACCTTAAACCGGCTCATGAACCCCCCACATGGGTACAGAACTCGTGCTATTTGGAAAAATTCGAATGATCTGTCGATACAGGAAAAACAGTGCGGACTCTCCATTATCTTCAAGTGTCAAATAGGCGGGACTCTGGACTGATCCGTGGTACTACAGGAACGAAAATTATCAGGTAAGAACCAATTTTCTTTTCCCTGTATGTACCCGGATCAGTCTAGACTCCTGAGATGTACCAGAGTTTTACTTACTTGGGATGGGATCCGGAGAGGCCCGCGCTCTGAGCACACCTTCTCCAAAACCAGCTGTCCCGGAATCTCAGACATCTATGCGATAATGCCTGGCAAAAGTATGTAATGACTTCCAAGTAGCCGCTCTCCAAATTTCCCAAGGTGAAATCAGTTGACATTACGCCCAGGAGGCAGCTTGGGCATGAGTCGAATGAGCCTGAAGACCCTTGGGCAAAGACTGACCACTCAATAAATAAGCCGAATTTATGGCCTCCTTCAGCCACCGAGCAATGGTAGTCTTAGACGCCATGTTGCCCCTCCTTGGCCCACTCCAGAGCATAAAGAGGTGGATCAGAAACTCGAAAACCATTGGTAATCTCCAGGTATCGTAGCAAACCCTACGAACATCCAGCTTCCGTAAATCCTTACACAAGGGATCTCCCCTATCCAAGTCCAAAAAGGAAGGAAGCTCCACTGACTGATTTAGATGAAAGGAGGACACCACCTTGGGAAGAAAAGAAGGCACTGTACGCAGAGAAACACCAGAGTCCAAAATTCTCAAAAAGGGCTCTCGACATGACAAGGCCTGAATCTCCAACAGCTGACGCGCAGAGGCAATCGCTATCAGGAACACCACTTTCAAAGTGAGGTCCTTCAAAATCGCTCTATGGAGAGGTTCAAAAGGGGCCATACACAAGGCTTTAAGAACTAAATTTAGATTCCAAGATGGGCACGGCTGCCTCACCGGAGGACGCAAATGCTTTGCCCCTCGCAGATATCGAGTGACATCGGGATGTGCCGCTAAACCCGTACCCTGAATATTACCTCGTAAAGAACTGAGAGCTGCCACCTGCACCCGCAGAGAACTACACGACAAGCCCTTTGCCAGACCAGCCTGAAGGAAACTCAAAATGTCCGGTATCCCTGCCCGAGTAGGTAAGATACTCCGGTCAAGACACCACGCCTCAAAAATCTTCCACACTCGTACATAAGATAAAGATGTAGAAGTCTTCCGTGACTGCACTAACGTAGTCACAACGGCATCCGAGTACCCTCTGGACTTCAGCCACTTCCTCTCAAAAGCCATGCCGCTAGACAAAAGCGCTCGACCTGGTCTAAACAAACAGGACCCTGATGAAGCAGATTCGGCAGGTCCTGGAACCGTAAGGGGCCGTCTATAGTCAGATTGATCAGGTCCGCAAACCAAGGGTGTCTCGGCCACTCTGGAGCTATCAGAATTACCTCCGACGGATGTAATTATATTTGGTGAAGAACCCGGTCTATGAGAGGCCAAGGTGGAAACACATACAGAAGAACATCTGTTGGCCATAAGATCCATAGTTGGCGTGCCCCGAGTACATAGAATCTGAAAAGCTACCTCCGAGAGCTCCCATTCTCCGGGATCTAGAGAATGGCGACTGAGAAAATCCGCGTGGACGTTTTCCACTCCGGCTATGTGAGATGCCACTATGTTGTCCAAGTGCTGTTCCACCCACGAGATCAACGGATGAGCTTCCAATGCCACTGGTTGACTCCGGGTTCCACTCTGGCAATTGATGTAAGCCACTGTGGTCGCATTGTTGGAGAGAACTCTGACTGACTTGCCGCGGAGAATCGAAAGAAACGCCTGTAGTGCCAATCTCACCGCTCTGGTCTCCAAGCGATTGATGGACCGTTGCGCTTCCTCTTGGAATCACAGCCCCTGTACCGATTTCCGCAGGCACACCATTCCCCAACCGTACAGGCTGGCATCCGTAGTGACCACAGTCCAGTCGGGAACCGCTAAAGGAACCCTACGTCTCAAATTGTCCGGAAGCAGCCACCAATCCAGGCTGGCCCGTGCATACTCCGTCAGCGGTAAAGGAAGATGAAATTGTTCCGAAACCGGGCTACATCGGGAAAGCAAAGCTGATTGTAGAGACCGCATATGTGCAAGTGCCCATGGGACTAATTCCAATGTTGAAATCATGGAATCTAGAATTTGCAAGTAATCCCATACCTTTGGAATTCGCTTGGCCAACAAGGCTCGCACCTGACCTTGAAGCTTGATCATCCGTTCCTCCGTTCGAGGTCCCAAAAACTCCAACGACTGAGACAGCCAACGACTGAGACGGTACTAGACGACTCTTGGACATGTTGACTATACAGCCGAGGGCTCTCAACAACTGAAGTATTCGGTGTATCGCCTCCTGGCAAAGCACCTCCGACTTCGCCCGAATTAGCCAATCGTCCAGGTATGGGTGTACCAAAAACCCCTCCTTCCGGAGCTGCGCTGCCACAACCACCATAATCTTGGTGAAAGTCCGAGGTGTTGTGGCCAGACCGAACAGGAGGGCTTGAAATTGGTAGTGCTGTCCCAATACGGAGAACCTCAGAAACCTCTGATGATCGGCCCGACTCACTATGTGTAAATACGCTTCCGTTAGATCCAGAGATACAAGGAATTCCCCTTGCCGAACTGACGCAATGACGGACCTTAACGTTTCCATTCGGAAGCGAGGGATTCGAAGACACCTGTTGACCAGCTTGAGGTCGAGGATGGGCCGAAAGGTCCTTTCTTTTTTTTGGCACTACGAAGTAAATGGAATAACGACCCCTTTGAAGCTCCGACGGAGGAATCGGAACAACAGCGCTGAGGTCGAGAAGGCGCTGCAGTGTTTCCTGCACTGCCCGACGCTTGGTTGCATGACCGCATGGAGAGACAAGAAAGTTCTGACAGGGCTGGCGTGCAAAATCTAACGTGTAACCGTGTTTTATCACTGATAGAACCCACTGATCCGACGTGATCTTGACCCACTCCTCGTGAAACAGAGACAATCTGCCTCCCACCACAGGAACCAAGGAATGGGCCGGCCGCACATCATTGTGAAGACTTTCCGCCCGAAGCGGTTGGGCCGGAGTCAGGTCTACCGAAACGCCGCCCCCGAAAGGACTGAGGATACATCTGCTGTCTGGTGGCATTGTGACGAAAGGAAGAAACTGACCCCCGAGAATCCTAGACCTCCGGCCTCCATGAAAACGAGCCATGGAAGTGAAGGAACCTCTCGACTTCGGTCTATCTTCCAGTAAGCGACACACCTTATTCTTGCCCAAGGACTGAATTACGTCTTCCAGCTCTTTCCCAAAGAGCAACTTTCCTTTAAACGGCAAGGAACCCAGCTGAGATTTAGAAGACACATCCGCCGCCCAGTTGCGTAACCATAGCAGACGCCTTGCGGATACCACCGACACCATGGTTCTGGCTGACGTGCGAAGCAAATCGTAAAAGGCATCAGTACTATAGACTTTCACCGCCTCTAAACGCCCTGCTTGGAGAGATTCCTTTTGAGAGAGTGATTTGTTAGCCAGGAGCTGCTGTACCTAACGCAGGCCTGACCTCAATGAAAAACTGCTACACATTGCCGCACGGATTCCCAGTGCGGAAACCTCAAAAATCTTAAGTTGAACCTCCAGCTTACGATCCTGTAAATCATTAAGGGCCGTCCCCCCAGTGACTGGAATGGTGGTCTTATTTGTGACCACAGCCACCGCTGCATCCACCTTAGGAACCCTTAAAAGTTCCAATGCCTCTTCAAGAAGCGGATAGAGTTTATCCATAGCCTTAGCCACTTTAAGGCCCAAGTCCGGTGTGTCCCATTCCTTGAAAAGTAAATCCGCAGCCGAGAAATGAAACAGGAAAGAGGACGCAGGACACAGTAGGCCCAATACCACAGGATCCGTAGCCCCCAAACGGGTCTCTTCCTGGGGAAGTGGGATGCCCAACTCCCCTAAAATAGCTGGAATGAGTGAACCCAACTCATCTTTTCGAAACAGATGGACAACCTTTGGGTTGTCTCCGTCTGCCCATGAGACCCCCAGATACCACTCTGAAATTGCTCCGTCTCCCCCTCTACCCCCCTCGGGGGCTGGGAAGGGAAATCCTGGTCATCCTGGTCTTCTGAATCCGAGGAGGTATCCGGATCCGCCAGCGGAGTTCTCAAGTTGAGGGGCCTCTGGCCTGGTGGAGGACCTGGGTCCTGTACGGTCTTGGCCCGCTTCGGGGCCCTGGGTTGAGATTCCACACTAAGGGGTCTCCTTCTTGCTTGCCTTCCGGGCCTTAAAGGTCTTATGCATTAGAAGAACAAAATCTGAAGAAAATGATGAATCCAAGGATACATCATCCTCGTCCCCTGTAGGGACGTCCCCAGCGCCCTGGCTGGCGGGACCTGTGGGCCGGTCCCCCTCAGGGACCCTCCGCTGCGGCGAAAGACTCTGAGGGAGATGCTCCCCTTCCTGCGCTGCTGAGGCCGCTAACAGCAACGGGCCCAAAATGGCGCCCGCTCCGGAGGCCACAGACCCAAGAGGATCCAAGATGCCAGCTGTTCCCACGTTTTGCGGCAACGGGCCTGAAATCGACGGGGGCAGCTCCCCGAATGCTCCTGTTACGGACTGCACCCTCATCACGACCCTCTGTGGGGTCGTGGAAGCTCCCTCTCCCCTGGAAAGGCAATTCGTGCAAAGCCGTGCTTGTGCGGCGCCACAGGCCCAAAACGCAGCCTGAAGCAGCATGTGGAAAAACAACAAAAAGAACAATTCAAAATCTAATTTTACCTCCCCCCCCCTGAAAAGGCACGAAAACACCCTTCCCGCGATCGGAAGAGTGGAGCCACAAAGAAAAAAGGACAGTCTGATTTTTTTTTTAAACAAATACTTGCCGCGAGCCTCCGGGTCCTGACCCTACTGGGGGGGGGATCCCCGGTATCACCCCCAGTAGTGGATGAGCTGGAAAGAATAGGGCTTCCACCTGCAGGCAGTCACTGTGGTCTCACTCTGGGAGTCACTGCTATTATTCCCTTTTTTTTTTTTTTAAATTAACTAACACTGTCACTAAAAACAAAACCTAGGGCCTAAGATAGGTTTTGTTAGGGCCTAACACAGACTGTAGGTGTTGCACCCCTTCCATCTGCTGGAGACAGAAGAATACTGCCAGACTGTAGGTGGCACCATCCTAGATAAGGCAGAATTTTGTAGGTAAACTTCTGCCTCCATCTGCTAGAGAGGGGGGGGGGGGGTGGCAAAACCCAGGAGTCTGGACTAATCTGGGTACATACAGGGAAAAGGCATTCAAAATAAAATTAAATTAATTACAAAGCAAAAACTAATGTAATTATCACATCCATATGCAAACCCTGGGATACACTTAGAAGAAACTACCAAACTGCAGCTACAATTTTCACTATGGCATAGCCATATATGTATCGGCTGTCCACTCTCAAAACATCCCCCCATAAAATCATAGGATCAGCATAGCCAGTCAGAATATTTCTGGCACATCAGGATATTTCACCCATTCAATTGGTGAGTTTACAAAATCCCTAAAAATAAAAAAATCACAACAGTGTTATAGGAAATCCAGATGAATACTAATCTCGCCATTAACCCAACAGATAAAAGCGGTGCAGTAGTAGTGCTCCATAGACAATATGTAAATGAAGTAGACAAGATGTTCTGTACTATCAGAGGTGATCCTCCTTATATTAGTTTAATGATCCAGAATGCTGTGCATTAATGCTGAGGTTTGCTTTTCTTACATAGAAAGAGATCAGTTTTTTAACTGAAAATACGAGACCACTATTGTTTTGCACAAGTCCTTGGAAAACCCTCCGGGTAGACCTGCTGTGTCATCCTGGACCAACATAACAAAGAAAGTCGCAGATCTGACATGCCCTCTTGTCTCCAAAAACATCAACACTAATAAAGAAAAGAAAAAACCATGGTTCACCACAGACCTCAGACTCCTAAAGCGGGAAGTTAGAATCAAAGAACATATCTGGAGGAAAAACCCTACAAATGTCAACATCTCAGCCTTCAAAACCAGCATGCACCAATACAGGATCTCCATTCTTCAAACTAAAAGAGACTTTTACTCCCGAAAAATCCACAACTTCATATATGACCCAAAAGCCCTCTTCTCCCTGGTATCATCCCTTACTAAACCACCACCAATAGTCATTCCAGATGAAAATGCCGCAAACAAAGCCGAGGAACTTGCCATCTTCTTCAAGGAAAAAATTTCCAACCTCCTGAACCCTCTTCGGGATCACAAAAATCTGTTCCCTCAACAACCAACCTCAGCAGCTTCACCACCTCATGCCTCAAACCTGGATATCTTCGAACCTGCATCTACACTAGAGATTGAAAACATACTAAAGAAACTCAAACCGTCTTCACACCCTCTTGACGCAATTCCGGTGATTCTTCTCATAGCAAGCGCCAAAGTCATTGCTAAACCAATATCTCAAATTATCAATGCCTCACTTACTCAAGGCCTAGTGCCAACTCCACTCAAACTTGCCATTCTGAAACTACTTCTAAAAAAGCCAAATCTCTCACCGGAAAACCCAGCCAACTATCGGCCAATTGCAAATCTCCCTCTCATAGCAAAAATCCTTGAAAGAATTGTAAATCATCAACTCTGCGAATTCATAGATGAAAACCACATTCTAGCCACAACTCAATTCGGCTTCCGAAAATCCAGAAGTACAGAATCACTTTTAATTTCGCTAAGTGACAACATTCTCCTCAACCTCGAGAAAAAACAACTGTGCCTCCTTATACTCCTCGATCTTTCAGCGGCATTTGACACGGTAAACCATGAGATGTTCTTAAACCGTCTAGCAGAGATTGGAATAAAAAACACCGCTTTCAATTGGTTTAAATCATTCTTACAAGACAGGACTTATAAAGTTAAGATCAACTACAATTAGTCCAAACCTATCGATTCAACCCTAGGAGTACCTCAAGGATCCTCCTTATCTCCGACCTTATTCAACATTTACCTACTCCCCCTCTGTAACCTACTATCTAAACTGAATCTAACACACTACCTATATGTGGACGATATACAAATTCTCATCCCAATAACCAAATCATTGCAAGAAACCCTCCATTATTGGAATTCATGCTTCACCTCCATATCCAATCTACTTGCTGATCTCTGCCTAATTCTCAATGCCAACAAAACTGAATTCCTCCTCATCACACAAGATGGCAACTACCAGCTCTCCAACGCACATCCCGTGGTAACACCTACTCTATCGCCCATGGTAAAAAAACCTAGGAGTTATCATGGACAACCAACTGAACTTCAAAAACTTTATTAACAACACCGTGAAAGATTGTTTCTACAAACTCCAAGTCTTAAAACGTCTTATACCTTTACTCCACCCCCATGACTTCAGATCAGTGTTGCAAGCAATTATATTCTCAAAAATGGATTACTGCAATTCTCTTTTACTTGGTCTCCCAGCTATCTCCCTTAAACCTCTACAAATGCTACAAAATGCCACTGCCAGGATTCTAACCAAAACAAAAAAAAGGGACCACATTACTCCAATCTTAAAGAATCTCCATTGGCTCCCTATTAAACAAAGAATCCTCTACAAATCCCTCTCGAACATCCACAAAGCCATCTACAAAACCTCACACCTAGACCTCATAATCCCATTACAGCTGCACTCATCCTCTCGTCCACGAAGATCTGCACAAAAAGGCTCTCTAAAAACACCTCCATTAAAGACATCTTCAAACAAAAGAGCATTCTCCTCAGCAGGCCCTAACATATGGAACTCTCTCCCTGCGCACATTAGGCTCGAACAATGCCCAATAAACTTCAAAAAAAGACAAGACCTGGCTTTTCTCCCAAGCCTTCGTATGAATGGATCTGTTATATCACTATCACTACATGATCATCTCATCATATGTCACAATGCCTAATGAATCAAGAATTCATATATGACACATCCCCCCTACGACTGCTCACATATTACAGGACTGCTACTTGATTATAAAATTGCTAGTTATGTTAGATTCATTATTTTAAATGTTATATTGTATTCTGATCAATGTTATTTATATTTATATTTATCCTTATATTTATATTTATTATATGTTCACTTATATTAATTTTAACCAAATCCCAGTTCATACTTCCTGTTCTCTGTAAGACACACACATATGTTATGTCATCCCAAAGTTACTTGTAAACCGAAGTGATTAGTAACATTGTTACTAGAACTGCGGTATATAAAAAATGTTAAATAAATAAATAAAATAAATAAATTGTGGGGTCCCTTATCTACATTTCTTGATACTTTCTTTAAAAAAAAATTGTATGCAATAGATTCAGTCTTTTGTTCAAGATACATCTTGTATTTTACATTTGTTGCAAGATGTGCAAGGGAGTATTATAGATATACTATTGGTAGCTTGATGTAGAATATTTATATACAAATAGTAAGGCAATTAAAGTGATAAATACAACATTAGAAAAGAAGACCTAACCTTGTTGGATACCTACATGGTTTATAGATCAGCTAGCAAAAATTGTATTGTTGAACAATTATTTCTAGTTTGCTTCCATCTTTCATTTGCAAATATATGGTATACATATGGGGGTAACATTAGCTCTAATTTGTATAGTGTACTATTTGAAGAGGTTTTTAAAAAAATATATATTCATCATCCTGGTATCAAGATATTAAATACTGGAAAAGTCACATAAGATTTGCCATACTGGGTCAGACCAAAGTTCCATCAAGTCCAGTATCCTGTTTCCAAAAGTGGCCAATCCAGGTCACAAGCAACTGACAGGATCCCAAGGGGTAGATAGATCCCAAGCTGCTTATCCCAAGAATAAGCAGTAGATTTCTGCAAAGCTACATTAATACTGGTTTATGGACTTTTCCTCCAGGAACTTGTCCAAATCTTTTTTAAACACAGCTAGAATAACATCTTTCATCGCATCCTCTGGCAATGAATTCTAGAGCTGAATTATGCACTGAGCAAAATAATAATTTTCTCATATTAATTTTAAAAGTATTACCTAATAACTTCATTGTGCATCCCCTAGCCTTTCTACTTTTTGAAAGAATAAACCGATTCACGTTTACTCGTTTTATATCATATCTTCCCTCACCTGTCTGATCTGCAAGCTGAAGAGTCCTAACCTAGTTAGCCTTTCCCTCATAGGGAAACTACTCCATCCCTTTTATCATTTCAGCTGCCCTTCTCTGTACCTTTTCTAATTCTGCTATACCTTTTTTGGGATGTAGTGACCAGAACTGCACATAATACTCAAGATGAGGTCAAACTAAGGAGCGATGCAGAAGTTATCAAGGATGTAGTTTTTGGCTGGATTTCTACAAAGCAGAAACTGCACACTTTTGTGCAGTGGCTTAATACATGGAATACACATTTTAAGTTTAATATGAAATATGATGCATGTAGTCTGGCTTTCTTAGATATTAAGATTATGAAAGCATCAGGGGGTTTAAGACAGTGATGTATTGTAAAGCTATATAGTGCAACAATTTTTTTAAAATTTGAGAGCTTTCATCCTAGAAAATTAAAAGAAGGACTGCCTATTAGTCAGTTACTGAGGATTAGGTGCATTTGTTTAGATGTTAAAGCTTTTAAGTCACAGGCTTGGGAATTAGAACTTCGTGTTTTGGAGAGGAGGTACCTCCTGAAGGTCGTAGGGAAAGCTTACAAGAGGGCATTATTTGTTAATCAGGATTTATTGCTTGCATATCAACAAAGTTTAGGGAACCAGAGTGTATTGCATATTGCTGTGGATATAAGTAGTAAGAGCCAATCCATACACAGGAAGATGATGTTTATGGTCACTTTCAGGGTGTCAATTGTATCTTCTGTGCACAAGCAATAACTTGTGATTCTTGGATCAGTTCTGTTTCAGACTTAAGTTATATACATCGAACAAGGACAAAATTACTATTAAAAGAGCATGGATGGTTTGAAGACAGCACACAGAGGATGGAAACATTAGTTACATTTTATTCTTACACATAGTTATACAACTGAGTGCTATGTTTATACATAAGATTATGGAAATAAAAACAGAATGATTTCAACTGGATAATTACAAAATGGAAGAATACGTCCAAACAGTCCACCATCACTGAATAAAATACACATAACTTTAGTATTAAATAAATTGAGGAAAGAATAAAGAATTACAGCTGCTTCAGGGCTCAAGAAAATAAGTTAAATATTCATATCCATGCAGAGGTGTTTCTAGATTTCTAGACAGAAGTACAAGCAAAAGCAAAATACAATACCAATTTATTTGCTTAAAGCATAAGAAAAGAAATTTAGACTCATCTATCAACAAACCAAACAGCAATATAATGCATGCTAATATAGCCTTCAACATACCAGAAAATAATTTTTTTTAAATTAATAGGTAGAAATATCTTGCCTTAGCAAACTAAAGAAGCACTGTACTAAAATTTCTGCTTGCTCCACACCAGGAAACGCAGTGGTCTATTTTTGTCCATTTAAGAAGGTCTAAAAATGCAAAACACAAAAAGATATTTATATACTAACAGATTTAACCGTGTCCCTATGAAGTAAAAAGATACATTACATCAAGAGGAGGAGTTTCGAAGCACGGAAAATGGAGAAATTACTTACCTGATAATTTTGTTTTTCTTAGTGTAGATAGATGGACTCAAGACCAGTGGGTTTATGCTCCCTTGCCAGCAGATGGAGATGGAGCAAGCTGATGTTGCAGTATACATAACCCTGCAGTGACCCCAGCTTGCCAGTATTCTCTTCAAAAGCAAGTGTGGACAGACTAGCAAAAAACTTGATTAAAAACAGATAACCAGAACTGTGCATTGAGTGTCACATGTATGATTTTTTACCTGCCGGTGAGAGATTGTATGTGTGCACCCGGTGCAAAGAGCTCCTGGCTCTCAGGGAACGAGTCCGATCTCTGGAGGCTAGAGTAGCAGACTTGGAGGAGCTGAGGGAGACAGAGAGGTACATTGACGAGACCTTCAGGGACATAGTAGTCAAGTCCCAAATCCAGTCTGGCAGCCCTAGTGCTGCCTTGGATCAGAAAGGTCTCCCAGTAGGAGAACATCACCCTGGTGTAGCAGGAAGTGATCCTGTAGCAAGGACCTGCTCTCCAGGTGATGTATTGTCCTCTCGCACCGAGGACAAGTCTCCCAGGGCTACTGCCCAGGAGGGAAGGGTTAGGCCTGCCATCATAGTTGGCGATTCAATTATTAGAAATGTAGATAGCAGGGTGGCTGGTGGACGTGAGGACCGCCTGGTAACTTGCCTGCCTGGTGCGAAGGTGGCAGACCTCACGCGCCACCTAGATAGGATTATAGACAGTGCTGGGGAGGAGCCGGCTGTCGTGGTACATGTGGGCACCAACGACATAGGAAAGTGTGGGAGAGAGGTTCTGGAAGCCAAATTTAGGATATTAGGTCGGAAGCTAAAATCCAGAACCTCCAGGGTGGCATTCTCTGAAATGCTTCCTGTTCCACGTGCAGGACCCCAGAGGCAGGCAGAGCTCCAGAGTTTCAATGCGTGGATGAGACGATGGTGTAGGGAAGAGGGATTCAGCTTTGTAAGGAACTGGGGAAACTTTTGGGGAAAGGGGAGACTTTTCCGAAAGGATGGGCTCCACCTTAACCAGAGTGGAACCAAGCTGCCGGCACTAACTTTCAAAAAGGAGATAGAGCATCTTTTAAACTAGAACAAAGGGGAAAGCCGACAGTCACTCAGCAGTGCATGGTTCGGAGAAATGTATCCTTGAAGGATACTAATGAAACAGGAGAGTTAGGGCATCCCAACAGAGAGGTTCCATTAAAAGCAAATATAGTCCATATGCCTATATGTAAAAAATCACCAAAACTAATGATTTCCGAATTATCCCAAACAACTGAAAAGCAGGTTGTTAAAACAAACAAAAAACACACTTTGAAATGTCTATATGCCAATGCCAGAAGTCTAAGAAGTAAGATGGGAGAGTTAGAGTGTATAGCAGCAAATGATGAGATTGACATAATTGGCATCACAGAAACTTGGTGGAAGGAGGATAACCAATGGGACAATGCTATATCAGGGTACAAATTATATCGCAATGATAGGGAGGATCAACTTGGTGGGGGTGTGGCACTTTATGTCCGGGAGGGTATAGAGTCCAACAGGCTAAAGATCATACAAGAGACTAAATGCTCAGTAGAATCTATATGGGTAGAAATCCCATGTGTGTTGGGTAAGAGTATAGTGATAGGAGTATACTACCGTCCACCTGGACAAAATGGTCAGACAGATGATGAAATGCTAAGAGAAATCAGGGAAGCAAACCAATTTGGCAGTGCAATAATAATGGGAGATTTCAATTACCCCAATATTGACTGGGTAAATGTAACATCAGGACTTGCTAGAGATATAAAGTTCCTGGATGTAATAAATGATTGTTTCATGGAGCAATTGGTTCAGGAACCAACAAGAGAGGGAGCTATTTTAGATTTAATTCTTAGTGGAACACAGGATTTGGTGAGAGAGGTAACGGTGGTGGGGCCACTTGGCAACAGTGATCATAACATGATCAAATTTAAACTAATAACTGGTAGGGGGACAATAAGTAAATCTGCAGCTCTAACACTAAACTTTCAAAAGGGAAACTTTGATAAAATGAGGAAAATAGTCAGAAAAAAACTGAAAGGTGCAGCTGCAAAGGTTAAAAGTGTTCAACAGGCTTGGACATTGTTTAAAAATACAATCCTAGAGGCGCAGTCCATATGTATTCCACGCATTAAGAAAGGTGGAAGGAAGGCAAAACGATTACCGTCATGGTTAAAAGGTGAGGTGAAAGAGGCTATTTTAGCCAAAAAATCATCCTTCAAAAATTGGAAGAAAGATCCATCTGAAGAAAATAGGATAAAACATAAGCATTGTCAAGTTAAGTGTAAAACATTGATAAAACAAGCGAAGAGAGAATTTGAAATGAAGTTGGCCATAGAGGCAAAAACTCATAATAAAAACTTTTTTAAATATATCCAAAGCAAGAAACCTGTGAGGGAGTCGGTTGGACCATTAGATGACCGAGGGGTTAAAGGGGCTCTTAGGGAAGATAAGGCCATTGCAGAAAGACTAAATGAATTCTTTGCTTCCGTGTTTACTAGTGAGGATGTTGGGGAGATACCAGTTCCGGAGTTGGTTTTCAGGGGTGATGAGTCAGACGAACTGAACGAAATCACTGTCAACCTGGAAGATATAGTAGGCCAGATTGACAAACTAAAGAGTAGCAAGTCACCTGGACCGGATGGTATGCATCCCAGGGTACTAAAGGAACTAAAAAATGAAATTTCTGACCTATTAGTTAAAATTTGTAACCTATCATTAAAATCATCCATTGTACCTGAAGACTGGAGGGTGGCCAATGTAACCCCAATATTTAAAAAAGGCTCCAGGGGTGATCCGGGTAACTATAGACCAGTGAGCCTAACTTCAGTGCCGGGAAAAATAGTGGAAACTATCCTCAAGATCAAAATTGTAGAGCATATAGAAAGACATGATTTAATGGGACACAGTCAACATGGATTTACCCAAGGGAAGTCTTGCCTAACAAACCTGCTTCATTTTTTTGAAGGGGTTAATAAACATGTGGATAAAGGTGAACCGGTAGATGTAGTGTATTTGGATTTTCAGAAGGCGTTTGACAAAGTCCCTCATGAGAGGCTTCTACGAAAACTAAAAAGTCATGGGATAGGAGGCGATGTCCTTTCGTGGATTACAAACTGGTTAAAAGACAGGAAACAGAGAGTAGGACTAAATGGTCAATTTTCTCAGTGGAAAAGGGTAAACAGTGGAGTGCCTCAGGGATCTGTACTTGGACCGGTGCTTTTCAATATATATATCAATGATCTGGAAAGGAATACAATGAGTGACGTTATCAAATTTGCAGATGATACAAAATTATTCAGAGTAGTTAAATCACAAGCAGACTGTGATACATTACAGGAGGACCTTGCAAGACTGGAAGATTGGGCATCCAAATGGCAGATGAAATTTAATGTGGACAAGTGCAAGGTGTTGCATATAGGGAAAAATAACCCTAGCTGTAGTTACACGATGTTAGGTTCCATATTAGGAACTACCACCCAAGAAAGAGATCTAGGCGTCATAGTAGATAATACATTGAAATCATCAGCTCAGTGTGCTGCAGCAGTCAAAAAAGCAAATAAAATGTTAGGAATTATTAGGAAGGGAATGGTTAATAAAACGGAAAATGTCATAATGCCTCTATATTGCTCCATGGTGAGACCACACCTTGAATACTGTGTACAATTCTGGTCGCCGTATCTCAAAAAAGATATAGTTGCAATGGAGAAGGTACAGAGAAGGGCAACCAAAATGATAAAGGGGATGGAACAGCTCCCCTATGAGGAAAGGCTGAAGAGGTTAGGGCTGTTCAGCTTGGAGAAGAGACGGCTGAGGGGGGATATCATAGAGGTCTTTAAGATCATGAGAGGTCTTGAACGAGTAGATGTGACTCGGTTATTTACACTTTCGAATAATAGAAGGACTAGGGGGCATTCCATGAAGTTAGCAAGTAGCACATTTAAGACTAATCGGAGAAAATTCTTTTTCACTCAACGCACAATAAATCTCTGGAATTTGTTGCCAGAGGATGTGGTTAGTGCAGTTAGTGTAGCTGGGTTCAAAAAAGGTTTGGATAAGTTCTTGGAAGAGAAGTCCATTAACTGCTATTAATCAAGTTTACTTAGGGAATAGTCACTGCTATTAATTGCATCAGTAGCATGGGATCTTCTAGGTGTTTGGGTAATTGCCAGGTTCTTGTGGCCTGGTTTGGCCTCTGTTGGAAACAGGATGCTGGGCTTGATGGACCCTTGGTTTGACCCAGCATGGCAATTTCTTATGTTCTTATGTTCTTATGTACTCAACCAACCATAAACACTGAACTCACATAAGATTTTGGTACCCCAAGCTAGGGACTGGATGAACACTTACCAGTAACACGTTGGGACCCAGAGCCCCACAGGAGGACTACTGACACACTCATGAGGCAGCTGAGAGCGGGAAGCTGAGTCCATCTGTCTACACTAAGGAAAATGAAATTATCAGATAAGTAATTTCTCCATTTCTTTGCATGTAGAGAGATGGACTCCAGACCAGTGGGATGTACCAAAGTTACTCACCAATAAGGTGGGAGGCTGCCTGCGGTCCAGTCAACACTGCACGTGCAAAGGCTGCATTCTCCCGGGCCTGCACATCCAGACAATAAAACCTGGAAAACGTGTGAAAGGAGGAGCACGTCGCAGCTCGGCAGATATCAACAGGAGACAACAGACTAACCTCCGCCCATGACACTGCCTGAGCCCTAGTGGAATGAGCTCTAACCTGAGTAGGTAAGGTTTTCCAGCATCCACATACACGGCCATGACCACCTCCTTAATCCAACGAGCTACGGTAGCCCGCGAAGCCAGAGCACCCTGCTTACTCCTGCCATGGAGAACAAATAGACAATCTGTCTTTCAAAAAGTCTCAGAGACCTCCCGATACCACACGACAAGACGCTTAACATCCAAGGAGCACAAAAGGCAAATCTCCTCTGCATCACTGACCTTATCCAGGGATGGCAAGGAAATGGACTGATTCAAATGAAAGTCCGAGACTACATAGAGCAAGAAGGATGGAACAGTATGCAGCTGTAACGCCCCTTGAGTCACCCGAAGGAACAGCTCCCAGCAAGACAAGGTCTGCAAGCTCAGAAATCCAACGTGCAGAACATATAGCCACCCGAACAAAGTCTTCAAAGTCAACAACCGTAAGGAAAGGCTACATAGAGGTTGGATTGTAGGGCCTGCCAAAATGTCCAGCAACAAATTAAGACTCCACAATGAAACCCGTAACCTCAAGCCTAAGAAGCTTTAATCCCGTCAATAAATGGGCCACATCAGTATGAGACAACAAGGAAACACCATTCACCAGGCCTCTGAAACAGGCAAGAGCTGCAATCTACACCTTCAAGGAATTAAGGGCCAAGCCTTTATTCAATCCATCCTGCAAATAATCCAGAATGAGAAGGATCTTAACTGAACAAGGAGGAACACCCCACTCCTCACACCAGGCCTCAAAAACTCTCCAAACCTGCACATAAGCCAAAGAAGTGGAGAACTGGTGAGCACGGAGTAAAATGGCAATCACCGCAGAGGAATAACTACGCTTTAACAGGCGAGTCCTCTCAACTGTAAGACAGAATCGAGTCAGATCCTTGTGAAGAACCGGTCCCTGCTAAAGTAGATTCATGTGCAGCGGAAGATGAGGGGGGCCTCCGCCAGGAGTCATCGCAAATCCGCATACCAAGCCCCTTAGTGCGCCCCTTCGTGAGCCCCAGGACCAGGGCCTCTTCCACTTGCTGACACAGACTTTCTCTAGCACTGCTCACGCGTTCTAATACCAAACCCCATCTAATCACTCTCAGCCTCCCACAATACGCCTCCTGCAGTCATCCAAGCTTCCAGTCTTCCAGTCATCCAGTCTTCCAGCATTCATTCTTCCAGCCTCCTGCAGTCATCCAGTCTTCCAGCATTCATTCTTCCAGCCTCCTGCAGTCATCCAGTCTTCCAGCATTCATTCTTCCAGCCTCCTGCAGTCATCCAGTCTTCCAGCATTCATTCTTCCAGCCTCCTGCAGTCATCCAGTCTTCCAGCATTCATTCTTCCAGCCTCCTGCAGTCATCCAGGCTTCCAGTCTTCCAGTCATCCAGCATTCATCACATCCAGCATTCATCACATCCAGCATTCTTCACATCCAGCCTCCTGCAGTCATCCAGTCTTCCAGCATTCATTCTTCCAGCCTCCTGCAGTCATCCAGGCTTCCAGCATTCATCACATCCAGCCTCTAGCTTCCTCTAGCACTCATCCATCATCCAGGAATTCAACCCCATCCTACCCATCACAACAAGATCTCAACACAACACAATGCCTATGGGCATCCCAATCCCTATTCTTCACCACAGTCTCATCACCAGAAAAGCAATGATACTTCAACCTCGCACCACCAAGACCCTTATCCCAATCATGATTTCACCTCTCACTCAACTCCTAGGCCTCGCTCTATTTTCTCTCACTCTATTCAATGCTCAATCCCTCACCAAGAAATCACTGATTCTCAACCACTTTCTTCTAGACGCAAAACCGGACATCTGTGCCATAACAGAAACATGGCTTAAACCAACAGATACAGCGCTAATAAATCAACTCCCCACTCAGCTCTACGACTTCTTTTCCCTCCCCCGGCAAAAGAAAAGAGGCGGTGGCCTTCTTCTAGCAGCCAAAAAAGAGCTCAGATTCTCCCAACTCCCAGCAAAATCTGACTCTAAACTAGAAATAGGCCTCTTTAAAGCAAACCAATTCCAAATCCTCCTCGTTTACGCCCCTCCAGGGCTTCTTGAATCAGATCCCTCCTCCATCGTAGAAATCATTGCAAAATACTTGAACCTAGATGCACCCGCCTTGATCCTAGGAGATTTCAACCTCCACGTTGACAATACCATTCTTACATCTAGCTGTGAGGCCCTTCTAACTACACTTTCATCTATGGGCTTTAAACAGATCATCAACAAGCCCACCCACAAAGCAGGTCATACCCTTGACCTTTTATTCATAAACTCTGGCATTACACACTCATCCCCCACTATATGCACTCAGGTCCCCTGGTCGGACCATTCAGTAATTTCAACCTCTTTCAAACTGACAGAAAACCGCAACACCCATCCCACTCAATATTCGTTTCTCTACAGGAAATCCTGCTCCTCTGAAGACCTCAATAGCCACCTGGCTAAAGAACTCCCACACATCGACCTGGCAGACCCCAACACTGCCCTACTTTCTTGGAATAACATCACAGAGTCAGTAGCAAATAAATTATGTCCAATTTCTTCAAAAAAACTTAATCTCAACGCCCCAAAAAGACAACCTTGGTTCACCAAAGACCTCCGAAAACTCAAACAATCCCTCAGAAAGAAAGAAAGGGAATGGCGTAAAATACCTTGTCCAAGCACACTATCCATATACAAATTTGCTCTCCACCAATACAGGAACTCTACCTTAAGAGCAAAAAGGGATTTCTACGCCCACAAGATCCACAACATTATCTTCGACCCCAAAGCTTTATTCTCATACGTATCCGATCTAACACAAACCAATGCCCCAACGATCCCCATCGATCAGGCACAATTCAAAGCAGACGATTTGGCGCTTTTCTTCCAAAACAAAATATCCAACCTATTAGCACTGCTGCCCCCTGGCCCATCTCCTAATTCCAGCCACTATCTTCAAACAAACAAAAAAATATCTCTCGAAACGTTCGAACCCACTACTGCTTCAGAGATCCACTCTCTCCTAAAGAAATTGAAACCTTCCTCCCATCCATCCGACCAAATCCCCACAAAACTTCTCCTGCTAATACCGGACACCATATCAAACACCCTTGCCGATATTATAAACTGTTCTTTAGCACAAGGAATCTACCCAGATGCCCTAAAACTAGCATCTATCAAACCCCTTCTAAAGAAACCAAATTTGGATCCAAACGACAACAACAACTTCCGCCCTATTTCCAATCTTCCTTTTATAGCCAAGTTATTAGAAAAATTAGTCAATTCTCAACTCTCCGATTACCTGGAAGATCATAAAATACTGCACCCAACACAATACGGATTCCACAAGGCATTAAGTACTGAATCCCTCCTCATCTCGCTGACAGACCATATCATCATGGGTATGGACAAAGGATAATCCTTTTTACTAATTCTCCTAGACCTGTCTGCGGCGTTCGACACCGTCAACCACTCCATCCTCCTTAACCGACTGTCGGACATCGGAATAAAAGGAAGGGCTCTCGCCTGGTTCAAAACCTTCCTTAGTAACAGAGGGTACAAAGTCAAAATAAACAATAAAGAATCCCCTTGCTGCAATTCTTCACTAGGAGTTCCACAAGGATCCTCCCTTTCCCCTACCCTTTTCAACATTTACTTACTTCCTCTATGCCAACTATTAACTAAGCTTCAACTAAAACACTTTCTTTATGCAGACGACATGCAAATATTGATCCCCATCAAAGAATCAATTACAAAAACACTCAAATTCTGGGAATCCTGTCGACAAGAAATCAACCTCCTCCTCTCCAGTCTAAACCTGATTTTAAATTCTGCAAAAACCGAACTCCTCTTCATTTCCCCGGAAAACAGCAACACCACACAAAATACACCATCAAACATCTTTGTCTCCCAAGCTAGAGACCTAGGAGTCCTAATCGACTACCACTTAAGTTTAAAAACATTCATCAACCGTACCACCAAGGACGGCTTCTACAAACTACAGGTTCTGAAAAGAATAAAACCACTTCTTCATTTTCAAGACTTCAGAACTGTCCTTCAAGCCATAATTTTCTCCAAGATAGACTACTGCAACTCTATCTTGCTGGGTCTCCCTTCGTCTTCCATAAAACCACTCCAGATGCTGCAAAATGCTACTGCCAGGATCTTAACAAATGCCAGAAGAAGAGATCACATCTCCCCATTCTCAAAAAATTACACTGGCTCCCAATTCACTTCAGAATCCTCCACAAGTCCATCACCATCATCCATAAAACCATCTACTCGCAAGCCCCTCTCAGCCTACAAATCCCGCTCAGACTACACTCCTCATCAAGACCAATCAGAGAAGCATACAAAGGATCCCTACACGTTCCACAAACAAAAGTTACACACAATCAAACATTCAGAGATCGGGCTTTTTCTACTGCAGGACCATCTTTATGGAATGCCATTCCCCCTGACCTCAGACTGGAACCTTGCTTATTAACATTCAGAAAAAAGCTAAAGACATGGTTTTTTAGGCAAGCCTTTCCTGATCACAACTGACTCTCCTAACTTTCTCACCAGTCAGACAACATCAACTTGTAAATTTCCTGTCAACACCATGTAAATAATTCCTCTCATTGTTACTGCCTAATTTATTGTTTCTACTCTTCTTCTTCTCCTAGTTCCAATTTCCCTTGTTTTATTGTAACTTACTCTTCTGCCTCTCAACACCTGTTTTTCGTTCAAAGTTATCACTCCCCCTTGTTTTATGTAAACCAGCATGATGTGATTTTATCATGAATGCCGGTATAAAAAAGCCTTAAATAAAATAAAATAAAAAATAGAGGCAAAAACTCATAATAAAAACTTTAAAAAATATATCCGAAGCAAGAGTCCTATGAGGGAGTCAGTTGGACCATTAGATGACCAAGGGGTTAAAAGGGCTCTTAGGAAAGATAAGTAGACTGCAGAATGATTAAATTAATTTTTTGCTTCTGTGTTTACTAATGAGGATGTTGGGGAGATACCAGTTCCAGAGATGGTTTTCAGGGGTGATGAGTCAGATGAATTGAACGAAATAACTGTGAACCTGGAAGATGTAGTAGGCCAGATTGACAAACTAAAGAGTAGCAAATCACCTGGACTGGATGGTATGCATCCCAGGGTTCTTAAGGAAGTAAACAATGAAGTTTCAGATCTATTAGTTAAAATTTGTAATCTATCATTAAAATCATCCATTGTACCTGAAGACTGGAGGATGGCCAATGTTACCCCAATATTTAAAAAGGGCTCCAGGGGTGATCTGGGAAACTATAGACCAGTGAGCCTGATTTCAGTGCTGGGAAAAATAGTGGAAACTATTCTAAAGCTCAAAATCACAGAGCATCTAGAAAGACATGGCTTAAAGGAACACAGTCAGCATGGATTTACCCAAGGGAAGTCTTGCCTCACAAATCTGCTTCATTTTTTTGAAAGGGTTAATAAACATGTGGATCAAGGTGAACCGGTAGATGTAGTGTATTTGGATTTTCAGAATGCGTTTGACAAAGTCCCTCATAGAGGCTTCTAAAAAAAATAAAAAGTCATGGAATAGGAGGCAATGTCATTTCGTGGATTACAAACTGGTTAAAAGACAGGAAGCAGAGAGTAGGATTAAATGGTCAATTTTCTCAGTGGAAAAGGGTAAACAGTGGAATGCCTCAGGGATCTGTACTTGGACTCGTGCTTTTCAATATATTTATAAATGATCTGGAAAGGAATACGAGTAAGGTAATCAAATTTGCAGATGATACAAAATTATTCAGAGTATTAAATCACAAGCGGATTGTGATACATTGCAGGAGGACCTTGCAAGACTGTAAGATTAGGCATCCAAATGGCAGATGAAATTTAATGTGGGCAAGTGCAAGGTGTTGCATATAGGGAAAAATAACCCATGCTGTAGTTACACGATGTTAGGTTCCATATTAGGAGTTACCACCCAGGAAAAAGATCTAGGCATCATAGTGGATAATACATTGAAATTGTCGGCTCGGTGTGCTGCGGCAGTCAAAAAAGCAAACAGAATGTTAGGAATTATTTGGAAGGGAATAGTGAATAAAACGGAAAATGTCATTATGCCTCTATATCGCACCATGGTGAGACCGCACCTTGAATACTGTGTACAATTCTGGCCACCGCATCTCAAAAAAGATATACAGTAGTTGCACTGGAGAAGGTACAGAGAAGGGTGACCAAAATGATAAAGGGGATGGAATAGCTCCCCTATGAGGACAGGCTGAAGAGTTTAGGGCTGTTCAGCTTGGAGAAAAGATGGCTGAGGGGGGGATATGATAGAGGTCTTTAATATTATGAGCGGTCTAGAATAGGTAGATGTGAATTTGTTATTTACTCTTTTGGATAACAGAAGGACTAGGGGGCACTCCATAAAATTAGCAAGTAGCACATTTAAAACTAATCTGAGAAAATTCTTTTTCACACAACGTACAATTAAGCTCTGGAATTTGTTGCCAGAGGATGTGTTTAATGCAGTTAGTGTAGCTGGGTTTAAAAAGGGTTTGGATAAGTTCTTGGAGGACAAGTCCATTAACTGCTATTAATCAAGTTGACTTAGGGAATAGCCACTGTTATTTCTGGCATCAGTAGCATGGGATCTACTTAGTGTTTGGGTACTTGCCAGGTACTTGTATCCTAAATTGGCCACTGTTGGAAACAGGATGTTTGGCATGATGGACCCTCGGTTTGATCCAGTATGGCAATTTATGTTCTTATGTTCCAGACTCATCAACCTCCTGAGAGAGAAGCAGACAAGATCTCGCCACTAGGGCGCAACAGGAGGCAATCTGTAAATTCATCGTCACTGCCTCAAAGGCTTGCCTAAGAATAGCCTCAATCCTTCTATCATGTACATCCTTCAAGGTCACTCCTCCCTTTACGGGGATAGTGGTCTGCTTAGACTTGGCACATACCAGAGCATCCACTTTGGGAAAACGCAAACACTCTCCCACAGCCGAATGAAGGGGGTACATGCCTTCCAATGTCCAACCCCCTGTAAAATTTGCCTCTGGGGCATCCCATTCCAGATCAATCAAATCCTGGATGGCATCCATCATTGGTAAAAAAAAAACCCAAAAGAAAAACAAAAAACAAAAACCCAAGAGGCTTTACATAAGGAAACCAAAATGGGATTCTTCCTCGACTCTGACATACCATCCAAACCAGGAACACCCAGCTGTTTCAAGGTATGGAAAATCAGGGCTGGAAGTTCATCTCTATGACAGAACCGCAACATGGTTCGATACAGTTCTAGCTCTGAAGGAATTTCCCCATCTTCCAGGGAATCAGAATCAACCTCATCATCAGTGCCATATGGATTCCTGTCGGGAACACCTGCAGGTAGCTGAGGTGAGCTCCAGTGCTTAAGCATAGGTCTGGAAGAAGGAGGAGCCTCTGGCTGAGGGTCTGACCGGACAGAAAAGGGGGAAGCGTAGGACTGAGCCTGAAGAAAGGCTTGTAAAGCCTTGAAAAAATTCCACTGAAGAAAAAGCAGCTGAGTCCAGACCAAGCCTAGAAGGAACTGGAGCTGGTCCCACAGAACTGCCCTCGCCAGCAGGGGAGCCAGTCAAGGGAGAACCAAGATCTGGCGACCCCCAGTCAAGGCCGTGACCAACCCATCATCAGAATGGGAAGAGCCAGGGTTAGCAAAATCCGAGGAAGTCAACTCCCCCTGAGTGTCTGAGCAGCACTGACACAGGTTAGAAGCCAGGGCAGGCTGAGAAGCCCTAATATGACAGACAACACAAATAGGAAGATGCTTCAGCGTCTTGCTTACTAGCGCCCCATCGCTGCAGTAAACAAACGTCGGAACAGCTCGTGCTAAAAAATGAAATTTGCCCTAAAAATAAGCACCTAGAAGAAAGCATGGCAAGGCACATGCACAACCTGTGCGCCAAGTTAAGCGCGTAAAAAAGTTTGTGCGTATAAAAAGCGAGCCCAAAAACAGAGTGCACAATGCATGCGCAGAGACGAAACACTGCACACAGTGATGGCTTATAGAGGGCAGCAGAACACGACAAGAGTGCGCAAAAATGGCTGCCGCGGTTTATCATGCGGTGCGCAAGAAAATATCTAAGTGTGGGGCCTAGCCCACCAGGGGCTACTCAACCTGCCCAGGTCCCCAACCCCAACGGGAGTGGGAATGAATGTTGGCACGGTGCACTGAGGAACAGAAACCAGAAGAAGTCCTAAAACCCCTCTATTTGTCTCTGATTAAGGTAAAACTTTCTTCTTTTTATTTTTTAAACCTTACCTGAGCTCAACGCTTACTGGCTGAGTATAGAGATGGTCTCCGGCTGCAGGTGGAGAGGGCATCTGCAGTCACTGCTGCGCTCGGCTTCCTGCACCTGCTGCCTTTCAGCTGAACTAGCAGCTAAGTCCATGCCTGGAAACCCAGCTATCAGACCAAGGCACACCTCTGAGGGACCACGGAAATCGCCTCAAGAATTCTCAACTGGGGGAGGAACCTTTAGGATATCACCACAGGAGAGTTGGGCTTTCTTTTCCTGAATTTAGAATTTCAAATTTCTCCTTCCAAAAAGCTCAAAGCAATCCCCATAGTGGAGATGCACGTCCACCATCTGCTGGAGGTGGAGAATACTGATAGGCTGGGGTCACTGCAGGGTTATATATACTGTGACGTCAGCTTGCTCTGTCTCCATCTGCTGGCAGGGGAGCAAAAACCCACTGGTCTTGAGTCCATCTGTCTACATGCTAGGAAATCTACACCTTTTAATTTCTAGATGTATTTCCCTGCACTATTGTGGGAGCGCCTATTGTCGATGCTGTCTGCCCCTCTGTATGCATCCAATGACCCGATAATCAAGGACCTGATATGAACAGCATTTGGCATGGTAGATGGACAGGAAAAGTTGTCTGTCTATTCCGATTCTGGTACCAATTGGTCCATTTATCAGCTCGATTTACTAGACTCAAAATCATTGGAAAATACACCTAGATATTATGCTAAGCATACATTATCCCATTCGTTAACATCATGAGAAAATTTCAGGCTGGTAAAAGGCAGCAATCAAACAATCCTTCCATTTGCTTCCCATCTATACAGGTTGGAATTTTTCCTTCAAAAAATAAACTCTACCAACAATGAAATCCAGTAACACTTTTGTGATCTATGTGGAAGTATATTTCCAGTCAAAACAGAAAACAAGTAGTAGGATTCACTGTATGCTTTGGGATGTACTAGGTTAATACTGGATGCAGAGTTGCTCTTCTGTTTTAAAAACAAAGAAGCAATCGCTGAACCTATTCACCCTTAAGCTCTGGTACAGGCATTACCTTCAGGATGTCCGCAGTAGATGAACTGTACTGAATGGGTTTTCCACAGTGCTTCTGATAATCGGCTATGACTACAGCTGCTTCATCCAGACTGCAGAGAACAAAATCATTTGCTTCATGATAAAGAACATATAGGAAAACTGGTTCTTACCTGCTAATTTTCATTCTTGTAGTACCACAGATCAGTCCAGACTCCTGGGTTTTGCCTCCTTGCCAGCAGATGGAGACAGAGAAAGTTTCACTGATACTGTACATTACTCAGTGTGCCACATGTAATCCCTCAGTATTGACCTATACCAAAGCCAAGATGACAGCAACAATCATAAATTTTCTAAACAAACTCCCTCCCCCTCTAACAAGCAGGAAGAAGGTGAAGTTGTTCAAAAGGACAATGGAAAACTAATTTCCCAAATTTTATATAAGCTATCAGCATTGAAAACCTCCAACTCCACATTATCTATAAAGCAACAGTATGAGCGGTGGACTCTCCCCCCCCCCAGTAAATGGACGGGTCTTCTGGACTGATCTGTGGTACTACAGGAACAAAACTTAGCAGGTAAGAACCAATTTTTCTTTCCCTGTACGTACCCAGATCAGTCCAAACTCCTGGGATGTACCTAAGCTCCCCTTAACTAGGGTGGGACCTGGAGAGTTCCGCTCATAGAACACTCTCACTAAAGCACATGGAAGCCAGAGCCCCGACATCTAAGCAATAATGTCTAGCAAAAGTGTGCAATGACTTCCCAGTAGCCGCCAGCAAATTTCATGTGGAGGCACATGTGACTCAGCCCAGGAAGTCGCCCGAGAATGCGCTGAGTGCACCACTAAATACCCTGGAAGCAGGTGTCTTTTAGAAATATAAGTTAACGATCACTTTCTTCAGCCACTGCACAACTGTAGCCTTAGATGACTTATTTCCCTTCTTCGGACCACTCCATGGTACAAAGAGGTGATGTGATCTACGGAAATCATAAGTGACCTTTAGATGCCTCAATTATGCATGTCTCCCATCTAAGAGTCTAAGCTCCCCCGTGTGAGGCATAGAGGAATCCAAATCTGTAAAAGCTGGAAGTTCCACTGCCTAACTAAGATGGAACACCAAGATTACCTCAAGCAGAAAAGAAGGAACCATGCATAAAGATACTCCCAAATCCAACATCTGTAGGAAGGGATTTTGACATGACAGTGCTTGGAGCTCCGAAATTCTCCTGGCTGAACAAATAGCCACCAAGAAAACCACTTTAAGAGTCAAATCGTTAACCAAGCTCTATTTAGTGGTTCATACCAAGCCTCATGCAATCCTCTAAGGACTAGATCCAGATTCCAAGATGGACAAATATTCCGCACCTGTGGGTGCAAGTTCTTAGCTCCCTAAAGGAATCGTAGAACATCTGCATGCGAGGACAGAGGATACCCTTGCACCTTACCCCAGAGACAACCCAATGTCACTACCTGGACACTCAGAGAGTTAAAAGCCAGTCCATTGACCAGAACCTTTCTGTAGAAAAGCCAAAATATGCAACACCATAGTCTGAACAGACTGAGGCTGTACTCCATCAATAGCAAACCAGGACTTGAAGATCCTCCAAATTTTTACATACATCAAGGATGTAGAAGGTGGAAATAACTGCTTCGGAATATCCCCTCCATCTCAGTCATCTCCTCTCAGAAGCAAAGCCACGAGATAGAAGTGAGCCACCTGACCCAAAAATATTGGGCCCTGGTGGAAAAGAGTTGACCGATGTCTGAACCTCAGGGGCCCGTCTATGGCCATGTTAATCAAATCTGGGAAGCATGGTCGATGTGGCACTCTGCAGTTATCAGGATCACGTTGCTTGGATGTTTCTCTATCCGCTGTAATCCCTTGTCTACCAGAGGCCACGGGAGGGCAGACAAAGAAGAATCCTTCAAATCCATGGCAGCACCAGAGCTCAGATTCCTTCTGTACCGTGTTCTGTTCAGTGGCTGTAAAACCACAACGTCATGTTGTTCTTTTTATTTATTTATTTAGAATTTTTGTATACCGACATTCTTGAAAGAAGATATCAAATCATATCGGTTTCCATTGAAACTGAACAATCGCAGCTGTGGCGTTACATTGAAATAAATTCGTCTGATAACAAATAACATTATAAGTGGAACACGTCTTATAAGTAGAAACAATCACTGTAGTGACGTTACATTGAAAACAAAACGTCAGATAACAAATAACAAATAACATTATAAGTAGAGTACGTCTTCAAAAAAGACGCACTATCTTTTTGATAAAGATACCCTCATCTTCCATGAATAAGACATCGCTGCCTCTGACAGCTCCCATTCCCTGGGATCTAACTTTCTCAGACTGATAAAATCCACCTGAACATTGTTCACTCTGGTGCTGTGAGATGCTGCAAGCTGCTCCAAGTGCTGCTCTACCCAGAGAATCAACCCCCTGGCCTCTTGAGCCACTGCCCGATTCTTGGTTCTGCCTTGATGGTTGATGTAGGCCATTGTTGTCGCATTGTCTGATAGGATCTGTACTGGATAGCCACATAACCTTGGCAGACAGGAATGCAATGCAAAATGCAGCACTCTCATCTCTAACTGATTGATAGGCCATGAGGCCTCCTGTTTTGACCATTGGTCTTGCACCGACTGATCTTGCCACACTGTTCTCCATCTGGAGAGGCTTGCATTGGTGGTGACTATTACCCAATTTAGAACCTCCAATTCTGCACCATGTTCAAGACTGGTGCGAGTAAGCCCTCACAAAAGACTGTCCATGGTTTTCCTCTTCAACGGAAGATGAAACTCTTCTAATAATGGATTTCAACAGGACAGAAGAGCCCCCTGCAAAGGACGCATATGCACGAACCCCCAATGCATTAATTCCAATGTTGAAGCCTTAGATCCCAGGACCTGTAAATAGTCCTAGACTCTGGGCACCAAAAGTTCTAGGAGAAGCCTAACCTGACTGCAATTTCAGCAAGCTCTTTCCGTGAGAAACACTCTCTCTGCCAGTGTGACGAACCGAGCTCCCAGATACTCCAGAGGTTGTAAGAGGACTAAATGGCTCAAGCACGTTGGTAACTTTTGTACTGATTGTCGACAGAGGTCCTCTGATATTCCACTATTCCATTATTATTCTCTTATATTTCCACGACTTTAGGACAGTTCTTCAATCCTTGATATTTGCCAAAATAGACTACTGCAGCGCTCTCCTCACAGGTCTACCCAGCTCAACCATTAAGCCACTTCAGATGATACAAAATGCTGCTGCCAGAATCCTAACAAGCACCAACCGGAGTGATCATATTACACCCATCCTCCGAAATCTACACTGGTTACCAATCAACCACAGAGTCCTTCACAAATCATTATCATTAATACATAAATCCATCTACGATCTCCTTTATCTCGACCTTGAAATTCCATTAAAACTCCATACTTCTAATAGGCCAATGAGAGAAATATCCAAAGGAACACTACAAGCCCCTCCAACCAAAGCCACGCGACTCATTGCATCCAGGGACCGAGCATTTTCAACAGCAGCCCCAGCTATCTGGAACAACCTCCCTGCTGAACTCAGGTTGGAACCTTGCCTGCTAACTTTTAAAAAAAAACTCAAAACGTGGTTGTTCCGCCTAGCCTTCCCAGAACCCTGGGATACACATTAGACTTTATCTACTCATGAACAATTATACGAACAATTATACCTCCCCTCATCTGATTCCTGGACAGCATGGATACCAACTCTAACATATGGACTAATTCTATTCTGAACTATCTCTAGTCCGGAATTTGTTATTTCTCTTTTCTTTAACTTAACTTTATCTCTTTTCTTCCAGCTACCTAAGCTTCCAAGTTCACTGTCCTCGTTTAATGTAACTTTGTCTCTTCCTTTACCTAATTATTTTTATCCCTGTTCGATGTAAACCGTACTGATATGGTATTTAACCATGAAGGTCGGTATAGAAAAAAGTTAAATAAATAAATAAATAAATTATTAAATAGTCGCTCAGACTTTGCCTTAATCTTGGTAATTAACATCCCTACCTCATAAGGGCACTTCATTAACGCTTCAAGCACATTGTCGGACATATATACTCTCTCTATTTAAACCCTTGCTTCTTTTTCTATGCTCCAAGTTGTATTACTCCCTTGTTTTATTGTAACTGCATTCCTTAGCCTTTCTCTTGTTTAATGTGTTAATGTTTTATCACTACTATTATCATTATTTATTACTATTATTAGGATCAATGTTATTTTTTATCTTTTTGTTCCCTGTCCACTTGTTAAATGTAAACCGGCATGATGCGATATTTATCGCGAATGCCGGTATAGAAAAACTTAAAATAAATAAATAAATAAATTTCGCATGAATGAGCTAGTCATTCAGATATGGATGCACCAACACCCCCTCCTTTTGCAATGCGGCTGCCCCCACCACCATCACCTTGGTGAAGATACGTGGAGCAGTCGCCAGCTGAAGGGAAGGGCTTGAAACTGAAAATGTTCCCTTAGGACCATGATCCTCCGGAATCTCTGGTACTCTGGCCTGATGGCTATGTGCAGATTCGCCTCTATAAAGGTGAGAGATGCCAAGAACACTCCCTTGCATACCACCACAATGACGGACCTCAGAGTTTCCATGCAAGGAAACTTGAGAGCCACATTTATCTTCTTTAAATCCGATATCTCTTGGATACAGGGGGGAAAAGAAACAAGACTCTTAACTTAAAATTGGCCTCTGGCCACACTAAGCGTGTTCATGGTCTGAGCCAATAGACTCAGGCTACACTGAGTGTGTTTGGGGTCTCAGCCAACAAACTCAGCAAGACATCTCTGTGAAAAATAAAAAAATCTGAGTAGAGTCTGAAGCGGCTCTCAATCATATGCAATTTCTCCCTCTTCTAGAGGTGAGAAAACCAACTCCCCATCGGAATCCTCCGATGTCTCATGATTCACACCCTACTGAACATTACCAGGGACAGCCTCCCTATGACATTTGCTCGTTGTGACTGTCAAATAGGAGGCCCGAGCACATGATTCCTACATAGCAGTTTGCTTCGCCTTTGCTGGGCGCCCCTGTAGAAAGGTCTGCAGGCCCTGGAAACATTCCACCCAGGAGGATGGATGGATTTATACCAGAGCCCATAGGCCCAAACTTGCTCTCTTCAACTTCTCTCTCTTGGGGAAGCTTCTGCCCTTGGGAACAAGGGAAGAGGAGAACCAACTGTTGCCTTGCCTCACACTCCACTCCCTTCCAGATACACCATAGGGCGAGGGGATGTCCCAACATGGACAAAAGCTGTAGTAGTCAAATAGCTTTGAGCATCTAAACAGTGCCGACAAACGGAGAGTGAGGAGTGAATCGCTATCAGACAGCAAGCCTCACAGATAGCAAGGTGATTGGCCATGTTCATCCCCGGCACCTAGCTCCCTTGAATTTCTGCTCTAGGTGGCCTCCTGTGCGCACTGAATGCCAACCAAGCATACACGCACACCCCTCCAGGACGTGCACAAATACACACACAAGTACATGAGCAAATATGCACTCATATAGACCATGGTTGTACACACACAAGTACTCGTGCAAATAAGTGCTCAAGTTTATGTTGCAGTCTTATTCACACAAGTACCCTTGCAAATATGGGCTCCTGTCTAGGTCACGGCCTTACGTGCACAAATACCTACAAATACACACTCAAGTCTAGGTTGCAGACGTAAACGCTCAAATCTAGGCTGCGGACTCACACACGCAGGTCCCTGCACATGCCACTGCCACATGGTAAGAATGCGAGCACATGACTACACACACTGGAAAAGAACTGCTGCCACGGCCTACCACATGGCTAAACAAAGCCTGCCTGTACCTTCAGCACGTTTAGGCCCAGATCTGTTCAACATCTAGCACCAAAAATCATTGAAGGCTTGAAGAGCTTCTCAACAGCTCAGGCCTCTTGACTGGCCAAGAATTCATGGAGACTGGGGCTAAAAGCCAGCATCCCACTAAACAAGCTTTGTGCATAAGCAAATTAAAACTGGCAGAAGACCTCCACCAGAACCAGAGACGACGACTCAGTGCACCTTGCAGGACAGGGAACCGCCGGTGTTAGTTGAGGAGGGGATTCCCCTGCCTCTCTTGCTGATGCTGTTAAGGAATTGAAAATGTCTGCTGTTTCCGCACTGATGGGGAAAGGCTCAGCTCTAGACCCCGTCACTCGCGAGGGTTGTTCTACCAGTGCGGTGTTGCTTGACACAGACCTTCGAACGCCATACCACTTTTGCTGCACGCACACGTGGTTCCTCCCTACACCCACGGCACCACCAGCACCTCAGTGGCAAGTGGGGAATAGTGTCACTGAGCCAACACCCAGTCTCCTCCGCAGGCTGAGAAGCTGCTGAAAACCCCCCATCGCTGAGCTCACTGAGCTGCTAAGGTAGCTCGCCCCCGAAACTTCGCTGCTGCACAGATTCCTCTAACTTGTTTCTTGTTTCTTGTTCTTTTTTTTTTTTTTTTTACTCTCTGAGAACAAATAAAGATACACAGAAACCAATACTTTCCTTTGGTGCAGAGGTTCAGGTTCTAGAAGCGAAGGCCACATGGCAGATCAGAAAAGAGCCAGAACACTGGCTATATCTGTTTCCTTTCGCCAAATGTTAGCGACCCAGCCCAGGACAAACCATATAAAAGGGATACTTCCCTGCTTCACTGGACTTGCAGTGCATAACTGCCAGCAGGTTATTGTTTGTAAGGTTTTGGGTGGACCCTGTGGCAGATGACCACGCTCACGGGGGGAAGTCCCATGAGGGGCCACAGGTCAGGCTCAGCTTTAGAACACACAACTCAGAATTATCTTTTATTAAACAGAGTTGAGAAGCCACCAGAGGTGGCAGTAGTGAGTAGAGATGAAGCCCGGCTGGGCTTGTAGTCCCTCAGGACACTGGAACAGCGATCCCTCAATAGCTGTGCTACAGTGGAGAGAAACTGAGATAGTGAGTACAGTGGAGCATACACCGGGTTCTGGTATAGAGCCTCATTGGTTGATTACTCACACAGTTGTTTCTCCTGGAAGGTAAAACAGAAGCTGGAATAGAGGCAGGCCCTCGAGGAGCGAGTACCTGGTTCCAGGGAACAGCTCTGAGAGAATATAGATGGTAACTCACTGATGGTGTAGGCAGCGGTTTCTTCCAAGCAGAAGTGAGCTCAGGCAGCGAGTACCGGTTCCAGACAGCGACCTGAAAGAAAAGAGAGAGGCCCCCGAGGAGCGGGTACCCCGATAGAGTAAGTCCAATAAGGAGAGGCAGAGTAGCTAGGTACGGAGAGCGAATCCCATCCATAAGGAGTCCCTTGCTAACTCGATTAGCTAGCAAACAGAGTAGGCTTTTGTATCCGGGATGTGTGACGTCATCACAGAGGGACGCCCCTGAGGTTCGCGCCAAAGAAGGAATAAGAAGCAGGGCCGCTCGGCACGCACACCCTATGGCAGCTGAACAACATGGCGGGATGCAGTGCCCAAGCCGGATTGGGGACACCGGAGAGGATGGCAGGCAGACGCCGCGGCAGCCAGACGTCCATCAACTGAGGGAGGAGTCGCCAAGAAGTAAGGAGGGCGGAGTGGAGACGTCGGGCAGCGACAGTCATAGCACAGGTTCCACTACTGACTCGTGGGGGGATGAGGTATCTGAACCACCAGTTGTCCACCCCACAGACCTCTGGACCAAGCTATCAAATCGGGGGGGGGGGGGGGGGGGGGGGTGATGGCTCCACCAGGATCTCACAACCCCCTGTGAGGATCCAGAAATTTTATTGTCTTTTAATCTTTTTTTAAATATTTTCTCTCTCTCCAAACTGCAGGTTTTACACCAACTGCTGGAGACAGAGAAATACGGGTCAATACTGAGGGACTGCAGGTGGCACACTTATATACAGTGTCAATGAAACTTTCTCTGTCTCCATCTGCTGGCAGGGAGGCAAAACCCAGGAGTCTGGACTGATCTAGGTACATACTGGGAACTTCCCTTTGCTGTGCAGGACACTATTTAATCATTATAATCTAAATTTTTTTGTCACAAGCCACAGCCACCTATGATCTTTTTTTTTTTTTTTAATCATCCTTTAAACAGGCGCTTACTCGCCAGACACACAGGTCAAAGTAGCATGAATGTATCTCCAGTGCTTTTGCTTTTGATACCCTTTTTATATTGGGCGCATACGCTAACAAACTTTTGAGCACCTCTCCTGCCTTTACGTTACTACTCAAACAAGGAAGTAAAAATCATGTACATGCATGAATTTTCCAAGGCTTTCTGATACAAGCTTATTGAAAATGACCTCCGCTCTATCATGTTGAGGTAATTTTTAATAGCTAAATTCTAGGCCCTTGGTTGGCCTTCACCCAAATTTTACCATGATTTGTTTATTCCTAGGATATTTAACATGTCATCAGATGGACAGTGATTTTACATACCGTATTTTTTGCTCCATAAGACGCACTTTTTTCTCACCAAAAATCAGGGGAAAATGTCTGTGCGTCTTATGGAGCGAATATAAAAAAAAATAATAACTACAGCCTCCCACTCTCCTGACCTCCTCAAGACCTGCTAAAGGTCCCTGGTGGTCCAGCGGGGGTCCGGGAGCGATCTCCTGCACTTGGGCCGTCGGCTGCCAGTAATCAAAATGGCGCCAACAGCCCTTTGCCCTTAGATTGTCACAGGGGCCGACCAATGGCACCGGTAGCCCCTGTGACATAGTAAGGGCAAAGGGCCGTCAGCTGCCAGTAATCAAAATGGCGCCAACGGCCCTTTGCCCTTACTATGTCACAGGGGCTACGGTGCCATTGGTCGGCCCACATACTAAGGGCAAAGGGCCGTCGGCGCCATTTTGATTACTGGCAGCCGACGGCCCAAGTGCAGGAGATCGCTCCCGGACCCCCGCTGGACCACCAGGGACTTTTGGCAGGTTTGGGGGGGTCAGGAGAGTGGGGGGGGGGTTGTAGTTAATTAAATTAAAGGGTTGGGATGGGTTTTTTTTCCCCCCACAGAAATAGAATGATAAAAGTTTTCTGATCTGGGGAGTAGACCGAAATGGCCCTCCCCAGACCCTAAAACTAAATGGGGACAAAAAAAAAAATAATTGTATGCACTCCCCTAATTTGCTCCATAAGACGCACATATGCCCGGGAACAGAGCAGGTTTAGCACACCATTTTTTTTTTTTTTTTAATTTTTCCCCTCTGAATCCTAGGTGCGTCTTATGGTCAGATGCGTCTTATGGAGCGAAAAATACAGTAAATGCTTTTCTGTTTGTTGAACAAAATGCTAAAAAGACATTCAGATCAGCAGGCTACTTGACTTCACAGTAAACATTTTTGTATCTTGCTATTTTAGCTCTGTCCCTGACATGAATAAGCATTAGAACACAATTTAACTGGGTATTCGACATTTGATACTGTTCAGCCTAGATACACAGCACACTTTCTACTTCCCACATTTTCAGGGTGACAAGAGTCCCACCTTCAATGAAAGATTCTCTTTCAAAAACCATAAAGCTACAATAAAAGAAATCTACAAAGTTTGGCTATGAAATAGTTTGTGTTTAACAGAACCCTCTGGTTAACTAATAGTTATGAGATGCTGGGATAATTAAAGTAAAAAAACCCAACATTAGTTAAAATCTAAACTATAATTGTTTAAATTCACCTATAAATTGTTAAGGTTTTAAACCTATTCTTTGCTGATTTGTGATACATTTGCAAGGTGGTCACTGGAGATTTCTAGAGTCATTAGCTTAGATGTTTTTGTATATTATTTTTCTTAAGACTTCAATTGTCTTGGGAGAGTTTTTTTGTTTTTTAAAGGAACTGTATCTGCAGTATGGTACTTTATCATAATTATATGCAATATCATGTGCTCACTTACCAGTTCTTGCTTACAAAGTATTCTACCAGGTCCTTCACTTGGTTGGCATTAATTGCATGGAGTTTCAACAATGTAGAATATTTTGTTGTCATAAACTTTTCAAACTGTTTCTTACTGAAGATGTTATCAAGAATTAAATCTTTGATCTGCAAAAATAATAAAATAAAACAAAATACATTTAAAAAAAACAAACCAGCAGGTACTGTTTAGTGATTATCCACTTCAGCTATGTAAGAGGAATATGGGTAACACTTTCTTTCTGTATGTAGATTATCATAACCATTTCAGAAAAAAATGAGCACGGCTAACAGATTGCCTCTCTCACATCACAGCAGGTCATAAGAATAAACATATACTTATAAACTCATTAGTCTTTTGAGATTCTCCTCTGAAACAGATGCACACAAACAGCAACAGCAGTTCTTGTACAGCAGAGTTAGTGATACACATATACCTGAAAACTTCTGTTCAGGAAAAGCACATTTTTTTCATCTGTCTCCTTTATAGTTTCCCCAGGGCTCCTATTTCCCTTAAAGTACAGATCAAACTAGATTTGATGACTGGGGATGTCAGGGTGTTTGTTAAACCTAAAAGATTAATATTTATTTAGTAAAATCAATTAGTAATTTTTGTAATTTGCAATAAATTGATTTTGGCCAAAATTGGCACTTTTATTATCTTAACAAAGACAATTCAACCCTCCAAGTTACAGATCATTCAAGCACCAGGGTCATGTTTGCTAGACAAAACCGTTACTAATAATGCTAACAGTCTTTGCCAGGTTTTTGACTGAAAATTATTATTTAAACCACCAAATCTACTTTGTCATAGAGAACAAGAGACAAATGGATTTTGGATTTCGTATGGAACATATGCCTGTTCCTTCTGCATGCTCTAGTAGTCTATATGCTTGAACTAACATTGATTTCGGTGCTACTCACCACTCAAATTACAAAAACAAATCTTCACCACATTGTAGGACAAACACTTAAAAGCCGATCTACAATCTGAAAACATCTCTTACCACAGCATTAAAATCTAACTCGCATCTGGGGATGGAAAGATCTCACTCTCCCCCATTGTACCCAAATCATAGGCTAAATTTGCACGGATACAAAAAAGCTTTCATAAACTCCCAACAAATTTCAGGTAAACAAATATATACGGTTTTAAATGATTATTGAGCAGTAACTTGGCACTGAAATGCCAGTACTAAATAATGTGATTTTGTTTTTAAGTTGACTTACCTGGGATGCAAAGCCTGCTACCTCCCCCGTTTCCATGTGATCAATCACTTGCTGTAGAACCGTCTCAGCATCACAGGAAGAAATGAAAGCCTTGGGGGGGGAGAGAGAAAATGATTTTTAACACATTTGAGGAATTTAACACTTACAATTTACTATTACTGGTTTACAACCAGAAACACAGATTTGGATGCTTCAAGTACAAAGGAAAATTTCCGCTATTTTCAAACACAGTGAGGTAGATTTTAAAAGCCTTGCGTGCGCAAAAATGGCCACATACTCTGTGTAACTGGGCCGTGCAGGAGCTATGCAAATTTTAAATACCTGGGAAGAGAGCACGTAAGACATGCGTGTGAAGCTGCAGACACACGTGCATGAAGAGTATTTTATAACCTACGCGTATACTTTAGAAAACAGCGCATATCTTTGCGCACGGCGAGATACGCTCATTTATGGACACACACGCGGCCCTTTTAAAATTTACCCGAGCGTGAGCCCAACATACTTATGACACTAGGTAGGATGTGAACATATTTTCCTTTTTATACCAGCTTTCAAATTATCTCTTCCAAAACTAAAGAATGTATATCCTAAAAAATAATATAAAACATACAGTACTTCAGAAAGCTTGCAGAGAAAAAAAAAAGACCATGAAAATATGCAATCTTGATCTACAGTTTGCATCCAGATTCAGTCTGTAACAAAATGACCAAATGAAGACATCATCATGGGCTCTCAATTCTATTAACTAAAGTAAAAGTACTTTACTTTTGTGCCTGCAGTAGCCCATGTAGTGCTGAAATAAGAAAATTCATTTCTAGTGCCAATGTCAGCTATAGTGTTGCATTCCGAGGACTACAAATTTACTCCTCTTATTGGGGAAATTACTTATCTGATAATTTCGTTTTCCTTAGTGTAGACAGATGGACTCAGGACCAATGGCCTATGCTCCCCTGCCAGCAGATGGAGACGGAGTCAGGATGCAAAGCTGGCGTCCCTGAACATATAGCCCTGCAGTGACCTCAGCTCTCCAGTATTCTCTTCAAAAGTCACTGTGGACATATATACTAGTGAAAGGACTTAATTGAAAATATGACTAAAAAAACGATTAAAATATGATTTAAAAACAGATAGCCATAACTATACTCAACCCTCTCCCATTCCTACCGGCAGACACCAAGGTATGCTTCGCCTTACCAAGAATATCCCAGGCAAGGACCTGGATGGCACGGACGAAGAAGAGAATCCAGATGCCTTGGAAGATGGGAAAATCCCCCTTGCATTGGAACTGTATCGGACCATGTTACAGTTCTTTTATAGAGACAAATTGCCGGCCCTGGTTTCCCAGACCCTGAAGATGCTGGGAGTTCCCTGGGCAGATTCTATGATGGAGCCAAAAAAGAATCCCATTCTGATTTCTCTGCAGAAAGCTTGGACACCATCCAGGAGTTGGGTAGTAAACCTTTCCAAGAGCAGCCTCAAGCCTTCCCAGTCCTTGGAGTATCTGGGAGTCCGGTTCAGCACCAGGTGGGGGAGAGGGAGGGATCACCGGCAGGTTCCGTCCAACAGGAGCAGGTGAGGCTGTAGACTGTGCCTGTATGAAGGCTTGTAGCCCCTGGGAAAACTCCACCCAGGAAAAGGCAGCCGGGTCCATGCCTAAACCAGGAGGCACTGGGGTGGGACCAGTTGAATTTCCCTCTCCCATGGATGACCCAGTCAAGGGGATACTGAGGTCCGGCATAGTTCCAGTTAAGGCAGCGACCAACCCGTCGTCCGAATGGGAGGAGCCTGGATTAGCAAAGTCCGAGGACACCAGTTCTCCTTGGGCTTCCTCACAGTGCTGACATAAGTTGTAGTCCAAGTCAGACTGTGAGGCTCCAATATGGAAAGCATTGCAGAGAGCAAGGCGCCATGGCAGCAGTAGTTGTGCACTCTCTTGGCTCGTGCTTAAAAATGTATGCGTACAAATTTCGAGTGTCCGGGTGGGTGAGGCGCAAGCGCAGCCCATGCACACAGCTCTTCCTGAATCATGTGCTTTAAAAGGGGTGCAAGTAGGGACATGCCCGTCATTACACGCACTGCGTGTTCGCAGAGCCGACACATTGCACTTACTGACATCCTATGGAGGGCAATATGGTGCACACACAAATGCGTGCAAGATGGCGCCGCCGTGGCCTACCACGCAGTGTGCCGATCAAGTCTTCGATGAGGTCTAGCCCACTCGGGGCTTCTCAACCCGCTCGGAAGTCCAATTCCCCTTGCCCTCATGTAAGTGGGAACGATGTTGGTACAGCGCACCAAGCAAGGAGACCAAGGGGAGCCCTATAGAATCTCCCTCTAATTGTCTCTGAAGCGGGAGGTAAATCTTCTTTTTTTTTTTTTTAAATTACCTGGGCTCAGCGCTTACTGGCTGAGTACAGAGACAGTCTCTGGCTGTGGGGGGAGAGGGCTTTGGCTATCACCGCCACGCTCGGCTTCCTGCACCTGCTGCCTTTCAGCTGCCTAAACAGCAAAGCCCATGCTGGGAACCAGCTACTGGACCAAAGCACACCTCTGAGGGATCTCGGAAATCGCCTCAGGAATTCTCAACTGGGGGAGGAGGAGAGCGGGGCTCAATTTCCTTCAATTTAGAATGTAGAATTTCTCCTTTCAAAAAGTACAGGAATCCCCATAGGAAGAGGCATGTCTACCGTCTGTTGGAGATGGAGAATACTGGAGAACTGAGGTCACTGCAGGGGTATATGTATGGTGACGTTAGCTTTGCAATCTGATTCCATCTCCATCTGTTGGCAGGGGAGCATAATGCATTGGTCCTGAGTCCATCTGGCTACATGCTAGGAAAGGCCCCATTAATATTCTTTGCCAGCAGAGAACAATATGTACCAGGTTACAGGTTTCAGTTACCTGAATATGTTGTTGCCTTTTCTCTGACTGGGGGATCAGTAGCAAGCATCCTAGTGTGAAAGCTGGCAGGTCTAACTGGGCATACTGCTTTGCAATTCCGATAAGATCCAAATCAGCCAAAACAGGACACCTTAGAGAGACAATAACAAAGAATATCCAGTAAGCACTGACATCCAGTCACACTCTGATTTTTTATATCCCTCTTTCATTTCACAAAATTAAAATCTCTCACCCTCTTATTTAATGGTTTGAATGGGAAATGTAGAAGTGGAAGAGCCAATTTGTACCAAGAAATGTCTTTATGAGTTACAGAATGACAGCCAGCAGATAAGACTGGAAAACTCTTTTCTGCTGAATAAACTACTGTTGAGTCTTGATGTTTTTGCCAGTCAGTGCAGCATGCTGCACTGGCAGTAAACAATTGTCTGTCATTTTCACTGGGACCTTAACATTTTTCAATTAAAAAAAAAAGGGGATACTAAAAAAATAAACAAAAAACAACGAAAAACTACAAGAGATGCAAGGGAGAACTAAACACACGGCAACAGATAAATTCTTGAAATTTCCAAATCTCACATTTTACTATCCCTGATGGTAATTGTTCATTCAAGCAAGTGACAAAAGGAGAGAACACTGTCTCTAGTGGTGTCCCGTGACAGGACAGGCATAGCATGTAATCTGATTTTGTCAGTTTAGTGTGGTGGCATTTATTCCTTGGGCAACACAGTGCAAGTTAAGAAACTAGGACTCTGGAAGAATGATCAGCACAAAGGCAGAAACTCTCTTTTGAGCAGCCAAGGGAGTTGCTGGTAATCGTAAGCCTCATTGTTAAGGACAAAAGTTGTGGTATTCTATATCTACACATTGAATACTTTTAAGTTATGATGTTATTAATGGATATATAAATGAGTTGCATTTGACTGTATTACATTCTGGTGTCTTCATACCACAAGGGAAACATAATTTTACCAACAGTCTTTTTTCAATAAGTAGGTGGTGTATCTTCTGTAATCTCTTTGATTGAAATGTTTAATACTGTATTCATTCACCACATACATAAACATCCTCTTACTTTAGAAGAGCCACAAAACAGTTATAGCACTCTTCCAGCTGCTTAGGACTCAGTGGACACGAAGCTGAAAAGTAAACAAAGTAAGCACGGGTTTTACTGAGAAGCGATGTAAGATACGCTTAAACATTTAAGCAAAAAATTGTAGTTGCCTTGTTAGTCCATTTGGATATGTAGAAATAAGGGTCAAATAAGCTGCAGGTGAGGCCTTTTTATTGGATTCATTTAATACATCTGCGACAAGCTTTTGAGCGTTATTGTCCCTTCATCAGGTCACTGGACAAACAGCACAGTTGCACTGGGTTTAAACAGTACAGAATCAGCAAGGCAAGACTGCGTGCATACACTATTACAGAACAGGAAAGGGAAGGGGGAGAATGTTAACAGAGGTGAGGCAACAAGACAAACTCAAAACATTTGAAATTAGGATGATCAACACTGAAACAAACACAAAAGGACCTGATAAGGACATTGGCTTTCTCGTCCATCATCAGGCATAGGCCCTTTGAATGATAAGGTTTTACAGCCATTTCTGTCAAAGCTTTTCCCCCTTTCACTTTGCATATGCCAGTAGAGCTCAGTAAACAACTCAAGACCTTGCTGGCTTAGTACTATTTACACCCAGTGTAACTGCCCTGTTTTTTCACTGACCTGATGAAGGAATGAGGATTCTGGAAAGCTCGTCACGAATGTATTGTTAGTCTAAACAAAAGGTCTTACCTACAACTTTTTTGTTGACTCTTATTTTTTGTTAAATGTTAAATCAAGCTCTCAAACCTGTTAAAATCAAGCTCTCATACCTGAAAGGAACGGCGCTAGAATTATGCTTCTCCAGGCTCGGCTAAAGTTAGGGATCTGATGGAATTAAGCACATTTTTAAATTGCAACTTCTCGAGTTCAATAGGCTAATGAAACAAAGTTATAGTTACACAGTAAATGATAGCAGATAAAGACCAGAATGTTCCAGCTTGTCTGCCCAGCAAGTTTTTTTTTTTTTTTTTTTTTTTAAAGAGTATTAACTAGTGCTCCATGCAGGTTACCCCTCAGGCCCGGATTTAGGCATAGCAACTGGATAGGGTGCCAAATATTTATTTATTTATTTATTTATTTTATTAACTTTTATTTACTGACATTCATGAAGCACATCATGCCGGTTTACAATGAACTCAAGGAGGAAAATTACAATAAAACAGTAGAACAATAAAACAATAGAGCAATAAAACAAGGGAGGAGGGTGGGGAAGGAGAAAACGGAGGGGTGGGAGAGGGAGGGGATAGGGGGATGGGAAAGGCAGAACTGATAGAAGAAGTAAGAAACAAACTAGAGGAAAACTACAGTATTTTTCGCTCCATAAGATGCACTTTTCCCCCCCCAAAAGTGGGGGGAAAATGTATGTGCGTCTTATGGAGCGAATATAAAAAAAGAACAAACAAAAATCTAACAACCCCCCCCCCTCCTGACTCCCCCAAGACCTGCCGACTTAATTTACTGCAACCCCCCACCCTCCTGACCCCCCCAAGACCTGCTGACTTAATTTACTGCAACCCCCTACCCTCCTGACCCCCCCCCCCAAGACCTGCCAAACGTCCCTAGTGGTCCAGCGGGGGTCCAGGAGCGGTCCGGGAACGATCTCCTGGGCTTCGGCCGTCGGCTGCCAGTAAACAAAATGGCGCCGACGGCCCTTTGCCCTCACTATGTCACTGAGACCGACCAATAGCAGCGGTTGTAGTAAATTAAGTCGGCAGGTCTTGGGGGGGTCAGGAGGGTGGGGGGTTGTAGAAAATTAAGTCGGCAGGTCTTGGGGGGGGTCAGGAGGGTGTGGGTTGTTAATTTAAAGGGTTGGGATGGGGGTTGTTTTTTTTGGGGGGGGGAGGGGTTCCCAGAGAAAGAAACGTTTTCTGATCTGGGGAGTGGATCGAAATGGCCCTACCCAGACCCGAAAACAAAATGGGGAGAAAAAAAAGCTATGCACTCCCCTAATTTGCTCCATAAGACGCCCAGACGCAGAGCCGGTTTAGCACAATTTTTTTTTTTTTTTTAATTTCCCCCCTCTGAATCCTAGGTGCGTCTTATGGTCAGGTGAGTCTTATGGAGCGAAAAATACGGTATATACAGTTGACAATATGTACAGTTACGATCAACTTATGTAGAGCTAAGGAAGTATTGAGACTGGCTGTATTATCTGAAAGGTGGTATTCACTTAAATATAACGTAATTATGTGGTTAAAAGGATTTAGAGACGGCATGGAGGAACGGGGGTAAGTGGGGTAACATGGAGGGTAGTAGAGGGGCAGAGGGTGAGTTTAGGACAAAGAGAAGCCAGCTTCTGCTTGCTATAGAGCCATGTGCCAGTGCAGCTTCAAAGTTGCACTGCCAAGGCATTCTGCCTATGGGCACCACAATCTTGAATCTGGCCCTGTTTCCACCAAGCCTCTGTTAAAGGGTAAGTTGTCAATTGTTAAAGAATTGAAATTTGTAATTATTCTATGTTCCAGATTATATCCTGCAACATGATCCACATCATTTTTTTTGCACATTTTTTTTTGCCTGATTTCTCAGGCATCTTCTCGCATTTTTGTTTATGGGAAAAATCCTCAATAAAGCAAAGCCTTGTAATTTTAATAAAAACAAAACAAAACAAAACACAGAATTGTAATATTCTTGAACAGCTATAAGTTCATTACCATTAAACATTAAATTATCAAGTAATTTTCAATATATTCTGTAACATTTATGTCAAAGTACCAATAATATTGCAGTAAGACAACTGAAAACAAAAAGGCAAAAATAAGTTCATCACTTGTTATTTACATACCTGCCACAAGGAATGCTCTCCAGTAATGGCTACTAACACTTTCCTCAGGTACTGAAGCTGGAAGAGACATAACATTACTACAGGACAGGAATGTACACACTTAATTTTTTTGTTTTTGATTCATTATTTCTTTTTTTCAGGAGTTATTTTTGTGATTTTCCCTTCATTTTTGGTTTGTTTGAAACTAAATGAAAACAGGCTCGTTCATTCTGTTTTACCCATTTGTTTCAAATTAATGCATATCCCTAGTACCTAAAAATGATATGGTCTGAGTTCATACGATGAGAGCTTGAAAATTGCAACCAGGAATTGCAGCAAAATGCCAAACGAAGGTGCTGCTGCTCCAATACGGTTTCAAGGGTAAAAGTCATGGGACTGGGCTGCAGTGGCGTAGCCAGAATTGATTTTTTGGGTGGGCACAAGGTTAACATGGGTGGGCTGTAGGCATGCAGGTCTACTAGTAGTTTTTTTACTGATAAATAATGCCAAATTATGCAGCATAGCATTCACATCTACGCCTAAGTATGAGGTTTACTTAATGACACAAACATAATTCACGGTGATTTGTGGTACTTTAGCCTTCTTATTATTACGATTTTATACACGGCTCCTACCTGTCCATAAATTTTGAGAGAGCGGTTGTGTTGCTTATATTTAAATTGCTAACATCTCAAAATATAGATATATATTTTTACCTTTGTTGTCTGATCTTTGTATTTTTCTAATCAGTTGGTCCTGGTCTCTTTTTCCCATTTTTTCCCTTATAGCTCACTTCCTAATTCCTTTTCAGTGTCTTTCTTCTATTACTGTCATCTTCCCTTCCACACACACACACACACACATACACGCTTTCTCTCACAGACTCCCTCTCACACACTCAAGCTGTCACTCTCATATGCTCTCCCCCCCCCCCCACAAGCTCACATTCAAGTTCTCACTTTCTCACCCCTCCCCAGGCTTATATTCTTATGCACACACAGACGCACATCCAGGCACCCATTCTCACCCACACACATAAACCCAGACTCCCATTCTCACCCACAAACCCATGCTCCCAGTCTCACCCACACATATTCAAGCTCCCATTCTCATCCATACATATACACATTTAAGGTACTATTCTCACCCACACATACACACATTCAAGCACCCATTCTTATCCACATATTCAAGCTTCCATTCTCACCCACCCACACAAACCCAGGCTCTCATTCTCACCCATATATACACACATTCAAGCTCCCATTCTCACCCACCCACAAACCCAGGCTCCCATTCTCAACCACACATACACACATTCGAGCTCCCATTCACCCCACATATTCAAGCTTCCATTCTCACCCACATACACACCCAGGCTCCAGTTTTCACCCACACACACTCCCATTCTCATCCACACATACACATTCAAGCACGTGCACAGCTTCCGCTTTCTCCCCCAGAGCAGGAAGATCAGCTGCCTCTCCTGCTGCCACCGGCCTCCTGCTATCTTCTTCGGGCGTCGGGCCGTACTGCCCGCCGAACTTCCTGTCGGGGGGAGGGGGAGCGGAAGCGCAGCGCACAACGTCCGCTTCCTCCCTCCCCCCCCCCCCAAGCAGGAAGATCGGAGGACCATACGGCCCGACGCCCGAAGAAGATAGCAGGAGGCCAGTGGCAGCAGGAGAGGCAGCTGATCTTCCTGCTCTGGGGGAGAAAGCGGAAGCTGTGCGCAGCGCTTCCGCTCCCCCAAACAGGAAGATCGGAGGACCATACGGCCCGACGCCTGAAGAAGATAGCAGGAGGCCATTGGCAGCAGGAGAGGCAGCTGATCTTCCTGCTCTGGGGGAGAAAGCGGAAGCTGTGCGCAGCGCTTCCGCTCCCCCAAACAGGAAGATCGGAGGACCATACGGCCCGACGCCCGAAGAAGATAGCAGGAGGCCAGTGGGCAGCAGGAGAGGCAGCTGATCTTCCTGCTCTGGGGGAGAAAGCGGAAGCTGTGCGCAGCGCTTCCGCTCCCCCAAACAGGAAGTTCGGCGGGCCGTCTGACCCGAAGATAGCAGGAGAACGGGTGGCAGCAGGAGAGGCAGCTGATCTTCCTGCATTGGGGGGAGGAAGCGGAAGCTGCGCGCGGCGCTTCCGCTCCCCCCCACCCCGAACAGGAAGACCGGTCGGCCATACGGCCGCAGCAGCGCTTCCCCACGTGTGCCGTGATGGCGCGCGAGGCGTGGGTTCTCTTGTTCGCTGTCACGGGGATGGCATCCCGCGACAGCCTTGCAGTTCCGGTGCTAGTTGGGTGGGCCTGGGTCTAAGTTGGGTGGGCACCTGCCCACCCAGGCCCACCCGTGGCTACGCCACTGCTGGGCTGGTCCTATGGCTTGGCTTAGTGTGCAGCAGGAAACATGTTTCTCTCTGCATCAGGACCCAGTGGGCTGCTGCACTAGAGTGGGGAGAAAGAGTCCTGCTGGCAGAGTGAAGGTTATGTTCAAATCAAGCTCATTAGGGATTCATTCTAGCACTTAGTGTACAAGGAAATTAATTTTAGAGGCAAAGGAGGCAGAAAAAAACCAAACAACAGATGTTTGATATTATGTTCCCAAAGTATTTTAGAGCAAGGTCTGAGACTAAAAGCAGGGCTGGGAAAGGCTGTTATTAGGTCAGATAGTGTGAAGAGGTAGAGCTTTTGAAATGAAAAATACAACATTGAACACAATCATACCTCAGGGCCCATTAAGACGATAACTTTCAAACAGTGCCCCCGGGCATATATGTACACGCGTATGCCGGTTCGCACCCAAAGGTGCAACCATTTTATAACATAAATGCGCACATGCCCGCATAGTATAAAATAGGCTGTACGCACAAATGTCGGCTCTACCATGCAAGTGGGGAGATTTTATTAGATATGCGTGCTAACAAATGGAGAAATTACTTACCTGATAATTTCGTTTTCCTTAGTGTAGACAGATGGACTCAGCCAGTTTGCTCCCCTTTTCCCATTTAATGGATCGGATTTCCTACCCCCCACCTGTTATTTAGCCTCCTTTTTACCCTTTTAATCCTGACCCTTAAAACCCCGCTGACTTGCCTAGTTTTTTTTTTTTAATTTTAATACTTACACAGCGTCCATAGTAGAAGTAAAGTTACACAGTAGGGGACTCCAGCACACCCTGGTGCGCATAAATACTTATGCACACGTTTCAAAGTATCTCCCCGGAATGCCCATCTCCCACCCAAGCTCTGCTCAGACCATGCCAAGCCCCCTTTTTAAGTTTTTGATTTGTGCACGTACCGGGAGATATGCACGTACTCACTTGCTTTTTAAAATCTGAATGGCACACGCCAGTTGGAGATGTGCGTATCTCCCGGCTTTGGAGCGTGTAGGGCATTTAAAATTGGCCTTTAAGAGGGCAATTTTAAGATTGCCTGCTTATGTGCAAACTTTATGGGCACTTTTTACCTGGAGACTCTGCACTCATTTTCAAAGTTAAAGCATGCATATACTTTCACTTTGACAATTATCTCCATATGTTTGTACACATATTTTTCATGGCAAAAACTACATGCACCCATTTGAAAGTTCAAAACTATTTGCACAGTGACAAATCCTGCCCCAACCCCGACTCCAGGAAAGCCTCTCCTACTGAAGCTAAAAGCACATGCAGAGGCCCTACATGCACACTTTTACTTGCATATAGCAAGTGCAACTTTCAAAAAGCTCATATCTTGGAAAGGGCTGTGAAAATTACATTCCCTGTGCCAAAGGACCATTCCTTTACATGCTAATGGGAAAAAATGTTGATAAATCAAGTTCAAAATATGAAAAAAAAATTAAATCATCTAACAGAAATACAAAATGAACAATAATATTTAAGTTCTAGTTTCCAGCCATATTTTACAGTATCTTACCATGTTGAATCCAAGTAATTTTTGAATTAGACCATTCCAGAGTTGGGGATCATAAACTTGATATTCTAAACTAAGCTCAGTCACCAGTCTCACAGCCTAAAAATAAGCAAAGATCAGTAACTACATTTGTTTAATGGCCTCCTCAGTTATTATAGCTTTCTTTACTTGCCTTTATTTTTCTTGAGAGCTCCAGAGTCACCATGAATACAGCCTCAATTCATACACTTGTTATAATGCTGCTGTATAAAAGGAAAATTGGTTCTTACCTGCTAATTTTCATTCCTGTAGTACCACAGATCAGTCCAGACTCCTGGGTTTTGCCTCCCCTCCAGCGGGTGGAGACAGAGAAAGTTTTACTGACACTGCCGCTTAAGACAAGGTGCCACCTCAGTATTGATCTGTACCCAAGCAAGAAAACAAACCAACTAGACTCCCTCAAATGAGCAGTGGGGAGAGGGAAACAAAGCTAAAAATGCTAAAACACGCCTAAACAAACCATGTGTAGGACCAACCTTTGTCACTCTTCAGGACAAGTACCGAAAAAAAAGATAAATCAAGCGGAGTCTCCCAACTACCCAAATCCTCCAGTAGGCGGGACTCTGGGCTGATCTGTGGTACTACAGGAACGAAAATTAGAAGGTAAGAACCAATTTTCCTTTCCCTGTATGGACCCAGATCAATCCAGACTCCTGGGATGTACCAAAGCTTCCCTAAATAGGGTGGGAGACTGAGAGAGTCCCGCTTGAAGCACACTGTCACCAAACCCCCTGGTTTCTAGGGCCTGGACATTCAGGCGATAATGTCTGGCAAAAGTGTGCAATGACTTCCAAGTAGCCACTCTACAGATCTCTTGAGGAGAAACTAGTTGACATTAGGCCCAGGAGGCCGACTGCGAATGAGGAGAATGCGCTCGAAGGCCCTTTGGAACCGGGCGACCCTGACAGATATACGCCAAACTAATAGCCTCTTTCAACCACCTCACAATAATAGCTTTTGACGCCACTCCACAGCACAAAAAGGTGGTCCAACATGTGGAAACTATTGGTGACCTCTAGGTACTTCATCAATGCATGCTTTATGTCCAATGTAAATCTCTAGTTTGCGATGCCAAAGGATCCAAATTTGAGAAGGATGGGAGTTCTACGGAATGATTTAAGTAAAGGATGACACCACCTTGGGCAAGAAGGAAAGTACCGTCCTCAAGGAAACTCTCTTGTCCGAAAACCTCAAAAAGGGCTCCCTACAGGATAAAGCTTGAATCTCGGAAATCCTATGCGCCGAACAGATAGCCACCAAGAAAACCACTTTCAAAATGAGATCCTTCATAGTTGCACGTCACAGAGGTTCGAAGGGGGGATTACACATACTCCTTAAGACTACATTAAGTCTCCAGGAAGGACACAACTGCCAGATCGGAGAGCCTCACCAGGTGGAGAAACGTCATCAGGGCCAAATGCACTGCCCTGGTCTTTAGATGATTGATGGACTAGGATGCCTTGTATGGACTGTCTCTGACATACATCACCCCAGCCGAAAAGACTGGTGTCGGTGGTAACGATCGTCCAGATCGGGATACAGAGATCCATGTCCCGATGTAACCTGTCTGGGTGGAGCCACCATAAAAGCTTGAAAGTGCAGGCTCCAGCAGAGGAAGAGGCAGCTGAAAACACTCTGACAACTGGTCCCACCAAGACAGTAAGGCCGACTGCAGAGGCTTCATTGAGCAAAGGCCCATGGAACCAATTCCAAGGTAGAATCCATAGTCCCGAGCAATTGCAAGTAATTCCAGACCTTGTGTATTTGCTTGGCCAACAATCCCCGAACTTGAGCCTGTAACTTATAAATCCACTCCTCTGTGAGGAACACATTTCCCGCCTTCGTGTCGAAAAGCGCCCCAGGAATTCCAAACTCTGGGAAGGAACCAGATGACTCTTGGCTAAATTGATGATCCACCCTAGAGATCGGAGGTGCCAGAGAACCAAATCCACTGCCCTCTGGCAAAGGGATTCCAACTTTGCCTGGATCAACCATCATCCAGATAGGGGTGGACCAGGACTCCCTCTTTTCGGAGAGCCGCAGCTACCACAACCATGACCTTGGTGAAAGACCTGGGTGCAGTCGCCAGACCGAAGGGGAGAGCGCAAAATTGAAAATGTTACCCCAGAATCATGAACTTCAGATATCTCTTATGATCTGGTCAGATTCCTATGTGCAGGTACGCTTTGGTCAAATCCAGGGATGCCAGGTACTCCCCCTTGTGGACCGCCACAATCACTGAACGTAGAGTCTCCATCCGGAACCTTCAGAGACACATTCACCTTCTTTAAATCCAAAATCGGGCAGAATGTGTCCTCTTTCTTGGGAACAATGAAATAGATGGAATAGCAACCTGTTTCTTGCTCGCCTGAGGGATCAGGGACAATTGCTCCCAACTGACGCAACTGTCGCACAGTGTCTCTTACTGCAAGTTTCTTTTCCCGGTACGAACATGGGGATACCAAAAACAGGTCTCTTAACGGTTCAGCAAATTCTAAAGCATAACCTTGTTTTATCACACTTAGGACTCACTGGTCTGACGTGATCCTGGTCCACTCTTCGTAAAAGAAAGCCAGACAACCTCCTATCTTTGGAACTGAAGAGTGGACCAGCCTTGCCTCATTGAGAGGATTTGGCCCCGCTTCCACCCTGGGAGGGGCAGTCTCTTCTGGGACGATGTCCCCCGAAAGGACTGGTTCCAGAACTGCTGCCTACTGGAGAACTGTCTCAGAACCGCTCCTGAAGGTCTGGGCACCCGAAATCTTCGATTCCCCTTGAAGCGGGGGCGAGAAGAAAGGAAGTTGTTTCCTTTTGGTTTATCTTACGACAACTTATGGACCTTATTCTTACCAAGGGTCTTGATCATCTCTTCTAGGTCTTTACCAAAGAGCAATTTCCTTTTAAAAGGCAAAGATCCCCACGCTGACTTAGAGGAAATGTCAGCGGGCCAATTTCTCAGCCAGAGAAGGCGCCGGGCTGAGACTGCCGACATCATTTTTGTCCCTCTCAGCATCCCCATTTTTACCGTTAATTTAAGCTGTACATGTTACTTTATAAATATGTTTTTAAGTTATATTTCTGTTCTTTATCAGTTGCTTTGTATAAGACTTTAACTGTTACTCTTGTTCCGTGTATAACGCTCCGGCGTATGTTTTTGTTATCTGTATACCGACGCGATATCTCTGATGAGCGGCGGTATATAAAAACCAATAAATAAATAAATAAATAAATCATGGTCCTAGAAGAGGTTCTGAGGCCATACAAAGCATCCGCACTATACGCCACAACGGCCTCCAGCCGTTTGGCCTGTAAAGCCTCAGACTCAGACTTGTCCATTTGCAACTGTTGAACCCATCAAAGACCCGCTCGCAACATAAAACTGCTACACATAGCCGCCCAAGCACCAAGGGCAGACACCTCAAATATCTTCTTGAGGTGCACTTCCAGCTTCCAGTCCTGAAGATCCTTCAAGTTGCAGCTCCAGTGACCAGAATGATCGTCTTCTTGGTGACTGTGGAGACTGAGGCATCCATTTTTGGAACCTTGAGAAGGCCAAGCGCTTCTTCCGGCAATGGATACAACCTATCCATAGCCCTGCTGATCTTCAAACCTGTATCCAGAGTATCCCATTCCCTGAACAGGAGAGTGCTAACCAACCTATGGAAAGGAAAAGATTTTGCTGGACCTCGGAGGCCAACCATGACCAGGTCCACTGCTCCCAATTCGGAATCCTCCCGAGATACCTCTATGCCCAGTTCCTCCAGAACCGTGGGAATAAGCTAGCTCAGCTCTTCCTTGTGGAACAATCGCACTACCTTAGGGTCATCTACCTCGATGGCTGTGCTCCGCGATAGTATCTGATCTGGGTCCTGAGATCAACTGCCCCCGGCCCTGAATCCTGAGGATCCAGCTCCTGGCCACCATCCTTGTCTGAATCGCAGAGGCCCTCAGGATTCATCTGACTCTAGGTGCCCCAATATCTGCAGAGGTCCTGATCTCTTCGGGGGCCTGACCGGGGCCTCTTTCCCAGACTATGATGCGCAGCCTTTCTGGCCTTTTAGGCCTTGTGAAGCAAAAGCACAAATTCCAAGGAAAAAGAAGAGGTATCAGAGTCCCCCTCCGGGGTCCTCCTTAGCCTCTGAACTGCCCCCAGATATCTCCACCTCCAGAGATAAAGGGGGAGGGAAATCCCTGCTCCCCTCCATGGCCCACACAGGAAAGTTGAACTTGGCCAAAATGGCTGCTGTTCCAGTGCTCAGGGGAACAGATCATCGGAGGTCAGCTGTGCTAGAAAGAGCCTCTCTGGCTTGTGCCGAGCGTTCAATTTGACCCCTGCCTCACCGGGAAGGCATTGGGAGCAGAGACTGCTGCGCGAGAGATGCAACTGCGCATCTCTGCAAGTGGTACAAGCTGCTCCATGTGGCATGGAAAAAGATGCCAGGCCAGCCGCAATGCGGGGCAAAGGGTAAGGAGGCGCCAGAGAGAAGGGAGCAGCTTAGCTGGAGCTGCCGGAGATAGGAGTGAGCAGCACAGGAACGGACACATGCTGTCTTTAATCAAACCCTGCCTGCCTTATCACCTCCGTGCACCGAACAACTATTTTTTTTTTTTTTTAATTGAAAGACAAAGACATTTCCCTTAGACAGGCAGCAGGCTCCGCTGGTCCCTCAGGGTGAGTAATGCGGGACCCCCGGGTTTAAACCCTGGCCAGCTACAAGAAGTCTGTGAGCTATAAGGGTCCCCGACCCCCTGCTCATCTGCCTCGAGAACCAGAGGGGATGGCCCCTCCAGGACCTAGCTACCCTCTGGGAGGCCAGCACTGATGAGAAGTATAATCTCTGACTTTTTTTTTTTTTTTTTTTTTTAAGTCAGACTGAAGGCTTTGCACCTCCACCATCTGCTGGAGACAGAGAAATACTGAGGGACTGCAGGTGGCACCTCGTCTTCAGTGGCAGTAGAACTTTCTCTGTCTCCACCTGCTAGAGGGGAGGCAAAAACCAGGAGTCTGGACTGATCTGGGTATGTATAGGGAACTCAGCTTTGTCAATTATCAGGATAAATTCACATTATCAAATATGCTTGCTCAGAAAAGATAAATCCCAATTAAACATAATAAACTAGCTTCCTGAAGAGAGTGAACTTTATGAACAAGACCAGAAAATTAGGGTGCTAACATCATCAAAATTCAAAATAAAAACAATAAGAATACAAATGAATAGACCAAAACTTCACCTGGAGTAAACGTTCTCTATTCAGAAACCCTAACAAGCGAATTTATTAAAGCTCAAGAATCCCATCTTGATCTCCATCTTCTGAAATGGAGAATAGCAATCTTTGGCTAAGCCAACTATCCTCTGCATACACTTGTGCTGCTACCACTTTACACAGACTGGTAAAAAATAGCAAGGTAGAGATGTGGAAGCTAAGTGCAATGTGTGTGTACGAAAGCCAGGACTAAGGATATTAGTTATTTTCCTGTTTTAATACAGAAATACAAATTAAAATGCCTAAGCAAAACTTGGAAAGAACATTTTAGAGTTGCATGTCCTCTCATTAACTACTTATTTACAAAGCTTTTTACCAGGCTCTTTTCACCACCAGTGTAATTCTAATGTTGGCTCTTAGCCTGCTTTTAGCATGATGGAAGACTGATCTAAGGTAGAACGCTTTCTGTAATCACCATCTGCCTTTTGTTATGACCACATGACCCTGCCTCCCTTTTCTCAAGTCAATATATTGCCCCCTCCATCTGCTTCCACACACAGTGCCTTTACTCTACAGCTCATTATCTCTCTTCTCTTATTTCTCTCTATAACCATCCTCTGGTACTCTGATGACTTAACTTGCTTCTGCCTCTTAAGGACCCCCCCCCAACAAGGGGGCAAGGTACCTCTGGGAGCAGTAAGGGGCTTATTTTAGTTTTTGGGCACCATGGGGAAAGAAGCAGTTTTTTTTTTAACTGTTTATTTTGCTTCAGTAAATAAACTGAACATTAAATAAACTAAAACCTGAATTCAAAGAACACTTGAAACCAGAAAAAAATGAAATAAAGAAAATTTCCCTATACACACCTACATTTGACCTTGCTCCGTACAGCATATACATTGCTGATTTATTGATAGGACTACAATAGGATTTTGAAGTTTTCATATCCTGATCTACAAATATTCAACATTACTTATAATTTACTTGTTCAATTTCTGCATTGAGCACTCACCCGAGGTTCATGGCTATGGTTTTTCCACAGTCCTTTAATCATTCCGTCTTTTGGACTGTTGTGAAATGATTCAAAAGTGTATGGGATATTTAAGATTTCAAACTCAGCCAGATAAACACAACATTTTAAGTAATATCTGTAAAATAAAAAAAACTATTCAGAGGCTTAGTTTAAAACACCTGCAGAAGAGACATCAGTACTGAGATCAACAAAGTCTAACTGGAAGATCTTTGAAGGCTAAACATACACACGACTGACTGACATAAATGCATATATTTTCAATATTACATGTTTTTATTCTATTAATTAATGTCCCTAATCTCTTGGTAATCAGAGGGCATAACAATGTCAGTTACAATTCAGGTTTTAAAATCTTCCCCTATTCCCTCTCCTCAGAAAACAAAATATTTCTGCCTTTTTTTCCATTCTGTGAAGATGTGAGCAGCTAAAAGATTTCTTCACAGCTCAAGAAACATTACATGCGCCACAGTGTTAGAATAAATAACTCTCCATAATAAAAGCAAAAAACTCACTTTATTTCTTCAATAGGTTTTTTGATAAGTGATATCATAGTGTCCGTATCCGCTAAATGGACGAGGCACTGAAGAGCTCGGCTTCTATGGGTAAAGGTCAACTGGTTCACACTAATTGGCTAGAATGACGAAAATAAGTTTGTCTTAAATTGTTCATCTCTTTATTAGCTCATATGGCTACTTGTACATCTTTTACATCAGGGATAACTGTGTTAGACATTTCTCAGAAGAAACTGATCATTAAACAAAATAAAAATAAAATTAAATGGACATGTTAATGGATTGAATTGACAATAGTTTGTGAGCAGTAGTGCCATTGTCAAGGCTTCAGCCCTTATTAAATAAAAATACCAGGATCTCTTACTTTATGGAACTTCAATTGACTTGTACAGTTTTATTATTATGGAGCTGAATTATGACTAAAGAAGGAAAACCATCCGTTTGGAGTCAATGGCCAGCAATTGCCAGTAAGGAGGGAAATACAACCAGTTTCTTACACATTCCTGAACATACCCAGATCAGTCCAAACAAGTGGGTTTATGCATCCCTACCAGCAGATGGAGGCAGAGAACAAAAACTTTGAGGTACTGCTACATAAACGAGAGTGCCACTGACAGTCCCCCAGTATTTCTCTGTCTCCAGCATATAGTAGAGGTGCAAGCCTGCAGTCCTGACTGATCTGGAGTTTGGAGATTTGTATCTGCTCACCGAGGTGCCAGGTTCCTTCGTGGGCCATCCCTCAGGTTGAGCTGAACGGGAGGGGGGGGGGGGGGGGGGTTGGATTCCCTTGGTTGTTGTTGCAGCCTGCTAGCTCCGGGCCCCCTGATGGCCAGGGGACTGGCTCCCTCTTCATGCCCAGAGGTCCCCTCCTGTCTGCTGCTGGCTGTCTCAGGAAAGTATCCCCTTTGGGGTTCTTGTTCCTTTTTTTGTTAAGTTAAGCTTTGTTTTAAAAAAAAAAAAAGAAGAGGTTAAAGAGAAAGCTCGGAGAGGTTCCAGCCAGGAGAATCGGCCTGCGGAGCAGTGGCAGGTGCGGCCAACCTCCGGGGCTGTTGGGGTTGGTAAGGGAGTGGGAGCCTCGTGTGCCGGCGCGGGATCGCTGAAATTTCCCCAGCGGTGGAGGTTTTTCTGTACGCTATGACTTTTTTTTCTGTGGGCTGCTTTTGGCGCATGCGGTATTCCCACCACTGCTGTTGTCGTGCGCCGTCAGTGTCAGCACGTCTTGTCGGCCACATGGTTCAGCCTTCCTCGTGGTGGAGTGTGCGTGCGTGTCAGTGCGAGTGTGATAGAGCCTGATGGCAGAGAAGCCATGCGTGGAGGCCTATAGGGCCTGCGGGATTTGGTCAGCCTGATTGAACTCCCTTTCTCTCTGCACTGATTGTGCTCCGGGGGGGAGGGATCCTCTGCTAAGGGTGCAAAGACCAAGAGAGCCTCTCGCTCTGCAGGGCCCACAGCAGGGGCCAAGGTGGGGTTATCTGCTTCTGCTGCTCTCGATAGGGATTGCAGCCAGGGGGCTCCGGCTGGCCAGGAATCCGGTGACTCCCCTCCTCCTCTCTCTCCTGCGGGGCGGAAGCTTGAGGATGGACATGAGGAGGGAGCGGATTCAGAGTCCAGTAGTCCTGAGCAGGCGTTTGATGATCTGTGGGGTTTTCCCCCTGAGTTTGTCTTGCTCATGAAGCGTGAGGACTTTCTGGCTAGGAAGGCAGGTGAGCAGAGACATAAAGAGAGGACTTCAGGGCTATCCAAGAAACCTCGGCTGGCTTCAGCGGGTTCCTCTGGGTGTACTGGCAAGCATCTGGGGTTGTGTGCCGTTCTTGCAGAGCTTGGCCCCACAGACCTGGATGACTCGGACGAGCTGCAGGAGGATGCGGCATCCCTTCCAGCGGTGGATCTGGATATGGATCAGAACCTGGATCCGGATGTGAACAAGGACGATCCAGATCTCGTTTTAGGGGTCTGGGGCTGACGGAGATGACCCTTGGGTGGTTCACCTGTTTAAAAAAAGAAGAGTAGGCATCATCTGGTGTGCTATCCCCCCAGCTCAGGCGGCGCAGCTGGAAGCGGGGGTGGCTTATGTGGTGGATGCTTTGTATGATCTGGTGTGCACTTTGGCTAGGAACATGGTCTCGGTGGTGGCAGCGCGCCGGCTTCTGTGGATACGCAATTAGTTGGTGGACATGTGGTCAGAGACGTAGTTATGCAATCTTCCCTTTTAGGGGAAGCTGCTCTTTGGGGAGGATCTTGATCAGCTGATGAAGTCCCTGGGGGAAACCAAGGGCAATAGACTGCTGGAGGTCAAGAAGGGCAATAAGAAGGTCTTTCCGTCCCACTTGTCAAGGAGGTTTTGGTCCGGGAGACAGTCTTCCTTCTCAGGTTCTAAGCAGTTGTCAGGTCATCAGCAGTCCTTTTGGGAGGGCAGGCAGGTCCTCCAGAGGTAGCTCCGGTCAGGGGACCGGGGGCAGTAAGCCATCCCAATGAAGCCAGGATTGCCCACTCCTCACTGGTGGCAGTAGGGGGCAGGTTGTCCCGTTTTTACGAGAAGTGGATACCAGTGTGTGTTGGAGGTTATAAGAGACGGATATGCCTTACAATTTTCTTGGCCGCTCAGGGACGCCTTTCTGGAGTCCCACTGCTCTTCTCAAAACTCCTAAAGGGGGTGAGACACGTGAGACCTTCGATTCTAAAGATGCTCCAAACTGGAACCTCAGCTTACTTTTGTGGATCCTCTGTGAGGCCCCCGTTGAGCCATTGGGACAAGCCTCTTTGAAGGACCTTAAGATGAAAACGTTTTTTTGGGTGGCAATTTGTTCAGCCAGGCGAATCTTGGAGCTTCAGACTATCTTGTCACGACCCTTTCTTGCGTATTGCTATTGACAAAGTATCCTTGTGGACAGTGCCTTCTTTTTTGCCGAAAGTGGTTTCTGCCTTCCATGTGAATCAGACAGTTGAATTACTGGAGTTTCTGGAGTGGTCTCGAGATTCTGGGGAGGGTAGAGTTCTCCATCTTCTAGATGTTCAGCATGCCCTGTTGAAGGTCACCAATTCCTTTAGGTGATAGGACCATCTCTTTGTGTTGTTCAGTGGAACGAAGATAGAGAAGAAAACATTGAAAGCTACTTTGGCCCGTTGGTTGAAAGAGGCTATTTGTTCGGCTTATATTTGTAGGGGTATTGCCATTCAGACAGGTCTTAAAGCACATTCCACTACAGCACAAGCATCCTCTTGGGCGGAGTGCCAGTTGGTGTCTCCTCAAGAGATATGTAGGGCCGCGGTGTGGTCCTCGCTTCATACCTTCACCAAGCATTACCCGGTTGGATGTTCGGGCGCCAGAGGATGCGACTTTTGGTGAAAGTGTATTGAGAGCAGGTCTTTCCGGTTCCTGCCCGGTGTAGGGTTGCTTTGGTACATCCCACTTGTCTGGACTGATCTGGGTATGTTCAGGAAAGGAAAACTGGTTCTTACCTGCTAATTTTCGTTTCTGTACTACCACTGCCGAAAGACTAATTTTCTTGGTACTTATTCACTGCATATCGAAGAGTTTTTCATCTGATTGGAACAGTTAAGTTTTTTAAAGTTTGGCAGTTGACAGGATGTTGTTGGTGCTGGAGTTTAGTACTCTCCAGTTCAGGGGAATCCAATCTAGTTCGCCCTGGTATAAGGGAATGGTAACTAATCTTGGCTTGGGTACAGGTCAACACTGAGGGACTGCAGGTGGCACTCTCGTTTTTGTAGCAGTGCCTCAAAGTTTTTGTCTCTGCCTCCATCTGCTAGTAGGGATGCATAAACCCACGTGTCTGGACTGATCTGTGGTATTACAGGAACGAAAATTAGGAGGAAGAACCAATTTTCCTTTACTTGTTTTATCTGATTTATGCACATTTTATTATACCCTGCCTCAAATGTTTGGAGTGCTGCAGGATATAAATCTTTAAATAAATATGCAGGAGATCTCGCCACTACAAATTTCTTACCCTGGCCAGCTCTGCTGCACTTTTCCATAAAATAATTGGACAAGAGACTTCTGGTACACGCCTCTAGTACATCATCAAATAAACTAAGGCTTCAAAATATAGTTGGTTGAACGAGAAAGGGCAACTGATTATACTAGTGTAATCTCTTATTGGGCACATAAAATTATAGAGGTCCAACTCCTGTTTAAGAGTTGAGCACCAGCCTCTGTGGGTTCATTTCAATAAAAATGGTCAGGCAGATGGTGTGGTGAACCTAGCCCAGAGGCAAGAGCTGTTTTTCTCATGCTGGCCAGGAAAAACAGCACCACAAACACTTCTTTCACCTCTGTGGCCCATCTGACTGCACCCCAATAACTATAAGTCCTTCTACCCGACTAGACAAACTCTTTTCATGAAGTCATGCCTTGAGATTAAGAAAGGCTTCACTCAGAAAAGTATCTTCAACAATAGAAACTTATTTTCTGGTCTGAGGTTACAATAGTTAACGAAAAATCTTAAAACATCTTTGATACATATGGACTCAGGAGTTCAACACAACAGCAGCAGTAGGAAAAACCCCAAACAAAACATACTTCCTCTATTTATTCCTGTTCCAAGACAGCCATGCCTCCTCTTACTTCTGCTTCTCTACCATAGTGACAAAAAGTTTAGTCCTTCTTCAAAGGAGATGATATTCAGTACTCACATCCTCCCACAGAATTCTTCCTACATAAGGAATCTGACTCAAGTAACCGAGTGCCCATGGAGAAGTTGGTATCCTATGGTTCTCCCAAGGTTGCTAGGCAGCACTGCCCAAGAGTATAATCAGAGCAGCTCTGGAAAAATGGCCTTGCTGAATCTCTGGCAAATGAACTAGAGAGAAGGAGAGAGGGAGAGAAGGAGAAAGGAGGAAAGAGAAAGAAAGAAGGAGAGAGAGGAAGAGAAAGGAGAAAGGAGAAAAAGAAAAAAAGAAAGGCCACCCCCCAGCCATTCCAGCCTGGGAGAATTCCCCTAAATCCCAACAAGCACTAAGTTATATTAAGCCAGGACACACTCCTTCTAGAGGTTCTCTCTCAAGCACTCCCTTAAACAGAGATTTATTATGGGTTTTGAGAGTCTAACAGTGAACCTCACCAATAACCCCAAAAAGAAGAGGTTATAGGACATCCTTTAGGATTTCTTATAGAGCAAATTCTAGTGGCAAGCACCTGATTTATTTTATTTATTTATTTATTTGACTTTGTATACCGACTTTCAAGTTAATATCAAGGCGGTTAACAATATTAGAATTTGCAGTAGCAAAGGACCTATGTAACACTACAATGAAGACTAGTGAGTCCCAAGTTACAATAATTGATGAAAACATCATCTCCAAATCATATCCCCCTCCTTAAAAAAGTGACAAGAATTTAAAAAAAATAATAATAAAATAAAGTGATAATAACAGCAAAATCTAGCAAAAAGTGTTTTTTCTAAGTAACAAAGCTTCTTTTCAGCACGGATTTACACAACGTCCTCTGTCTCATAATTTCTATTTAGGAGTTTTAAATAAAGAACTTTTCAACTTACAGACATTGCAGATGTTGCAATTACACAGAGCATTCTTGAGCTATAATCCATGGGATACGGTTGAAGTAGGTATATAACTCTGTTAAAAAAAAAAAGAAAAAGGGCAACAGAAATACTAAAGGACTATATTGTGAACTTCTGAGTCTAAAACCAGATATCCATTAGACTGGATCATCAAAGGTCTATAAAGAAAACGTACAGTCAGATACGGTTCACTTACAATGTACATCTCAATTTTCCAATTCTGCTTTATTTGTAAATGGAGGAGAAAAGAACATAAGAAGTTGCACCATTCTCTTTCCCACCCACACCAAGAAATAGATTTTAAATAAATAATTACATTTCTTTTTGCATGATGGTAGCTAATGACTGCAATGCGATGTGTGACCACGCCCCCCCCCTGACGTCACTGGGAGCCCCGGCGACGGTTGAAGAGCGCCTCACCATCAGGCGCCGGCGAGCGGGGAGGCCACCCTCCATCCTGGGCCCCCGCGAGAACTGAACACCAAACTGAATGGCAGGGGGAAAAAAGATACGGAACCAACAGCAGGAGGTGAGGGAAATGAATGACTGCGATGCGTGACCACGCCCCCCCCTGACGTCACTGGGAGCCCCGGCGACGGTTGAAGAGCGCCTCACCATCAGGCGCCGCACACTGTGCGTCGTGCGACAAAGGGGCTCTCCCCTTTGTGCACCCCTTCGTGCAACCCTTGTGCTTCTAAAAAAAAAAAAAAAGTTTTATATTTTTCTGTAATTTAACCTTTATTCCAATTCTTTACCTTTTCTTTTCGCTTGTTAACAATTTTAATTAGAAATGTTCAGTGTATTAGACTATGGAAATTTATTTCCTGCTATTCTGTTTAATGTAAACCGGTATGATTTACATCGGATGTAAGAATGTCGGTATATAAAAATTAAAAATAAATAAATAAATAAATAAATAATGATTGTTTCCTAGCATGTAGCCAGATGGACTCAGGACCAATAAGTTATGCTCCCCTGCCAGCAGTTGGAGACGGAGTCAGATTTCAAAGCTGACGTCACCCCAGATACACCCCTGCAGTGACCTCAGCCCTTCAGGATTTCTCAGTCTCCAGTAGATGGTGGACGTACCTCTCCCTATGGCAGGGGTCGGGAACCAATGGCTCGCGAGCCAGATGTGGCTATTTTGATGGCTGCATCTGGCTCACAGACAAATCTTTAATAAAAAAGTAAAAATCTAATAAAACCCCCCACCCTCCTGACGCCCCCCAAGACCTCCAAAATTAATTTACTGCAACCCCCCATCCTCCTGACCCCCCCCCCCCCAAGACCTGCCAAAAGTCCCTGGTGGTCCAGGAGCGGTCCGGGAGCGATCTCCTGGACTTGGGCTGTCGGCTGCCAGTAGTCAAAATGGCGCCGACGGCCCTTTGCCCTTACCATGTCACAGGGGCTACCGCTGCCATTGGTCGACCCCAGTGACATAGTGAGGGCAAAGGGCCATCGGAGCCATTTTGACTATTGGCAGCCGTCAGCCCAAGTCCAGGAGATCGCTCCCGGACTGCTCCTGGACCCCTGCTGGACCACCAGGGACTTTTGGCAGGTCTTGGGAGGGGGGGTCAGGAGGGTGGGGGATTATAGTAAATTAATTTTGGAGGTATTGGGGGGCATCAGGAGGGTGGGGGGTTTTGTTAGATTTTTACTTTTTTATTAAAGATTTGTCTGCGAGCCCTGGACCCCCGCTGGACCACCAGGGACTTTTGGCAGGTCTTGGGGGGGTCAGGAGGGTGGGGGGTTGTAGTAAATTAATTTGGCAGGTCTTGGGGGGCGTCAGGAGAGTAGGGGGTTGTAGTAAATTAATTTGGTAGGTCTTGTATGGCTCTCACGGAATTACATTTTAAAATATGTGGCGTTCATGGCTCTCTCAGCCAAAAAGGTTCCCGACCCCTGCCCTATGGGGACTGCTGTACTTTTTGGAAGGAGAAATTCTACATTTAAATTGGAGAAAAAATTGAGCCCCACTCTCCTGTGGTGATATCTAAAGGTCCCTCCTCCAGTTGAGAATTCCTGAGGCGATTTCCAAGATCCCTCAGAGGTGTACCTTAGTCCGGTAGCCGGTTCCCGGTGTGGACTTTGCTGCTTAAGCAGCTGAAAGGCAGCGGGTGCAGGATGCAGAGTGCGGCAGTGACGGCCAACGCTCTCTCCCCTCACAGCCGGTAAGCACTGAGCCCAGGTAAGTGTAAACAAAAAAAAAACAATATAGAAAAAGAAAAAGAAGATTCACCTCCCCATTCAGACGTTTGGAGGTGTTTTGGTAAGACTTCCTCCGGTCTCGTAGCTTGGTGCACCATACCGACGTCATTCCCGATCCCGTTGGTGTAAGGGGAAATGGGCTTCTGCGCAGATTGAGTGGTCCCCCCCCGGTGGGCTAGGCCCTGGCAATGCCATCTTGCGCATGTCATTGTGTGTGTCGTACTGCCCTCCATAGAACATCGGTACGTGCAGTGCATTAGCTCTGTGCACTCACTGTGCGCATAACGTCGCGTGTGTACATACACGCACAAACTACTAAGCATAGATTACAGGTAAAGCTGGGCACATGGGCTGTGTGTGCGCCTCGCTGCGTCCCGCCTAGGTGCCAGAAATCCATGTGCATAAAATTTTAAGCGCAAGCCGACAGAACAGACAGTTACTGCTGCCAATGGCTCCGGCAGCCAAGAAACATAAGCGCCTTTCTCTCTACACTGCTTGTTATATTAGGGCTTCACAGTCTGACCTAGATTCCAACTTATGTCAGTACTATGAGGAAGCCCAGGGAGAGCTGGCCTGGGCTTCCTCACAGAATGGGTTAGCCAGAGACTTAACTGGAAGTACTCCGGATTTGAGTAGCCCTGGGACTGGGTCATCCATGAGAGAGGGAAATTTTGCGGCACCTACCCTAGTACCTCCTGGGCTAGGCATGGACCCGCTGCCTTCTCTTGGGTGGAATTTTTCCAGGGACTTCAAGCTTTCATATAGATGCAGTCTGCTACTTCATTTGCCCCTGTCTGGAACCTCAGCCGGTAAGCCCTCCCCCTCTCCCAGTCCTATTGGCAGACCTCGAGGCATGCCCTGCCTCACCAAGGGTATTCCTGGCAGGGACCCGGATGAAGAGGAGGATATAAATTCCTTGTAAGATGGGAAAACTCCTCCTGGTTTCGAACTGTATTGGACCATGTTACGGTTTTTCCATAGACAAATTGCTGGCTCTTGTTTCCCGGATCCTGAAGATGCTGGATGTTCCTTGGGCGGTCTCTTTGACAAAACCAAAAAACCACCCCATTCTCATTTCCCTACGGAAAGCCTCTTGCTACTTTCCAGTACTGGAAGCCATCCAGGGTTTGACTGATCTTGAATGGGATGCCCCAGAAGCAAGTTTTAAAGGGGGACGAGCGTTAGAAGCTCTATGCCCACTGATCCAGCAGTGAGAAAGGATTTGCGTTTCCCTAAAGTAGATGCGCTGGTCTGTGCCATCTCTAAGCGAACAAGTATTCCAGTGGAGGGAGAAGTGGCCTTAAAGGATGAGCACAATAGATGGATGGAGTCCATCCTTAAACAGGCCTTTGAAGCAGTAGCAATGACCTTACAGATTACTTCTTGTGCCCTGGTAGCTCATTTGTGTCTACTCTCTCAGGGAATGGATGGCTCGGGGGTGAATTCCAGAGTGGTTATGGAACCTGCCTTGGGCTAGGATCTTGTCCATTTATTTTTAATTTATTTAATAGCTTTTTCATACCGATATATGTGGGTACATCATATCGGTTTACATATAACTGAAGGAAAATACAAAAAAAAGGGAAGGGGGAGAGGGAGCAGCGAGGAAATAGTATGAACCAGCGATAAAGGGTGAAAAAGGACAGAAAAAACTAATGTAGGAACAGTACCTTGGAATAAAACAAAGTAGAAATTTACATGAACTTGCCAATAAGCACAATATACAATCTTGCAAACCATACAAGAAATATACAATAAAAACTTGCCAATCAGCACAATATACAAACTTGCAAAATATACAATAATACATGGCATGAGGTCTTGCATGAGCACGGGGGTGGGGGTGGGTGGGAGGAGGAGGGCTAGGGTTACTGGGGCAAGACAAAGACAAATAAGAACAGGTGGGGAAGGAGATAAATGGAAGAAATACAAAAGACAGGGAAGGTGGAACAGGGGGGGCGGGGGGGGGGGGGGGGGGAACAGCGAGGAACTACTTTGAAACCGGAGGATAGAAAGAAAAAATGGCAGAGGAGAAACTGAGGAAGGAGAAGTACCTTGCAGATAAACAATATGGCAAGGTACAGGAACTTGCGAATAAACAATATCATAACAATATAAAATCTTGATAACAATGAGATATAGAATGGCAGTTCGTCTTGAAAAAGTACAATGGAGCGATTAGTGGGGGGGGGGAGGGTAAAGGTTGAGGGGGAACAACAGGGGCATCTAACTATGGGGGAGAGGAAGGAAGAGAAGGGGGGAGGAAGCAGGGGGGGGAAGGGTTACAGGGGGAGGGAGGGAAACTGAAAACTGGAAGGAAACAAGAGAAAAAAGTGCAGAGATAGGGAGGGGACTAAGTGGAGTCCAATTCCGGATATGCCTGTTTAAAGAGCCAAGTCTTTAGCTTTTTTTTGAATTTCAGAGAACAGGATTCCATACATTGGCCAGAGGAGTGGCCTCAGTGGTGGCAGGCAGAAGACAGCTATGGCTGCAGAACTGGTCAGCAGACGCAACCTCCAAGGCAAATCTTACCAAGACGCCCTTTAAAGGATCATTCCTTTTCGGAAGCGAACTGGAAAAGCTGGTCAGTAAATGGGGTGAATCTCCAGTTCCCCGGCTACCAGAAGATAAGATAAATCAGTTACAGCGCCCCTTGCCTATGAGGGGTCGATCCAGGGGATCCCAACACTTTTGCCTCTACAGAAACTTGACATTTCATAGGACTCGGCCCTTTGGGAGGTCTCAGTCCTTTCGTAGTCGACAACCCAAGAGAGGAGTAGGCTCGGGTTCAGGTTTGTCCTGAGCCATCAAATGAAAATTTGCCAACCCACTCTTCTTCCAGAGGTGGGTCGAGATCACGTTGGACAAATGGGTACTGGAGGTCATACAAGAAGGATATGCACTGGAATTTCAAAGCATTCCTTGGGACATATTTATAATATCTCCTTGCCACTCACAGCACAAGAAGCAGGCAGTGGAGACTACTCTTTTAAGGCTCCTCATGATGAGGGCTATAATCCCAGTACCTGCGCCCCAGGAAAATATGGGGCGTTATTCTATCTATTTCATTGTACCCAAGGAAGGTAGGTTCTTTTCGCCCCATCCTGGACCTCAAGAGCATCAACTGACATCTACAAGTAAATCATTTCCGCATGGAAATCTTATGCTCCGTGATAATAGCCGTACAATCGGGAGAGTTCTTAACCTCCCTGGATCTATCCGAGGCCTACCTACATATTCCAATCTGTCAAGAACACGAGGGAATCCTGATGCATCCGTACTTGGAAGACTGGTTGATATGGGTCAAGTCCGTGAAAGAGTATCTGGGTGACCTCCTTGTTTCAGGAACTTGGTTGGGTTGTAAACCTGGACAAAAGCAGTCTCAAGCCCTTCCACAGTCCTTGGAATATCTGGGAGTTCGGTTTGACACCATGCAGGGCAAGGTCTTCCTTCCGACCACGTAGATAAGGAAGTTGATGTCCCACGTGCGTCAGTTGATGAGCATGATACGCCCAACGGTGTGGAGCTATCTCCAAGTTCTCAGTTTGATGGTGGCAACCCTGGAAGTAGTGCTGTGGGCGAGGGCACACATGCGATTACTTCAATGCTCACCTACTGTCACGTTGGAACAAATAGTTTCAAGACTATTTGATTTGCCTCCACTTACCTATAAGAGTTTGCTCTCAGCTCCAGTGGTGGCTACAGGAAGCTCATCTGAGCAGGGGTGTACCCCTGTCCTCACCAAACTGGCTGGTCCTCACAACAGACGTGAGCCTCCGGGGCTGAGGAGCTCATTGTCAGGAACTGACAGCCCAGGGATGTTGCACCAAGGAAGATGCCCTCTGGAATATCAACTGCCTAGAAGCCCGGGTAGTAAGATTGGTGTGTTTACAATTCAGCCACAGACTCCAAGGTCAAGCAGTCTGTGTAATGTCACCCAATGCAATGACAGAAACCTACATCAACCACCAGGGTGGAACCAAGAGCCAGCAAGTGTCACAGGAGATGGTTCTCCTTATGGAATTGGCGGAAATACATCTACAGATGATCTCAGCCTCCCACATTGCAGGAAAAGACAACGTCAGAGCAGACTTTCTAAGCAGGGAGAGTCTGGATCCAGGAGAGTGGGTGTTGTTGGCCAAAGCCTTTCAGCTGACAGTAGATCGCTGGGGTCTCCTGTCCATCAACCTGCTGGCCACATCTCACAATGCGAAGTTTCCCCGATTTTTCAGTCGAAGAAGAGATCGGTGGTCCCTGGGGATTGACGCTCTTCTTCAGACCTTGCTTGAAGAAGAGTTGCTATACACCATCCCTCTGTGGCCCCTGCTAGGCAGGGTCATTCGCAGAATCGAGCACCACAGGGGATCAGTCCTACTAGTAGCTCCAGACTGGCCCAGGCATCTGTGGTATATGGACACATGGAGACTCCTAGTGGAGACCCTCCTGTACCTCCCACAACACAGGGACCTGCTACAGCAGGGACTGGCCCTTCACGAGGATCTGACTTGATTCTGTCTTATGGTCTGGCCCTTGAGAGGGCTCACCTGATGAACCGAAGATATTCTGCGGCAGTAACTGCCACCTTACTCCGAGCTCGGAAGTTCTCCTTATCCCTAGCGTATGTGCAGGTCTGGTGTCTCCTCTCGGGCAGTCAAAATCCACTAATTCTGGAATTTTTGCAGGACGGCTTGAATAAAGGTTTGACCCTTAACTCCTTGAAGGTCCAGGTAGCAGCTCTCTCCTTTTTCAGGGGGGAGGTAAACGGAACCAGTCTGTCAGCTCATCCGGATGTGACCTGTTTTCTAAAAGGGGTAAAGCACCTTTTGGAATCTTAACTTAGTATTATAGTTTATTATTTTTATATACAGTCACATTAGCCATAGCCTTCACAATGGTTTACAATATAAATACGATAAAAGAAATACAATAAAACATTAAATAAGTAGAGGTAACAGCTAAAATATTAAAAGAACATTAATAGAGGATTTAGCTTGTTAAGAAAAGATAAAAAAACATTCACTCTTAAAATAGTATTAAAATATAGTAATACAAAATATAATCTGAATCAAACAAACATTAGATAGCTGCCTGTAGCCCATTTTCTGAGTAAGCACTTTTAAAAAGCCAGGTTTTAAGTTCAGCCATGAATTTTTTTTTTATCTGACAATAATCTCAGTGAGGTTGGCAAGGTATTCCAAAGCTTGGATCCGGCTATGGATACCACCCATTCTCTTACTTGACTCAGTCTTGCTGATCTTATCGTTGGAATAGATAATAGGCCTTGGTTTACAGATCTTAAGTTCTTCTGTGGTACATGTAATTTTATTGAAAAGTTGAGCCATTCTGTTCTGTTTCCATAAATTAGATTATGGATTAGACATGCTACCTTGTATTGTATTCGATAGTGTATTGGAAGTCAGTGAAGGGTCCTCCTTTCGGCTGCTGCAATTTTTCCTTGCATTTGTTATCCTTGAAAACTGTGTTCCTGGTGGTTATGTGTTCGGCACGTCACTTCTCTGAACTACAGGCATTGTTGTGTCGGGAACCGTTCCTCTGGATGACTCCAGAACGTTACAGCTTCGTACTGTTCCATCCTTCTTGCCCAAGGTAGTCTCGGAGTTTCATTTGAATCAGTCCATTTTGTTGCCAACCCTAGATAAGCACAAGACTTGAAAAAATACCACCTCCTCAGTCATTTACATGTCAGTAGACTTTTGGTGTGGTATCTGGAAGTTCCAGAACTGGTCTGAAAGATGCACCACCTGTTTTTCCTTCACAGTGAAAGGAAGTGGGGCAAACCAGCTTCACAAGCTACTATAGCTCGCTAGATTAAGGAGGTGGTCACGGTAGCCTATGTGGAGGCAGGAAAGCCATTACCTTCTCAGGTTAAAGCTCATTCCACTAGAGCTCAGGCGGTCTCATGGGCGGAGGTCAGACTGCTGTCTCCTGTCGATATCTGCCGGGTAGCGACGTGGTCCTCCTTGCACACATTCTCCAGGTTTTATTGCCTGGACCTACAGGCCCGAGAGGACGTTGCCTTTGCACAGGCCGTGTGGACTGGACCACAGGCAGCCTCCCATCCCGATCGACAGTAGCTTTTCTACATTATCTGGCTACACGCTAGGAAATAGAGAAATTACTTAACTGATAATTTTTGGACCACAGGCAGCCTCCCATCCCGATCGACAGTAGCTTTTCTACATTATCTGGCTACACGCTAGGAAATAGAGAAATTACTTAACTGATAATTTTTGGACCACAGGCAGCCTCCCATCCCGATCGACAGTAGCTTTTCTACATTATCTGGCTACACGCTAGGAAATAGAGAAATTACTTAACTGATAATTTTTGGACCACAGGCAGCCTCCCATCCCGATCGACAGTAGCTTTTCTACATTATCTGGCTACACGCTAGGAAATAGAGAAATTACTTAACTGATAATTTTTGGACTCAGCATCCCGCCTATGGCTGCCCAAGAATGGTGCCAAGGATTCACCAGTGGAGTAGATACAGATTCCAAGAGATTACGGGTAAACTGTCATCCAACCCCTAGATCAGGGCATCTATATTTTTACTGGGGTTCAGTGTTTATGATTGGTTGAGTACAGTTACGGTTATCCATTTTTAATCATATTTTAACTCCAGTTTTTTCAATAGTATGTCCACAGTGGCTTTTGAAGAGAATATTGAAGGGCTGAGATCACTGCAGGGTGCGCATAGGGTGACATCAGCTTTGCAATCTGACTCAGTCTCCATCTGCTGGCAGGGGAGCACATAACCCACTGGTCCTGAGTCTATCTGTCTACACTAAGGAAAACAAAATTATTAGGTAAGTAATTTCTCCATTTCCTAGCGGGTAGCCAGATGGACTCAGTACCAATGGGATGATCTTTATCTTTATCGATGTACATACTTGATGTCCTTTTATACAAATAATTGTGTGGGGGTTTTTTGGTTGTTGTTGCAGCTGGTAGCAGGGATTAGAACAGTGTTTGAATGACATCAAAGAGTCATAAGAACTTGCCACACTGGGTCCGACTGAGGGTCAATCAAACCCACCTCCTGTTTCCATCATTGGCCAATCCAGGTCAAAAGTACCTGGCAAGATCCCAAACAGTAAACAGATCCCATGCTGCTATCAAGCAGTGATGGCTAATTTTTTTTTTTAAGACTATTTGGTTTGACTTCTCCTCCAGGAATTTATCCAAACCTTTTTTAAACTCAGCTAAGCTAACTGTCTTAACCACATCCTCTGGTAATGAATTCCAGAGCTTAATTGTGGGTTGAGTGAAAAATAATTCTCTTCAATTTGTTTTAAATGTGCTACTTCTTAATAATCACCTCCTCTCCCTTAAAGGAATCATAGTATGGTATGGAGCTGTTTCTGCTCAACCCTTCAATGGTGTTGCAACTCCATGGGGAGTGGTGTTCCCACCCGATGGTCTTACTCCTCTGCCTCAGGGCTACCTACTAACTTCACAGAGTGCCTCCTAGTCTTTATAGTTTTTGAAATTGTAAATAACCGATTTACATTTACCTGTTTTATTCCACTCATGATTTTATAGACATCTACCATATACCATGAGACATGGTTCACAGAATCTCATGATTGGGATACAACTATACCTGGCTATAACTTGTTAAGGAAGGACAGAGAGGCTATAACTTATTAAGGAAGGACAGAGAGGATAGAAATTGTTAAGGAAGGACAGAGAGGATAGAAAAGGGGGAGGTGTGGCTCTATGTCAGAAACAACATCCAAGCATCTGAGCTACAAGGAAGTTGGGGTAAAGAAGAAGCTCTATGGGTCGACCTAAAAAAAGATGACGGAGCATCCATTTATATTGGAGTGGTTTACAGGCCTCCAAACCAAAAGGAAGAGCTGGACAGAGATCTGGTTGAAGACATCCATAAGATAGGTAAGAAGGGAGAAGTGGTGATCGTGGGTGACTTTAATATGCCAGATGTAGACTGGAAAATCCCATCTGCAGAAACTAAAAATAGTAGAGCAATAGTGGATGCCATGCAAGTATCTTTGTTCAAACAAATGGTGTTGGAACCTACGAGAGAAGGTGCTATACTCGACTTATTGCTCACTAATGCAGATAATGTCTCAGATGTCCAGGTGGGCGCCCACCTCAGCAGCAGTGATCATCAAACGGTATGGTTTAATATCACTAATAGAATAGGGAAAAGAACCACAAAGACCCGAGTTTTACAGTTCAAAAACACGGACTTTGAGGAAATGGGTAAGTACCTGGAGGAAGAACTAAAAGGATGGGAGAACGAGAGAGATGTGGAGCAGCAGTGGACCAATCTAAAACAAGCAATCACCAAGGCAACTACTCTATATGTTAGAAATGTAAAGAAAAGCAAAAGAAAATTGAAACCTATCTGGTTCTCAAAGGAGGTGGCTGACAAAATTAAAGCTAAAAGAACAGCATTCAAGAAATATAAAAGATCCCAAAGGGAGGAACACAAAGAAGAATATTTGATTCAACTGAGGGAGACAAAGAAATTAATCAAGTTGGCAAAAAGTCAAGCGGAAGAGAGGATTGCCAAGGAGATAAAAAATGGTGACAAAACATTTTTCAGATACATCAGCGAAAAGAGAAAGGTCCAAAGTGGTATAGTGAAATTGAAAGGTGATAATGATCAATGTTTGGAGAGAGACGAAGAAATGGCAGAAATATTAAACGAATACTTCAGCTCTGTGTTCACTAAAGAAGACCCTGGAGAAGGACCATCTCTACACAACAAGAAACTGGAAGGAAATGGAATAGATGAAAATCCTTTTACAGTAGAAAATGTGTGGGAAGAGCTAAAGAACCTGAAAGTGGACAAAGCCATGGGGCCTGATGGGATTCATCCAAGGATATTGAGGGAGCTCAGAGATGTTCTGGCGGGTCCGCTGTGTGACCTGTTCAATAGATCCCTTGAAACGGGAGTGGTGCCGAGTGATTGGAGAAGAGCGGTGGTGGTCCCGCTTCACAAGAGTGGGAACAGGGAGGAGGCTGGCAACTACAGACCGGTTAGCCTCACTTCGGTGGTGGGAAAAGTAATGGAGTCACTGCTGAAAGAGAGAATAGTGAACTATCTACAGTCCGGAGAATTGATGGACCAGAGGGCAACATGGATTCACCAGGGGAAGATCCTGTCAAACAAATCTGATTGACTTTTTTGACTGGGTAACCAAGGAATTGGATCAAGGAAGAGCGCTCGATATCATATACTTGGATTTCAGCAAAGCTTTTGATACGGTTCCGCACAGGAGACTGGTGAATAAAACGAGAAGCTTAGGAGTGAGTGCCGAGGTGGTGACCTGGATTGCAAATTGGTTGACGGACAGAAGACAATGTGTGATGGTAAATGGAACCTTCTCTGAAGAGAGAGCGGTTTTAAGTGGTGTACCGCAAGGATCGGTGTTGGGACCGGTCCTGTTCAATATCTTTGTGAGCGACATTGCAGACGGGATAGAAGGTAAGGTTTGTCTTTTTGCGGATGACACTAAGATCTGCAACAGAGTGGACACGCCGGAAGGAGTGGAGAGAATGAGACGGGATCTAAGGAAACTGGAAGAGTGGTCGAAGATATGGCAGCTGAGATTCAATGCCAAGAAGTGCAAAGTCATGCATATGGGGAGTGGAAATCCGAATGAACTGTACTCGATGGGGGGGGAAAGGCTGATGTGCACGGAGCAGGAGAGGGACCTTGGGGTGATAGTGTCTAATGATATGAAGTCTGCGAAACAATGCGACAAGGCGATAGCAAAAGCCAGAAGAATGCTGGGCTGCATAGAGAGAGGAATATCGAGTAAGAAAAGGGAAGTGATTATTCCCTTGTACAGGTCCTTGGTGAGGCCTCACCTGGAGTACTGTGTTCAGTTCTGGAGACCGTATCTACAAAAAGACAAAGACAAGATGGAAGCGGTACAGAGAAGGGCGACCAGGAAGGTGGAGGATCTTCATCGGATGACGTACGAGGAGAGATTGAAGAATCTAAATATGTACACCCTGGAGGAAAGGAGGAGCAGAGGAGATATGATACAGACTTTCAGATACTTGAAAGGTTTTAATGATCCAAAGGCAATGACAAACCTTTACCATAAGAAAAAAATCAGCAGAACCAGGGGTCACGATTTGAAGCTCCAGGGAGGAAGATTCAGAACCAATGTCAGGAAGTATTTCTTCACGGAGAGGGTGGTGGATGCCTGGAATGCCCTTCCGGAGGAAGTGGTGAAGACCAGAACTGTGAAGGACTTCAAAGGGGCGTGGGATAAACACTGTGGATCCATAAAGTCAAGAGGCCGCCAATGAAGAGTGGGTGACTCGCCAGAATGATGGCTACTGCCTGGACACAATACCCTTATTCAATAAACATACACATGGTTACTGTGACTCCAACATCACTCTAAGCTTCAACAGCAAGAGGAAATGTGGAAAAAAGGATTTGCACTCACAAAGCCGGGAGTAGCTGGCTTGTTACGGCGGTTACTACCCCAAACCAAATGTGCCTGATACTTCACTTTCGATGCACATCCAGCATAGCTCTCTGCTCCAACGGCAGGGGAGAAGAAAAACTGATACTTCACGCATATCCAGCATAGCTCTCTGCTTCAACAGCAGGGGAAAAGAAAAACTGATACTTCACGCATATCCAGCATAGCTTCAACGGCAGGGGAGAAGAAAAAAGGATTCACACTCACAAAGCGGGGAGTAGCTGGCTTGTTACGGCGGTTACTACCCCAAACCAAATGTGCCTGATACTTCACTTTCGATGCATATCCAGCATAGCTCTCTGCTTCAACGGCAGGGGAGAAGACTGATACTTTACACATATCCAGCATAGCTCTCTGCTTCAACGGCAGGGGAGAAGAAAAACAACCAATAAGGGCTGTATAACATAGTCTGGGTTAAAACAAATAAGCATGGGTGTAGCTTGCTTATTGCGGCGGTTACTACCCCTACTACCCCTAACTAATCAAGCTAGATATTTCACTTGGATGCAGCTCCATCACTGCTCTCTACATTAATGGTGGGGGAGGAAGGGAAATAGAACCAAGAGCTAAAAGAAACAGATAAGTATGAGAGAAAAAATGTGTGAAGCTTGCTGGGCAGACTGGATGGGCCATTTGGTCTTCTTCTGCCGTCATTTCTATGTTTCCTCCCTCACATGTCTCTACTCCAAGCTGAACAGACCCAACCTATTTAGTCTTTCCTCGTAGAGGAGTCATTTCATCCCTTTTATCATTTTGGTCACCCTTCTCTGTACTTTTTCTAATTCAACTATATCTTTTTTGAGAACTGTATACTCTAAGTGCAGCCTCGCCATGGAGCAATACAGGGTCATGACATTCACTATTTTATTCTCCATTCCTTTTCCTAATAATTCCTAACATTCTCTTTGCTTTTTTTACCGCCGCACACTGAACCGAGGATTTCAAAGTATTGTTCACTATGTTGACCAGGTCCTTTTCCTAGCAGTAATTCCTAATATAGAGCTGAGGAGCATCCTTGAAGGGTTACCATCTCAGAAGAGGGGAGGACCCGAAATGGTCAAGTTGCAAATGGGCAACATTGTAGCCCTACCAGACGAGGGAATTCTGATGTCAGAAGCCCTAGAACATAGTTATGTTGGAGGCATGGAAACATGGTCAGGGCCTGGATGACTGTTTTCATGGAATGGCCAAGTAGATATGGCAGACATACAATGGAATACCACAGATCATCTTGGTAGGCTAACAGTGGATAGTGATAGTGTTAGTTTTGTGGCTAGGGTATAGTTCAGGGAAATGAAATATGCTTACTTGTATTAAAAAGGCTGAGATCTACTGTATTAAATTAGGAGGGGGGGGGTTTGGAGGATCTAGCTGTTAACTGGGCAAACTGGTGGATAAACTGGTGAAAGTGGCAATGGTGGGGGCATGTGCTCCTTTTAAGCGAGATTTACACGCTTAGGCGCTCGCCCTCTTAAAATTGGGTGCACATATGCACATGGTCAGGCTTTTTTATAACATGCGTGCATATATGCCTGCAATTTATGAAATGGCCGTGTACCTGGGTGTGTGCTGACACACACACACACACACCAAAAAGTGCTTGCGCGCCGATTTGAAAGTTTATTTATTTATTTAAAAGTTTTCTATACCGATGTTAGTTGAAACATCACCTCGGTTTACATGGAACAAAAGCAACGGAAATTACAAGTAACAGGGGAAGGGTAAGGGGTACAAAAACCATAAGGAGAGCAGAGAAGCATAGGAACAAACAACAAGTGAACTATAATGTCATAAGAACAAGGTCATAGTCAAATTCAGGTCATGATCCATCACAATTCAATATTCATCAAGGGTGTTGGGGAAAGGCTTGTTTGAATAGCCAGGTTTTGAGCTGGGCTCTGAATTTGGTGATGCAAGGTTCAAGTCTGAGGTGGGTTGGGAGTGAGTTCCAGTGCATAGGTCCAGCAATGGACAGCGCCTGATCCCTTGTAGCTGTGAGGTGTGCTTTCTTTAGGGATGGCACATGGAGGGACCCTTTGCTAGTGGTCCTTGTCGGTCGATTCGAGCAGGCAAATTGGAGGGGATCTGCCAGCCAGTTGGAGCGATGGGAATATAAGGCTTTATGTATAATGGTCAGGGATTTAAAGAGGATGCGGGAGGGAATAGGGAGCCAGTGTAGGTCCTTCAGTATAGGGGAAAAATGGTCGTATTTGTGAGTGTTGGAGAGGGTTCTGGCTACAGTGTTCTGTAGCATTTGGAGGGGCTTTAAGGAGGAGTAGGGTAGGCCAAGAAAGAGGGAGTTACAGTAATCCATCTTGGATGCCAGTGTAGCCTGGACGACAGTGCGGAAGTCACTAGCGTGAAGGAGAGGTTTCAGGTTTTTTAAGACTTTAAGTTTGAAGAAACCCTCTTTGAGTATGGCACTGATATGTTTTTTGAAGTTCAGTTGTTGGTCGATTAGGACCCCCAGGTTTCTTGCGCAGGGCTGTGCATGAGGAATCTTGATAGCAGAGTCAATTGAGAGTGCGGGATTAGTAGGGTGGTGATGGGATATGAGGAGGAGTTCAGTTTTGGCAGTGTTTAGAGCAAGGTGGAGGTTGGTAAGTAAGGAGTTGATGGCAGCGAGATGGTTTCCCCAGGATTCAAGGGTGTCAGATAGGGAGCCTTGAATGGGTATGATGATTTGCACATCATCAGCGTAGAGAAAGAATTTGAGGCCAAGTTCTGATAAGAGTTTGCACAAGGGGGTGAGGTAAATGTTAAAGAGGGTAGAAGAGAGGGAGGAGCCTTGGGGGACTCCTTGGGCGAGGGCGTAGTGGGAGGACTCAGCATTGCCTATTTTCACGGTGAATTTCCTATTGTCGAGGTAGGATGAGAACCACTTAAGGGCTGTGCCGGAAAGGCCAATGTCAGTTAGGCGGGCAAGGAGATGGGTGTGATTTATGGTGTCAAAAGCTGCTGAAATGTCCAGTAGAGCAAGAAGGTAGCTGTGACCTTGATCCATTCCCCTGAGTAAGTAGTCAGTCAAGGAAAGTAAGAGGGTCTCAGTGTTGAGGTGTTTACGGAAGCCAAATTGAGAGGGGTGGAGAAGGTTGTGAGTTTCAAGGAATTCTGTAAGTTGCGAGTTGACGACCTTCTCCATGATTTTTGAGATGAAAGGGAGATTGGAGATAGGGCGAAAGTTGGCGGGGTCCTTGGGGTCAAGTGCAGGTTTTTTGAGCAGTGGTTTGACCACAGCATGCTTGAGTGGGTCAGGGACAATGCCTGAAGAGAGGGAGCAATTGATAACATCTGCAATGGGTTTGGAAATGATGTCAGGTATGGTGAGGAGGGCTTTGGTAGGGATAGTGTCTGATGGATGAGTCGCAGGTTTCATCTTTTTGAGGATAGATGAGATTTCAGTGGATGAAACGAGTTCAAGGTCGCTAAAGGAGGACGAGGGTGGGTCAGTGCCTGTAGCAGCTGGGAGCGAGGAGGGAGTAGAGGGAAATCGGAGAAGGATGGTTGCGATTTTGTCATGAAAGTAGCGTCCCAGTTCTTCACATTTGCTGCTGGCTTCGCTGTCAGGAATGGGGGGGGATGTGTGTTTGGTAAGGGAAGAAACATAGGTGAAGAGGGCTTTGGGGTTATATTTGTAATCGTGGATTCTTAGGGCGTAGTAGTCTAGTTTGGCTTTAAGGGTGGCTAGCCTGTAGAGATGTAGTGAGGATTTGAATATGGATGCTTTTTGCAGGGATGGGTCTTTACGCCATGTGCATTCTTTCTGCCTGAGCTCATGTTTCATTAGTTTGAGGTCTGGGGAGTACCATGGGTTTTGTTTTTTTGCAGATAGTTTAGTTTTATGTGTGGTGATAGGGCACAGTTTGTTTGCAATATCTAAGGTGATGTGGCTCCAAGAGTCTAGGGCTGTGTTTGGAGTTGAGCAGTTGAGTTTCAGAGAAGAGCTGGCAAAGGCTGAAGTGAGGTCCTCACTGGGGCAGGATTTTCTGTAGGCAAAAGATGTGGTGGAGGGGGATTTGGATGGTTTGGGTATCTTTATAGAGATGGAAGATTTGACAATAGCATGATCGGACCATGGGACAGGGGTACAGTGTGGTTTAGAGGGTAGGCTAATGCTGGAGTTGACAAAGAGGAGGTCCAGGGTGTGCCCTGCTTTGTGCGTGGGGGAGGTGATAACTTGGGTAAAGCCGATGGCTTCGAGTGTGCTGAGGATGGCTTCACATGAGGTGGAGCGGGGGGTGGCATCAACATGGAGGTTGAAATCCCCCAGGATAATGGCAGGGGCATCGCTGTTGATGTTGTTGGAGATAAACTCTATAAGGGGGGAGGGGTTGTGTTCGAGAATGCTAGGGGGGGCATATACTAGGCAGACCTGGAGATTCTGAGATTTGAATAGCCCAATCTCTAATTTGTGTGCAGCAAAGGCTAATATTTTACCAAATTAGTGCACCAAAAATATGACTTACCTTCTAAGATCTTCATCCTCCTGAATATCACCAACAAATTCCTGATTTTTCTTTATTAAAAAAATAAATAATAAAAAATCATCACCAAGGAATCAATCTGAATTTCTAGTTTTAAGAAAAGGGCTGAAATATAAGAATACAATGAAGCATTAACTATGCTAGAAGAGCCATAGGACTACATGTATGACAGGGCCTCTTCCATTTTCTGTATCTGGGAAAATTACTTATGCCCTTCTACCATAATATATATATGGGTGGATATTGAAAAGGTTTGTCTGGTTAACTGTGGGAGTTATCCAGACAAACTATGTTTAAACTTTTCCACTTGCTGACCAGTTAAATTGGAAAATAGGAATAGGAAAATTGCAGCCTGCACAGAAGTTAGCTGGACAAAAAGAGGCAGAGCCGAGGCATCCCTGGGACCTGATTAACCTTTAGCAGGATGGCACCTATTTTCAGCGCTGACTGACCAGTTACCCAGGTAATTCTAGTGGGCCAAAAGTACAGGTCTAAATTAACTGGACTTTTCTGCCCAATACAAGTTCTTCAAGCAAAACACTGCATCTATTTTTTTGCAATATCAACATCTTGTTCTTCTCAAAGAAATAATTATTAACGTTATAATACAGTTGGTATAATTTTTGCTTATTTAACTGAGCAGTTATACAAAAAATTAACATTCAATCAGGTCCTGATTCACTAAGCTTTTTTGAACCCCACAGCATTAAGAAGGCAATTTTATAACTGTGTGAGTAAAGCTATGCTATTGAATTGAGCTTTTACTCGCATTAAGTGCACTTAACGGGAGTAAATGGGCTTTTGAAAATTACTACATTTACATTTTCCTTTAAAAATTATCCTATAAGCACGTAAATCCCAACATTACCCTTCGAAAATGCCTTTACCCAGTTTGCATAGAAGTACATATGAAACTGGGTTAGTGCGTACTTTTTACAGTCACTAAGCCTTGGGCTATTTTAGAACAGCCATTCACATGTGGAAATGGCTTTGAAAATCATATCTAGAGTAAAGTACCTTAGTGAGTCAGGCCCTCAGTATTCCCAATATAAATATACAATGCAATATATGAGCTGCCGAAGCACATTCACTAGACCTAACCAAAGAGTCCATCACACAAAACTAGGTGGTTATAATTTACATTATTCAGAAATAGGCATTGACTTTTCACTGCACATCATAATTAACCAGAACTAAAAGAAATATCTATATTTTAAAAAAATCTAAAGCCCTTTCCAAGTGTCTGATTATACGAACAATTCAAAAATAGAGTGCAGATGAAATTATAAAATAGCACCTAAAATACGTTGCTCAGAAATCCTTAAATTTACAGTGAACTGCAATTCCATTTCCGATACTTCCTATACTTTTATTTTTTTTAATTCAATATTTAGCCCATTCTTATAGAACACACACACAATCCAGTATTCAAAACATCAATATAACACAAATACATAACATATTATATATAACAGCAACATCCACAGCAGCAAGGAAAAAAAGTGAGACAGAACCATTCTCCATTGGCTTGCCACTTTATTTCTCTGTAAAAGAAAAATTTCAAGGCCTGCCTGAACGACATTGCATCTGAAGATAAGCACATCAGTTGGGGTGGTTTATTCCACCAAAAGGGATGGCACAGGAGACTGCATGATTATGATCCACTGCCAGGCTTAACACTTTTCCAGAGGGAGCCAGTAAAAAGTTTTCATCTTGTGAATATAAGCACCCAGGTGCTTAAGAAACCAAAGAATCCACCAAGCAGGCAGGTCCCAAAGCAAGCAAAGCTTTAAAAGCCATTGTCAGGGACTTAAATCTGTAAACAGATGCAAGCTTCCACCTCCAGGGATTGATCACAATGCATCCACTCGCAGTATGAATGGGTGAAAGCACTGATGGAGATATCCTATTGTAGAGAATAATTACTCCTTTCCTATGCACTGTCACTGTTGAAATCTCAGAGTAACCACATAAAAACACACAGAGTTATGCTTTGAAAGCCTAACTAGGACATCAAATAATGATGGTACAAACTAGCTATTCAAGACCTATGAAGTTAGCATGGACTGCGCTGCTTTTCTACTTAATAAGGCTGCGCTTGCCACGCCATCAATTTCAGCAGGGTTGTGCTGCTTTGTTGGAGGGCAGGAGTGTACCCTGCCCTACCGGAAGTAGTCCAATGCTAGAGCTGGCTCGGCCCTGTGGCCGGAAGTCATTCCCTTGGCCAAGGTGGCTGAAGGAGAATGCTGCTGCCTGCTATGTTAAGGAGGAAGTGAGAGCATGTATGTGGGAGAGTGAGAGCATTTGTGCTTGTGTGTGAGAAAGTGAGAGAGAGCATGTGTGTAGGAGACTGAGAGAGCATGTGTTCAGGAGTAAGAGAGCATGTATAAGGGAGAGTGAGAAAGAGCATGTGTGTATGTATGTGGGGGAACCAGAGGGAGCATGTGTGTGCACAACTACCACAGTTACTCGCTAATCCATGCCTGCTAATCCATGACAATTTTAGGGCATCTGGATATCAGAAGTTCCAAGGTAGGGATATAACAGGGAATTTTTTTTAAATCCTTATTTTAATTGCTGGGTGTTATTTGATGTAAAAAGAAAAATTGGTTCTTACTTGCTAATTTTCGTTCCTGTAATACCACAGAACAGTCCAGACAAGTGGGTTTTGCATCCCTACCAGCAGATGGAGGCAGAGAATGAAAACTTTTCAGGCACTGCTACATAACTGAGAGTGCCACCTGCAGTCTCTCAGTATTAACCAGTACCCATGCCAAGATGTCTAAATTATCACACCCCAATAAACTCTGGATGAGCAGAGACTAAAAATTGGAGCCCCCTTAAAACTAGGACCCCTTGTCTCAAACAAAGAACATATTAAACAATGTATACTTCTAGTAAATCAGCATATGTTTACATACTATCTCAGCAACATCCAGAAGAGAGGAAGTCTTTCGAAAGAAGGGGACAGGTCTCTGTACTGATCTGTGGTATTACAGGAATGAAAATTAGCAAAATTAGTAAGAACCAATTTTCTTTTCCAATGCAAAAGCCAGATCAGTCCAGACAAGTGGGATGTACCAGACTCTCTATACTGAGTAGAAACTCGAAAGACCCACACACAACACACTTACCCTAAAAGTTGCCTCCTCTGGTGCCTGCACATCCAAGCGGTAATATTTGGTAAAAGTGTTGCTACCCAACAAATCTCCCTCAGAGAATTCAGTTGACACTCTGTCCAGGAGATTGCCTGTGCCCTAGTGAAATGCATCTGCAACCTCTCTGGCACTGACCGACCCTTACAGATGTAAGCTGTAGTTATTGCCTCTTTCAGTTATCTTGCAATCGTGCCCTTGGAAGCCTTATTTCCCTTCTTTGCTCCACTGAACAGGACAAACAGGTGATCTGATATCCAAAAGGCATTCGTTACAAGAAAATTATTCCTTACCTGCTAATTTTCGTTCCTGTAGTACCAAGGATCAGTCCAGACGGTGGGTTATGTCCCCCGTCCAGCAGATGGAGTCAGACAAGGCTTCGGAGGGTGCTGACATATTAACCAGTGCACCCTCTGTAAGAGCTCAGTATAGAGTATATCAAAGCCAGAATAATAACTTACGAAGGATGGATCAAGTGTCCCCAACCATAACAGAACATAAAGTAAGGCCATAACTGTAACTTGCAGAAAGAACCATGAAACAGTCTCAAAAGACAAGATTAACCACGTGTTTCAGAATGAGTAGAGTAGATCGAGCAGGAAAGACCCTAGAAACCCAGCAATCAATGAGGTGGGCGTCTGGACTGATCCTTGGTACTACAGGAACGAACAATTAGCAGGTAAGGAATAATTTTCTTTTCCCTGTAAGTACCAGGATCAGTCCAGACGGTGGGATGTACCAAAGCTTCCCTACACCGGGTGGTCCCTTGAAAGCCCTGCTCGAATGACCTGGTCGCCAAAGTGTCCGGAGGTGGATGATGGTAGGTGCAGTCGATAATGTTGCGCAAAGGTGTGCAAAGACTTCCAAGTCGCCGCCCGGCAAATCTCTTGGGAGGAGACGGACTGTACCTCGGCCCAGGAAGCTGCCTGTGAACGAAGAGAATGGGCTTTGACGCCCGGTGGAGGAGTCCGAACAGCACCAATGTACACTGAGGCTATGGCATCCTTAAGCCATCTCGCAATAGTCGTCTTCGAGGCCTGGGACCCCTTCCTCAGCACGACCACAGGACAAACAAATGGTCCGAGACTCTGATGTCATTAGTGACTTCCAAGTAGCGAATTAGAGTGCGTTTGACATCCAGGAAACGAAGAGATCTCGGTTATTCAGCTGTGAAGGACGGAAGCTCTACCGTCTGGTTCAGGTGGAAAGTCGAGACGACCTTGGGTGGAAATGAGGGAACTGTATGTAGAGACACACCGGTGTCCGTGAAACAGAGGTAGGGTTCCCGGCAAGAGAGCGCTTGAAGTTCCGAGATGCGGCGTGCGGAACAAATGGCCACCAGAAAAACTGTCTTGAGCGTGAGATCCTTGATGGTGGCGTTGTGCTGAGGCTCGAAGGGAGGACCTGCCAGAGTCCTAAGGACCAAATTAAGGCTTCAAGAAGGGCACGGATCCCTCACTGGGGGCCGTAGATGCTTCGCTCCCTTGAGAAAACGGGCGATGTCAGGCTGTACCAAGAACAAAGAATGATCTGCGTACTGAATGAGCGAGCCCAGAGCGGCCACTTGGACCCGTAAGGAATTGTAGGTGAGGCCTTTGTCCAGTCCGTCTTGAAGGAACGCCAGGATCTGAGGAACCAAGGCCCTTGTGGGATGAGTACCATGCGCTGTGCACCAAGCCTCAAAGATCTTCCAGACCCTCACATAAGCGACCGAAGTAGAAGTTTTGCGGGCCTTGAGGAGAGTCGAGACTACTGCATCAGGGTATCCTTTGCGCCTGAGGCGGCGCTGTTCAAAAACCAGGCCGCAAGACAGAAGCTTTCTGCCCAATAAAAATACTGGTCCCTGATGGAGCAATCGATGAAGATGGCCCAACCGAAGTGGGCCGTCCACTGCTAATGGAGCAGATCTGTGAACCAGGGGCGACGTGGCCATTCAGGAGCCACCAGAATGATGGGCCCCCGATGGAGCTCTATTCTCCGAATGACCTTGCCCACTAGAGGCCATGGGGGAAAAACAGAGTAGAAGGTGGTGCGGCCAAGGGAGCACTAGAGCGTCTACTCCTTCCGCCCCGTACTCCCGCCTGTGGCTGAAGAATCGTGATGCTTTGGTGTTGAGAGACGTCACCATCAGGTCCAGGCGATGTGGCCCCCAGCGATGAATGAGAAGTTGCATTGCTTCGTCGGAGAGAGACTACTCTCCGTGGTCCAATCGCTGACGACTCAGGTAGTCTGCCTGAATGTTGTCTACGCCCGCAATGTGTGAAGCTGCCAGGCACGCTAAGAGCTTCTCCGCCCACTCCATCAGGCGTGTCATCTCGAGCGATATGTTTCGGCTCCTCGTGCCTCCCTGTCGGTTGATATACGCTACGGTGGTCACGTTGTCTGAGAGGATCCTTACCACCTGATTCCGCACCAGGGGTAGGAAGTGTATTAGGGCCAGGCGCACTGCTCTTGTTTCCAGCCGATTGATCGGCCAGGTCGCTTGTGCCTTCGTCCACTGCCCCTACGCTGAGCTCTGGTCGCATACTGCCCCCCAGCCGGATAGGCTGGCGTCGGTGGTGACCGCCACCCAATCCGGTACCTCAAGGGAAAAGCCTTGGGCCAGATGTCGCGGGTCCAACCACCAACTCAAGCTGTCCTTGGCGAACTGGGGGAGAGGGAGTACAAGCTGGTAGTCCTACGAGACTGGTTTCCAGCGAAAGAGCAGAGCCGCTTGTAAGGGACGGAGGTGCGCAAAGGCCCATGGAACGAGATCGATCGTGGAGGCCATGGAGCCCAAGAGCTGTAGATAGTCTCAGGACGTGGGCGCTGGTAACACAATAAAGTGCTGTATCTGCTCCCAGAGGGACTGGGCCTTGTCCGGGCGTAGGAAGACCTTGTCCTGAAGCGTATTCAAACGTGCTCCCAAGAAGTCCAAGTACTGCGAAGGGATGAGGGAGCTCTTGGCGAAGTTCACCACCCAGCCCAGGGAACGGAGGAGTCTGACGACCGCCGACTGCCCCTGCGCAAAGGACTTCGCTCGAATAAGCCAGTCGTCCAGGTAGGGGTGAACTAGGATCCCCTCGCGTCGCAGGGCTGCCACCACTACCACCATGATCTTTGTGAATGTCCGCGGGACGGTCTCCAACCCGAAGGGGAGAGCCTGGAACTGAAAGTGCTGATTCAAAATTTTGAAGCGAAGGAACCTCTGGTGGGCCTTGAGGATGGGGATGTGGAGATAGGCCTCTGTCAGATCGAGAGAGGCGAGGAATTCCCCCTGATGTACTGCCGCAATCACGGAGCGCAGCGTCTCCATGCGGAAATGGAGGACCCTTAGAGACTTGTTGACCTCCTTGAGATCCAGGATTGGGCGAAAAGACCTGTCCTTTTTGGGTACGACAGAGTAAATTGAATAATGGCCCAAGCCTACCTCTCAGAAGGGGATGGGAGAGATGGCCCCGAGGCTCTGAAGTCTGTCCAGGGTCTGTCGTACTGCCAGTCTCTTGTGACTCGAACCGCAGGGTGAGAAGAGAAACCTGTCCCTTGGGAGGCAGGCAAACTCCAATGCGTAGCCGTTCTTTAAGATGTCTAGGACCCACTGGTCCGAGGTGATGCGGACCCACTCCTCGTAAAAGCGAGAGATTCGTCCTCCGATCCGTGGGGTTGAGGAGTGGGTGAGCCCGGCATCATTGAGTGGATTTGGATGAGGTCCCCTGACTCGTCCCCTCCTGAGTGGGCCTGTGACCACGAAAGGAACGGGGCCAAGACTGGGATCTGGAAGAAGGCGTCCGGGGCCCAGCCTGTCTGTAACCACGGTAGCGACGCTGCGCCCGGGACCAAGTTCTGGAGGGAGTAAAAGACCTGAAGTTCCGCTGGCGATCCTCGGGCAACCGGTGGACCGCGTTCTCTCCCAGAGACTTGATGATCTGGTCGAGATCCTCACCGAAAAGGAACTTGCCCTTGAAAGGGAGGGAGCCCAGGCTGGACTTAGAAGAGGAATCTGCCGACCAGTTGCGAAGCCATAGGAGACGCCTCGCCGACACCACCGAGACGGTGGATCTCGCCAGGACATAGAACAAATCATACAAAGCGTCCGCTCCGTATGCTATGGCGGACTCTAGGCGGTCAGCCTAGGTCGCTTCCTCGGGTGGCAAGACTTGCGAGGTGAGTAGCTGTTGGACCCAGCGGAGACTCGCCCTCTGAGCGAGGGAGCTACAGATGGCAACGCGCATCCCCAGGGCCGAGACCTCAAAGACTCTCTTGAGGTCTCGGCTTTCTATCCTGGAGGTCCCGCAGAGTCATGCCACCAGTAACCGGAATAGTTGTCCTCTTGGTAACTGCCGACATCGCCAAGTCCACCTTTGAGACCTTGAGCAACTCCAGGAGGTCCTCCAGGAGGGGATAAAGCTTCTCCATGGCTCTTCCGACCTTAAGAGAGGATTCGGGAGTATCCCATTCCCTGGCCATTTGCAGACAGGTGGGATGGGTGGGAAAGGGCCGGAACAGGGGGCGCAAACCGGCTAGGACAGGGTCCCCCTTCTTGGCGGATGAAGCAATGACTGGAGCAGAGGGTCCCGGCGGGTTGGGTGGGGGATCAAGGTCCAACTCCTGAAGTATCTGAGGGATGAGATCCTCGAGCTCCTCTCTCCTAAAGATGCGGAGGACCCACGGGTCATCTCCATCTAGCTGTGCCTCCGAGAGAGTATCATCCGAATGAGCCGGGCATCCATCCCCCCCCCCCCCAGCGAGGGTGGTGCAAAGTGGACCCTGGGGGCCCCATGGGAGGTCCCTGGTGCCCCCCCGCTATGTCCTGGGTCCCCTGCGGAGCATCCGCTAACGTGGGGTCTTGGCGGGAGGTGGATCCGGAATGGGCGCCCTGGGAGCCTCCAGGCACTGCAGGTAGGCATTGTGCATGAGCACAATGAACTCCGGGGAGAAAGGTGGGGGGGTGATCGAGGAGACATCCGGGGGGCCCTGGGCACCGAAGGCAGTAACCGGCGTCAGGATCGGTGGGGGACTGTTGCAGGGATCCTGCTCTTCCTCCCCTGATGGCTGCAGAACGCAATCTGGAGGATTCAAAATGGCCGCCGTTCCCGATAAAGCGGCGAAGGGGCCAGCCCACGCTGCCCGAGTCGTGCTGAGGTGCGGGAAGTAAAGTTGTCTAGCGGCCCGGAGGTGCCCTCCCCACCAGGGAGGCACCTAGAACAAATGCCCTCTCTGGAAAGCCTCGACCCCGGCTCGCCACAGGCCGAGCAGCGGGACAGCCGCGGCATGCTCGCAGGCGGCGGGGGAGGGAGGGGGGGGCGAGCCGGGGGGGGAAATCGATGGGATAATTGCCGCGGGGAGCAGGAAAGCACACCTCCGCTACCCCCAAGTGCCCTGGATAGGCAGCAGAGGAATCTCACCTCCCTGCTGCAGCGGCCCCGGGGAATGAGCGTCGCGGGGCAGTGGGTGGCAAAGTGGGGAGAGGCTGGCACCACCAGCTTCCACCACCCCAAACACAGCCCCTAAGCTGAAAAGGGAAAAATTTCAAAAACAAATTTAAGAGATCCACTCACCAAAGATGAGGAAGGAGGGGGGGAGTAGGAGGGGAGAAGTGATTGGAGCAGCCCTGCCTGCAAGCCACACAAACTTTCCAACCTCCCTTTACTTTTTTTTTTTTTTCTTTTGAATAAACTAACTTGATCCAACCTTAACAGAAAACACTTAGAGAAAGAAACAATTGAAGGAACTAGTCTTCATGCAGGGGAAGCTTCAGGTTCCCCATCTCCTATCTGCTGGAGTCAGAGAGATACTTGAGCTCTTACAGAGGGTGCACTGGTTAATATGTGAGCACCCTCCGAAGCCTTGTCTGACTCCATCTGCTGGACGGGGGACATAACCCACTGTCTGGACTGATCCTGGTACGTACAGGGAATTTAAGATATCGTAAAAGAATTTGCCGCACATCCAATAAGTGAAGCTCCCTCGCTATCGGAGCATCTGGTGACAAATTTAGAAAAGCCGGTAGCGCGATTGTCTGGTTAAGATGAAAAGAGGAAACCACATTAGGTAAAAAGGAAGGAACCGCATGCAACAATACACCATCCTCTGAAAAACATAGGAAGGGGTCCCTATGCAACGCTTGCAGCTCTGATATCCTTCTAGCTGAACAGACAGTTACTAGGAAAACAGACTAGATCCTTTATAGAAGCTCTTCTAATCGGCTCAAAAGGAGGATTACTCAGTATTCGAAGAACCAAGATTAAGGTTCCAGGCTGGACATATCTTCTGGACCCGAGGATGTAGAAGTTTTGCCCCCTTGAGAAAGCGCACCACATCTGGATGAGACACCAACGGTCTTCCCTGAACCCCCCTTGAAGAGACTCTAAGGCTGCCACTTGAACCCGAAGGGAATTATAGACCAAACCCATAGCCAAGCCGCTTTGAAAAAAGGTCAAAACCTGCGGAACGTCCACCTTTAAAGGTTGTACCTTGCTCTGCAAATACCACGATTTGAACACTCTTCAAACTCAGATATAAGCCAACGATGTGGAGGGCCTCCTTGCCTGCAGCAAAGTCACAGGCTCCGAGTACCCCTTCAAGCAGAGCAGTTGTCTCTCAAAAGCCAAGCTGCTAGACAGAAGCAATCTGCCCCATCTGAAAATGTGGGCCCCTGCTGCAACAGATGGGCAGATGGGCCATTCAAAGGGACCGTCTACTGCAAGATAAACCAGGTCCACAAACCACAGCCAGCATGGCCACTCCGGTGCCACCAGAATCCCCCTGCCTGGGTGAAGCTCTATGCGATGCAACACTCAACCTATGAAAGACCACGGGGGAAACATGTACAATAACAGGTCTGTTGGCCACGGCTGAACAAGGGCATTGATGCCCTCGAAGCTGACCTCTCTCCTGTGACTGAAAAACTGAACAGTCTTTGTATTTCCTGGAACTGACATGAGGTCTCTAACTCCGGCCTGAACAAGGGCGAAGGCTTCTGCCGACAACTCCCATTCCCCCAGATCCAGATGCTGTCTGCTCAAATAATCCGCTTGTACATTGTCCACTCTGGCCACATGTGATACAGCTATGCCCGCTAGATGGTTCTCCACCCAAACAAACAGTTCTTGCGCCTACTGTGCTACCAGATGACACTTCATTCCACCCTGATGATTGATATACACCACTGTCGCTGCATTGTCTGAGAACACTCGCACCAACTTCCCTTGAATGAGTGGGAGAAATGCCAGCAAGGCTTTGCGAGCTGCTCTGGTCTCCATACCGGTGGTTCTCAACCTTTTTTCTATCAGGGCACACCTGAGAGATGACACTCACATGCGTGACACACTGAACACATGACCATCATGGGACTAAATATAAATATATACTCTGCATCCACAGGAATCTTCCACTTGTCTACGAGTGCAGAGCAGAACTAAGACATTCGGATTGGATCTGAATATGCTCTTGTGATAACTGGGAAATCTCTGTTAATAGTCAAGATCTTTTAAGCTCTTTATCTTTTTTCAGTGAGCAGCATGAGCAATTAAAAGACCTCTCACTACAGCCTTCGAGCTATCCCAAATCACCGTCTTAGACGTGGGAGTATGAGTATGAAGTTGAAAATACTCCTCTATTTGCTTACCCAAAGTATCAGAAAATGAGTCACTTTTTAACAGATTTTCATTAAGGCGCCAAAATCGTTGGTCACAATTCAAATCTTGAAAAGAAACATCTAGCCATATGGGTGCACGGTTCGACCACGTGATGGACCCTATATCATCACCCCAGACTCCATTTTGCAAAAGCTTATCAATAAGAAAATAATCAATGCAGGAGTAGGGCTCATGGGGTGAGGAATAAAAAGTGTATACCCAAGATGTAGGATGTCTTTGTCTCCAAATATCAACTAAGCTCCATTGGGATACCATAGAGAAACAATTTCCTAGCTTCTTGTAATGCTGAAGAAGGGAATAACTGGTGTGAATTATCTAAAGCTGGACATTTAGTGAGGTTGAAGTCCCCCACTAAAATTAAAAGTACCTCTGCATGAATAAGTAGAATATCATCTAAAGTTTTCAAAAATGAACCTTGATCATAATTGGGGGAATATAAGTTAACTAAGGTGAGTATATCACTGCCCACTCTAATTTTTAGTAAGAAAAATTGACCACCTGGATCCAGAAACTTAAAAAGCTCTTCATAGGTAAAAGAATTAGAAATCAGAATGCTATGCTGGAATATTTAGCCGCTGTAGTGCTGGCCACCAAAAACCTCTTCAGCAAATGGGTTTCCTGTAAGAATACAATGGATGCCTTATCAGATGTGAGTTCATTAAATAAAAGCTGACATTGCCTTTATGCATTTAATCCTTTAATATTAAGGGGAAAAATCCTAGATGCCACTGAACAATACCCAGGACCAAATCACAAGATCTTGATTAATATGCTTTGGTGATTGGGTACAGATTGACCCAATAAAAACTGTGCAGAAAAAGTAAGAAAACACAACACCTCCCAAAAAGATTCCCATCACCCACCACTCAATCCGCCCAATCTACATAGCAGATCAGACTGCTCCTGGGGGACATTAGTGGCAGACCAAGATGGAGTCGAAACTGCGCCCCCCCCACCCGACCACTCAAAAAGAATTGCATGCAAAACATAACCATTAATAAATGCCGTCTTTTAGGTTATAAAATATAAAAACAAGAACATTGCTGTTTAAACCGTGCACCAGGAGCTACTGTCCGAGACCACAAACTTGCACTACAAAGTAGCTAATCCCATGAAAAAGCTACAACAGTAGGTGATAAGAGATTAATGAAGCACGATAGTTCTATCAGCCCTGATCAGAGAGAGCAGAGTGAGAGCTCTCCGATTTCTAGCGCAGCCTTCTGCATCCCTTTCCAGCATGTTGCTTGGATGCATCAGATGCCATTTTAGGTGCAGGAAAGCTGAAAGATATATATGCTTTTGTAAATGCTTCCACAGCTTCAGAGGTGTTTTTCACTCGGTAGGTTATTTCTTTGACCATGAATTGCAGCCTGAAAGGGAAGGACCACCAATGTCGGATATGCTCATCTTGCACTGTATGGGTCACTTTGCACATCTTGTAGCGCTTGCGGAGGGTAGATGGAGCAAGGTCCTGGAAAACCAAAATGGTATGGCCCTCCCATTGTCACTCAGACTGCTTGAGTGCGGCTTCATATATAGTAGTCTTTTGGGCAAAGCTGTGCAAACAAAGATCAAGATTCCTGGCCCCGTTATCAATTTTATGGCCCAGCACCCTGTGAGCGAGTTCAATTTTGACCAGAGGGAAAGAGGGATGTCTGACGCGGTTTCAGCCCCTGTAGTGGTAAGTATGAAAGTGCATATTTTCAGTGCGACTGTCATGGCATTTTGATATTCTTCCAATTCAGGTACCCCCCCCCCCCCCCCCCGCATTCTCAGGTGGCACCGTCGCACCCTGTTCTCAAGATACTCCAGTTTTCTGCAAGGGCCGTTGTCTCGTGTTGTATTAATTTCTGTTGCACCGATAAATAGTTAATGGCATCAGTATGGCTTTCAACCCGGACATCGAGTTCATCGACGCGGGTGCTCAGGGCCGCCAGATCTTCCCTTACTACTGGTATAGAGTCAAGGAGCTCTTTCTTGTACTGCTTCATGTCCGCATGAATTTCCAAGAACCAGCCTCGTAATTCATCTCTAGAAGGCAGATCAGTAAGCCCTGAAGTATGGAGGAAAATTGATGCTGTTGCTTCTAGGGCCAAGCCTTCACTATGCTTCGCAGGTGGCCTGCTATCAGCCCCGAGAGATTCAAGGGTCTGTTTGCTAAAGGAATACTGTTTTAGGTCTGCAGTTTTCCATTTAGTCGCCATCTGGTTCTGTTAAGGAGCACTATAGCCACCAAAGGTAATAAGAAAGCAAGATGAAAACAATGCAATGGTGCAAAACAGTGATTGGTGGGAGAAAGCCTCACAACTATGCGTGCATCTTGATTACCCACGGAAGAGTCCTTCCCCCCCCCCATGGCAATATTTATAGTATTAACTTTCATAGGTAGTGTTGTTGCTGTTTGAGTACTGGCAGGTAGTGCTGTTTTGATATAGAAATTCTTTTTTCTCGTGGCTCTCTGAGGGTCATGCCCATGCCCGAGATGCATTACCGCAGCCCTAATACCATATAGGTTCCAAATATCTTTTGCTTTTTTACCTTAGAAGACGGTGCTTTGAATGTTCTTTTTCATGTAAAATCTGTATTATGCATAATTTTTAATTGTGTGTGAGGAGGGTGTGATGGGGTGGGGGGTGCAAGGCTGTAAAGTTTTCCTAGGGCACCTAATTCCCTTGCACTAGCCATGGGCATTGCTTACAAACATTTAACAGAGTCTCCCAACTTGCGGTGTCATGCATGTGTAATGGGTGAGGGCGCAGTTTTTCAACTGGCCAAAGGTGCCAAATTGCCTGGCTACAGCTCTGATCTAAGCCCCCTCTGAAGAATCCCACAGATCATTTTTATCAAAGGACAAACTTTTAAATCTTTTTGGCAGCTACAGCATTCACAATACATTTCCTAAAGAAAAAACACTAATTTATGCAACCATTTTCTCTCTACAGGATTTAAACTTCTAAAAGTCCAATGAACTTTCTGGAGCAATAAGCTTACAGAAATTACACTGGCAAAATTAATGTCCTGGAAATATTTTTATGTTCAAATAGGTTTATTGAGAATCAAACAATCATCATAGAAACATAAGATACCGAAGGCAGAAGAGTGTCAAATTATTTCACTGGCAAAAAAAACAGTCAACATGATGTTTTTCATATTTATCCCAAATCAAACCCCACCAAATAAAGGAGCATCTGCAATAATACATAATTAAGAAACACAAGCAAATAAGAACCCCCCCCAACTAAAAAAAAACCAATTTAATGAACCCCCTCTTCCCTGTCATGTTCAGGGAAATATTTTTAATTTAAGATATATTTACATTACAAACACAAAGCCTTTCAAACAATTCTTAAGGGATATAAAGCCATCTGGACATGGGCACGTGTTATTATTATGAGGGTGACAGACCAAAATCCCCAGGGTTTTAATTACACCCACAGAGCTCTTTTTTCAGTGATCCCTATACCACTGGGAATACCAAGACTTTTTCTGCTGAAGAGAGACCATTTAGCTTCATACAAATACAAAAGTGGAAAACTCCTCCCAAAGGAACAATACTTACATCTCTGACAGGTTGCGTATTTGAGCATAACCATTTCTCTAACAGCACATCCCGGATTTTAGTCATATTCAAATTGTTAAGCTCTGCTATTTGCTTGGCTGCAGTACGAATATCTATAGAAAAATTTACATTAAAATAAACTTTGTTATTGGTGAAACAGAGGAGAGAAAATTAAGATGATCCATTAATTATTTCATTCATTTGAATATAAATACTACAAGTGGTAAGTTTTGAAACCATTACTACTAGTTAATTCTATAGTGCCATTAGAAGTAGGCAGCACTGTGAAGATACACGTGTCTGTTCCATTGAGCTTACAAGCTAAGACACTAGACAAGATAAATAAGAGGCTTTAGAAAATGTATTTATTAAAAAAACATGGCTAAATTCAACAAGGCTATGCCAGGGTTTAAGAACTAAAAGCAGCTTCAAAAAGGTGATTTTTTAAGTGGGACTTGAATGTGGACAGAAAAGGAGCAAGATGTACCGTACCAACTTAGGGATCCTATTCCAGTTATATGGTGAAGTGAGGTAGAAAATGAAGAGTTAGGATTAACGATGGAGAAGGTTGGTGGGGGGGTGTTTACAGATAATATCTTGTCCAATAAATGGAGGTTACGAGGAAGGATGTAGGGGGAGATAAGAGAAAAGTGGTAATGAGGAGCCACAGGGAAGTTGGAGAAGCCTGAATGGTATGTGGAAGCTGACAGCAGATCTGTTGACCATCTGCTGGAAGGACCAGATGCCACATCTGTTATGAAGTCAACCCTCCTAGCACTGTGGTTATTTTAGGTAGGACTCGTACTATGGCATGGCAAGGCATGATAAACTCTAACGGTATAACAGTATATATAATATTGAAGGTGTATAATGCACCACTAATCACTTAAGCAGTACATAAATCATTTAGATTTTTGTTGATAAATAATTGCATTAGGTCATTTCATCAGTCAGTACTCAGATCTGCAAACAGGACTGCAGCTTGAACACAGGAGCACCCACTCGCCCCCATCATAAAAGTGCCACAAACAAAAAGAACATTTTGAAAAAAAAAAGCACCTCCATTCTCAGAAACATTATACCCTTTTACTTTAAGAGAAGATAAAAGAAAATTAGGTTCTTACCTTTTGCTAATTTTCGTTCCTGTAGTACCGAGGATCAGTCCAGACTCCTGGGTTTTGCCCCCCCTCTAGCAGATGGAGACAGAAGTTTATAAACAAAAAACTCCGCCTACATATAGGCTGGTGCCACCTACAGTCTGGCAGTATTACTTAATGTCAAAGTAGCAGGAGAACCCGCAACAAAGAACCCAACGAACACTGAAGATTACCTCCAAACTAAGCGAAATTGAATCTTAACTCCACCCAACTGGGTACCGAACTCGAGGTAACCAACAAACAAACATATTCCAGCAAAAAAACAGCACACAGATCACACATCCTCTCCCGGCAGACAATCGCAATACTGGGCGGGACTCTGGACTGATCCTCGGTACTACAGGAACGAAAATTAGCAAAAGGTAAGAACCTAATTTTCTTTTCCCTGTACGTACCAGGATCAGTCCAGACTCCTGGGATGTACCAGAGCTTCCCTTACTGAGGGTGGGAGCCGGAGAGGCCTGCTCTAAGCACCCCTTCTCCAAATCCCGACGGCCCTGGCGCCTTCACATCCAAACGATAGTGCCGGGCAAAAGTATGGACTGACTTCCAAGTGGCCGCCCTACAGATCTCCTCTGTAGGAATATGTTGGCATTCCGCCCAGGATGCCGCCTGAGCGCGAGTTGAGTGGGCTTTCAGACCCACCGGCAACGGCTTCCCCGCCAACAGATATGCTGAGCGAATGGTTTCCTTCAACCAACGAGCAATTGTAGTCTTGGAAGCCGCTTTACCGCGCCGGGGACCACCATGGAGGACGAACAGATGATCGGAGACCCTGAACACATTAGTACTCTCCAAATAGTGTAACAAGACGCGCCGAACATCCAGCTTCCGCAGGTCCCTAGCTAAGGGATCCGAAGACTGTCCCTGACCGAACGATGGCAACTCCACCGTCTGATTGACGTGAAAGGACGAAACCACCTTTGGTAGAAAAGACGGCACAGTACGCAAGGAGACTCCCGAATCCGAAATCCTCAGAAAAGGTTCTCGACACGACAGAGCCTGCAGCTCAGAAATCCGCCGCGCCGATGCCATAGCTACCAAAAATACCGCCTTGAGCGTCAAGTCCTTAAGAGTGACGTGTCGCAGAGGCTCAAACGGTGCCTTACACAGCGCTTTAAGAACCACATTCAAATTCCAAGACGGACACGGAGGACGAAACGGAGGGCGTAACTGTTTTGCCCCCCGAAGGAAACGCACCACATCCGGATGTTGCGCTAGCGAAACTCCGTGCACTCGCCCCCGAAAAGATCCTAGCGCTGCCACTTGCACCCGCAAAGTACTACAGGACAGGCCCTTAGTCAACCCCTCCTGTAGAAACAGCAGAATATCCGGAATAGTCGCCCGAGTAGGTGCTGTGCCGCGATGCACACACCAAGTCTCAAACAGTCGCCACACGCGCACGTACGCCAGAGACGTAGACTTCTTTCGGGCATGCAACAACGTGGACACCACGGAAGGCGCGTATCCTTTAGAGCTCAACCGCTGCCTCTCAAAAGCCATGCCGCTAGACAAAAGCGATGCACCAGGTCGAAACAAACGGGCCCTTGATGTAGGAGATCCGGCAGAAACGGAAACCGAAGTGGCCCCTCGACCGCTAGATTTACCAGATCCGCGAACCAGGGCCTTCTTGGCCATTCTGGAGCCACCACGATCACCTCCGCCGGATGCTGCTCTATGCGACGCAGCACCCGTCCGATAAGCGGCCACGGAGGAAACACGTAAAGTAACACATCCCTCGGCCACTGAACTACCAGTGCATCCACTCCTTCCGCCAACGTCTCCCGGCGACGAGAGAAAAACCGAGGAGCCTTTGCATTGCGGAACGTGGCCATCAGGTCCATCGCTGGTGTGCCCCACCGATCGCAAATGAGCCTGAAGGCGTCCTCCGCGAGCTCCCACTCCCCGGGATCCAACCAATGCCGACTGAGAAAATCCGCCTGGACATTTTCCACCCCGGCTATGTGGGAAGCCGCGATACTGCTCAAATGGGACTCCGCCCATATCATCAACAACCGAGCTTCTGCCGCTACCGGCTGACTCCGGGTTCCCCCCTGACGATTGATATAAGCCACCGTGGTCGCATTGTCCGACAGAATCCTGACGGAACGCCCGCGGAGAAGCGGGAGGAACTTCACCAGAGCTAAGCGCACCGCTCGAGTTTCCAACCGATTGATGGACCACGACGCCTCCCGAGCCGACCATGTTCCCTGAACCGCTCGACCGAGACAGACTGCTCCCCAACCGAGCAGACTGGCATCCGTGGTAACCACCGTCCACGACGGAGTTTCCAACGAAACCCCGCGACTCAAGTTTTCCTGGCAGAGCCACCATGGCAAGCTGTCTCTGGCTTCCTGGGTCAACGGCAGGCTGAGGAAAAATTCTTCCGAGACCGGGCTCCAACGGGAGAGCAACGCGGACTGCAAGGGACGCATATGCGCAAACGCCCATGGAACTAACTCTAGCGTGGAGTTCATAGAGCCCAAGACCTGCAGATAATCCCAGACCACTGGGACCGGTTTGTGCAACAACCTGCAAATTTGCCTCTGTAATTTGAGGATACGCTCTTGCGTTAGGGCCACCGTGCCTTGACACGTGTTGAACACCGCCCCCAAATACTCCAGGGATTGCGACGGCACCAGATGACTCTTGGCCAGGTTGACCACCCAGCCCAGTGAGCGTAACAGGTGCAGCACCCGCTGAATCGCCAGCTGACAAAGAGTCCTCGACTTGGCCCGAATCAGCCAATCGTCCAAGTATGGATGCACCAACAGCCCCTCCTGGCGGAGTCTCGCCGCCACCACCACCATAATCTTGGTGAACGTGCGCGGAGCCGTTGCGAGGCCAAATGGCAACGCTTGAAACTGGTAATGTTGTCCCAGTACCGCAAAACGGAGAAACCGTTGGTGCTCCCGTCGAATCCCAATGTGCAGGTACGCCTCTGTGAGGTCCAGAGAGGCCATAAACTCTCCTTTTCTGACCGACGCGATCACGGACCGCAAAGTTTCCATTCGAAAACGCGGAACCCTTAGACACTTGTTGACACTCTTGAAGTCGAGGATGGGACGAAATGTCCCCTCCTTCTTGGGTACCACGAAATAAATGGAATACCGGCCCTGTCGGAGTTCGCCGGACGGAACCGGAACGACGGCCCCGAGGTCGCGCAACCGCGCCAGAGTCTCCCGCACCGCCCGGCGCTTTTCTGAAAACCCGCAAGGGGACACCAGAAAAGCCGGAGCCGGACGGCGTGAAAAATCTAACGCGTAGCCGTGTTTTATCACCTCTAGGACCCACTGATCCGACGTAATCTTGGTCCATTCCTCGTAAAACCGGCTTAACCTGCCGCCAACCGGAGGAACCGAGGAACGGACCGGCCTCACTTCATTGTGCTGGCTTACTGCCCTGCACAGCCTGACTGGCCCCCGGACGGCCGAATCGACGCCCACGAAAGGACTGCGAGTACGATTGTTGGCGGGCCGCACCGTGACGGAACGAAGAGATCGATCCTCTCGCCGCCCGAGTTCTACGGCCCCCACGAAACCGCGACCGAGCGGCTGGAGCACCCCGGAAGCGGTATCTATCCTCCGGTAAACGGTGTGCTTTATTCTCCCCCAAGGATTCTAGGATATCGTCCAACTCCTTACCAAAAAGCAACTTCCCCTTAAAGGGAAGAGAGCCTAACCTAGCCTTGGAGGTACCATCCGCCGCCCAATGACGAAGCCACAATAGACGCCGCGCCGCTACCGCAGAGACCATGGTCCGTGCCGAAGTGCGCAGGAGATCATAAAAAGCGTCCGCACTATACGCGATGACCGCCTCCAAACGACTCGCCTGTCTCGCCTCCTCCGTCGATAGAGACTCATTCGCCAACAGCTGCTGTGCCCAGCGTAAACCGGCTCGCAACGAAAAATTACTACAAACCGCGGCCCGGATACCCAACGCTGAGACCTCAAAAATACGCTTCAGTTGAACCTCTAACTTCCTATCCTGTATATCTTTGAGAGCCGTACCACCGGTTACCGGGATGGTTGTCTTTTTGGTAACCGCCGCCACCGCCGAATCAAGTTTTGGCAGGCGCAAAAGTTCCAAAACGTCCTCCGGCAGTGGATATAATTTATCCATAGCCTTAGCTACCTTGAGTCCCAAATCCGGAGTATCCCACTCCTTTAACATCAAATCCGATGCCGAGAAATGTAGTGGAAACGCCGACGAGGGACCCCTGAGGCCCAAGACAACCGGATCCGTCTGACCCAGACGAGATTCTACCTGGGGAAGTGGGATTCCCAGTTCCCCCAGGATTTCCGGGATGAGGGGCCCTAGCTCATCCCTATGGAACAACCGAACTACCTTCGGATCGTCCCCATCCGCAGCGTGCAGAGTCCCTGCATCCTTAGGCTCCAGCTCTTCATCCTCCTCAACCCCCCTCGGGGGCTGGGATGGGCAGTCCAGATCCTCCTCCGGATCCGCCAGCGCCTCAGACTCTGACGAGGAGAGCGAAGGCCCCTCCGCCCCTCTAGAGGAACGAAGAGGCCTTGGCCTGGGCCGGGGCCTAGACAGCCCCCCTCCCCCCGTACTGGCCTTTGGGGCCTTGACCGCTGGCGCTCCGCTCTCAGAAGCCGGGGCCCCCGGACCTCTCTTCCGAGCCAGGCGGCGTGCTTTAAACGCCTTATGCATAAGTAACACGAACCGCGAGTTAAAGGAGGAGTCCGATGACCCCTCCTCCTCTTCCCCATCCTCGGGGGAATCATCCGCAGGAGACCTGAACCCTAACGGCCCTTCTTCACCTCCAGATACCCTCTGGGGGGACAAACGCGGCGGGTCCCGCACCTGTGCGCTGGGCTGCCGGCCCGCGCTAACCTGTGCTGCCCGCGCTGAGAAAATGGCCGCCGTTCCCGCCGAAAACGCTGGCAAAATGGCCGCCGTCCCTGACGAACTCGCCGCCGTCCGCTCCGGGAACGCTGCTACCTCGCGGTCCTGCCTACCCCGCCGAGACGCCGAAGGCACCGCCGACCCCCCTTCGCCGCCGCCCACGCACGCGGAACAGAGGCTGTCGCGCGACAGCCTCCCTGTCGCGGACCCGCAGGCCCTGCACGATGCCTGCCGAGGCATCCTTCACACTGCCGCGGCGAACGGAGGCGAACGGAGGCAGAGAGAGACAAAAATCAAGTTGCTCCCCTGATCGACGGGTCCCAGTCACCGCGAGCAAGCACAGCCTAGTAAGTACAAGCACACACACACGCACAGCAGACAAAATAAATGAAAAACAATTTTTTTTTTTTTTTTTTTTTTTTTTACTGCTTACCTCGGATCCGGAGCCGGCTGGGGGGAGTGAGCCGGGACCCCCGGTATCACCCCCAGCCCTGTGAAGCCGGTACGTGGGGCTTTCCCACTCCTCGGCTGCCTCTACCAGGGGGAACAGTCCCCTCAGGACCCTAACTTCCCCTGGGAGGCGGGGATTGGGACCAGCAGGCAAGCCTCTGCGGTCCCTTCCCACTAGAAAACAAAACAACAAACTTTCCTACCTTTTTTTTTTTTTTTTTTTTTACAAAAAACCACCTAACCAACGTAGGCCTAACACAGACTGTAGGTTTTGCACCCTCTCCACCTGCTAGGAGACAGAAGAATACTGCCAGACTGTAGGTGGCACCAGCCTATATGTAGGCGGAGTTTTTTGTTTATAAACTTCTGTCTCCATCTGCTAGAGGGGGGGCAAAACCCAGGAGTCTGGACTGATCCTGGTACGTACAGGGAAGGATCGTGTATTAAATAAAATATTAGATGAACAACAGGAGAGAGCAATGCAGCACAATGCACCTCCTATGGAGGCGGAAAGAAGAATACAGAATCATTTGAATCCAGTGTAAATACGAAGGAAGTAAGTGTGTATGTAACTTTTTATTAGGTAATGCACAAGCAAATCTTTTGAGGTGAGGGAGATGGTCAAAGCATGACAGGCATCACTGCTATATGCACAAAGCTTCAGAAAACCCATCAGGATATTCCTTGCCAACATAATCAAAGTCACTGGTATATAGAAAACGAAGTTAACATTTTTTCTTAAGTAGCTAATACTACTTGCTTTGATCGAAGATTTATTAAAAAAAAAAAAAGTGGTCTCAAGCTTTAGAGAAGTTTTGGACAACAGAGAAACTATGGGTGAACTGTTATTGGCAGACGTAAAGAAACATGCACAGTACCTGCCACCATTATGGGAAGCTTTAGCTAATATTACTAGCCCTGATTTCCATCAATGTTGAAAACTTCACCTAAATTATAACCCTCCTCCACCAAGAGTATATCTCTTTGATAGCAGCAAAGTCTGTACACTTACCAGGATAATCTCGGCCAGTTGGCTTTAGAATTCTTTGTCCTATACTGCTGTGCTGATAAAGGGAGATGATCAGATTCGCTGGCTTCCCTATCTGGCTCAGATACTCTTCTGTGTTTAGTTTGTGAGTGATGAGTACATATTCAGTGGCTAATCTCTCATACTGCATTCTCAGCTTCTTCAGCAGGGTTTTAGCATTTTCGTTTGCTTTATCCTTTAACAAAATATTACTTGAGAAGTCAGAATAAAAGTATTTCCTTCACTTTAGATTTTAAAGAGTAAATTGCTGCAGGGTGCAACAGTTACAAAAAAAAAAATTAACCATTTTGTTAAACTTTACTGACTAGGAAAATTAGATTAAGGCAAACATCTTGTTTAAAAAGGGTCCTAAAGGTACAGGGACACAAGAGAGACATGACCCAAGTCACAGCAAGTCAGTGACAGAGAAGATTCTTGAGCTGATGCCCCAGGACTTCTCCTGAACTGCAATCAATGCTATGTTTACTACACCACTCTTGCTGCCGAATACCATTTCAAAATTGAATTGCACTTGGAGGAGTGGAGATGATCTGGAACCTTAAAACTAGTTTCCATCCAAATCCCAGTCCTACATAACATTATCTTCCCGATCTCCGGGCCTGCAAATCACAGTCGGATCTTGCTAAGTCATAGGGTCTTTTACAGCTACTTTTTCTTGCTTTTATATGAAGATTTGTTATGGATTATCAGTTGTGTGCTCCCTTGTGCCGCCTAATGCAGCCAGGCTCTCTCAGAAGCCTTTGCTTGGCAATACAAACTATGCATCCATTTCTTTCACTAATCCAACATCATCTTTTAGCTTTGAAAGGCTGCACTGAAATTATTTCTGTTAAAGCTCAGTCACAGCCTTGTCCATGGTCCTGCTTCAAGGTATGTCTAGGCAGCTTGAGCTGTAACTGGCTAATTTCCTGTTCTGTAGCTCGCTTGTTGGTGAAAAAACCATGGCTACACTGGCAGATAGGAGGGGAAGAGGAAGACGACAGACATAGCTACAGCAAGGTTTATCAAGGCAGACAATAGGGTAACAGGGCCACAGGGAAGAATCCCAAGTTAAATTCCCAAATAAGGTTGTCAGTGTTCATTCCTTTGCATTAGATGACACACCTGAGGCAGAGTATTCTTTAGCCACTGCTCAGCTAAATGTAGACAGAATTTCAATACATTAATTTTGTCAGGTCCTAAAAGGAAGAAAAATAAAACATGACAGTCAGGAATTTCACAGTGCTTGGAAAAATGTTTTAATATCATCTTTTCCCATCAGCTTTCATAAAAACATAAAAGCTGGCAGCAGATAAATACCAGGATCTGTGGGCTTCTCCTCATCTCCCAACCCCCACCATTTAGGTACCTTTGTGTCTATCCTGTGTATGCTTGAATTTTGTCCCAATTTTGACTCATAACACCTCCACTGGAAGTCTGTTCCAGGAGTCCCCCACCCGGATATTCAGAAATTCCTTTAGATCCTCCCTTCCTTCAGCCTTTTAGGACTACCCTTGTCCTGCTGGTACATTAATGAAGCCTGTTTCAACATTTGTATCATATCTCCTCTTTCTTTAGCCTTAAGTCTCTCTATGTATGCTTTATAATGCAGGTCATAAACTATTTCTGCTGACCCTTTTTTCAAAGGCCTCCACCTTATTAATATATTTTTGTAGATGTGCTTTCCAGAACTGGACATAGTACGCAAGGGGAGTCTCACCAGAGATCTGTACAAAGGTTAATATTATTTTTCCTTTTCCTACTAGTGAGCCCTTTCTTTAGGCACTCAACCAGTTACCAGAGCATCCCAGTGGTTAACAACGCAAAATATTTATAAACCATACAATGGTTAACAGTTATATAACAACCCCTCTCCCCATAATACAATAAAATAACATCAACAAACAGCACAACTAGTCACACAAAATCTAATCTAATGAAGCATCACATCCATAACCTGATATAGCATACCCAAATTCTCTTATCCAAGCTGTAATAGCATAAGAACATAATAAATTGCCATGCTGGGTCAGACCAAGGGTCCATCAAGCCCAGCATCCTGTTTCCAACAGAGGCCAAACCAGGCCACATGAACCTGGCAATTACCCAAACACTAAGAAGATCCCATGCTACTGATGCAATTAATAGCAGTGGCTATTCCCTAAGTAAACTTGATTAATAGCCGTTAATGAACTTCTCCTCCAAGAACTTATTCAAACCTTTTTTCAAACATTAACTGCACTAACCACATCCTCTGGCAACAAATTCCAGAGCTTTATTGTGCATTGAGTGAAAAAGAACTTTCTCCGATTAGTCTTAAATGTGCTACTTGCTAACTTCATGGAATGCCCCCTAGTCCTTCTTTTATTCGAAAGTGTAAATAACCGATTCACATAGACCTCTATCATATACCCCTCAGCCATCTCTTCTCCAAGCTGAACAGCCCTAACCCTCTTCAGCCTTTCCTCATAGGGGAGCTGTTCCATCCCCTTTATCATTTTGGTTGCCCTTCTCTGTACCTTCTCCATCGCAACTATATCTTTTTTGAGATGCGGCAACCAGAATTGTACACAGTACAACAGTCAAATTAACGATCAAATAGCTATGACTTGATCAGCTTCCTAAATGTCTGATAGTTGACTTCCGCACGAACGTCTGAAGGCAACACATTTCAGAGTGGGTGCTTGGTAACTGAAGGTGGACAATTGTGTTCCCTCAAGTCTCAAAACAGACAGCAAGGACGATACATGACAATTCCTGCTGGGAAGAATGTAAGGACCTAGTAGGGGTATATTAGGTCTCTTAACTGAAAATAGCAGTGGTCTTATTGCATTGGGTTTCCAAGTGGAAGTAACCTGCATGGAGGGCTCATGGTTAAAACCTAAACTTCAATGAGCATGAGGAGGCTGGATTTTTTTCTGAACATCCTTGCTGATTTTGACCACTGTGTGGATTATTACTAAACTTGGTGATAAAGATGTGGAAGGGAGCGGGGATTAAATATTGGTCTTGTAAGAATCAAAATTGAAGATGACAAGTCTGAACTGGCCTACCAATAGAGGTGATGGAATCCAGCACTTTTAAGAGCCTGGGCAAAGCTTGGGAGAGCATAGGAGGGAGAAGGGTGGAGTGGTCAGGTAAAAGACATGGGGTAAGAGGGAGTTGGTGTTGGGTTGTATATGGGAATTTGTGTGTGTAGCTACCCAAAGCAGAAGAATCTCAACTGGGTAGATTGGATGGGATAAACTGGTCTTATCTGCCATCATCTACTATATTATTGACTGGCTACCTTGAGATCATCTGAGATGCTGACGCCCCCCACCCCCCATATGCACTATGCTTTGAATCACAGACAATATGCTATTTTCTTCTTTTGAAGTTGTGTAGTGCTGTGTTTTAGAATTATAGGAAAATTGGTTCTTGCCTGCTAATTTTTGTTCCTGTAATACCACAGATCAGTCCAGACAAGTGGGTTTATGCATCCCTACCAGCAGGTGGAGGCAGAGAATAAAATTTTGAAGCACTGCTACTTATCCGAGAGTGCCACCACCTACAGTCCTCAGTATTGACCTGTACCCAAGCCAAAGATGAACCTCAAACCCCCTCCCAGGGTGAACAGGTAAAGCAGGGCCGGAACCCTCTGTGCTGGAGCCTCTGTCACCTCCAGACATCCAAAAACATATGTACAACTGTATAGAACTCTTTGAAAAATTTTTACATGGACTATTAGGAAACACAGTCTTCTGGCAGCGACAGGGAGGGTCTCTGGACTGATCTGTGGTATTACAGTAACGAAAATTAGCAAGTAAGAACCAGTTTTCCTTTCCTGTTCATACCCAGATCAGACCAGACAAGTGGGATGTACCCAAGCACCCCTAAACTGGGTGGGAACCCGAAAGACCGGCATGTAGAACACTCTTACCAAAGGATGCATCATAGAAACATAAAAATGACGGCAGAAGAAGACCAAACGGCCCATCCAGTCTGCCCAGCAAGCTTTTGCACTTTTTTTTCTCTCACATACTTATCTGTTTCTCTTGGCTCTTAGTAACCTTTTTTTATTCTATTTCCTTTCCACCCCCGCCATTAATGTAGAGAGCAGTATTGGACCTGCATCTAAGTGAAATAGCTTAATTTAGTTAGGGGTATTAACTACCGCAATAAGCAAGCTACACCCATGCTTATCTGTTTATTCAGACTATGTAATTCAGTCCTTGTTGATTGTTACCTGAATATAGATCCACCTTTCTTCATTCCCCCCTGCCGTTGAAGCAGAGAGCTATGCTGGCTTTGCATTGAAAGTGAAATATCAGACTTGCTCCCCTGCCGTTGAAGCAGAGGGCTATGCTGGATATGCGTGAATTGTCAAAATTTCCTCCCCTGCCGTTGAAGCAGAGGGCTATGCTGGATATGCGTGAATTGACAAAATTTCCTCCCCTGTCGTTGAAGCAGAGGGCTATGCTGGATATGCATGAAGTGTCAAACTTCCTCCCCTGCCGTTGAAGCAGAGAGCTATGCTGGATTTGCGTTGAAAGTGAAGTATCAGGTATTTTTTTGGTTTGGGGTAGTAACCGCCGTAACAAGCAAGCTACTCCCCTGCTTTTATGTGGTTGCAAATCCTTTTTTCCACATTTCTTCTTGCTGTTGAAGCATAGAGCAATGTTGGAGTCGCATTATTGAATAAGGATATTCATCTCCAGGTAGTAGCCAACATTACCTCAAGCCAAAGCATCCTCCTGCACTCGCACATCCAACCGGTAATGCCTAGTGAAAATATGAAGCGAAGACCACACTGCCACTCTACGAATCTCCTGGGGAGATAGCAACTGACACACTGCCCAAGATGCTGCTTGCGCCCTTGTAGAATGTGCCTTCAGCTCCACTGGAATCTTGCAACCCTTACAAACATACGCAGAACAAATGGCTTCCTTTAGCCTCCACAAAATTGAGGCCTTTGAAGCCTTTTCATCTTTCTTCATGCCCCCCGAACAGCAAAAACAGGTGATCAGACCGCCAAAAAGAATTAGTGACCTCCGGATACCACAATAAAATCTGACACACATCCAAAAGATGCAGCTTCTCTCCTGTGGGGAATCTTTAAACCACTCCGGAAAAGCCAGATCTACCGTCTGATTAACATGAAACTAGGACATCACCTTTGGCAAAAAAGAGATCACCATTCGCAATATGACCCGGTCATTAGAAGTATCTAAAAAAGAGTCCCTGCACGACAGAGCCTGCAATTCCTAAATCCACCGGGCAGAACATATGGCCACCAGAAACACAGTCTTCAACGTGAGGTCCTTCAGCGTCGCCCCGCTCAAAGTGCACACCACAGAGAACTTGCAGGACCAAATTAAGGTTCCAATCTGGGCACAATTTCTGAACCAGCGGCTGCAAATGCTTGACTCCCTTCAGGAATTGAACCACATCAGGGTGAGAAGCCACAGACCTCCCTCGCAACTTGACCCTAAGGGAACCCAAGTAAGTAACCTGAATGTGGAGGGAGTTATAGACCAAACTTTTACATAATCCCTTCTGCAAAAAGGCTAAAATCTGAGGCATGTCCACAGTTAGAGATTTGAACCGCCTCTGAAGGCACTATGACTCAAAGACTCTCCAGACCCTAACATATGCTAGAGATGTAGCAGGCCCCTGGGCCTGAGAAGGGTAGAAATAACCGGTTATGAATAGCACTTCTGCCGCAGCCTGCTTCTCAAAAGCCAAGCCGTGAGACAGAAGTGATTCTCTCGATCCAAAAATATGGGCCCTTGACATAGCAAGCGAGGCAGATGGGCCAACCTAAGGGGTCCCTCTACCGCGAGATGTATGAGGTCCGCGAACCATGGGCACCGCGGCCACTTCAACACCACCAGAACCACCGGCCCTGGGTGCGAATCTATGCACCACAGAATTTGCCCAACCAGTGGCCACGGGGGAAACACATACAGAAGTATCCCGGTCGGCAAAGGGCACAACAAAAAATCCAACCACACCTTGCTGACCTCTCTTCTGCGACTGAAGAACCTCACCATCTTTGCGTTGGACTGGGTCGCCATGAGCTCCAACTGGCACACAGCTCCACCTGGCACACAGCTGATACAAGGCTATGGGGACAATTCCCACTCTCCCGGATCCAACTATTGCCTGCTGAGGAAACCCACCTGCACATTGTCTGCACCTGCAACATGGGAGGCCACTATTCCCGCGAGATGGAGCTCTGCCCAGACAAATAGCTGCTGGGCTTCCAGAGCCACCACGTGATTTCGTCCCTCCTTCCTGGTTGATGTATGCCACTGTTGTCGCAATGTCCGAGAAGACACGAACCATCCTGCCTCTGACCCAGAGAAGGAAATCTTCCAGCTCCTGTTGGACTGCTCTTGTTTCCAGATGATTGATATACCAGGAGCTCTCCCCCGCCGACCAAAGCCCTTGGGCAGTCGTCTCCAGGCACACAGCTCTCCAACCCTTGAGACTGGCATTCGTGGTCACCACCGCCTAGTCCGGGGTCTCCATATCCTGTCCCTTTTCCAGATTGTGATGCGAAAGCCACCAAGACAGACTGGATCTGGATTCTTGTGGAAGAGGCAAAGGCAGATGATACTCCTCTGACACAGGATTCCATCTGGACAAAAGTGCACTGCAAAAGCACTCTGCAATGGTCTCATGTGCGCGAAGGCCCATGGAACTAAGTCCAACATGGAAGCCATGGATCCCAGGACCTGCAAATAATCCCAGGCTGTTAGCACCGACAGCCTCAGACGCGTCACCTGCGCCTGCAACTTTGTCAATCTGTCCGGAATCAGAAACACCCTGCCCTTCTGGGTGCCGAACAACATCCCCAGATACTCCAATGACTGGGTCGGGGCTAGGTAACTGCCATATTGATCACCCAACCCAACAACTGCAAGATATCCATGACTCACTGAAGCGACCGCATGCACTCCTCTTCTGTCTTTGCGCGAACAAGCCAATCGTCCAGATATGGATGTACCAAAATCCCTTCTCTTAGAAGGGCAGCTGCCACTACCACCATCACCTTCGTGAAGGCTTATGGCGCCGTGGCCAAGCCGAAGGGAAAAGCTCGAAACCTGAAGTGCTGACCCAACACTGAAGAAACTTTTGATGATCCTTTTGAATGGGAACATGGAGGTATGCTTCCGTTAGATATGACGACGCCAAGAACTCTCCTCTGCGGACTGCCGCAATCACAGTTGGCAATGTCTCCATTCGAAAACGAGGAACCTTTGGGGCCCTGTTTGCCTTCTGCAAGTTGAGGATGGGCTGTAATTTTCCTTTCTTCTTGAATACCTTCCCTGCCCCAGCTCCTACCGCGCGACAGGGACAATGGTGTTTAACTGCAGCAGCCTCTGCAGCGTTACCCACACCGCCTTTCACTTGCTTCAAGAGGTAATGTCGGACTCCAGAAAGGCTTCCCTGACCGGGTGAAAAATTTCTAAAGCGTAACCTTCTCGCACCGCCTCCAGAACCCAAAGGTCCGAGGTAATCTTGGCCCACTCCTCGTAGAAGCTGGACAATCTGCCCCCTAACACTTCTACGGAGGAATGGGCGATGCTGACTTTCATTGTGATGACTTTCCACCACCAGCTCCTTGGCCGGCACTATCCCTGGAAGAACTGTGGGGGCCTCGAAAGGACTGCTGCCGTCCACCAGACTGCTTCGCTCCCGCACCAGAGGAGGACTTGCTTGCCCGGAAACTATGCAACTCCCGAAAATGGGACCGTGATGGGAAAACCTTCCTGGTCTTCTTTTCCTCCAACAACCTGTTTCCTTTGAATTCTCCTAAAGTCTTCATCGGCTGATACAAATCCCCTACATAAAGGCGTTTTCCTGTGAACAGAAGATTACACAACTGCGCATTGGACCACATATCAGTCTACCAATTTCGCAGCCACAAAAGCCTGTGAGCCGCTACTGCCGAGAACATGCTCCGGGCAGAAGTGTGCACTAAGTCATACGGCGCATCCGCGACATAAGCCACACCAGCCTCCAAGCGCACTGAGTGCAAGGGACCACCATCCCCTGAAGATGCTTGCTCCTGAGCCTTATGGACACAGCATAAGCAGCCCTCTGCATCATGCTGGCACAAACTGTGGCTCGGAGACTCAAAGCAGAAACCTCATGCATCCTCTTCAGCTGAATCTCTAACTTGTGGTCCTGAACATCTTTCAGAGTGGCCAACCCCGCTACCGGGATGGTTGTCTTCTTGGTACCCCGCTGAAACTGCCGCATCCACCTTCGGCAACTGTAGGAGCTCCAAGGTCTCCTCCATCAGAGAGTAAAGTTTAGCCATGGCCCTGCCAACCTTGAGATCCGCTTCCGGAAAGTCCCACTCCCGGTTCACCAACTTGCAAATCTTTCTGGGCAAGGGAAAGCACTAGGAGGGCCCTGCAGTCCATCCAGAACTGGATTCACACCCTCATTATCCGACTCCTCCTGAGTCACCTTAACCCCCAAATCTTGCAATACCTGTGGAATAAGGGGACATAATTCCTCCTTCTTAAACTGTCATCTCCCTCAGACACCAGAAACTCATCCTGATCTGGATCATCCTTATTCACATCTGGGTCCACATTCGGAGCCACATCCGCGTCCACCTCTGGATCTATGTCCTGCAAGACTGGAGGGTCCTCCTGCATATCATCCGAGTCACCCAGATCCCTGGGATCAGCCTCCGAATCACACAGATGTCGCAGCAGGTTCCTGGACCCTCCAAGTAGGTGCCACTTTAGGACACTTATTCGATGGGGAGGTTAGCCCTCAACCCCTTCCATGCCAGGAAGGCCTTATGAAAGAGCAACATAAACCCCGGTGAGAAATCCTCAGGATCCACCGTCCCTCATTCCAGAAGACTGTCCTCCAAATCTCCCCCTTCCGCCTATCCCTCCTGTACCACAGGAGACAAAGTTGGAGGAGAATCCCAAGAGTCTCTGGCGGCTGCAGGCCCCTGCCATGCGATCTCCTGCAAGAAGGGAAGCTTTCCGTGTTCTTCCCGGAAGTGCAGCCATAGATGAGAGGGCCCTCTTTTCCAAAGGCACCCCTGACGAGGTCCCTTTGTCTCCTGCCATGCAGCCAGAGCACAGGGGCTGACTATTAAGCAGTGTGAACCAAACCCCGCAGGCCTCACAAGCCATTACCTGTGGTTTTGGCGTCATGCTGCATGCAAGCTCAAAACTACCTGCAGGCCGCGTATGTGGTTGAAAACGGCATGCTGCGCCATAAAGGTAGGCCCAGGTGACGCACGGTAAAAGGCTCAAAATGCCACCATGCGAGTCAGACAGGTCCCAGATGCTGGCAGCCTGAGTGGCGCACAAGAACCTTCACACCACCCTTGCGGAGAACGAAACAGGTTTCCCAATGGCCGAATCGGCATGCTCAAGCCCTCCCTAAATACCCCTGGGCCCCCGGGGAGAAGGAAAGCCCCCTGACTCTTTCCCTCCTGAAAGTGCCAACAGCTCACTCACCACCGTGCCCAGACTGTTCCTTCAGCTGCTGCAAAAAAACCCCAAAGATCAATACTCTTTTTTTTTTTTTTTTTAAATAGCTTAAAGGCAAAAAAAACCCAGGGTACTTCCCTGACAAAATGGTGAAGTTTCAGGAGGAGATCTCGGGATTCCTGAGGGAGCTGGTCCCCTGGCTATCAGGACTTCCGGCCAAACAAGGATGAGCACCAGTCAGGGGTTTCCAACCCCCGAGTCGCCCATCTCCACCTAACACCTCAGGGAGCCAAACTTCTCTGAACTGACTTTCTTTTTACATATATATATTTGTTTTTTTTCTCCTGTTCTCAGACTGCAGGCTTGCACCTCTACTATCTGCTGGAGACAGAGAAATACTGAGGGACTGCAGGTGGCCCTTCAGTTATGTAGCAGTGGCTCAAAGTCTTGTCTGCTGGTAGGGATGCATAAATCCACTTGTCTGGACTGATCTTGGTATGAACAGGAAACAGTATAGCTGCACCTATTTCAAACTTGTCTACATTTAAGCTGCCTTGTCTGAAATGCTTCTAAAAAGTTTTCCCCTAAAACAGAACCGATACCTGTTGGAAGCTCTTGTGCAATTCTGTGAGCACTAGCTGCAGCCCACTGTGGATTAGTAATAGACAGCAGGTAGGACTGAATGGTCTGCACGGTTTTAGCTGTTTCCTTGGTAATCACCGATGAACACTTGGAATTGGCTTGTTTAAATACCTTCGGCTTCAAACTTTTTTCAAAAATGTTATTGATCGCAGTCATGTACAATTTATCCAAAGAAACCTAAAAAAGAAAAAAAAAAAACCAAACAACTAATTTAAGGAAAAGGATCTATGAATAGTACCAGAGCTCAAGAGGGACTCTCCCTCATGCATCTCTTGATCTCCAGAACAATAAACACCCAACCTGGAGGCCTGGATCAACCCATGGTGGCCTCCTCATGCGAGACATTTTTTTCTCTTGCTTCTGCATCACAGCCATGCTGCTGGTGCTGTTAGAAAGGGATTAAAAATGGAGAAATTACTTACCTGATAATTTCGTTTTCCTTAGTGTAGACAGATGGACTCAGGACCAATGGCTATTGTGCTCTCCTGATAGCAGATGGGAGATGGAGTCAGATTTCAAAGCTGACGTCAGCCTGCATATACCCGTGCAGGTTGCTTAGCTCTTCAGTATTGTCTTCGAAAAGCCAGTGTGGATATATATTGCTTAATACTTGATTATACTTGATCTGAGTCAACTGATTACATATATATATATATATCTATCTATCTATCTATCTATATAAAACTTTTGGAACTGGAGACCGCCAGTGCACTGAAACAATAAACGCCAATACCTGGGCAATTGTGGGTGTCTTGGATTAGAGGTAGGCCGTGGCAACCCGTACTTCTTCAGTCTCGAGATTTGATATCAGAGGTTCTCTATTTCTGGAGCAGCCGTGGGCAGGATGCTGAGTCCATCTGTCTACACTAAGGAAAACGAAATTATCAGGTAAGTAATTTCTCCAATTTCCTAGCGTGTAGCCCGATGGACTTAGGACCAATGGGATGTACAAAAGCTACTCCCCTACCGGGTGGGAGGCTGCCCGTGGTCCACTTAGTGCTGCCTTTGCGAAGGTTGTATCCCCCCTGGCCTGAACATCCAGGTAGTAAAACCTGGAGAAGGTGTGTAGGGAGGACCATGTTGCCACCCGACAGATTTCGGCTGGCGACAGCAGCTTGATTTCAGCCCAGGAGACTGCCTGGGCCCTTGTAGAATGAGCCTGGACCTGTAGAGGTAATGGTCTTCCTGCAGTATCAATTACTTCTTTGATCCAGCGGGTTATGGTGGCCCGTGTTGCTGCTTCTCCTTGCTTCTACCCGCTGTGAAGAATGAACAGGTGGTCAGTTTGGCGTAAGGATTCCGATCTCTTCAGGTAACGGACTAGGATTCTGCAGACATTCAGGTGGCGGAGGAGGCATGAGTCTCCCAAATCCTTGTGCTCATCTGGTGATGGTAAGGATATGGTCTGGTTCATATGGAACTGGGAAACCACTTTCGCAAGGAAGGATGGTACCGTATGTAGCTGTATGGTGCTCAGGGTGAACCTGAGGAACGGTTCCCGACAGGATAATGCTTGAAGTTCGGAGATGCGCTGGGCTGAGCATATTGCGATCAAGAACACTGTCTTTAAGGTCAAGAGACTTAGAGACAGGGCGCTCGTTGGTCTGAAGGACTCCCCTGCTAGAAAGTCTAGGACTAGGTTGAGGTTCCATAGAGGCACTGGCCATTTTAGGGGTGGTTGGAGTTGTTTGACTCCTTTCAGGAAGTGGGACACCATCAGGATGAGTTGATAGTTTAATGTCGTCCACTTCGAATCTGAGACAGGCCAGTGTTGCGACTTGGATGCTGAGAGAGTTGAGGGACAACCCCTTCTGCATGCCGTCCTGTAGGAATTCTAGGATTGTGGGAATCTTGACTTTCCTCAGGAGGAGACTGCGGTCTTCACACCAAACTTCGAATACTCTCCAGATCCGTATGTAAGACAAGATGTGGAGAACTTGCGTGCACGAAGTAGGGTGTCACAATCACGGCTTTTGAGAAGCCGCGCTTCTTTAGGCTAGTCTTCTCAAGGGCCATACCGTAAGAGAGAATCGAGCTGGGTCTTCATGGGAGATCGGTCCCTGCTGAAAAAGTTCCCTGTATGGCGGTAAATGTGGAGCATTCCCCGCCAATAGTCTTCGCATGTCCGCTTACCATGGTCTTCTTGGCCAATCCAGGGCGATTAGTAGGACTAGTCCCCTGTGGTGTTCTATCTTGTGGATGACCCTGCCCAGTAGTGGCCAGGGTGGGAAGGCGTACAGGCGGCTTTCCTCTGGCCAGTTCTGGACAAGAGCGTCTATTCCCTGAGATTGTGGTTCTCGTCTGTGGCTGAAGAATCTGGGGACCTGGGCATTGCGACAAGTTGCTAATAGGTCCATGGCCGGGAGACCCCATTGATTTACAATCAGCTGGAAGGCTATGTCTGCCAGCGACCATTCCCCCAGGTCTAGGCTTTCTCTGCTGAGATAGTCCGCAGAGATGTTGTCTTTTCCCATGATGTGGGAGGCCGAAATCTCTTGTAGATTTATTTCCGCCCACTCCATGAGGGGGTCTATTTCTAGAGACACATGCTGGCTCTTGGTTCCTCCTTGTTAGTTGATGTAAGCAACGGTCGTTGTGTTGCCATGACTCTGACGGATTCACCTCGGAGTCTGTGGCTGAATTGTAGGCAGGCTAGTCTGACCGCTCGTGCTTCCAGGGAGGTTTATGTTCCATCCCGCCTCTTCCTTGTTCCATTGTTCCTGACAGTGGGCTCCCCACCCTTGCAGGCTTGCGTCTGTGGTGAGCAAGATCCACTTCGGAGCAGATAGGTTTACGCCTCTGCTTAGGTGTTCTTCCTGTAGCCACCACTGAAGCTGCTCCCGAACCTCTGTCGGTAGCTGGAGGTGAATTGAGTAGTTCTGGGACACTGGATTCCATCGTGATAGGAGGGAACATTGTAGCGGCCACATATGTGCCCTTGCCCATGGAACAACTTCCAGAGTTGATGTCATGAGGCAGAGGACTTGAAGGTAGTCCCATACCTTGCGGCAGACCGAGGTCAACAGCTTTTGTAAAAGATCCATTAGCTTCCTTCTTCTTGGAGGGGGAAGGTAGACCTTGTTCTGTTTGGTATCGAACCGGACTCCCAGGTATTCTAGTGACTGGGAGGGCTGTAGACAACTCTTGGTCGTGTTCATGACCCATCCAATTTCTTGTAGTAGATTCTTGACTCTGGTGGTTGCATGGCGACTCTCCTCCGGAGACTTTGCCCTGATCAGCCAATCGTCCAAGTAAGGATGTACCATGACTCCTTCCTTCCTCAGTGCTGCCGCCACTACCACCATGATTTTGGTGAAGGTTCTGGGGGCGGTAGCTAGGCTGAAGGGTAGCGCTTGGAATTGATAATGATGGCCCAGAATCGCAAATCGCAGGAAGCGCTAATGGTTCTGATGGACCGGGATGTGAAGGTATGCCTCGGATAAGTCCAGGGAGTTTAAGAATTCTCCAGTTTGTACCGCCATTATAACGGATCGAAGGGTTTCCATGCGGAAGTGTGGAACCTTCAGGTAACGGTTGACGGCCTTGGGGTCCAGGATAGGCCGGAATGTTCCTTCTTTCTTGGGAATGATAAAATAGATGGAATAGTAGCCAGTATTTTGTTGAAGCGTGGGCACTGGGGCTATTGCCTTCAGACTGAGTAATCTTGCTAGCGTGGTTTCCACTGCCAGTCTCTTGGAGTGGGAGTGGCACGGCGAGTACCCTTCTCGAATGATGGTTAGGACCCACTTGTCCAAAGTTATCTCGATCCATCTTTGGTAGAAGAGGGTAAGTCTGCCCCCTAAGTCTTCTTCCTGTGGATGGGTCTGCGTCTTCTCATTGTGGGGTACGGCCAGGGCCTGCCCCTGAGCTTGCTCCTCTCTTAATGTGCCTGTTCCGAAAGGACTGAGACCTTCCTGAAGGATGAGTTGCTTGTGTCTGTGTATTCTTGTAAGGTTTAAAGTTCTGCAATCCTCTACCCTTGATTCTTCTGGGGGAGGAGCGCTGATATGTTCTTTTGTTTCTGTCCTCAGGTAATCGGGGTACTGTAGATTCACCCCATTTGTTGGTTAATTTCTCCAGTTCACTCTCGAACAGGAGGGATCCTTTAAAAGGCATTTTTGTGAGGTTCGCTTTGGAAGTTGCGTCAGCCGACCAAATCCGGAGTCATAATTGTCTTCTTGCCGCCACTGCGACAGTGACACCCCTGGATGAGGTGCTACCGCAGACCTCGTCCGCATTGGTGAGGAAGGAGACCGCAGGCCCCATCACTTCTCCGGGTGTGGTTGTGTCTCTGGCGAGGATCAAACAGGAACGTGCCACTAATACGCAGCAGGAAGCAATTTGTAACGTCATTGCTGATACATCAAAGGACTGCTTAAGGATGGCTTCCAGCCTTCTATCTTGGGCGTCCTTCAGTGCCGCTCCTCCCTCCACTGGGATCATAGTGAGTTTTGAGACAGCACAGATCATAGCATCCACTTTGGGGAAAGGTAGAAGCTCCTTAGCCGTGGGTTCTAGCAGGTAGAAGGGTGAAGGCTTCTAGAGCCTTCCCCCTTTGAAAGTGGCCTCTGGAGCATTCAACTCCAGGTCAATCAGTTCCTTAATGGGCTCCAACAAAGGGAAATAGCATGAGGCCTTACGGAGGTACACCAGCATGGGATTCTTCTTTGGTTCCGCTGTGGACTCCGTGCCTGAGAGACCCAGCGTATTCAGTCTGGGACACTAGGGTTGGTAATTCATCCTTGTGAAAGAATCGGAGCTTGGTCTGGTATGGCTCCATCCCTGGGGGAATTTCTCCTTCTTCCAGGAAGTCTGTTTCATCCTCTGAAGTATCTGGACCCCCATCAGGGAGGCTCTTGGTTAGAAAAGGCATGTCTCGAGAAGCCCGGGAGGTGCCAGGAAGGACTTGTGCTTCCAGCTGGGTTTGAGTCTGGTGGACAGCGGGGGCTGGTTGTGCTTGGACAAAGGTTTGCAGCCCTTTGAAAAATTCCACCCAGGAGAAGGTTCCTGGGTCCATGTTGATCCCAGGAGGGGTTGTAGTGGTAGCCCCGGAGGGATTTTCCTTCTGGGGGCACCGAGTTAGAGATATTTAGGTCTGGGATGCCATCATCGGTGGTACCGGATCCCTCTCCTGGCTGTAGAGGGTCTTGATTTGGTTCTCCCTGTTCTGTTCGCACAGGAGGGATTCCAATCCAGGCTGTGTGGCTCAAAAGTGGCAGGTAGGGCAAAGGAAGGGTCCCTTGGCTTTTTTGGATGGCGGTGCCATTATTTGTGCACCTGTAGGGCTTAGGCGTGGAGGTATGCGCGCGTGAGCGTCAGATGCGCAGAAATTATGTGCATGAAGTGCGCACAAGTTGTGCGTGCGGGCAACAGAATTTGTGCGTGTGGCACAGTTATGCACCCAGTTGTGCGTGTGGCCTAGCTGTGCGCATAACCCAGATGTGCGCACCGCTGTGTGCTCAAACCATAGTTAAGCGCTTAAGTTAGACGCTTCGGGCCTCCAGCCTGCCCCACGCATACCATCGGTCGGAGGGGGAAAATGGCGCCGACGACCCCAAAGGCAAGATGGCGACCCCCCTGAGGGTCTCCACGTGTGTCGACCCTCACTCCGAATCGGGGCCTGCCCCAAAGGAGGGCTGCTCAACCTGATTTAAACCTTATCGGAGGAAGGACGGTACGGCTGTTCGAGCCCTGGAGACCGGAGACTTAGAAGTAAAGGTTTCTACCTTACCTGGTCTCTCTCTGTGCTTACCGGTTGCGTGCTGGACGGTCTCCAGCTGCGGGGGGAGAGGGAAATACCTTCACCGCCGTGCTCGAATCTGCATCCGCTGCCTTTCAGCCACCCTGGGGGCTACATCCATGCCGGGAATCGGCCGGCAGACTAAGGCTCACCTCTGAGGGATATCTAATCAACCTCAGGAAAGTCTCGACTGGGGGAGGGACCGTTAGGTTTCACCGCAGGAGAAGTGGGGCTCTCTTATTAAGGTAAATTTTTTTCTTTCTTCTTTCTTGCTGTAAATGTTACACTATTCTTGTTTGGGATAGTGTCCACATCTGCTATGGAGACGGAGAAATACTGAAGAGCTAAGCACGCTGCACGGGTATATGTAGGCTGACGTCAGCTTTGAAATCTGACTCCGTCTCCCATCTGCTATCAGGAGAGCACAATACCCATTGGTCCTGAGTCCATCTGGCTACACGCTAGGAAAAGAAGAATTTTGCACTCATCCACTCTCCTTATGGTCAGATCCAGACCCAGAGTAATGGCCCCACACAGCGGGACACCTGTTGCTGACAAGCACAAGCAGAGTGCTGCCCCAACTTCCCTTCCTCTGAATGGAGCTGCTTAACACACTTTTTTTTTTTTTTTTTTTTTAACTTTAAAGTGCCCTTATAGCAACCAAGCCAGGAATAATAAATACATATACTTACCTGAAAAGGGTACCATCAAATTGTGAAGGGAATCTAGAGAGAGTGGTGCGACATGGGATTAAGGGAGCCAGAGCCAGATCCCCTGGCTCTCTGATCTTCCTCAGTGCTGGGACTCAGGTTTACCAAGGGTCAACGACCCTCTGTTTGTCCCTACTTATCCAGGAGGATAGCCCCACAAGGATCTGACCACTCTTAGGAGTAACATATCCACCAGAACAGTCTGACTGGTACCAGCACCAGATCGGCACCGCTGCCATCTGCTGGACAGAGAATTACTGGGTGGCTGCAGCCAGTACACTAGAATAAGTATTAAGTGTACAGTAAAGCTTTTGTTGTTCTCTGACTCAATCTGCTGGTAGGGGAGAAAAATCCCTTCTGTCTGGACTGGTCTGGTGGGCAATGAGGAAGTTATTTTTAATCTAATGAATTAAAACAACCCTTTCCCTCTGCAAGGATCAGGCTCACCTTCATTAGCTTGGAAATCAGGAGAAGTGTTGGGAAGGACTCTTCACTAAGCTCTGCAGCTGTCAAGAAATAGGAGTCAATCAATGTATTTTGGACAACTTACTTTAAACAATGTGACAAGCAGCGGTCATAACATGCTTATCAATGCTTAAATGCTAAAGACTAAAAAGCAACAATAACTGTACTTATCTTTTCAAATTATGTATTTTGCCTGGCTCTCTTTTTTCATCTGGTCTTATTTTAAGACCCTTTTTTTTAAACAAATATATTAATGATTTTTTTTTTTTTTTTAATATAATAAAACTTTCTTCCCCCTAGAATTACCTCAGCTTTTTGCAATGTGGTTACAGCTCAGATATACCAGAAAACAAAAAAACACAAGCACAGACTCATTGGGGGACAGTAATTTAATAACTGCTCATCTTGGTACAAAATCCGAGGGGTACTTTTCACTCGAGGACACTGCTCCAGTTTTTAAACAGAAAGTGCAAGCCTACTTTCCCTTTGAAAATTAACTCGGAAAAACCTACCTGCATGGGGTAGTTCTTCCAAGCCAAAATAATGCACATACTTTTGAATAGCCAAAGTACTGGCTACTATTGCTATCCCTGGGAATGAATAAAAGGAATTAGATCTACTTTATGGGCTATGCTGGGTACTTGCAATCTGGCTTGGCCACTATCAAGACCCAGGGGGCCAGACTCCTGTGAACCAGCAATTGTTATGTTCACTGTTTTACTCGTGGAAATGGTTTTAAAAATTGGCCTCTTAATGCTCAATAATATGCCAGTTTATCTAGTGCATAAATGGAGGGAGCAGGACTTTCTTACTAAAGCATCAAAGACGTATCCAACCTTGCTGACTCACTTCTCCAGAAGGAAGCAACTCCCTGAGCTGGCCTCAGAGGGGGGAAACGGAGGTCTTGACTCATTCCCCAGGGACCACTTTCCTCACTTTGAGAAGTCGCTATGTTCCTCTGGAACTGGATTGCTCCCCCCTCCCGCTTCTTTTCTGGCCAGGTAAACCCTGTGCATGAGGACAACAAACTCTGTCGAGAATGCCTCCTCTTATTCTGAATCCCTCTCTGTGGATCCTGCTACATTTTGAGGCCTCCACAGCAGGAAATAGTGCTGGAGATGAAGCAGCTCTCTCTCTTCCCCCTGCACTGTGCAGCCAGAAAGCGAGATGGCCACGGTTCCTGTGCTGCAAGGGAGATTTGCAGTGGCTTGCTACCAGAGACCAGGGTGCTTGCTTCCTCCCCGCTACCTTTTTCATGACTGCTGCGGCACCAGCCGACTCTGAGCCTCACATTCCACCACCCACACGCGGTCTGCATAGGCCTGAAGCTTACAACTTGCAGTGCTTCTCCCCATAAGCTCAGCAAAGCTTCCCGCAGTCAGTGGGAGCCACCACTGCTTTCCACTTTTGTGGTCACTGCCGGTCTGTACTCATTGTGGTCCCGAGTCAAACCTGCTGCCAAGTTTAAAGCCATTCCACAGTCCTGACTGGCAGCTGAGTCGCTTCCTCACTTCCTCTAACAAATCAAAAAGGCTTCCTGCTGGGAAACACTAGCCCTGCTGCTGCTCTCCACTCTGTGTTTTTTTTTTAAGCCCTAAAATAACAGCACCCTTCAAAAATAAAAGGGTACTTTTCTGCTCCAGGGCTTCTCCAGGACACTTCCATTGGGCCAGAGATCTCAAGGGAAGGAGGGCCACGGGCAGACCTGAGGGACCTAGACCACTCGCTATCAAAATCCTCCACCTACTCTGGGCACAGCATCTACAGTGGCCACCAACTCCCTGCTCACCAATAACTCTACCAGGGTGATAGCCCCAGCACAGAGCCTAACACCCCTGGGAACAATATCTCATCTTCAGCTCAACTGCAGGTTTTGCAACTTTACCATCTACTGGAGACAGAGAATACGGAGCGACTGCAGGTGGCACTCTGGCTTAAGTAACGTAGCTTCAGTAAAGCTTTTCTGTCTCCATCTGCTGGTAAGGGAGAAAAACCCATGTGCCTGGGACTAATCTGGGGATGATAAGAGCCCAAAATTATTAAAATTCTAACTTTTCTTTTGATTTTCAATTACTGAAGGAATGGGTAAGTTTGCTTATCATAAACTGTGTTTTCCGTGGATAGCAGGATGAATTAGCCATGACTTTGGGAACATCCTCCGGTCCTCTAGATGGCAGAACTCTCTCAAAGCAAACAGAGCTGTGCTCTATGTGTCCGCGTGGGAGTATCTCCCATGTGACTCCCCTCCTGCCTCAGTCTGTTTTCCAAGCTCTGGATGGAGTCCGATAGGAGACTGTCTGGGAAGGCAGGCCGGAAATTACATGGCTAATTCATTCTGCTATACAAGGAAAACATCGATTACGGTAAGCAGACTTGCTCTTTTCCGCAGCTAAACAAGCTGAATTAGCCATGACTTTGGGGAGTCCCAAGCTGGAAGACTGGAGCGTTGGCGCCCCCTGAGGGCGGTGTACCGTCTCTTCCAGCTTCCAATGACACACTCAACCTGACTAGTGGTCATGGACAGTCTCTCACTTGTCCTTGACAGAGAATAGGTCGATCCTCTCTACCCCCTGCGGCCACCTGCTGACCAGCAGCAGTGTAATGTGTAAGGCATGCAACAACGGTTTCATGGTGCCTCACGAATGTCCATGACGAGCATACCCCTCGTAGTGCGATGGATACCACAATTGCTCTGTCATGGTGGCCTCAGCGCAGCATGCTTTATGTTTGCTGGAGCAAGACAGGATGCACTAGGACCCGGAGCCTGGCCACTTCATCTTGAAGGACACCCCAGTTGGGAGTGCTAGACTCAGAGTGTACGCAGCTGTCACAGTAGATTGGACAGATTTGGGATCCAACGTGTGAAGTCGCCTTTTGTGTCTGCCTTAAGCGGCTCCCGAGATGGTTGGTCCAGTTATTGCCTGAGTTAAGATGGAGAGCCGAGATAACCCCAGGAAGGGCGAGGACTCGTTCATAGCGCTGCCCTGTCGCAGCAAGATTTGAGGTATGATGAAGCAGAGGATAGCGCCTGTCGTTCACTGACCCTCTTTCCTGAACTGAGGGCAACCCGGGCAGACTCCCCATGGCATGATGTCCCTGGTGACAGTTGTCCGATGATGCATATAGCAGAAATCTGGGTTGAGTCAGGATCAGGCTAGAGTTTCACGGGACCACTCTCCTTGACTGCTGCGTAGCTGGAGGATCCTTCAGTAATCTGGAGTTCAATGCTAGGTATGACACCAGGGACTCATCCTGAGGAGATGATAGGCTGCAATGGCGCTGACATGCCCTTTCCAATGCCATTGGCCTTCTTGTTCGGCATGGGGGAGAAAAACTTCTACACGCTTCCTGAGTAGCAGAGAAGGTTCAATCTGTGTTCTCCACTCCTCCTTGCGTGCTTAGTGCAATTACCATGTTAGTCCTTCCAGGCAGGGCACTTTACTGGAAGATCCCCCTACGCCGTGCTTCCAGATCAGTAGCTTTAGGTATGTTGATGTGTCCTTCAACCTCCCCAATGTTGGACACTAGCAGGAGCACATTGGGTAGAGGAAGAATCACCCTTCCTGACAGCAAGTCTCATGTATATCCATGGGCCTTAGCTTCCTAATGGGGTGGACGAACCAGGCAAGCATCTCATGGTCTCCATGGACCATAGAGGTCCTGGCTGTGATACTGATCCCATTCAAGCTTCGTCTCTGTGTGGTCCTCGTTGTATGCGGGGTACGAGGATGTTATATAATAGTCTCTTCATCTCTGGGAAGAGGGAAGCATCTTGTACTAAGCAAAGCCTGGACTCTCTGTTGCTTTTGGTGACCAAGGTATACTTGGACGGTCCTCCGCCTGACGAGGTAACCTGCCACTGCATGGCTAGATTCTCATTCTCAGGAGTAGGTGTCACCGCATCAGTCTACTGTGGAATCCCTGCTCATGCTATTGCTATTCAGAGTGTGAAGGCCTGGGCTCCTGTCTACTGCCAGACGAGTCCCGCTTCTTGGCGGCTGTCTGCGGAGTCTATCCTCTTCCTTCGTCTGTATAGGGGATTGTCCTCTGGCCACCAGTGCGGGCCATGATTACCGGCCTCACCGGAATCGCTTGGGTTTGAATCTGATGTGATTGGGCGTCCCCGTCTACGTTGGAGGCATGGTACATCCGTTGGCAGATGGTCTTCCTTTGGGCTGCCATGGAGGGTGACTAGCACCAGAGTTTCCACCTCTTACACTCGTCATATGTTGATCTGGCCTGGTGAGGAGGGGGGGGGGCAGGCATTGCATCTCCAAATTGCCCGCCTCGATTATTAGCGGGTTATGTATAATCACATGGCTGACGCCGCTATCATTTTCCGACTGGTTGACACTTGCTGGCTGGGTACTGCGCCCTGCCACTAATCCAGCCGCAGGCCATGGTCCTTGGATTTGGGTAATCACATTTTGTTTTCCTTTATGCCGACAGTTGCCCAGGGCCGCCAAAGAAATTTGCCGAATTTGGCACTTCGTTTTCCAAGTCTGTAACACATTGTGTTACAGCCCTAAGTCATCCCTTCCTTCAATGAGTTGAAGGGTTTAGGCCCCATGTGACTGATAGCGAGGCCAGCTTCTTCAGCCTTGCTGGCAGCCAGCTGGACTTCAAGGCCGCCAGTTGCTAGTGTTCTGGTTAACAAACCCATTGCATCACTTGTTTTCTGAGCACGCGACTATCCCGTAGAAGATGACTCGCTCTGGGGGAATGGAGGTAGACCTGAGATCTGCCCCCCCTCCCCCGAGGCTTCTCCATCGCAATGAAGCACGGGGAAGTTGGGATTACGCTGTTGCAGAATCACTGGCGCCCCAGTCACAAGTAACACTGCTTCATCGATATCTGAAGCGGTTGTAGTATGCCATGAACCTCCACCCTAGGGTCAGGCAACTCAGTCGACATGACTAATGTGATGGACAGGAGAAACATTCTTCCTTCTTAGGCACGTTGCTGTACATCGATGCGTCGGCCAACTCTCCCCTGCACCTCAATCAGATTGCGACACCTCTGTGCCGGCAAAGGGAGGTATGCAGCTTGGGATCCCCAAATGGGAAGATACCCTCTGCTGAATGAGCTGATGTCCTGGTTTCAACCAGGCTCTCCGATGCTTAGATGCAAATGCTTCGATGCATTAAATCAATGAAGCACATAGAAGCCTCGGCTTTGATGAGGCGCACTGTGTCAGGTTCGGCGAAAGCACTTGGATGCATCGAGTGGATGGAAGCGCCTGAAGCATCGCATGGATGGACATTCCATGATGCTTAACAGAGTCCCCGGCTTGCCATAGGGCCTTGTAGAAGAGGCTCTCTCTGTCTTTGCTCTCGGGGAAGTCCCATCTGAGACCCGAAGCGGACTCAGAGGAAAATTGCTTCTTATCAGCTAATTTTCTTTCCTGTAGTACCATGGATCAGTCCAGAAGCCTGGGTTTATATATCCCTGCCAGATGGAGTCAGAGAAAATTTTACTGATACTGATTCATAAACCCCAGTGCCACAGTTCTGATCGGTATCCAAGCATAAAAACCGGAACAACCAATTGAAAACTAAACAAATTGAAATATTGAAAACTACTAAACTGCTTCCAACAAGTCTACATGAGAAAGAATAACCCTACAGCTGAGCGGTCGACTCTCCACCTTCACACCTATTGGATGGGTTTCTGGATTGATCCGTGATACTACAGGAATGAAAATTAGCAGGTAAGAACCAATTTTCCTTTCCCTGTACATACCCGGATCAGTCCAGACGCTTGGGATGTACCAAAGCCCTCTACTTAGGGTGGGACCTGGAGAGTCCCGCTCGTAGAACACTTTCACCAAAAGAAGGGAAACCCGAATCTCCCAAATCTAAGCAATAGTGTCTCGCGAAAGTATGTAGCGACTTCCAAGTTGCCGCTCTGCAAATTTCGAGGAGACACCAGTTGCGCCTCCACCCAGGTCACCTGCGAACGCATAGAATGAGCTCGCAAACCTTCCGGGATTGGACGACCGCTAATGATATAAGTAGACATAATTGCCTCTTTCAACCAACGCGCAATAGTGGCTTTAGAAGCCTTGAACCCGCATTTGGAGCCACTCCACAAAACAAAGAGGTGATCTGACCTCCTGAAATCATTTGTCGCATCTAAGTAACGCAATAGAGCTTGCCGCACTACTAACTGCTTGAGCTCCTTTGCATGAGGAGCGGAAGAATCTACCGAAGGAAAGGCTGGAAGCTCCACCATCTAGTTCACGAGAAAAATGGACACTTTCAGCAAAAAAGAAGGCACCGACCTCAACAAAACACTGGAATCTGAAATCTGGAGGAATGGATCCCAAAAGGATAACGCTTGCAATTCTGAAGTCCTTTTTGTTGAGCATATTGCCACAAGAAAAACCACGAGAGTCAAGTCCTTCAGAGTCGCTCACCACAGAGGTTCAAAAGGAGCCGTACACAAACATCAGAGAACCAGATTAAGGTTCCAGGATGAATAAACCCTTCTGATCGGCGGGCGCAAGTTCTGGTTCCTCTAAGGAATCGAAGAACATCTGGATGAGCTGAAATAGCGGAACTGTCAACCTTCCCACAAAGAGAGCCCAAAACCACCACCTGTACCCTAAGGGAACTAGGGGACAGTCCCTTAGCAAAACTGTCTTGAAGAAAAGACAAAATGTTAGCAATGGAAGACCTGAGAGCCCCAACACTATCTTCTGTGCACCAGGACTCAAATATCTTCCAGACTCTAATGTAAGCCATATTAATGGATCTCCTTCTGGTCTGTAACAACGCAGTTATGACTGACTCTGGGTAACCTCTCCGTCTTAATTTCCAGCTTTCAAAAGCCAGGCTGTTAGACAGAAGTGAGCAGCCTGGTCTGAAAATATGGGACCATGACGCAGTAGACCCATCAGATGGCTGAAGAGAATCGGCCCTTCCACCGCCAAGTTGACCAGATCCGCAAGCCAGGGATGATGTGGCCACTCAGGAGCGATCAAAATCACTTTGCCGTGATGTTTCTTTATGCGACGCAACAACTTGCCTACTAAAGGCCAAGGCGGAAAAACATAAAGAAGGACTTCCTGCGGCCAAGGGAGGACTAGAACATCAACGCCTTCGGCTCCGTGGTGGCGCCATTGACTGAAAAATCGAAAATCCTTTGCATTGTGATGAGTCACCATGAAATCCACATGAGGGGGAACCCCAACAATCCCGGATGAGGTTCATTGCGGCCTCCGACAACTCCCACTCGCCGGGGTCTGAGTCAGACTCAAGAAATCCGCTTGAACGTTTTCAACCCCAGCTATGTGGGACGCTGCTATGCGTTCCAGGTGTCTCTCTGCCCACTGAATCAACTCTGAGCTTCCTGTGCTACTGCCTGGCTCTTTGTTCCACCCTGCCGATTGATATAGACTACTGTCGTGGCATTGTCTGAAAGAATCCTCACTGCTCGACCCTTCACCAACGGTAAGAACTCTTGTAAGGCTAGACGGATTGCCCTGGTCTCCAACCGGTTTATAGACCATGCAGATTCTTGTGAAGACCAAGTACCCTGGACTGAGCGATTTTGACACACCACTCCCCATCCAGAGAGACTGGCATCTGTAGTAACTATTATCCAGTCTGGAATCTCGAGGTCTACCCCACAAACAAGATTGGAAGTCTGAAGCCACCAAGACAGACTCTCTCTAGCTGCGCCTTTGAGGCAGGGATAGGTGGAATTCCTCTGAGACCGTTTCCAACGGGCCAAAAGCACCGCTTGTAAAGGCTGCATGTGAAAAAACGCCCACGGAACCAACTCCAGAGTTGAGGCCATCAAGCCCAGAACCAGCAGGTAATCCCAGACCTTGGGTACCTGCAATTGCAACAACCAGTGAACTCGACTCTGTAGAGTTAGGATTCTCCCCTCTGAAAGATACACGTTGCCAAGCAGAGTGTCTAACCGAGCGCCCAGGTATTCCAAAGATTGAGTTGGTGTTAGATGACACTTTGCTAAATTTACCACCCAACTGAGTGCTTGAAGAAGCATGAGAACTCAGTGTACCGATTGGTGACAAAGAGCCTCCGGACTTCGCCATGATGAGCCAGTCGTCCAAGTATAGATGCACGAGGACCCCTTCCTTCTGGAGCGCCGCTGCAACCACCACCATCACCTTGGTGAAGGAGCGTGGGGCAGTGGCCAATCCAAAAGGAAGAGCCTGAAACTGAAAATGTTGACCCAGGACCATGAAGTGAAGAAAATGCTGCGATCCCGGGAGGATGGGAATGTGTAGATAGGCCTCCATGAGATCCAGGGAAGCCAGAAACTCCCCTTTGCGAACAGCCGCTATTACTGACTGCAAGGTCTCCATTCGGAAGCGTGGCACTTTGAGAGCTGCATTCACCTTCTTCAAAGTCATGGCTAATTCAGCCTGCTTATCTGCGAAAAACATTTCTTTCTGAGAGTACTACCCCGATAAATATAGAATCTAAATGTTTTTAACTTACATACAATACTCCAAAAACTCTGAGCCGTCCTGAAGAAAAGTAGATGGAAAGGCAGTCTAGCCTGAGCAGCTGATGATAGGGAAATTGAGTGCTCTAACACATACTGGTGCTCCTGTTCTACTGGAGGCGAGGTTCTCTTATATGACTTCAGGTGGTTCAAAAGACCCAGAGCCTATGAGAAAAGCAAGGTATATCTTTAAATGTGGCTTTAAAAAAAAAAATGTTGACAGGAAAAGGCAGATTCAGGTTTGACTTTCAGGCTTAGCTGCTACAGCTGTTTTCTATAAGGTAATGTGTGAAAGCCTTTGGAATGAGAGACCCAGGGTTCATGTTACCTGGTGAGGTTATTGTCAAATGGATGGAAGGAAATGTTTTGATGAGCCACAGTGCCCGAGCTCCATAACAGAATGGTCTTGGCAAGCAGTTCTTGGCAAATGAAGAACCCCTCCAGTACACATACATATTTATTTCTGATGAGATTCATACATGCAAATAAATATAAAGCCAGTTTTACAAAGTCAGCCTTTTGTTGTACCTGCTTCAGTTGAATACTGGTGTTCTTTTCATCAGCTGTCTGGATAACTGTCAGAACTCCTTCAATTGTCTCATAGTCATATGGATCTAGCTGTTTTATGCACAGACGTATAAAAGACAAGTTTAAAAGCAGTATCCTACTTCTAGCTTGTCTACAGCAAGAATGATATAGTTCAGCCCTGAGTAGCCTTCAGGCTTTAGATTTGGCAATCAAGATGTTTCTAGTTACAAAATGAGAGGTTTGAATTATTAGGTATTATTGTTATCTGTACCTTCTTGTTTGATGTAATTTCCAACTTTGGTTCTATGTAAACCGACGTGATATGTACTAGTACAGGAACATTGGTATATAAAAGCCTTAAATAAATAAATAGGTTGCTCCCTGACTTTCAGCCCTGCAGCTCAGTTCATCGTTCATGTCTCTTGTCTACACACTGACCATAAAAGTATAAAACGGAGCTCAAAATGTGTTGTTCTTGTAGTTTTTTTAATCATTGGATAATAGGGTAGCTATTGGCTATTGACAGTTACTTGCCCAATTACATCATCTACTGAAGAAATACATATCCTGGGCACTAGAATTCCATTTTATTTGTGCTGCAACTAAAAGTCTGCAAAAAAAAAAAAAAAAAAAAAAGACGAGCAGTAAACTGAGCAGATGTGAGATAGAAATCACCGACTAATAGCAAATGTTGCTTACCTGATGTAACAGGTGTTCTCACAGGACAGCAGGATGTTAGTCCTCACAAATGGGTGACATCGAGGATGGAGCCCACCACGGAAAACTTCTGTCAAAGTTTAAACAGAACTTTGACTGGCCCCTACTGGGCATGCCCAGCAAGGCACTGACCCTGCAGCCAGCAGGGGTCTCCCTTCAGTCTGATGTTCAAAGCTACAGGCAGTGCCTAGAAAGTAAAAACAAAACAAACCCAACACCGCGGGGTGGCGGGCGGGTTTCGTGAGGACTAACATCCTGCTGTCCTGTGAGAACACCTGTTACATCAGGTAAGCAACATTTGCTTTCTCACAGGACAAGCAGGATGGTTGTCCTCACAAATGGGTGAGTACCGAGCTGAGGATGTCCTGACTTGCACCAAATGCACCCAACGACGTGCAACAGGCACTACAACTGGGGTGGAATTTGGTAAAGGGCATCCGCACCCTACCGGGAAGGTGGAAGGGTGTTGGTACATCACGTTGGAAAAAGGTTACGCAAGACAGATTGGCCGAAGATGGAGTCCTGTCTTCCAGCTTTGTCCAAACAATAGTGGGCTGCAAAGGTATGGAGAGAACTCCAGGTTGCAGCCTTGCAGATGTCAGGAAGCGGCACCGATCGAAGGTGTGCCACTGACGTAGCCATGGCCCTCACAGAGTGTGCTTTGACACGGTCTTGAAAAGGGATGCCCGCTTGCTCATAGCAGAAAGCAATGCAGTCCGCCAACCAGGAGGAAAGAGCCTGCTTACCCACAGGTTGTCCTAACTTGTTAGGATGGAAAGAGACGAATAATTGAGTGCTCTTCCTGTGAGAAACTGTACGGTCTAGGTAAAAGGCTAGAGCCCGTTTACAGTCTAGGGTATGCAGGGTCTGTTCTCCAGAGTTGGAGTGGGGCCTGGGAAAAAAGATAGGTAGTATGATGGATTGATTAATATGAAACTCAGAAACTACCTTAGGTAAAAATTTAGGGTGAGTGCGGAGTACCGCCCGGTCCTGCAGGAGCTTAGTGTAAGGCGGATAGGTAACTAGGGCCTGTAATTCACTAACCCTGCGAGCTGAAGTGATAGCCAAAAGGAATAACACTTTCCATGTGAGATACTTTAACTCACAGGAGTGCAGAGGTTCGAAAGGAGGTTTCATTAGACGACCAAGAACCAGATTAAGGTCCCAGGATGGGGCCGGAGGCCGTAAGGGTGGCTTCAGATGGAGCAAGCCTTTAAGAAAACGTGTTACTAGGGGTTGTACTGAAATAGGGACACCCTGTACACCTTTATGGAAGGCGGCTACCGCACTGACATGCATCCTAATGGAAGAGGTTTTAAGACCTGATTCAGAGAGATGCCATAAATAGTCCAAGAATTTGGAGATTGGACAGGAAAGGGGATCAAGGGACTGAGAAGTGCACCATGATGTGTACCTTTTCCATTTGTATGAGTAAGACTTTCTTGTGGAAGGCTTTCGTGAAGCTATCAGGACTCGAGAAACGGAATCTGAAAGGTTGAAAGGCTGAAGGACTAACCTTTCAACATCCATGCCGTCAGGGACAAGGCTTGGAGGTTGGGATGGAGGAGGCATCCGTCGTTTTGAGTGAGCAGATGCGGGTCCTTTCCCAGAGGAATGTGCCTGCGGATGGAGAGATCCTGGAGTATTGGAAACCATACTTGGCGTGGCCAGTAAGGTGCTATCAGGATCATGGTTCCTCCGTCCTGGCGTAGCTTCACGAGAGTCTTTGACACAAGAGGAAGTGGAGGGAATGCGTAGAGCAGACCGGTTGTCCACTTGAGGGAGAATGCATCCCTCGGCCGAGAGTGCTGGCTCCGAATGAGAGAGCAGTAATCGTCCACTTTGTGGTTCTGAGGGGACGCAAAGAGGTCTATGCGGGGAGAACCCCACTTGTGAAACAGAGAGGTCGCTATCAGAGGATCGAGTGACCACTCGTGCGGTCGGAAGACACGGCTCAGCCGGTCTGCCAATACATTGTCTACTCCCGGCAGGTAAGTGGCCCTGAGGTACATGGAGTGGGAGAGGGCTTCCGCCCAGATCTGCGCAGCTTCCTGACACAGAAGGAAGGAGCCTGTGCCTCCCTGCTTGTTTATGTACCACATGGCCACTTGGTTGTCCGTCTGGATTAAGATTATCTGATGAAAGAGATGATCTTTGAAAGTGCGGAGCGCATAGCGGATTGCTCGAAGTTCCAGGAAATTGATCTGGTGTTCGGCTTCCTCTTTGGACCATAACCCTTGGGTTTGAAAGTCGTCCACATGGGCTCCCCAACCGATGTGAGAAGCGTCGGTGGTTAGGATTACTTGCGGATCCGGTGGAAGAAAGGGTAAGCCCTGAAGGAGGTTGACCTGAGTCGTCCACCAGGTTAAGGATAGGCGCAGCGCTTGTGTGACTGTGACTATGGAGGACAGAGGCTGAAAAGCTTGAATCCATTGGTGTCGTAGAGTCCATTGTGTTACTCTCATGGCTAGTCGGGTCATGGGAGTGACTTGAACCGAGGATGCCATGTGTCCTAGGAGAATGAGGAACTGGCGAGCCGTGGCCGTATCTTGAGACTGGAGCTGGTGAGCTAGGGACATGAGAGTTTGGACCCGTTGAAGCGGAAGGTAGGCCTTTGCCTGTAAGGTGTCCAAGTCTGCCCCAATGAAAGATAAGGTTTGAGATGGGACGAAGCAAGATTTCTCGTAATTGACAAGAAACCCTAAGGAAAGGAGTGTGTTGATTGTCAATTGTAGGGAGGACCGGGCAATCTGAGGGGTGGAGGCCCTGATTAGCCAATCGTCCAGATAGGGGTATACGTGGACACCTTCCTTCCTGAGGAATGCTGCTACAACTACGAGGCATTTGGTGAAGACTCGTGGAGCAGATGCCAGACCGAAAGGTAGTACTCGGTATTGATAATGGTCGCGGCCTACTAGAAACCGCAGATATTTGCGATGGGATTGTGTTATCGCAATATGGGTATAAGCTTCCTTGAGGTCGAGGGAGCATAGCCAATCCCCTCTTTGCAGCAGAGGGAGTAACGTGCCCAGGGTTACCATCTTGAACTTTTCTTTTTGAAGGTACTTGTTGAGGGCCCGAAGGTCCAAAATTGGACGTAGCCCTCCTGACTTTTTTGGAATTAGGAAGTACCTGGAGTAAAATCCCTTGCCTCGTTGAGAGGGAGGGACAGGTTCTATAGCATTTGATTGCAAAAGAAGGGATACTTCCTGTTGTAATTGAGTCAAGTGGCTGGATAGACTCCATGCTTGAAGAGGCGGGGAGTCTGTCGGAAGAGTTATGAAATTGAGGTGGTAACCCTGTGCGATAATTGCCAGCACCCACTGGTCTGAGGTAATCCGTATCCAATGCTGCAAAAAGTGGCACAGACGACCCCCTACAGGGATGTGGGGGAGTGGGATATGGCATGTGCTCCGTATCGGGAAGTCAAAGGCCTGCCGCAGGCCCGGGAGGTGGGGCTACAGCAGGTCTTTGTTTCCGAGGTTGGCGTAGCTGAGGTCTGGTGGAGGATCGAGCCGGACGAGGCCTAGTCGACGGAGGGTAATAACGACGTGGCCGAAAGAATGACTTTTTAGAGTCCTTCTTAGGTGGTGGTTTGGAGGATACCTCAGATGGAACAGGCGAAAGTTGTTTCAACGTCTCGTGGTGATCCTTCAATTCCGCCACAATCTGTTGAATCTGTTCTCCGAACAGATTGTCCCCCAAGCAGGGTAAATCGGCTAGACGATCCTGGACCTCTGGGCGAAGGTTGGATGATTTTAACCAAGCCCAACGTCTGGCTGAGATGGCAGTAGCTGAGACTTTCGTGGAAGCATCGAAGATATCGTAGGCCGTTCTGATCTCGTGCTTCCCAGCTTCAAATCCTTTGTGAAGGAGGGCTTGAAGCTGTGGCTGGTATTGGTCCGGTAATGTGTCAGCGTAGTCGTGCATCTGTTTAAGGATAGCTCTGTTGTATTGAGTCATATAAAGTTGGTATGAAGCTATGCGAGATATCAACATAGCCCCATGATACACTTTCCTGCCCACACTATCAAGGAATTTGTTGTCCTTGATAGGGGGAGTGGAAGAGTGTGGTTTTAGGCGCTTGGCCTTCTTTTGCGCAGACTCAACTACAACAGAGCGATGATCCAGTTGAGACTTCTGAAATCCTGGTGCTGACTGAACGAGGTATGTTGAGTCAGCTTTTTTATTAACTGGTGACACAGATGAAGGTGATTCCCAGTTTTTCTTTAAAAGATCCAGAAATACCTGGTGAATGGGGATGGAAGCGATGATTTTTGGGGCATCCAGAAATTGGAGCAGCTCCATCATTTGGTGCCTGTCATCGGTCTCAGATTGCAGCTGAAAAGGCACAATTTCTGACATCTCCTTTACAAAATTTATAAAGGAGAGATCTTCAGGAGGAGATCGTTTTCTACTCTCTGTAGGAGATGGTGGGGATGGTAAATCTGTATCTGAAGATGTATCATCACCCCAGGTATCATAAGGATCATGTAGGGCTTGCAGTCCTGAAGGACCTGGTAGAGGATCCAAAGGCATCGATGGAATCGGTGCTGCAAGCGGAACTGTGAACGGCATCGAGGGCTTCGGGGGTACCGATGGAATCGGTGCCGATCTTGGAATCGATGGAGCCGAAGGATAAATCGGTGGAAAGGTATGTGAAGGCACCGATGGAACGACACCGGACGGGGGAATCCGGAACGGTGTTTCTCCTGTCGATGAATGTCCTTCCGGAGATGATGGTGTAGTCGGTGCTACTGGAATCACCGATGGAAGGGCGCGCATGAGTGCCTCCATACGATTTAGTATCGGTGCCAACGCTTCCACTAGAGGCTCGGTGGTCGGTTCCCTCCTCGGTGGCAGAGTCGGTGCTGAGGTCGGTGCCTGAGGCGGTGCCGGAATCGGTGCCGGAGGCGGTGCCGGTGGAGGCTGGAATCTTCGCATCGCATTCTCGATGGCCTCCTGGACCAGCCGGTCCAGTTCTGCCCGGAGACCAGGGGTAACCATACCCGGCTCGACGGGAGAGGGAGGCTGAGGCAGGGCCGGAAGTACCACCGTAACCGGTGGGATCACGGCCCCCGCACCCCGGGAGGGTGAGGGTTTCCTCGGTGCCTGCGAACGAGACGTGGACGGTGCCAGGTCTGACCGAGGCTTTTTCGTCGGTGGCTCGGCCTGTTCAGAGGTCGATGGTTGTGGATCCTCGACGGGCCGAGACTTGTGCCGTCGATGGCGATGCTTATCCTTCCGATCTCCTCGCCCATCCGGGGAGGGGACAGGAGTCGACGGCCGAGAAGTCATCGGTGGAGGACGGTCACCGGAGGGTTGACGATGGTGGTGCAACTTCGACGGTGCCGGTTCCGATGACGTCGATGCTATCGATGGCGTTGGGGTGGGTGCATGGAAGAGGAGCCCCATCTTCTCCATCCTGGCTTTACGACCCTTAGGTGTCATTAGGGCACATTTAGTGCAAGTCAGGACATCATGCTCACTTCCCAAACATAGAACACAGACCCGATGGGGATCTGTGATTGACATAGTCCGGGTGCAATCCGGACAACGACGGAACCCCGTCGCCATGGCCTAGGGCCAAATTTAGCCGCGGGATTGGTAAGTGCCAACAGGCCTCTAGGGCCAAAATCGACGGCAGTCGATGAAAATCGGCAAAAAACTTACCGGCTTTCGCGGAGGTGACAAAAATTTGTCGAAGGGAGACCCCTGAGGGGCAAATTTTCTTCGGAAAGAAAAAAACCGAATTCCTGTCAGGAACGTGGTAAGAGAGCTCCTTTCACCGCGTGGCAACTGCTGCGCGGAAAAAAGAAGACTGAAGGGAGACCCCTGCTGGCTGCAGGGTCAGTGCCTTGCTGGGCATGCCCAGTAGGGGCCAGTCAAAGTTCTGTTTAAACTTTGACAGAAGTTTTCCGTGGTGGGCTCCATCCTCGATGTCACCCATTTGTGAGGACAACCATCCTGCTTGTCCTGTGAGAAAAGGTATAACAAACTCTGAAGGATTTCAACATTTAACATTCTATATAAACATTTATAGTGTTCTAGTATATGAAATGCTAAGATTAAGAAATTAATACATTGAGTTTATTAAGTAATAAAAATGCTGTATATCACTGTATGGGGGCATCTGCCTATAGAACTGTACAAAATAAGTAATAATGTATGTAATTCACATTTTTCAATAATAAACCCCCCCCTCAAATCTATATAAAAATAACAGTGCCACTCTGTATTTGATTTAAGAATGTACCTCTTTCTCCCACATTTGTCTTTTTTTTTTTATAAAGACAGAATGCAACAAATGCGAATAAGAGACTACCGCTGAAGGGAATAAAAGTATGATTTACAAGTATAAATTGAAGCAATCCATTGGAAAACATGCACTTTTACTATTTGTGCTCTAGGAGGCTCTCTCTTGACTAGAATTTGCATGATGTCAACAATCCTGTGTTTCAGGACTAGTGATTTTTTTTTTTACTTCTAATAAAATATAGTACTTTTTTCCAGTAAAATCTTTTAAATCTAATTATAACTGTGAAACAGTTATGGAAGACATAAGGGTTTAAAATCTAGTATAAGTATAGGAAATATTTTAAAATGGTACCTACATAATCATATTTAACATTATAGTACAGTAGGACTTGCATCCATTGACAAACAGTCAATGCATAATCCCCACATAATTCTGAAAAGTACAATGCCAATATTAAACAAAATAATTCAGATCACACAACTATGAAGTAAATCAGTTGTTACTCACTGCAAATCTATATGATTGGTCATGGTTTTATGTGCTTACAAAATCATTAGACAAAGTAGAAAAGTGAGAATACAGATGTGCAAGAACTTGATAGGCTGAGACCAAAACCAAATTTTCTCTGTAAGTTTTCTACCTTGTGCAGAATTCCACTGAGACTAATGACCAGCTCTTGTGTGCTTTGCAATTTTGGAATTATTGCTACTGCTTTGGCCAGGAGTTTGGAGTCAGGCTGCCATGTACTATCCCAAGCAGGCTCTCCTTCACCGTGTTTCATCTTAGCCCTTTGGAGCAGAAGCGTCTCAATGTACTGCTGGAGGGCTGCATCACTGTCCAGCGTGAAGGTGCTAAAAAAGGATAAAGGTCATTTTGTAAAGTCCATATGTACTTTCTGCTTGTTTACTATTTAATGTCTTTTATGTTGTACAAAACTAGTTTTAACTATGTGATTGTTATTGTTGTGTATGCTTTTATATGTACCTACTGTTTTGATTTTTTGTTTTATATGCTCCTGTATGTAGCTATTTTGTATGCTCTGATTTTTTAGACTTTTGTACCCTACCTTGAGTAATGGAAAGGATAGGTTATAAATTAGATAATTAAATAAGGCTTGTGTTAAATGGTGAAAAAGCAAAAAAATATATACATATACAGCAGTGGAATGATAAGAAAATTATCTTCCTTTTACAGCTTTGAGCATTACCTGCAAAAGTTCAATATAAGCGCAGTATTCACATTTGGATTTTCTACAAGAGATCCAATGAGTTCCTTTTTTCTTTCTGAAGGTAGCATAAATACAGACTGGAAAGAAATCTTTAACCAAAGAAAACAAAACAAATTTACCACCACACACAGAGAGCAGATTTTGCATCCAATTGCTACTTTACATATGCAGAGTATTCAAATGAGGGCAGGAGCCGCAATTTTCAAGGCCTTTTAGCGCATAAATTGGCCTGATAATTTCCTTTTCTTTAGTAAAGCATGTCAATCCCAATGAGTGGGTTATGCATCTCTGCCAGCAGATGGAGATGGAGCAAAAGATAACGTCATGGCCATATAGTCCAGCCCATATTCTCTGGAAAAGCCAAACTGTGGATAAACCTTATTATACTTGAACATTATCATCAACAGTCAATCATTCATGTTTCTCAACAAACAGTGAATTCAGCCAAAAAGAAGGAACTTATTTATTTATTTAATGAGTTTTATATACCGTCATTCGGAAAAAGCCATCACAACGGTTTATCTAGCAAACCTAGAGAAGCCACTTACCAGTTTTCAACAAAGAACAGGAATCATATTCTGCACCGCTCGCCCGAAGAAAGGGCGAGCGGCAACACCTTCAGTCTCTAACATAGACTAGAGAAGTAGAACATTTCTGGGCCTGAAGAAAAGTGAAATTACTGAGGCAAAAAGCCCCACTTCAATAATCGTGCCCTTTCAAAGGTCACATTGCAAGACAGAATTGACCCGGATCCTTGTGCCAAATGGGCCCTTGATGTCACAGATCTGTCCTAGACGGAGGCCTGAGGGGACTGCATACCAGAAGGCTCTAGAGATCAGTGTACCACGGCCTTCAAGCCCAATCCGGAACCATTAAAGGACAGAGTTGGTTTGACTTGCAATCTTCTGCCCAACCTGCATATCAGAGGCCAGGGCGGAAGCTCATACAGAAGGGCGCCGCATGGCCACTCCTGAACAAGAGCATTGATGCCCATCGCTTCTGGGTCCCACCTGCATCTGATAAAGCATGAAACATTTGCGCTGTTGAAGTTTGCCAACAGGTCTAGATCTGGTAGGGCCCCACAGTTCACCAGAAGCTGAAAAGCCTCCTCCGTCAACTCCCATTCTCCTGGGTCCAAGGTTCTTCTTCTGAGGAAATCAGCTCTGACACTGTCCTTTCCAGCAATGGTCCAAGAAAACAAAGAGGTAGGCGATCTATTCGCCACACAAACTTGCGTTTGGACCCATTGGTTTGAAGTTGTTTTATCATCGCTGGCACATTATTTGATCTGAGTGGATCATACAATATTAATCATTGAATTTTGGAGCCCCTGAGGCAGCGGCTACAAAGCTACGAAACTCGGCCTGAGTCGGGCAATTTACTTGGAACGTCTCTGCACCAATAAAGTATTGAAAATATTAAGGCATCTATTCCTTTTGTGTTCAACTTTCCAGCAATGGGAAAGGCGGATATACTTAGGCAATGCTGCTCTAGCCTCTCATTGTTGTTTCACTACTGCATTCCAGCATCCTTGCACCACGAACTTCTGACAGTGAGCCCCCCTCCAGATGCTCGCATCTGTCATGAGTACCAACCAATCTGGTGTCATCAGGGAAATTCTTTTCCTGAGATAAATCCGCCTATAACCAAAAGTCCAACTGGAATCTCACCTCTAACAGGAGGAACAGCATCACCACATAGATCTTCGATTGCGGACTCCATCGGGAGAGCAATGTGCGCTGAAGAGGGTGCATATATGCCCTTGCCCAGGGAACCACTTCTAATGCGGCAGCCATCAACCCCAGGACCTGCAGATAAGACCCCACTGTCGAACAAACAGAGCTCTACAGGGATTGAACTTTCAGCATTAAAGTGTGGATCCAACACTCCGGCAGAAATACTCTGCTCCCCTCGTATCGAATCAAACCTTGAGATACTCCAGAGTCTGAGAGGGCCACAAATTGCTCTTGGACCAGATTCAACACTGAGCCTAGTTCCTGTAGCAAGGAACCCACCCTGCGGGAAGCGTGAAGACTCTCTTTCATGGTCCTGGCTTGAATCAACCAGTCATTCAGATTGGGGTGAACTAGAATGCCCTCCTTGCGAAGGGCTGCCGCTACCACCATCATGACCTAGGGAAAAAGGTCCTGATTGCCAGGGATAGTCAGAAAGGCAAGGCCTGAAACTGGTAATAATGATGCAGATTAGCAAACTGTAGGAACCACTGATATTCCCGATGGATGGGAATATGCAGATACATCAGATCCAAAGACATACAGTACTCCCCCTACATGAACTGTCATCATGACATAGCGCACCATTTCCATCCTGGAACGTGTGACTCGTAAATGTCAATTGGCGCCCTTGAGATCCAGTGTGGGCCGAAACGACCCTTCCTTCTTGGGCATGAGAAAATAAATGAAATAACAGCCTGCAATTCAGGAATGGGAACTACAGTTTTCAGGTTTGACAGACGTCATAATGTCGCTTCCATTTTTACCCACTTCTGAGGGAAGTTACACAGAGATACCATAAAGGCATCTGGAGGAATGTGAAGAAATTCTAGAGCACACCTGTCCCGAATAACTTCGAGAACACATTGATCTAAAGTAATCTGGATCCACCTGTGATAAAAACAGGATAGATGCCACCTATCTCCTGAACCAACAGGTAAGCCATCAAACCTTCATTGGGAAGAGCGAGGGGCTCCACCTCCAGAATATGCATCCTTTCGGGGTCCTCGGGTATGAAAGGACTGAGACCTGCGGAAGGATTAGGACTTCTGGGAAGAACCTCCCCTATAAGGCTGAAAATGCCTCAAAGGCTTTGCTTTAGGATAGCCTCAATCCTCCTATCCTGAACATTCTTCAGTGACACATCTCACTATCGGGATAATGGTATGTTTTGTGATAGAACATACCAACGTATCCACCTTAGGGAAACGCAACTGCTCTCTGGCCTGTGGACCTGACAAGACGTGTCCTCCTTTCAAAAATGCTTCTGGTGCACTCCATGCCAGATCAATCCTTGCATAGTGTGAACAAAATAGGAACCTTCTTCTGCATCCCCAAGGAATCAGGCCCAGCCACTCCGAGGATCTTCAAGGCCTGAGAGATCAAATCTGGCAACTCATCTCTATGAATGAAACGGAGAAGAGTTAGACATGACTCAAAATCTGGGGGAATGTTCCCCAATACCATCGGTATCATCCTGATCTATCTACATAATCAGCTTAGTCAGGCTGTATTGTGCCACATCGCTTGACCGCTGAGACAGGTAGAGGAGCACACGGACCAACCTTAGTAAACAGTGCTGATTCAGAAGACTGGCCCTGTAGAAGCGTCTGCAATCCCTGGAAGAATTCTACCCAGGAAAATTTTACCCATAGGTCTGAACCTGATGTTCTGAGAGCCAGCAGCTTATGATGACTAGGCCCGTGGATCAATCAAAGAAAGAGACACCCCCGTTGCCCTCTACCCTCAGATCGAGGAGGTGGACCATCACTGGCAAAATCAGAAGGGGGTAAATCTCCTTGAGCATTCAGCTAGTGCTGACACAGGTTTAAAGAAAAGTCCAGCTGAATGGCCTCGATGTGACATGCAGCACAAACAGATAGGTTTCTTTGACACGAGCGCCATAGCTTTAAGCATGCAGAATGGTAAAAGCTTGCGCCTAGAATATTTGCACATAAACCATGCCCAAAATGGACACACAAAAACTGTGCGCATAAAAATGGGCGTGCAAGTATACGTGCCTAGTCCACACATCCAACTAGGTACCCAGTCTGGGCACCCAGTATAAGAAGGATGCACAAACAGGTACGCAGGCATGCGCCAACAGCCCACAGCACAAAACGTGCAAACATCTCGCGGCCTACCACGCACCCAAAAAGGGAGAGCGAGCCTAGCCAAACGCCTGCTCAACCTGCCGAGCATGCACTGCTTCCTCACCTCATGGAACTCCCCAGAGATGGCGTTCGGCTGTCCCGCTCACGAGGTAACAGTTTTTCCTGCTCTCCTGCTTATGTTCTTCTCTGTGCTGTTTCTCTCTCTTTTATTTTATTTTTTTTAAAATTAAGATAAGCATTTACCTGAGCTTAGCCCTCCCTGGCTGAGAGCAGGAACGGGACCTAGCTACGGGAGGGAGAGGGGTAAAGCCTTTACCGCTGAGCCTTTCTCAGCCTGCAACTGCTAATCAAATTTTGGATCCACACCACTCAAGGCTACTGGACTGAGGCACTGTACTGAGGGAGGGACTGCACGGTATCACCTCAGGAGGCAAGCGGTGCTATGAAGAAGTTTAGTCTCAAAAAAGATGATGAAGTTGGGCACCCAACTGGGTGCACAGGAGCGTGCTGACAGTCTGCAGCGAAAAAGGCACAAAACCATCTCATGGCCTACCATGCGTCAAAAGGACAGAAACATGGAAGCAGGGACTAGCCAAACGGCTAGTCACCTCACCATGCCTGCACTACCTTAATTCATCAAATTCCCCAGAGATGTGAGTAGGACAGCCGAACACTGAGGTAACAGATCCATTTCTCCTGCTTTTTTTCTGTTTATTTATTATTTTTGTAAAGCATTCACCACCAGCCTGCAATTGCTATTGAAATTTTTGGTCTATGCCAGTCAAGGCTACGGGACTGAAGGCACTCTACTGAGGGAGGGACTGCACAGTATCACCTCAAGAGGCAAGTGGTGCTATATACAGGCCGGTTAGCCTCACCTCGGTGGTGGGAAAAGAAATGGAGAAATTACTTACCTGATAATTTCGTTTTCCTTAGTGTAGACAGATGGACTCAGGACCAATGGGTATAGTGTACTCCTGATAGCAGTTGGAGACGGATCAGATTTCAATCTGACATCAGTCCTAATACATATACCCCTGCAGGAAGTGCAGCTCTTCAGTATTCTCCTCGAAAAGCAATTGTGGATATATGCATGACTAATTTGAATAACTTGGATAACCTGATTTACTTGAATTGGTTATAGCTGGAGACTGCCAGTGCCCTCAACTGAGAAACATCGACACCCGGCAGGGTGGGTGTCCTAATTGGGGGAAAGCATGGCTTACCCGTGAATAACTCGCTCTTGGGGATGTTGCCCGAGAATGCCATGAATGACGGCAGCCGTGAGTGGGATGCTGAGTCCATCTGTCTACACTAAGGAAAACGAAATTATCAGGTAAGTAATTTCTCCATTTCCTAGTGTGTAGCAGATGGACTCAGGACCAATGGGATGTATAAAAGCTACTCCTGAACCGGGTGGGAGGCTGCCCGTGGTCCACTTAGTACTGCCCTTGCAAATGCTGTGTCCTCTTGAGCTTGAACATCCAGGCGGTAGAACCTGGAGAAGGTGTGGATGGAGGACTATGTCGCCGCCCGACAGATCTCGGCGGGTGACAGCAACTTCGCTTCCGCCCAGGACACTGCCTAGGCTCTAGTGGAATGGACCTTGACTTGCAAAGACGGCGGCTTGCCTGCTTCTATGTAGGCCGCCTTGATAACTTCTTTGATCCAGTGGGCTATGGTTGCCTGCGAGGCCGCTTTTCCTTGTTTCTTCCCGCTGTGAAGGACGAATAGGTGGTCCGTCTTTCGTACGGATTCCGACCTTACCAGGTATCAGACTAGGAGTCTGCCGACGTTGAGGTGGCGCAGGCGGCGAGATTCTTACGAATTCTTATGCTCATCCGGCGATGAAAGCGAGAAGGTTTGGTGGAGATGGAAGTGAGAAACCACTTTGGGAAGGAAGGACGGGACAGTGCATAATTGGATGCTTCCTGGAGTGAGTCTGAGGAACGGCTCCCGGCAGGACAGTGCTTGTAGCTTGGAGATATGACGGGCTGAACATACTGCCACCAGGAAGGCTGTTTTCAATGTTAATAGTCGGAGAGACAGGCCGCAAAGAGGTCTGAAGGAAGCTCCTGCTAAGAAATCTAGGACCAGGTTGAGGTTCCATAGAGGCACTGGCCACTTTAGGGATGGTTGGATCTGCTTGACTCCTTTCAGGAAGCGGGAGACATCCGGGTGAGAGGCTAGGCTGCCGTCCTCACTCTTGGTTCCGTAGCATGACAATGCGGCCACCTGTACCTTGATGGAGTTGAGAGACAATCCCTTCTGTAGGCCATTCTGCAGGAATTCCAAAATCGCGGGAATTTTGACTGAGTGTGGTGTGATGTTGCGGTCCTCACACCAGGCTTCAAATACTCTCCAAATCCTTATGTATGTTAGGGATGTGGAGAACTTGCGTGCTCGGAGCAGGGTGTCAATTACTGCCCCCGAGTATCTGCTCTTCCTCAGGTGAGTCCTCTCAATGGCCAGGCCGTAAGAGAGAATAGAGCTGGATCCTCGTGGAGGATTGGCCCTTGTTGGAGCAGATCCCTGTGTGGCGGTAGCGGGAGAGGGCTCCCTGTCAGCAGCCTTCGCATGTCTGTGTACCACGGCCTTCTTGGACAGTCCGGGGCCACTAGAAGTACTGGTCCCTTGTGGTGTTCTATCTTGTGGATGATTGCGCCCAATAGGGGCCACAGTGGGAAGGCGTATAATAGAGTTTCCTATGGCCAGATCTGTACCAGGGCGTCGATTCCCTGGGATTGAGGTTCCCGTCTGCGGCTGAAGAAGCTGGGCACTTGGGCGTTGGACCGGTTTGCCAGGAGGTCCATGTTTGGTGTTCCCCAACGACTCACTATCAATTGGAATGCTGTGGTCGACAGTCTCCATTCTCCTGGGTCTAGACTTTCTCTGCTGAGGTAATCTGCAGCGACGTTGTCTTTCCCGGCGATGTAAACGGCCAAGATCTCTTGAAGGTTCGCTTCCGCCCATGACATTAGAGGGTCTATTTCCAGAGACACCTGTTGGCTTCTGGTTCCTCCCTGACAGTTGATGTAGGCCACTGTTGTGGCGTTGTCTGACATGACTGACTGATTTGTCTCGGAGTCTGTGACCAAACCATAGGCAGGCTAGTCTGACTGCCCAGGCTTCTAGGCGATTGATGTTCCATCCCGACTCTTCTTTGTTCCATTGCCCCTGGACGGTTAGCTCCTCGTAGGCTGGCGTCCGTGGTGAGCAGAATCCAGGTCGGTGAGGATAGCATCACTCCCCGGCTCAGATGGCCTTCTTGTAGCCACCATCATAGTTGGGTCCGAACTTTGTCCAGGAGCTGAAGACGTACGGTGTAGTTTTGGGACAGCGTGATAGCAGGGAGCGCTGTAGGGGTCTCATGTGAGCTCTTGCCCATGGCACTACTTCCAGAGTGGATGCCATGAGGCCGAGGACTTGGAAGTAGTCCCATGCTGTGGGACAAAGCTCGCTCAACAGGGTTCGCAACTGGGTCATCAGTTTTGATCTCCTTGTCGATGTCAGGATGACCTTGTCTTGTTTGGTGTCAAACCGAACTCCCAGGTATTCTAGAGATTGGGAGGGCTGCAGACAGATCTTGTTTGTGTTGACCCAAGGCTCTCCAGTAGAGTTTTGACTCTGTTGGTCGCCTGGTGACCTTCCTCTGGGGATTTTGCCCTGATCAGCCAATCGTCCAGATAAGGGTGTACGAGGATTCCTTCCTTCCTCAGTGTTGCTGCCACTACCACCATGATTTTGGTGAACGTCTGGGGAGCTGTGGCTAACCCGAATGGTAGCGCCCGGAACTGGTAGTGGTGATCCAAAATCGTGAAGCGTAGAAAACGCTGATGCTCTTGATGGACCGGAATGTGTGGGTAGGCTTCCGACAGGTCCAGGGATGTAAGGAACTCTCCCGGTTGTATCGCCCTTATTACAGAGCGTAGGGTTTCCATGCGGAAGCAAGGAATCTTCAGGTGGCGGTTGACAGACTTGAGGTCCAGGATGGGCCGGAACGTTCCTTCTTTCTTGGGAACGATAAAATAAATTAAGGGGTGCTGTGTCCCTGAGGAGCCCCGTTTGAGGGAGGCTCCCGCTGGGGGACGTTAGGTCCGGCTTACTGTTTGAGAAGCTGGAACCCGGTACCGGCTGGGGAAGACCATGGGCTGGATCCCCCAGGGCCTCCTCGTACTGTATACACAGGGCCGTGACCTCCTCATGCTGAGCAGCTCTAATGTGGCATGCTGGGCAGAGGCCCTGAGCCTTGAGCTTCTTCTCCGGTGGTGCCATGGCTTGTGTGCATAAAATACAGGGCCCGGATAGCTGCGCTCCGGTGCGTCGAAGTTGTGCGTGTAGGTTTGGTACGCGCTCAGAGAGATGTGTGCGCTGAGGTGCGTACAGACCGAAGTTATGCGCCCGGCACAGTAAGCGTGTGGCTATGCGCGTCGCTTGTGCGCACAGTACTTGGGCGCACGACGTTGTGCGCACAAGATATTTGTGCGCATGGCTCGCCTTTGTAAGCAAGGGTCGGGGCGGCGGACAGGGCGACGAACGAGTCAAGATGGTGCCGGCGACCACGCGGACAATATGGCGACCACCTCGGAGGGTCTCCACATGGGAGGACCCTCGGATCTGACCGGTGTCAAGCCCTGCTAGGGCAGATCAACCCGGTGGCACTGGCACCAGCTGGTGACCTGTGCGCCTCTTCGAGCTTCAGAGACCGGAGACTTTTAAATAGATTTCTACCTTACCTCGTCTTGGCGCTTTCCGGTCTCGTTCTGGGTGGTCTCCGGCTGCGGAAGGAGAGGGAAATACCTTCACTGCCGCGCTCGAAGTTGCACCCGCTGCCTCTCAGCCTCACCTGATGTCAGGGGCTAAGTCCACGCCGAGGGTCGGCCGCTGGACCGAGGTTTACCTCAGAGGGATCACAGAAATCACCTCGGGAATTCTCAACTAGGGGAGGGACCCAAGGGGTGTCACCGCAGGAGAGCGGGGCTCGTCTATAGAGGTAAGATTTCTTCTTGTTTTGGGGTTTCTTTGGTAGAATTACTCTAACGCTGTGCAAGCGTGCATAGAGTCCCTAACTGCTATGGAGACAGAAAATACTGAAGAGCTGCACTTCCTGCAGGGGTATATGTATTAGGACTGACGTCAGATTGAAATCTCCGTCTCCAACTGCTATCAGGAGTACACTATACCAATTGGTCCTGAGTCCATCTGCTACATGCTAGGAAATGGAGTTGCTGCTGAAAGAAAGAATAGTGAACTATCTACAGTTGGGAGAATTGCTGGACCAGAGGCACCATGGATTCACCAGGGGAAGATCCTGTCAGACAAATCTGATTGACTTTTTTGACTGGGTGACTAGGGAATTGGATAGAGGAAGAGCGCTCGATGTCATCTACTTGGATTTCAGCAAAACTTTTGATATGATCCCACACAGGAGGCTGGTGAATGAGAAACTTAGGAGTGAGTGCCGAGGTGGTGGCCTGGATTGCAAACTGGTTGACGGACAGACGACAATGTGTGATGATAAATGGAACTTACTCTGAAGAGAGAGCGGTGTTAAGCGGAGTGCCGCAAGCATCGGTGTTGGGACCGGTCCTGTTCAATATCTATGTGAGCGACACAGCGGACGAGATAGAAGGTAAGGTTTGTCTTTTTGTGGATGACACTAAGACCTGCAACAGAGTGGACACGCCGGAAGGAGTGAAGAGAATGAGACGGGATATAAGTAAGCTGGAAGAGTGGTCGAAGATATGGCAGCTGAGATTCAATGCCAAGAAGTGCAGAGTCATGCATTTGGGGTGTGGAAATCCGAAAGAACTGTATTCAATGGAGGGTGAAGGGCTGATGTGCATGGAGCAGGAGAGACACCTTGGGGTGATAGTGTCTAATGATCTGAAGTCGGCGAAACAATGTGACAAGGTGATAGCTAAAGCCAAAAGAATGCTGGGCTGCATAGACAGAGGAATATTGAGTAAGAAAAGAGAAGTGATTATCCCCTTGTACAGGTTCTTGGTGAGGCCTCACCTGGAGTACTGTGTTCAGTTCTGGAGACCGTATCTCCAAAGGGACAGAGACAGGATGGAGGCGGTCCAGAGAAGGGTGACCAAAAAGGTGGATGGTCTTCATAAAATGACTTATGAGCAGAGATTGAAGAACCTAAATATGTACACCCTGAAGGAGAGAAGGAGCAGGGGTGATATGATACAGACTTTCAGATACTTGAAAGGTTTTAATGATCCATGGTCAACAACAAACCTTTTCCGTTGGAAAAAAAAATCAGTAGAACAAGGGGCCACGATTTGAAGCTCCAGGGAGGAAGACTCAGAACCAATGTCAGGAAGTATTTCTTCATGGAGAGGGTGGTGGATGCCTGGAATGCCCTTCCGGAGGAAGTGGTGAAGAACAGAACTGTGAAGGACTTCAAAGGAGCGTGGGATAAACACTGTGGATCCATAAAGTCTAGAGGATGTGAATGAAGAGAGGGTGGCTCGCGGGAATGACGGCTACTACCTGGAGATAATACCCTTATTCAATAAACATACACACGGTTAATTCGACTCCAACATTGCTCTATGCTTCAACAGCAAGAGGAAATGTGGAAAAAAGAATTTGCATTCACAAAAAAGCGGGGAGTAGCTTGCTTGTTATGGCGGTTACTACCCCAAACCAAATAAGCCTGATACTTCACTTTCAAAGCATATCCAGCTTAGCTCTCTGCTTCATTGACAGGGGGGGATGAAGAAAAGTGGATTTATATACAGACAACAACCAACAAGGACTGAATATCATAGTCTGGGTAAACAAATAAGCATGGGTGTAGCTTGCTTATTCTGGCGGTTAATTAACTAAATAAGCTAGATATTTCACTTAGTTGCAGTTCCAACACTGCTCTCTACATTAATGGAGGGGGTGGAAGGGAAATAGAACCAAATGGTTACTAAGGGCCAAGAGTAATAGATAAGTAAGAGAAAAAAACAAGTGTGAAAGCTTGCTGGGCAGACTGGATGGGCCGTTTGGTCTTCTTCTGCCGTCATTTCTATGTTCTATATAGATGTATTGTCTTTCCACTATCTTCTTTCGGTTCCTTCTTTTTACTCACAGGCAATTCCCCAAAGGGAAATACAAGTCCACCATCTGCTGGAGACAGAGAATACTGGCGGACTGATGTCAGGGCAGGACTATATGGCCATGACATCAGCTTTTACTCCATCTCCATCTGCTGGCAGAGGTGCATAAAACACTCATTGGGTTTGACCTGCCAAACGCTAAGGAATGCTCTCCTCTACCCAATTAGAACCATGCATGAGCCTTCAAAGCAGGAAAACTTTTAGCCAAGTTAAAAAAAAAACAGCATTCCCAGGGATTAGGTTAGGTCAGGAGTGTAAAACAGCGCAAAGGTACTTATTTTTGTAGTGCAACTAAATTATATATTCTTCTGTTTTGTTCTCCATTTTTTGAATATTATTATCCAGTTGCATTTTTTCCAGTTTTTTCAATTTTGAGGACTAAATTATATATGGCACTGTACAATGGCAATATCCAGCTTGACGACATATAGACTTGAAAGAGGACCACCATCGATGGTATGATGTTTTAACATATATCTCCTAAGCTGGCTGTCTACAAAAGGGGACTTAAAAAGGAACAGGCTCACCAACTAAAACGTATATCTCCTAACTAAATATCTAAAATTGAGGACATGGAGGAGTACTGTCTCTGGGAATTAACTGATTAACTAGCGCCTAGGAAAACCCTCCGTGAAATACCTCAGCCCGTTCCCTTAATCAGCATCTAGATTTAAAGGGGAACTCGCAATGATAGTCTGATATTTTGATACATTTATATTCAAACATAAGCCTAGAGATGCAACGCTGCTCTCAATTCCATTTACATGAATATTACAATATAACATTTTGAGGTTAACATGCAAAATACCAACACAGAAGTTTGGAGCGCCTTCTTTTAAGTTCCATTATGGGTTGCAGTTCCCATTCTTGGCCCAAGAGAGGCTTCCGTTGAGTCTCCATGTTAAATATACAATTGAGGCATTAGTTAGGAGACAGTTGTTCTCCACGCCCTCATTTGTAGACATTCATTTTAGGAGAAGCGTTTAAGTTAAGAGACATGCGTTTAAGTGGGCAAATTTGTCCTTCTGTTTTGTTCTCCATTTTTTGAAGGTTGTTAGCTTAGAAGTCATGTGTCAAAATATCAAACTATCGTTGTGAGTTCCCCTTTAAATCTAGACGCTGATTAAGAAGGGTATGGGCTGAGGCATTTCATGGAGGGTTTTCCTAGGCACTAGTTAAACAATTAGCTCCCAGAGACAGTTCTCCTCTATGTACTCAATTTTAGATATTTAGTTAGGAGATATACATTGAAGTTGGTGAGCCTTTTCCCTTTTAGGTCCCCTTTTGTAGACAGCCAGCTTAGGAGATATGTGTTAAAACATTATACCATCGGTGGAAGTCCCCTTTCAAGTCAATATGTCATCAAGCTGGATATGGGTTGAGTTACCTCATGCAGTGATGTTTGATATTACGTGCTCTACTATTGGTCAAGGGTAATTTAAATTGGTGTCTTTCTTGTTGAGCCTTTTAAGTCTGACCACACCATGTTAAGTGGATTGTAGTCTCTCAGCACAGGAGATGTATAGTTTGCTTTGGAAAAATACTTAAATTTCTATAAAGCTTTAAATAGATTTTCAATGTATTCTTTATGTCATTTTGCAGAACACGACACAAATCCCCTGATTCAGGCACAGTTGAGCCAAAACGCTGCAGTGTCTTAATATAGGTGGTAAATGCAAGTGAATGAGAGTATGATGTTGCCACAGTGTGGTAGAAGTGTAGATGTGTTGGATGTTTGGGTTTCAATTTTAATGTAGTAAAAGCTTTGAAGCATGAGATCGTTCTTTTGAATAAGTGAGGTAAGAAACATTTTAACATTCATGTTTAAAAGATTGTAGAATAGAGTGATAAATAATTTTTTGAAGAGAAAAATAGTCAAGGGTCATTGATATACAATTCTTTATAACATTATACTGTTCCTCTTTTGGGTTGTTGGTTTTTGGAATTTTTGGACAGGACAGTGTGGGTGGTCTTATAGTCCGTAATAATAAGTATTCAGGTACAATGGGTCCCTGCCTCAAAGAGCTAACAGTCTAAGCAGCCACCTGAAGCAATGTAAGATAAAAGTGACTTATCTTAAGCTCACAAGAAGCAGGATTTGAACCCTGCTTTCCCACCCCATTGCTCTAACCAGTAGGCCACTACTCTTCCTCTGTTTGCAAGCTACTGAAAAAACAATGAACAAAGACATTGACTTTTCTTCTCCCCATCCCTAACCTAGAAACCCACTGTTATCTGTTATATTTTTAGCTCTAACCAAAAGGTGCAGTCCTGCCCATTCCAACTCAAATTGCTGTGCTAGCTGCGATCCTTGAAGCAGTTGGTTCTTTTGATATAGAGGATTTGATCAAACCTCATTATAAGTTCAGTATACAGCTTAGAGAATTTTCTCCCAAATCTCCTTCCCCCAAATGCAGGCACCATGCCATCCGCACTCAGAGAAGAGGGAATGGCACAGTTCCCAGCTGAGTTCATCCAGCAGCTCTCTTCAGCTTGCCAACTACCTACTTCTCTTCCCCTCAAACTTCCTTTACCTGGGAAGCGTAGCTTTGCATAACCTTTAGCAGGTCTAAAGAAAGGGTTTGAATTGGGAATCTAGTCCACATTTACCAAAGTGCAGGAAGTGCTGCTATTGTTGAGCTGTCAGGTGGCTCAAGAAAGCAAATGTTGCTTACCTGTAACAGGTGTTGTTCTCACAGGACAGCAGGATGTTAGTCCTCACATATGGTGACATCACAGGATGGAGCCCAATCACGGAACACTTTTGTCAAAGTTTCTAGAACTTTGACTGGCACCTACTGGGCATGCCCAGGATGGCACTAACCCTGCAACCAGCAGGGGTCCCCCTTCAGTCTTGTTTAAAAGCTATAGTAAGTGCCAAAAAATAAAATAACAAAACGTAACGAACCCAACACTGCGGGGTGGTGGGCGGGTTTCATGAGGACTAACATCCTGCTATCCTGTGAGAACACCTGTTACAGGTAAGCAACATTTGCTTTCTCACTGGACAAGCAGGATGGTAGTCCTCACATATGGGTGAGTACCGAGCTGAGGATGTCAGAGTATGCCCCAAATGTACCCAAAGACGTGCAACAGGCACAACTGGGGTGGAATTTGGTAGAGGGCATCCTGAACCCTAATGGGCAGACGGAAGGGTGTTGGTACAACAAGTTGCCAAAAGGTTGCGCAAGACAGATTGGCCGAAGATGGAATCTGGTCTTCCAGCCTTATCCAAACAATAATGGGCCGTAAAGGTATGGAGAGAACTCCAGGTAGCAGCCCTACAAATATCAGGAAGCAGCACCAAGCGTAGGTGTGCTACTGAAGTTGCCATGGCCCTGACAGAGTGTGCTTTAACACGGTCTTGAAGTGGAATGCCTGCTTGCTGATAGCAAAAAGATATGCAGTCCGCTAACCAGGAGGAGAGAGTCTACTTACCCACAGGTTGCCCTAATTTGATGGAATGGAAAGAGACAAACAATTGAGTGCTTTTCTTGTGGGCAGCTGTATGGTCTAGGTAGAATGCTAGAGCCCGTTTACAGTCAAGGGTATGCAGAGCCTGTTCTGGATTGGAATGGGGCCTGGGAAAGAAGGTAGGTAGTTTAATGGATTGATTAAGATGAAACTCCAATACTATCTTAGGCAAGAACTTAGGGTGAGTGCGGAGTACTGCCCGGTCTTGCAGAAGTTTAGTGTAAGGCAGATAGGTAACTAGGGCCTGTAACTCACTAACTCTGCGAGCAGATGTGATCGCCAAAAGAAAAATCACTTTCCAGGTGAGATAACGTAGATCACAGGATTGGAGAGGCTCGAATGGTGGTTTCATGAGCCGACCCAAACCAGATTAAGGTCCCAAGAAGGGGCCGGAGGGCGCAGAGGAGGCTTGAGGTGGAGCAAGCCCTTTAGAAATCGTGTTACAAGGGGTTGTACTGAAATAGGAACATCCCCAACACCTTTATGGAAGGCAGCTACCACACTGACATGCATTCTGATGGAAGAAGTTTTAAGACTTGATTCTGACAAGTGCCAGAGATAGTCCAAATACTTCGTGGTGGAACAGGTAAAGGGATCAAGTGATTGAACAGAACACCATGATTTAAATCTGTTCCATTTGTAAAGGTAAGATTTTCTCGTGGAAGGTTTTTGTGAAGCAATGAGGACACGGGAAACTGGCTCCGAAAGGTTGAGTGGCTGAAGAATCAACCTTTCAACATCCAGGCCGTCAGGGATAAGGCCTGAAGATTGGGGTGGCACAAGCACCCGTCGTTCTGAGTGATCAGAAGCGGGTCAGTTCCCAAGGGAATGTGCCTGCGAATGGAGAGGTCCTGAAGAATCAGAAACCACACTTGGCGTGGCCAGTGAGGTGCTATCAGGATCATGGTTCCCTTCTCCTGACTTAGCTTCCCAAGAGTCTTTGAGAGAAGCCGAAGTGGAGGGAAGGCATATAAGAGACCGGTTGCCCATGAGAGGGAGAATGCGTCTCTTGGGTGTGAGTGTTGACTGCGAGTGAGAGAGCAAAGGTTCTCTACTTTGCGGTTTTGAGGTGACGCAAAGAGGTCTATGCGGGGGTAACCGCAACATTGGAATATTGAGTCCGCAACAGTGGGGTTGAGGGACTACTCGTGCGGTTGAAAGGCGCGACTCAGCTTGTCCGCCAACACATTGTCCACTCCTGGCAAGTAGGTGGCCCTGAGGTACATTAAGTGGAAGAGGGCCTCCGCCCATATCTGTGCTGCTTCCTGATACGGTAGGTAGGAGCCGTCCCTCCCTGTTTGTTGATGTACCACATGGACACCTAGTTGTCCGTCTGAATCAATGACCTGGTTGGAAAGTTGATCCTGAAATACCCTGAGAGCATATCTGATTGCTTGTAGCTCCAGGAAATTGATTTGGTGTTTGGCTTCCTCTGGAGACCAAGCTCCTTGGGACTGCAAATTGGCGACATGTGCTCCCCAGCCGAGGTTGGAAGCATTGGTGGTGAGAATTATTTGAGGGTCTGGAGCCTGGAAGGGTAGGCCTTGGAGGAGATTGATCTGATTTTTCCACCAGGCTAGAGACTGACGAAGTGGGTCGATGATGTGGACAATGGTCGATAGTAGTTGGACGGATTGAGTCCACTGTGACCTTAGAGTCCACTGCACGACTCTCATGGCCAAGCGTCCTCACATGGCGTCCTCAGTACAGAAACCTGTACTGAGGACGCCATGTGTCCCAGCAGGATGAGGAAGTGACGTGCAGTCGAGCGGTGCAGAGACTGTAGCTGGTGTGCGAGAGAAATGAGAGTGAGAGCTTGCTGTTGAGGCAGAAATGCCTTTGCTTGAAAGGTGTCCAAGTCTGCCCCTATGAAGGACAAAGTTTGAGATGGGACTAAGCAGGATTTCGCGTAGTTGACAAGAAATCCTAGCGAAATCTGAGTATGTAAGGTGAGATGCAGGGACGACAGAGCAGCCTACTGAGTGGGAGCCCTGATCAACCAATCATTGAGATAGGGGTAGACGTGAAAACCTTGAGTCCTGAGGAAGGCTGCTACTACTCTGAGACACTTGGTGAAGACTCGTGGTGCAGATGCCAGGCTGAACTGTAGCAGTCAATACTGATAGTGCTTGGGGCATACCAGAAATCTCAGAAATCTGCGATGAGATGGAATTATCACAATGTGTGTGTACTCGTCCTGGAGGTCTAGAGAGCAGAGTCAGTCTCCTCTTTGCAGAAGAGAAAGGAGGGAACCCAAGGTTACCATCTTGAACTTTTCTCGCTGGAGGTACTTGTTGAGGGCACGTAGGTCAAGAATTGGACGAACACCGCCTGACTTTTTGGGGATTAGAAAGTACCAGGAATAGAATCCTAGGCCTTGTTGGGAGTAGGGCACTGGTTCTATTGCTCTGGACTGGAGGAGGAGGGAAACCTCCTGTTCCAGGAGTGGTGAGTGGTCGGATGTTCCTCACGTCAGCTGAGGTGGGGAATCCGGTGGGAAGGAGAGAAAGTTCAGGTGATAACCCTGAGAGATTATGGCAAGGACCCACTGGTCTGAGGTGATTGTATGCCATCTGTTGTTGAAATGGCACAATCGACCCCCCACTGGTATCTGAGACAGTGGAAGCTGGCTGCTGCTCTCTATGCAGGAGTCAAAAGCCGGAAGCAGGGCCTGGCTGAGGAGCTGGTTGCAGCTTTTGTTTACAAGGTTGACGAGACTGGGCCTCCTGGAAAGGTCTAGTGGAACAACTTCTAAAAGGTGGTGGATAGGACTTCTTTGGACAGAAGAATGACTTTTTAGTATCCTTCCTGAATGGCTATTTGGAGGAATATTCAGAAGGCATCAGAGAGAGTTGGCTAAGGGTCTCATGATGCTCTTTGAGTTCAGTCACCGTCCACTGGATCTGTTCACCAAACAGATTGTCTCCTATGCAAGGCAGATCGGACAATCTGTCTTGTACTTCAGGGCGCAAGTCCGAAGACTTAAGCCAAGCCCATCTTCTTGCAGAAATAGCAGCTGCAGATACCCTGGAAGCGGTGTCGAAGATATCGTAAGAGGATCTTATTTCATGCTTCCCTGCTTCAAAACCCTTGTGTACCAGGGTTTGAAGCTGTTCCTGAAATTGCTGAGGCAGGGACTCTGCAAAGTCCTGTATCTGTTTGAATAAAACCCTATTATACTGGGTCATATACAGCTGGTAAGAGGCGATCCGAGAGATGAACATTGATCCCTGGAAGACACGCAGGCCAATGGCATCCAGGAATTTCTGTTCCTTACCTGGGGGGAAAGAAGAGTGGGGTTTTGAGCGTCGTGCCCTCTTTTGGGCAGACTCTACTACCACGGATTGGTGATCCAGCTGAGGTTTCTGGAACCCTGGAGCTGACTGGACCAAGTAAGTGGTATCTGCCTTTTGGTTGACTGGAGCTACCAAACCAGGGTGTTCCCAGTTCTTTTTGAGAAGATCCAAAAGAACCTGATGAATAGGGATGGAGGTTATTTCCTTGGGAGCATATAGGAATTGTAACAGCTCCATCATTTGGTGCCTATCATCTTGTTCAGTCTGTAATTGGAAGGGAACCAACTCAGACATTTCCTTCACAAAATTTATGAAGGACAAGTCCTCTGGAGGAGAATGCTTCCTGCTTTCCGTAGGAGGAGGAGATGGTAAATCATCGGTGTCTTGAGATGAATTGTCAGTCCAGGTGTCATAAGGACCAGCACCTGTCCCTCTAGGAACCTGAGAAGGACGGGACAATGGTATTCCTGAAGGTCCTAGTCTAGGCTCTGAAGGCATCTAGGGAAGTACTGGAGGCACAGATGAAGGCATTGAGGGCACCGGTGCAGGCGAGGGCATCGATGGATGGATCGGTGGTGCCGATGGCCGGATCGGCATCGATGGCTGAGGCATCGGCAGGACTCCTGATGGAGGAATACGGAACGGTGTTTCTCCTCCCAATGAAAGAGTAAGTGGAGAAGGCACCGGAGCCACCGGTGACCCAAGATCCATCGGTGGAAAAGCGGCTATAAGCGCTTCCATCTTTGAGAGCAGCACTGCCAATGCTGCTGGAATGGGATCGGTGGTCGGTTCCACAATTGGCACCGGCATCGGAGGAACTTGGAACCTGTGCATCGCCTTATCGATGGCCTCCTGAACCATCCGGTCCAGCTCTTCATGGAGACCTGGAGCAAGCAGCCCCGGCTTCGGAAGGGAAGAAGGAGGCAGAGGCATAGCCGGAGGGACACCGTTAAAGGCGGAGTCATGGCTCCTGATACCTGTCCGGGTGAGGGTTGCCTCGGTGACCCGGTCCCAGAAAGGATCGATGCATTTTCTGGACGGGGTTTCTTCGATGGCGGTTTGGACGATGGCGAAGTCGATGATTTTTCTTCATCGATGGTCCGAGGCTTTCGGTGTCGATGCTGATGTTTCTCTCTACGATCCCCTCGATCTTGAGGGGGAGTTGAGGTTGTCGATGGTCGGGAAGTCATCGACGCCGGACGGTCACCGGCCGGTGCCCGATGCTGGCGCAAACTGGACGGCACCTGTTTGGACGACGTCAATGCAATAGATGGTGTCGGAGTTTGGGAACGAAAGAGAAGTTCCATTTTCTCCATTATGGCTTTGCGACCTTTTGATGTCATTAAGCCACATTTGGTACAAGTCAGGACATCATGCTCGCACCCAAGGCACATTACACAGACTTTATGAGGGGCTGTTATGGACATGGTGCGAGTACAATCGGGCACCGATAGAACCCCGACACCATGGCTTTTGAAAAAATTGAGCAGCGATGTGGTCAACGGCCAGTAGGCCTTGAGGGCCAAACTTGATGGGAATCGACCGGAACCAGGTAAAAAACTTACTGGAGTACTGCGGGAGCAAAAATTCGAAAGGGGGACCCCTGTAGGGTATGAAAGTTTGTAGTAATTCCATGAGGAAAATTCCTGTCAGGAATCTCTATGGAACTACTTAAACCGCGTGGCTATTGCTGCGTGGAAAAAAGAAGACTGAAGGGGGACCCCTGCTGGTTGCAGGGTTAGTGCCATCCTGGGCATGCCCAGTAGGTGCCAGTCAAAGTTCTAGAAACTTTGACAAAAGTGTTCCGTGACTGGGCTCCATCCTGTGATGTCACCCATATGTGAGGACTACCATCCTGCTTGTCCTGTGAGAAATGTCATCTTCTAAATTGGCTAAAAGAGTTTTAATAATAAATACTCACTCCAAATTCACTGAGCTGGATGCCCCACTCTGCATCAGTTATTACATCTTGAAATTTCTGTTTTTCTTCTGCATCATCATAAAGATTGGTTAAATGGGCTCCAACCTTAGCTACTGCCTAAAGCAAATATGTAGGAGTGCATCAGTTTGTTAATTCTCTTATAAGTTACGTGCTAATGATTAAGGACGGGCAATCTATATTTAAATTATTTTAAAAGCTAAAGATGAAGATCAAACACTTTAAGAACACAGTTCTAGCCTTTTTTCACAATGTGTGCTGGTCACGGAGGTTTCTCATGTGTTTCAAAACGAAAATTGGTTCTTACCTGCTAATTTTCGTTCCTGTAGTACCACAGATCAGTCCAGACTCCTGGGTTTTGTCTCCCTTCCAGCAAATGGAGACAGAGAAAGTTTCACAGGCACCACCTCTTAACCCAGTGTGCCACCTGCATCTCCTCAGTATTAAAACAGTACCCAAGCAGAAAATACTTAATCAAAACGATTTCTAACAAATTAATTCTACTACATCCCCCTGAACGAGCAGAAGACAAGGAAATTTTTAATTCAGAACTATAATTACATTTAGAATATATCCGAATAGAAATAATGAGAAATCTGTACCATTCTTCATTTTCAGATTAATCAGAACTATTAAAGACTCTCCAAAAAACTCCTCTTCCCCCCCCCGGGCAGGACTCTGGACTGATCTGTGGTACTACAGGAACAAAGATTAGCATATAAGAACAAATTTTCCTTTCCCTGTACGTACCCAGATCAGTTCAGACTCCTGGGATGTACCAAAGCTTCCCTAACCGGGGTGGGACTTTGCGAGTCCCACTCGAAGAACACTTTCACCAAAGTTGTTGACGTTCAATTGGTAGTGTCTGGCAAAAATAGGTAAAAAGATTTCCAAGTAGCCGCCCTGCAAATCTCTTGCGGCAAAACCAATTGGCACTCTGCCCAGGAGGCCGCCTGCGAACGAGTAGAAGGAGCTCTTAACCCCTCTGGGACAGGCCAACCGCAACAGATATATGCAAAACCAATGGCCTCCTTCAACCAACGTGCTATTGTGGCTGACACTTTTTGACCCTTTATTGCACCACTCCATAGCACAAAAAGGTGATCCAACAGCCGAAAACAGTTTGTGACTTCTAGATACCGCAGCAAAGCCCTCCTGACATCCAGACGCCTCAATTTCCTTGCATGAGGCATATCAATCTCCAGATTTGTAAAGGCAGGAAGCTCCACCGACTGACTTAAGTGGAACATGAAACCACTTTTGGCAGAAAGGAAGGAACCATCCTCAGCGAAACTCCGGAATTCGAAATCTGCAAAAAGAGTTCCCTACATGACAGGACATGAAGCTCAGACACTCTTCTGGCTGAACAAATCGCTACCAAGAAAACTACTTTCAGAGTCAGATCTTTTATGGTGGCTCTCTTAAGAGGCTCAAATGGTGCCTCACACATACCACTAAGAACAAAATTAAGGCTCCAAGAAGGACACACCTTACAAACAGGGGGATTCAAATGCTTCACCCTGCGAAGAAAAGGCACCACATCTGAATGCGCAGCCAGAGTTGTTCCATGAATCTTGCCCCTCAAACAGCCTAAGACTGACACCTGCACTCTCAGGGAACTAAAGGACAAACTTTTTGTTAGACCTCTCTGCAAGAAAGCCAAAATCTGCGCCACCGATACCTGCCGAGGAAGAACCCCCTGCTCCATTCACCAAGACTCAAAGACTCTCCAAACCTGGACATCTGCCAAGGAAGTAAAGGTCTTGCGAGCTCGTAGCAGAGTAGAAATAACATCCTCCGGATAACCTTTCTTCCTTAGTTGCCTCTTTTCAAAAGCCAAGCTGCTAGACAAAAGCGATCCTCTTGATCTGAAAATATAGGGCCCTGCCATAGAAGATTTGGTAGATGGCCCAGCCTCAGGGGTTGTCCACCGCTAGGTTGACCAGATCCGCAAACCAAAGCCTTCATGGCCACTCCAGAGCCACGAGAATCACCTTTCTCTTTACTACCTTGCCCACGAGAGGCCATGGAGGAAACACGTAGATCAGAACGTCATGTGGCCAAGGAAGCACCAGGGCATCGACCTCCTCTGCTCTCTTCTGTGACTGAAGAAATATGGTGCCTTTGGCATTCCTCAGAGTTGCTATCAGATCTATGTGAAGAGTGCCCTATCTGCGAGAAATGAGAGCCACTGTATTCTCTGATAACTCTCATTCTCTGGGATCCAACAGTTGTCGGCTCAGAAAATCCACTTGCACGTTGTCGGACCATGCTATGTGTGACGCCACTAACAAGGCCAAATGCTGCTCTGCCCAGGACATCAGCATCTCTACTTTCAGAGCTACCGGCCGACTCTTGATTCCTCCCTGACGGTTGATGTAGACCACTGTCATCGCATTGTCCGAAAGGACTCAGACTGCCCTGATACACAGAAGAAGAAGAAACTTCTCCAGAGCTAATCGCACTGCTCTTGTCTCTAGACGATTGATGGACCAAGTTGCCTCCTCCGTTGACCATTGGCCTTGTACTGACTAGGACTGACACACAGACCCCCAACCGGTGACACTGGCGTCGGTGGTCACTACCACCCATTGAGGCACTTCGAGGTCCACCCTGCACCCCAAATGGTCTGGGCAAGCCACCAGCCAAGACTGGACTTGGCGAATTCTGTAAGCGGAAGTGTAAGATGAAACTATTCTGACATCGGATTCTAGCGGGATAACAATGCTTTCTGTAGAGGTCTCATATGAGCAAATGCCCATGGGACATGCTCCAGAATTGAGGCCATGAAACCAAGGACCTGCAAGTAATCCCAGACCCCAGGTACTTGGATGTCCAACAGGTGCCACACTTGCACCTGCAGCTTGACTATTCGCTCCTCCATGAGAAAGACCTTGCTCACACAGGTATCGAAGCACACGCCAAGAACTCCAGAACCTGTGAAACAAAAAGGTGGCTCTTGGTCAGGTTTACAACCAAGCCCAAGGATCTCAAGCAGTGCAAAACCACTTCCACCGCCTGTCTGCAAAATTCCTCCAACTTTGCTCAGATGAGCCAGTCGTCCAAATATGGATGAACCAGCAGCCCCTCCTTGCGGAGGGCTGTCACTACCACCACCATCACCTTGGTGAAAGTCCTCGGAGCCGTGGCTAGGCAAAACGGAAGAGCACAAAATTGAAAATGTTTTCCGAGAATCATGAATCTGAGGTATCTTTAATGATCCCAGCAGATACCAATGTGAAGATAAGATTCCGTCAAATCCAGGGAAGCCAAGAACTCCCCACTGCGCAGACAGACTGAGAGTCTCCATCCGGAAACGTGGAACCTTGAGAGCCACGTTCACCTTCTTCAAATTCAGAATTGGGCGGAAGGGTCCTTCCTTCTTTGGCACCACAAACTAAATGGAACAATTTCCTGTCCTCCACTTCTCCCAGGAAACAGGAACAATGGCCCCCAGCATTTTCAGCCTTTGAATGGTCTCCTGAACTATCAGTTTCTTCACTGGCGAAACACAGGGAGATGCCATGAAAAGGTTTCTTAGAGGCTGAGCAAATTCTAAAGCATAGCCTTGTCCTATTACACTTAGAACCCACTGCTCAGACGTTATCTTGACCCACTCTTCGTAAAAAAAAAGTCAACCGATGACTGGGACAGAGGAGTGGGATGGTCTCATCTCATTGTGCTGATTTTGGTTCCGCTAGACCCTTAGCCAGAACCATCTTGGTTCGCTCTACGTCCATGAAAGGACTACAACCTCTCCGAGGTTTGTCTCTGGCCTGAGCCTGGAACCCTGCTCTGATGGAAGCGCCTTTGGCCCCAAAAGCGAGAGTGAACTGGCGGAAAATTTTTGGCCCCCTTAGGCGTGTCTTCCGGTAGCTTGTGCACCTTATTATCACCAAGTTGCTTTATCAGTTGTTCCAAATCTTCTCCAAAAAGGAACTTGCCCTTAAAGGGGAGCACTCTAAGCTGAGCCTTAGAGGAAAAGTCCGCTGACCAGTTTCGCAACCACAAGAGCCTCCTAACCGAGAGTGCAGACACCATTGTCCTAGAAGAGGTATGAAGCAGATCATATAAGGCGTCAGCCCCATAAGCCACCACTGCCTCTAATTGTTCTGTTGCTCGGATTCTTGGGGCGAGAGTTCTCTGGCACTCTGTAACTCCTGTACCCATCTCCGGCTTGCTCGAAGCATAAAACTGCTACACACCACAGCTCGGATGCCCCGGGCCGAAACCTCAAATATCTTCTTGAGGTACACCTCGAGCCTTCTATCCTGGAGATCTTTTAGAGCCACCAAACCAACCATTGGGATCGTGGTTCTTTTCGTGACTGCCAACAAGGAAGCATCCACCTTCAGTACCTTCAAGAGCTCCAGAGTTTCCTCCGGCAAGGGATAAAGCTTGTCCATAGTCCTGCTGACTTTAAGGCCTGTCTCAGGAGTACCCACTCCCTGATCATTAACTTCTGAACCATCCTATGAAAAATCCTGGCCGAGCCCCGTAAGCCCACCATGACTAGATCTACCGCGTCCTGGTCCGGCTCCACCTGTGGAACCGCTATTTCCAACTTTGCCAGGATGTGCGGGAACATAGGACCCAGCTCTTCTCTCTGAAAAAGGTAAACGACCTTAGGATCATCCCTGTCCATGGGAGGAATTTTCCATGGCTCCTTTCTTGATCCTGACCACTGAAAGGAGGGGAGGCACCAGGAAGACCATCCCCCGAGAGCACCCTGTGGTTGGACTCCTCAGGGGAATAGTCGTCAGTGGTACCCCGCACGCAGGACCCTTGAATTTCTGGGCCCTTGTGGTCCCCGACATTTCCGACCGCCTGGGCACTTTATGGGCAGCCCCTCAGAAAGTCTGTGCCTGGGGAGCAACTCTGCTTGGACTTTAAGTCAGATATGCTTTATGCAATAAAAGCACAAAGTCCAGGGAAAAACAAGGACCCCCTAAATTCCCCTCTGGGGAATCGGGATTTTCACCAGACTGCTCTTCTAGGACCTCCCGGGCCTCATTGGGGCTCAAATTGGCAGGCGATAGCACTGGTAGGCGATCCCCTCCCCCTCTCCTCAGCAGCCTTAAATGGCCACCATTCCTGCGCTCAATGGGAATGGATTGGCCTCATCCTTTGGGGCAGCCAGCAACCTACCAGGGCTGCGCTGCCTATCCGATGCCGCTACAGCATCCCAGAACGAATCTTTCCCCCAGAGAGGCAGCAGGAGCATCGGCTAGCCCAGAAGAGCTCGAAGATTACTCTCCACAGGCAGAGCAGCGGTTCGTGCACGGCATGGCCAACGTGATTCTGACCACACGGCAGGCACAGATACAAGCAAGCAGGATCGAGAGCTAGGATCCATGATAGCGCTGCCTGAGCACCCTTCCTCTGGTGGCACCAGCAACAGGGCAAGCAGCCACTTTCTTGTCACTTCCTATCCCTTATTTTTTTAAAACTTTACAAAGAAACAAGTGACAAACTGCTTTCTCTGAAGAAAAGTGGCAGCGGCTTCTCACAAACCTTGCTGAAGGGGAGGGAGCCGGACCACCAGCTGTCACCTCCGGTGCACCAGAAAAGAGCAATTTGGGTTCCCAACTCCTCCTCATCCACAACCTGCTACCAAGGGGGATGGTCCCACCAGGACATGCCAACCCCCTGGGAGGAATTTTTTTCTTCTTCTTTTCTTGCCTTTTTTTTTTTTTACTCAGGTACAGAACCGCAAGTTTTACACCATCTCCATCTGCTGGAGACAGAAATATTGAGGAGATGCGGGTGGCACACCGGGTTAAGAAGTGGTGCCTGAGAAACTTTGTCTGCTGGAAGGGAGGTAAAACCTAGGACTGATCTGGGTACTTTCAGGGAATGCATCTCTCTGAACATTGATATATGATCCCAGTGCATATTGTATATTGATAATCTTATATTCAAATTTTAAAAAATAATACAGAAAACTCAGACAGTTTTACCAATATTTAATAGCCAAGAAACAAACAAATTGATTAAAAGGTTGTAGATGGGCCTAACCATGCTTATCTAAACAATCTGTATCTACAAACAGAAATTTTTTTTTAACATAGTAAGGACATAAAATATTAAGAAGCCATCTGATAAGTAAAGTCTTTGCAACTGTTTAATATTGGCTGGTACTATCTGCTGCAAAGACAAGCTGGAGCAAGTCAAGCCTGAAATTAACTTTGTTGCATTCTAGTTTGCTATTCCCAACTGCCTGCATGATGTCCATGATCACTGCCCCCCCTCTCCCCGCCCACAATGGACCAGGCTGGGTCACTATTGGTCAGCCTGAGGAGCACACCAGCATGATTTTAGGTGGTGGGGGAGGGAGGAGAGAAAATGGAGGAAGGCAGTTTCAGCAGCTGCAGACCCATCATTGCACCATCCGCTTGTCTTTTGAAACAATATTTATATCCTTAGAACACAGTAACATAATTATGGGAAAATAAGAACTTCTTGCCCACTCAGTTGCTCCAGCCTCCAGTGATACTGAATACCTCCTTTGCCTTTACCACTACCCTCTGTCTGCAAGCCAGCAAAACATTTGCTCCACACCTACCAGAATTTTTCTATAATTCTGCCACGTGTTGCTGATGACATTCCAAAGCTTCTCAAACACGTTTTTCTTGGGTAAAAGGGTGCAATAACCCAATGCCAGATCATGGTCCACCACACGACAATTGAACAGCTGTGTAAAAATGAAACAACCAGATTCAGAAGCGGTCTTCAAATATTTCAATATAATTAAAATTGAAGGGACATTTTGCCTTACATTTGATTCAACAGCACCTTTTAATTGTGTCAAAATGTAATGCACTGAACATAACAACATACTAGTGAGGGCAGAAAAGGACCAAAGGGTCCATCCAGTCTGCCCAGCAAGCTTAAGGTAGTAACTGCCACTTTGTGCAGGTTACTCCCATATTTCTCTTAAGGGTAATAACTGTCGCTCTGTACAGTTATCCCCCCAAACCTTATGATACCCATAAAACTTTCAGCTAGTAACATTTTTTACTGGGTGATGCGCTTTCTTGAAAATTCAGACAGTTTTGCTGGACGTCCTTTACCTTATGGACTTGCCTGTAGAAGCAGTCCTGTGCTTTTTCCCTTATGTCTGCATATCAGTACCCTAGATCACAGAAGTCGTAACTCTCTTGGTTGTTGTCCAAATCCAATTCCACCTTTCCCCCTGCCATTGAAGCGGGGAGCAAGGTTTCCATTGCACTTAAGGCATCAAGGCCTTTTGATTAAGGGTAGTAAACTCCATGCTTTCTGCTAAGGGTAGTAACTACCACACCAGCAAGTTACCCCCATGCACGCTTTCTTCATTTCCTTTAGGTTTTGGCCATAGAAGCAGTCCTATGCTTTTTCCCTTATGTTTGTGTATCAGTATTCCAGACAGTAGAAGAAGTCAGGGCCCTCGGTTATTGTCTGAATCCAATTCCTCTTTGCTCCCCTGCCGTCTGAGCAAGGAGCATCTGTTAAGGGAGGTAACTGCTGCACTAGCAAGTTACCCCCCTACATACTATCCTTAATTTCCGTCCTCTAGCCATTTAAGCGGGGAGCAATGTTGGAATTGCATTGAAAGCATCAAAGCTTATTGGTTAAGGGTAGTAATCTCCTTGCCTTCTACTAAGGGAAGTAACCACCACACCAGCAAATTGCCCCCTGCATGCTTTTCTCAGTTCAGCTCTCTAGCCTCTAGAGAGCCAGTGTTTATCTCATGCCCCTTTAAATTCTTTACTGCTTTCATCTTCACCACCTCCTCTGGAAGGGCATTCCAGGCATCCACCACCCTTTCTGTGAAAAAATATTTCTTGATGTTGGTTCTGAGTCATCAGCTCTGGAGTTCAATTTCGTGACCCCTAGTTCTTTTGTTTTCTTTCCAAAAGAAAAGGTTCAAAGTTCATGCATCATTAAAACCTTTCAGATATCTGAAGGTCTGTATCATATCTCCTCTGCATCTCCTATCTTCCAGGGTATACATATTTAGATACTTCAGCCTCTCCTCATAGGTCTTCTGATATAGACCCCACATCATTTTGGTCGCCCTTCTCTGGACTGCCTCCATCCTGTCTCTATCCTTCTTGAGATAGGGTCTCCAGAACTGAACACAGTACTCCAGGTGAGGCCTCACCAGGGACCTGTACAAGGGCATTATCACCTCCTTTTTCTTACTGGTTATTCCTCTCTCTATGCAGCCCAGCATTCTTCTGGCTTTAGCTATCGCCTTGTCACATTGTTTCAATATCTTCAGATCAATAGACACTATTACCTCAAGATCCCTTTCTTGGTCTGTTCACATCAATCTTTCAACCCCCATCATATACAGTTCTTTTGGATTCCCGCACCCCATGTGCATGACTCTGAACTTCTTGGCACTGAATCCCAGGATTCAAAACAGGAAGAAAGCCCTAATTGGGGTAAGGAAAAACAACCTTGGGAATCACGTGATCCAGTTTAATAAAAGATTCAGTTTAAATTTAATTGTGAGCCAAAGAAGTGTCTAACAGACCTTTTTCTGGACTTTTTTTTTGACTTTATATATTCTGTCTTTTGTGATTGGTCAGGCACTTCAAATTGGATTACATTCAGGTACTGCTGACATGGCATCTGGGTTGACTGTACTTTAAAAAATGTAAAAAGGTATGAAAACCAATAAACTCTGACCCATTCTGAATTATTTTAAATAGTTTTGAATCATTTTTGACCTGAAAAACCAGTGCAGCACTGCTCAGGGCAACACTGGTGTTCTTAAATGTAATAGTTTAAAAGAGAACAATTTTTTTCTTCAGTTGTTAGTTCTGGGAAACCTGCCAGCGCTTTAAGAGTGATTTATGTTCCAGACATGGCAGAGTTCCCAGAGTCTGCAGCAATGGACTCTGAATAAAACAATGATGATGTCTTTTGACCATTTACAATTAGGATGGACACATACCTATTGCATATTTAAACATTAGAAGCATTACAAGCTCTTTTGTCAATTAGATAGAGTTACTATACTAGATCAAAGCACACAGGTGTCTTGACGTAGTGTATCTGATGCTATATTTTCTTGTACATTTAGTAGTTTAGTAACTTACAAGGTTAGAAGATTGCTAAGTTAGCTGATTATGGGCTTACTATAAACTGTTAAAAGTCCACAGCAAAGAAGATATATAGACGCTAGGGTCCAGATATTGGTGGCTGCTGCTGTCCTATTCTAATCACAGCACGCCTGAGGCTTTGGCAAGAATTTTAACTATTTTGGTAAGCGATCACTTTGAATTTCATTTTTGTATCATATGACTTGATCTGACTTAATTAACTTTATCATCAATTGAATTTAATTGTATACTTTTCTGATGTAAAATAAAAATGATATTCTTTTGAGAATAAATAAGTCTGAGTGGTTCTGATCTCATAAAAATAATTAACTGAGCTCAATAAATGCATTAACTCTCAGGAGCTCTAATATGTTAATTTATGTGACATGGTTTTCTAATGTCAGGACGTAACCTTTAATGGGTAATCCGTTAATAATGTCTTTCCACTTAGACACTGCAGGCATTTCCCTGCTCCCAAAGGGCTTACAATCTAAGTTTTGTACCTGAGGCAATGGAGGGTAAAGTGACTCGCTCAAGGTCACAAGGAGCAGTAATGGGACTTAAACCCTGTCTTCCCAGGTTCTCAGCCTGCTGCTCTAATCACTAGGCTATTCCTTCACCTTCAGTTCATGCTTCTTGTATTTTTGACCTGGCGATTTCTTTCTGTGCCTTTAGGTTCCTGCTCAATCCAAAACCCACAGTTTGGATCCAGATCCATGAGCCTTCATTCAGCACTACCAGGGACTTTCAATCATCGCAGCAACAGTCTTCTGCTGGGGGAGAATACACCGGGCCTGCCATCATGAGACTTAAAACCGGCTATCAGTTGTCAGACCGAGACTCCCTCTTCTCCTCTCAGTGGTTCTGAAAGTCGCCTACATAATTTCCCTATTCCCAGCCGCCCTGAGCTGTGAATTGAACAAAGTCCCCTGGCACGGCACGGCACTACCTCTGAACCAGCAGGCCAGCCCTGCGCCTTTCTTTCCAATCATGGTCCCCAACTACCAAATGGTTAGAGCATGTCCTGATGATCCAAGTACGATTAGAAAGGCAGATAAGGAGGGTCGACTAGCCATTGTCTTGGTGCCCTTTCCTTTAAAATTTTAGTTTCACTTGCACACAGCCAAGTTTAGAAGAATAGATTTGATTTTATACAGGAGGGTCCAAGGTGGAGAGAGAGAGATGGGTCTCCAGAGGGAGAGGGGTTTCTTATGGGACAGTTTCTTAAATATGGTGTTGTTCTTATGGGACAGTTTCTTAAATATGGTGGTGTTAATCCAGTGCAATCTGTTTATAATATTCTCCAATAAAGACAATTATATAAAAAAAATTAGTTTCAGTTTATAATGGCACAATATCTACACAATGTTAAGCACTACTGTGTGCTATTACACACTGGTACTTCAATATACAGTAAACATTTTCAACACAGTCATTCCAGTTTTGCCTCATCTATTAACTCTAGCCCACTTCTCTACAACACTTGGATGCAAATAGCACTGAATAAAATCTTACAACAATATCCATAGGTATACCAAAGAGAAAGTGACGCATTTGCCCTTGTGGTTTCCACCAAAATTAACTTCTTTTTTCTTTTTTTTTCATAATCTGGGTACCTTTCCGGGTTACCATTAAGCCCTGGGAATAGACCTGCTAGTGCAGTTCGAGAAATATAATTAGGGGAGGATCCATTCAGTGGCAGCCCTCCCATGGCAGGGCTATAATGGATATCTCTGGCAGGAGGTTTTATAACAGCGCTCTGCAAAGGGCTCTGGGGGCAGTGTAAGTTGGAAGTTATAGAGAGTAAGGTTGAACTTTATCCTGAGTTACGTTTTGGGCCTACCTGGAGCCTTGGAAACCATCTCAGACCCCTCCAGGGCAGGTCAGAGCTCCTCTGCTGTTCTCTCCACATGAGATTGCTCAGGGACTGATTTGGATTTTGGACTTTTGAGAAAAGGAGCCCTGCTGAAGGCCTGGATCTTTACGAGGCTCAGGGATTGGGGAACCCCGAGTTGAAGATGCCCAGGTTTAGGGAAGACCTGCCCCTGAAGTGGTGGTGACCTATTGCAGAGGACCTCCGAGGTTATCTATTTTGGGAACAAAGAAGTAATTTTTTTCAAGATCTGGGAGGAAGTGGTTTTTCTGCCCCTCTTCCTAACCATCAGTGGACCTGCAGTTCCATCCAGGATCCATTCCATCAGGGATCCTCATTGCAAGAAAGGACAACTAACTGTGAGTAAGAAAACCAGCTGAAATAGGAGAGGACGCCCATTGGGAGTCTTCAATAAACCCTGGGGATATAAAGACATTAACTCTGTGTATTAAGATAAGATTTTTGCCACCTGGGAAGGGTTTGTTCCTGCCCACTCAAGAAGCTCTAACCTAAGGGGCCCACTGCTCAACCTAAGCCAGGAGGGTGGTTAGATTTCTGGCCTTACCAAAGACTCTTGCACAGATAGAGGCTACAAGAATTGTACACTAAGTGAGAGAAAGAAAGATTTGTGGAGCTAGAAATCATTTTTATTGAGCTGCCAAACTAACTTATTTACAGTAAAGTATTCCTTTTGGACACTAATTCAATTATTCCTGCACCTTCTTTGGGCACACAGCACACAGTGTACAGAAATTCATGTCATCCAGGAAGTTCAGGAGAGGAGGATATTAACCTTGTTGCGGGAGCGCTAGGGAGCAATCCCGATTCTGGGGAGATGTGTGCTCTTGGACTACGACGCAACTGCAGAGAGGAGCTCCGTGAAAGTGCCGCGGCAGGCAAGACGTGTCCAAGCATGGGAGGAGCAGGCTGACCACCGAGTCCTAACCTCTGCCGAACCTGCACGCACCGGTAGAGACCCAACTACGCAATGCTGGTCTCTGGGGTAGCTCTCCGGCCACTTGATAGCCCTTTCGGACCTGCCACTGGGGAGCGGCAGATGCGGCAGGACGGACAGAGGTGGAGGACAGGCGATGGTACTGGAACTTGAAACAAGACGAGACCTCGGACTTGGACTAGGCTCGAAGACTTGAACAAGTCGAGGATGCTGGAGACTCAAACGAGATGAGGACATGTGGAGCTTAGGACTCATACGAGATGAGGACGCTTGGTACTTGGAAGCTCAGACGAAACAAGAACATGTAGAGCTTGGGACTCAGATGGGACGAAGACATGAGGTAGCTTGGAACTCAGATGAGACGAGGACATGAGGTAGCTTGGAACTCAGATGCAAGACGCTCAGTCATGGATGAAGATCAGAGGTGGATTCTAGAGAATCAGGCAAGGGTTCCAGATACTCCGATGGGGACTTGGAACTTGGGAAGACTCAGATGAGGATAAGGACTCAGGATACTCAGAGACTTAGACTGGCCCTGCCCCTCAGGGCGCCCTACACAGCCAGCGTGGGCTGGTCATGGACCACCCTGTCCCACTGAGCGCCCTTCACAACCTGAAGAGGCTGGTCGTAGACCATGCAGAGAGCGGGACATGCGCAGGACTGAGGCTCAAGACGAAGGAGGAATCCGGGCAGTGCTCGAAGACAGATCCAACCGGAAGAGGACTCCAGCCACCAAACTCAGACACCGGATAGATACAGATTTACTCCCAGGAAGGTCAGCTGGAGGCGAGGTCCGGGACGAGGCAAAGCTGAACCCGGAGCTAGCGACTGAAGGTACTTCATGATCAGGACTCGGAACATAGGACATCAGATACGAAAGGACACTGGTACCTCAGGACATCAGGACATCTAGGCGTCTGGACATCTATGGCATTTGGACATCAGGGACCTCTAGAGAGGAGGACCTCAAGGATGTCTGGAACATGATGGACAAAGACATCTGAAGACAAGGGGACGTCTGGACATCTGGAGACGAGAGGACGGGATCAGACGAGAGACCAGAACATGGAACAAAGATAAAGACGAAGGTTCAGGAACCACGGACGAAGACAAGGAGTAGCAACGAGGAATAGAGTGCCTTGAAGAAGTAAAGAAGGATCACGGAGGACTCCTGGAATGAAGAGCTGGAACTGAAGATCCAGGAGCAGTCCATCTCCATGACCAACTCCTTGCGAAGGCAATGATGGAATGGAGGAAGACCTTCTTTATATTTATTTATTTATTGTTTTTTATATACCGATCTTCAAGTAGACATATCAAATCGGTTTACAATAAAAAAAAATATCAATTAAAACATTTGCAATTCAAAATTTAAAATAAAAGAAAGGAAAGTAGCAAATATATAATCTCAAAGTATTAAAATTTAAAAATTAACTAGCGTTAACAAGTAAAATATAATATTAAAACTTAAGATAAAAGTAATAGGCAGAGAAATTAAGAATTATCATGTGTTATTGGAATGCTTGATAGAACAGCCAGGTTTTTACTCCTTTCTTAAAAAATTTAATGTTACATTCATCCTAGGGCTGAAGAGGAAATGCCTAGAGGACGTCAGCAGGAGGAACCCAGGAGGACTGCCCACTGCTGGCCCTTTAAATGAAGAGAGGAGGCGTGGCCGTGTGCTTAGGAAGGGGCAAGATCATGGAGAGCGACATCCTGCGGCACAGGAGGAAGCAGGCCCTAATGGCAGCTCCCTGCCACGAAGAAAGAAGAATGATGGCTGCTCCCTGCCGCATGAAGAAGAGCTCCGGGGCGGCCTCCTGGCCGCGGAAGAGGACGTCTGTGGCGGCCTCCAGGCCGTGAAGAAACAGCGGAGTCGGTGGCAGCCTCCAGGCCGCGAAGAGAAGAACGGCGGTGGCTCCCAGGCCGTGTTTAGTAAAAATGTGCAAAGAGGACCAAGTCACTGCTCAACAAATCTCCTGCGGAGAAACCAAATGACACTCCGCCAAATGACACTGCGCCCTAGTAGAATGTACTCACAACCCCTCCTAGACTAACCGACCTTTACAGATATAGGCCGAACCAATCACCTCCTTCAACCATCTTGCAATCGTGCTCTTCGCCACTTTACAACCCTTCTTTGGTCCACTGAATAAAACAAAGAGATGGTCCGACCTCCGAAAGTCATTTGTCACGTTGGGATACCTCAATAGGACATGACGCATGTCCAAAAGGTGAAGCTCCCTTACATGGGGTGAATCAGACATCAGGCGCGGAAAGCCAGTTAATTCCACCATCTGGCTAAGATGAAAGGCGACATGGCCTTGGACAAAAAAGGCACCGCACACATGAGACTCTTTCGTCCAAAATCCGCAAAAAAGAATCTCTTCCCGATAACGCTTGACGTTCTGAAATTCACCGAACTGAACAATTCGCCTCCAGGAACACAGTTTTCAGGGTAAGGTCTTTCAAAGATGACCTTCTTAATGGTTCAAAAGAAGGTCCACACAAAACTCGATTTCAAGACAAAGTCTACGTACCAGAGGACACAAATGCTTTGCTCCTTTAAGAAAACATACTATGTCCAGATGAGATGCTAACGGCCCCCTTGCAGCTTCCCTCTGAAACAGCCTAAGGCTGCTATCTGGACTCAGAGAGAATTATAGGCTAAACCTCGATTGTTCATCAAACCATATCTATGTAATTTTCTACAAGTTGTAATTTTATGTTAGAGCATACGCATTTTTGAAGAGCCATGTTTTCAGTTTACAGCTCTTTCCTTCTGTAATGAGATGTAACGACTCAGATAGAGAGTTCCACAACTTGGGGCCCTCTATATATTGTCCCCAAATTGTAAAAGTCGGGGCCCTTGTTGGTTGCTGCCTGAATCCAATCCCCCTTTTTCCACTGCCGTTGAAGCAGAGAGCAATGATGGAGTTGCATTAACAGAATCAAGGCCTATTTGTTAAGGTATCAACCGCTAAACCACTCTTTTCCTTCATTTCTATCCTCTAGCCTTTAGGGATCCACAGTGTTTATCCCATGCCCTTCTGAATTCCTTCACTGTTTTCGTTTTCACCACCTCCTCCTGAAGGGCATTTCAGAAATTCACCACCCTGTCCATGAAGAAATATTTCCTGACATTGGTTCTGAGTTGTCCACCCTGAAGTTTCATATCATGACCCCTAGGTCTACTGATTTTTTTTTCCAATGGAAAAGGTTTGATGGCTGTGCATCATTAAACCTTTCAAGGTAACTGAAGGTCTGTATCATATGTCCCCCTGCACCTCCTTCTCTTCCAGGGTATACGTATTCAGATCCTACTGCCTCTTATAAGCCTTCCAGTGCTGACCCCACACCATTTTGGTCACTCTTCTTTGGACTGCCTCTACCCTTTTGAGAAATGGGCACCAGTACTGAATGCAGTACTCCAGGAGAGGCCTCACTAGGGATCTGTACAAGGGCATAATCACCTCCTTTTTCTTACTGGTTATTCCTCTCTCTATGCAGCACAGCATTCTTCTGGCTTTAGCTATCACCTTGTCAAATTGCTTAGCTAACTTCAAATCACCAGACACTATCACACTAAGGTCCCTCTCCCAGTCCGTGCGCATTAGTCTTTCACCGCCCATCACAAACTGCTCTTTTGGATTGCCACATCCCAGATGCATGATTCTGCACTTCTTGGCATTGAATCCCAGCTGCCAAATCCTAAAACAGTCTTCAAGCTTTCTTAAATCACTTTTCATTTTCTCTGCTCCTTCAGGCATGTTCACTCTGTTGCAGATCTTAGTATCATCAACAAATAGACAAACTTTACCTTCTATCCCTTCCACAATGTTGCTCCAAAGCAACATTGCGGAAGGGATTGTCCAAACCTTTTTTAAACCATGCTATGCCAACAGCTTTTACCACATTCTCAGGCAACGAATTCCAGAGTTTAATTATGAATTGAATAAAAAAGTATTTTCTTCTATTTGTCTTACATATATGACCTAGAAACCTCATAGCATGTCATCTAGTCTTTGTGCTTTTTGAAAGTGTACACACCGATTTTCATTTACCCATTCTTATCCACTCGTTTTATAGAGCCCTATCATATCTCCCCATCAGTCGACTCTTCTCCAAGCTGAAGAGCCCTAACCTTTTTAGCCTTTCCTCATAGGAGAATCATTCCATCCCTTTTATCGTTTTGAATATCTACCCCGAAGATTTTATTTTACAAAGTACTTACTTTGTCCAGCAATGCCACAGCTGTACCTTTAACGAGCGAGACCATTTTTTCTCCCAAATTAAAAATAAAGCTTTTACTATGCGTCAGTGTTTTCTCATCAAATATCTAAGAAAAAAATATGAGTTATATGTCATTGCAAATAGGAAATGATAAAAACATTGTGAAGCAAGTAAGCTTTCATGATCACACAGGGGCAATTTTCAAGCTGCCTACATTGGTGCTAAGTCCATGTGTACTTTTTATCTTTTGACTTTGCAACAAATTTTGAAGGAAAAGCACATTTTGCACCTGTTTTTTGTGCAGGTAGAATTTTTATGGAAAACAACACACTTAGATTTGAAAATACACAGACCGTACACACTGGGCTGGATTTTCAAAAGGTTACGCGCACCAGGCCTGTTTTAAAAAGGCCCGGCAACAAGCGTAAAGCCCTGGAACACGTGTAAGTCCCGGGCCTTTACAAAAGGGGTGGTCCTGGGGCGGGGCCAGAGGCCTCCAACAGCGTGGTCATTAGGGGGAATGGGGGAAGGCAGTGCGGCTCGGCGCGCACAAGGTGCATAATTGTGCACCCCCCTTGTGCGTGCCGACCTCGATTTTATGTAAGAAACCACCAAAACAACACACAACTATTTTTTACGAGGGATATAAATATCATAGAAATATAAACCCGATATTACCTCCAATCAATACTCTATTAACTTTCCTTATATTTTTCAAAAAGGAGCAAATCTCTCAATGGTTGGAACAAACTGTAAAATGCAGTGTATCCACCAACGGGAAAACTTTTGGGGAAAGAAGAGGAAGGTTTCATACAATTTCATATCATCGCATCCAGCAATGTATGGCAATTTTTAATCATAAACCGACCTCCTCCAAAGCCTAACTGTGGGTGGAAATAATCTCAAGGAAAAAGTTTTTAAGTCACTATTCATTAAATTTAATCATGCTTAAAAATAACAAAAAAATATTCACGGGTTGGAGGAGGTCGGTTTATGATTAAAAATTGCCATACATTGCTGGATGCGATGATATGAAATTGTATGAAACCTTCCTCTTCTTTCCCCCAAAATTTTTCCCGTTGGTGGATACACTGCATTTTACAGTTTGTTCCAACCATTGAGAGATTTGCTCCTTTTTGAAAAATGTAAGGAAAGTTAATAGAGTATTGATTGGAGGTGACCTCGATTTTATAACATGCGCGCATGCATGTTATTAAATCTAACCCATTATTTTGTGATCCTACCCTCCCCTTAGGTATACTTCCCACAAACACCCCTTGGGATCCTGCCAGGTACCTGTGACCTGGATTGGCCACTGTTGGAAACAGGATACAGAGTTTGATGGATCTTTGGTCTGACCCAGTATAGCAAATCTTATGTTCTTAAATGTATCTGAAGGGTATGTGCATGGTAGTGCATGTCTACAATTAGCTAGAGTGAGGGAGGGCGGTTTTCCACCAACTAATTCATCTGAGGAAATCTCAGTTCATCCACATAAATGGCTTTGCAAATTGCCCTCCTGGCTCACCCTAAGCAGGGGCCTTTGTAAATGCGCATACATGCAAGGAGTCTTCTTAAAGGAAAAAACAGTCATATCTTTTTTTTTTTTTTTAAATCAAATGGACTAGAATTTTCACATAGTTTCTTAACAATCGTGGAATCAGGGCAAGCTAAATGTACTCTGAGGAAAGTACCACATCTAAAATGTTTTAGCTTTCCTTTCTCTTAAAGTGCGAAGGGAACATCAGATCTAATTTAATTATTTTCCTTGCACAGTCCACACACACACACACACACACACACACACACACACACACACACACACACACCACCCTTTGATGTATTTTTCTAGCTTTGCACTTTGCTTGGTGGCATTCTGCTGATTTTAGCATACCTTTGCGCTTAGGCATAAGTCCATGCTGTTTGAAACCACATGCAGAAGACAAGTCCCAAATGACCGGACTATAAGCTGTAAGGCCAGTTCATACTGATTGCATTCTTGCAGGTTTTGCAGCAACATGCTGATGGGGGTTTTGGCAGGCAGTAGTTGGTTCTCTCCTATCAAATAAGAATGTTTCATCACATATTAATGGTTAGATTCTGAGTTCATCACAAAAAAAATCTAAAGATACTTTGAACTCTGAAGACAGAAGTCTTCTTTGCATCCAGTGAAGGAGTTGACAGAAGAAGAAGGAGCTAAGAAAGCTCAAGGAATGGTCCAAACGCTTGGCAGCTATTTTTCTCTTCAAAAAAGTGCAAAAACATGCATGTGGGATGCGGAAATCCAGGGGAGTCATACTGATGTGCACCAACCAGGAGCAAGAAACATCAGGGTGATCTTTTCTGATGATTTCAAGATAGTGAAACAGTGCAACATGGCAGAGAGTCAGAGGAATGCTAGGGTGCACAGGGAAAGGCAGAACTATTAGAGGGTGGGGGGGGAAGAAGGCGACAATGCCTTTGTACAGATCGTTGGTGAGATCTCATCTAGAAAACTGTACACCTCTTAAAGGAGACAGAGTAAAGATGGTCTACAGAAAGGCTACGAAAATGAAACAGAGGAAGAGAATTGGACAGACAACATGGCAGATAAGCACTGTAAAACCCATCATATTGTTTCTATGTATAAAATATGACAGGAGTCAAGTACCACAAGACTCATCTCGTCTGCACTATTTATATTTTGGAGCTATTTGACGGTCTCTAGCATAGCTCCTCTTTCCCCTTGTCTAGGGTATACATATTTAGTTTCTTAAGTCTTCTCAAAGGGCTTTTGGTAAATACTCTGCATCATTTTAGTGGCAAGATGGCTTTTAGGTTAGCCTGCTCAATCCCTCATGGGAACAAACATTTCATATTAAGTATTATAAAATGATATAGGCTAGTGGCTGCACAAACTTCTGTAAATCTTGATGGTCAGTTGGGTTTACCTGCTGAAAACAGGTGACCAGATAAGTTTTGAAGCTATTGACCACTGGATTTCTGCCACACTTAGCAACTGGAATGTTATGCTCTGGTTCTAAGTCAGATACTCACTGTTGTATGTTTAAGGAACGGAAATGAAAAAACAAAAACAAACGGACATGTCCATATAAAAACACTCAAAAGGAAATAAAGATTGAACTGCTGGGGCTGTACTTGATTGATGAGCCGGGGCTGGTAGGCTTAGGGCATGAAAAGTAGGTGTTGTGCTTGAGTAGTTTGCAGAAGGGAGGGGATTTGAAGAGCTCAGAGTGGGAACAACATTATTGCAGAGATATACTCTCAGTCACAAATAGAAATTATCGGTGTCCCATACGTAAATGTCTCATTTCCATGATACTATATTTGAATGTGTTTTTTGTGGACCGCTACTGACTTAGAACCAGTAACCAGTAAAATTACCTTTATGAAGAACATGGGGAAAGCACAGAGTTGCTTACCTGTAACAGGTGTTCTCCAAGGACAGCAGGATGTTAGTACTCACACATGGGTGACATCATCCGATGGAGCCCAGCACGGAAAAAACTTTGACTGGCACACTGAGCATGGCCAGCATGCCGCTAACCATGCGGGGTCCCTCTTCAGTCTTATAACATAGAGCTCGCGAAAAATAAAATACAAACTGAGAGAAAAACCAACACTGTGGGGTGGTGGGCAGGTTTTGTGAGGACCAACATCCTGCTGTCTTTGGAGAACACCTGTTACAGGTAAGCAATTCTGCTTTCTCCAAGGACAAGCAGGATGGTAGTCCTCACACATGGGTGATTAAGTAGCTTCAGGCCACTTCGAACATGTGTAGCAGAGAACAGGTGCCAACATGCACAACTAGAGCTGCAATAACCACATGAGCAGGCCTGCACCCAAGGACAGGGCCCACGGAGGAAGAGTTGGGTTTTCATAACTGGAACAGATTACGAGGACAGATTGTCCGAATCGACTGTCCTGCCGGTCATTCTTGTCCAGGCAATAATGTAAGGCGAATGTGTGGAGGGAACTCCAGGTCGCTGCTCTGCAAATCTTGTGAATGGGGACTGCATGCAAATGAGCCACTGAGACTGACATGGCTCATACAGAGTGAGCCTTGACCTGACCGTCAAGCTGTAGGCCTGCCTGTGCGTAGCAGAAGGCAAAGCAGTCTGTAAGCCAATGGGATAGAGTCTGCTTGGAGACAGTAACCCCTAGCCTGTTCTTGTTGAAGGAGACAGAGTTGAGTGGAGAGGCGGTGAGGCCCCGTCCGCTCTAAGTAAAAAGCCAGTGCTCTCTTGCAATCTCAAGTGTGCAGAGCCCATTCACCTAGGTGAGTGTGAGGAAAAAGGAAGGCAACACGATGGATTGGCTGAGATGGAACTTTGAAACCACCTTGGGAAGGAACTTTGGGTGTGTCCTGAGGACCACTTTGTCATGAGAAAATCTTGTATAAGGTGGGTATGACCCTAGGGCTTGCAGTTCGCTGACCCTGCGAGCTGAAGTCACTGCGACCAAGAAGATGACCTTCCAGGAGAGGTACTTCAGGTCACAAGATCGTAATGGTTCAAAAATGGGGATTTCATGAATTTGACAGGACGACGTGCGATCCCAGGAGGGATCACTGGAGGGCGAGTGGGGAGCTTTAGTTGTAATAAGCCCTTCAATAAATCGCCTCACAAGCGGATGAAAGGAGATCGCAGTTACCACCTGTTCCCCGGTGGTAAGCCCCTATGGTGCTGAGGTGAACTCTCACTGATATGGTTTAAAGACCGGATTCTGAGAGGGAAAGTCTAAGAGCGCAGGAGGAGAGCAAGAAAAGGGATCCAGACTGCATCCCTTGTACCAAGTGGAAAACCTATTCCACTTCATGTTGTAAGATTTTCTGGTAGAAGGTTTTCTGGACTCCAGAATAACTTGCGTCACCCCTTCCGAAAGGCCAAGGGCTTGCACAATCACCTGGTCAACATCCAAGCTGTAAGGGCCAGGGCTTGTAGGTTGGGATGACTGAGCCTGCCCCGGTCCTGGGTGATTAGGTCTGGGGCCGTCCCCAACTGGATCGGGGGGTGTGAGGCCAGATCCCACAGGGTCGGAAACCAGACCTGACGGGGTCAAAAGGGGGCAATCAGGATCATGAGGCCTGATCCTGCTGAAGCTTCTGGAGTATTTTCGAGATGAGGAAAAGGAGGGTAAGAGTACAGCATCCCGGTGCCCCAGTGAATCGAGAATGCATCTGCCAGCAATCTGCTGCTCTCGGAATTCTTGGAGTGCGTACCGAATCGCTTGCAGCTCCAGGAAGTTGATTTGAGACTGCGATTCTTGTTCAGACTAGACCCTGGGTGAGGAGACCCGCCAGATGTGCTCCCCATCCCGTCTGAGATGTGTCAACGGTGAGGGTAGCTTGGGGTTGTGGACTCCAGAATTCCCCTTTCCAGACTGGAAGGAGTCACCCACCACTGAAGGGAATGATGAAGCAGTGTGGTGATTAGAACACGGGCACCCAAGTCTTGAGAAGCCTGGCACCAATGAGAATGTAGCGTCCACTGCACCCTGCACATGTGCAGTTCAGCAAAGGGGGTGACATGCACTGTCGCTGGCATGTGGCCCAGCAACCGGAGAAACTGGTGTGCCAAGACATGGTAGCAAGCAGAGACCGCTTGAGCGAGAGCCGCAAGGGTCTCCACCCTGTCCCGAGGCAAGAAAGCCTTCGCCTGGGCAGTGTCCAGTCGAGCCCCAATGAAGTCCAGTTGCAAGGACGGTTGGAGATGGGATTTTGGATAGTTGATCAAAAATCCCAGGATTTCCAAAATTTGGATCAAGGTGCACAGGGCACTCTGTGCCCCCTGTCCTGAAGTGCTCTTGATAAGCCAATTGTCGAGGTATGGGAAGACATGAATCCTCAGTCTCCAAAGATATGTACTGACAACTGCTAGACACTTGGTAAAGTCACGGGGCGTGGATGCCAGACCAAAGGGCAGAACGCGATACTGGTAGTAACTCCCATCGACCAGGAACTGAAGGTATTGCTGATCTGCCTGAAAGATGAGGATATGGGCGTATGCGTCTTTTAGATCTAGAGAGCTGAGCCAGTCTCCCGCTTTGAGAAGAAGAATCAAGGTGCCCAGCAAGACCATTTTGAACTTCTCCTTTACCAAGAAATGGTTTAAGGGCCTCAGGTCCAAAATGGGCTGGAGTCCCCCCATCTTCTTGGGGATTAGAAAATACCTGGTGTAGAACCCCTCACTGTGCTGACTTGGCGGAACGGGTTTGACCGCCAGAGCCAGTACAAGGGCAGAGAGCTCTACCCGAAGCATTTGCCAGTCCTTTGTTGGTCTCCATTGGGAAAATGGTTCAGTGAACGGGGTGGAACTTGCTGGAAGTGCATCCTGTAGCCCCGACGCACAATGGACAGGACCCAGAGGTCTGATATTATGGAGGTCCATCGGTCTGCAAATGCCGGAGCCAACGCCGGACCGGGGGTTGGTGTCTTGTGGAGAGAGCTGGCTCCTGTTCCCTGGCTGCCAATGAAAACCCCGTGGAGGGGTTCTGCAGTTGAACTATGGTTGCTCGGGGTGCCCGAGGCTGTCTGGGCCTCGCTCTGGGAGAAGATCATTGAGGTCTGGCTCTCAAAGCCAGTGGGCAGTATTTGCATGGCCGGTAGAAGGACCTCTTCAGATACTTCTGAGGGGGCTTCTTGGTTGGTTGGGTGTCAGAGGTACTAGTGGAGAGTTGCTGAAGGGTCTCTTGATAGTCTTTCAGTTGTACTACTGCCTCCTTGATTCTGTCTCCAAACAGATTTTCCTCCGTGCATGGCAAGTCAGCCAGGCAGTCCTGGATTTCAGGGCGCAAGTCTGAGACAAATAGCCACGCTGTCCGCTGAGCCCTCATGCCCACCATGGTAGTCCTCATGGCTGTCACAAAGATGTCATAAGCAGAGCGAACTTCGTGCTTATCACACTCCAGGCCCTGCTGGATGATTTTTTGGAAATCCTCCTGAAATTGCTGTGGTCACTAAATTGAAGGGCCTGTTTCTACAGGTTCCCTGAGTACTGCCCCACATACAATTGGTAGCAAGCAATTCGTGAAGTTAATATTGCACCCTGAAACATCTGGCATCCAAGGGCATCGAGAGCCCTATGCTCCCGCCCTGGGGGAGCCGAGACATGTTGCAGATCCTCTTTGTCTTTTTCAAGGCTGACTCTACCACCACTGATTGGTAGGGGAACTGACAGTGCTCGAACCCGGTGGTAGGCTAGACTAGGTAAACTGTGTCTGTCTTCCGGTTCACTGGTGGCACCGAAATGGGGTGCTTCCAAAGGTGGGCTACCATCTCCTTGAAGATGTCATGGACTGGCACCGCCACTACCTATTTTGGGGCTTCCATGAATTGCAGAATCTCAAGCATCCTGTGCCTGGTATCTTGCTCTTTTAAAAGCTGGAAAGGCACAGATTCTTATGAATCCCACGAAGGAGAGATCCTCCAGTGGAGATTTTCACTGCTTCTCTGGTGGAGAGGGCTCTGAAGGCAGATCCTTCAATTCCTCAGTGGAGGATATGGACGCCTCCCCTTCCCAGGAGTCATAAGGGGCCTCCTCCTCACTGCATCCTTCTGGGGATACGGAGGGTCGAAGACCCAATGGCAGTTGAGGTGTAGGCCTCAAAGGCACTGAAAAAAGAGCCAGAGGCATCGATGGGCTGCGAGACCATAGGAGTGCCGATGGGTCCAATGGCAACAGAATCGATGGCACCAAAGGCATTGACAAAACCGATCCCGATGGCGCTGGGGGAGCTGGCCTGAGACGCCATTGAACCCAATGGCCCATCCTCCTCTGAGGAGTCGCTTACCGGTATGGGGGGCCGGTGGCGGTGGCAGCAGTGCTCCTTTCGGCTGCGAAGAGGCTTGGGGCATCGGTGCCAGCTGCGTCGGTAGAAAACTGAGCAGCATATCAAGCCATTCCAAAAATGGTGCAAGCACCAGTGGAATCAGCTCCTGCGGCGGTCCCAGTGGGACTGGAGACCTGAAGCCCTGCAGGACCTGGGGCCTCTCCAACTTCTCCTCAAAGGCAGCCGAGAACAAAATGGCTTGAGGAGGAGGAAGCAGAATCAGGACATCCCCCAGGTAACAGGGGTGCACCAATCCCTCCACCGGTGTCAGTGGAGGCCACATGGAGGCTTTAGAGGGGTCAGAGGGAATCGCTTCCTCTGCCCGAGACTGCTTCGGAGGAGGTACAGATGCCAATGACTGTCCATGGTCTGGTTTAGAGGACGATGACCAATGGTGATGTTTCTTCGACTATTCTTGATGATCGCCATAGTCTTTTCCAGGAACCTCACTACAGCCGATCCCCGGCTCCAGTCTCGGGCCTGGGAAACGGTTGTGGGGGCAACCTTGATGGGGATCAAAGTTGTGACCTCCTTTCTGAAGACGACAATGGATCCGGTCTTTTGAAACCAAATTATTTTTCCATCTTGTCGAGACATGCCCAATGGCCCTTCGGGGTCATCTGGGCACAAAGGTCACAACCGCAGACATTGTGTGAAGCCCCCAGGCAGATGCAGACCTCGTGGGGTCTGTTATGGACATATAGTCTGGAGGTACTGGCGAAAACTGGTCGTTGCCATTGGAAAAAGTATGTGACACGCGGTCAATGGTCAGCGTACACCGGGAGATGAAACAGTTGGCAGTCGACCGCGAATGATCAAAGGACTTACCAGGTCGTGGAGAGCAGAACTGACAAAAAATACGAGGGACCCTACGTGACGCGATAACAGCAAAAATTTGAAGAACTAGGAGCTTATGACCACGAGGCAGCAGCTTCGCGGAAAGGAAGAGACTGAAGAGGGAACCCATGTGGATGTGTGGTTAGCGGCATGCTGGGCATGCTCAGTATGCCAGTCAAGACAAAAGTTTTCTGTGCCAGGCTCCATTGGATGATGTCACCCATGTGTGAGGACTATAGGAAAATTAGTTCTTACCTGTTAATTTTCGTTCCTGTAGTACCACGGATCAGCCCAGATCGTGGGTTGAGACTCCTGTCCAACAGATGGAGACAGACTAAAACTGAAAAGGGTATCCTATATCAGGACAGAGCCTACCCTGTAGCCCTTAAGTATAACCATTGTCAAAGCAGATAATAACTAAGATAACCTAGAAAAGAGATCAAGCAAGTAAACAAGACTCAAATGAGTAAGAAACGAAACAATTATCAACAAGGAATGGACTCTGTAGGATAGCACTCTTGCATATCCTTTGTCATCAATACAGATGCTTCCGGTTTCCTTAAGATAATGATAGGTGACATTCATCCAGAGACCTGTAGGCAAAGCTTCGAGCGGACGGCAGAAAAGGAAAGAAACCAGGGAAGAGCGTCTGGACTGATCCGTGGTACTACAGGAATGAAAATTAGCAGGTAAGAACTAATTTTCCTTTCCCTGTACATACCTGGATCAGTCCAGATCGTGGGATGTACCAAAGCTTCCCTAAACCGGGTGGGACCAAGACAGTCCTGCTCGAAACACCTGCTGCCCAAAAGAACCAAAGACCGGTGCGTGCACATCAAGACGGTAATGCTGAGCAAATGTATGCAGGGATGTCCATGTAGCGGCCCTGCAGATTTCTTGCAGAGAGACCGAATGACTCTCTGCCCATGAAGTAGCCTGAGAACACAAAGAGTGAGCCTTCAAGCCCTCAGGAACTGTTCGGCCTTGGCAAAGATATGCCGAGAAAATCGCTTCCTTCAACCACCGAGCAATAGTAGTCTTAGAAGCCTGTTTGCCCCTATTTGGACCACTCCAGAGGACAAAAAGATGATCGGAGAACCAAAAATCATTGGTAACTTGAAGATAACGGAGTAAGACGCATTTCACATCAAGCCGGCGAAGATCGCCCCCAGCGGGACCCGCGATGTCCTCCGGAGAGAATGCGGGAAGCTCCACTGACTGATTAACATGGAAGGAAGAAACGACCTTCGGCAAAAAGGAAGGAAGAGTTTTGAGAGAGACTCCCAAATCAGAAAAACGCAGAAAGGGCTCCCTGCAAGACAGCACTTGAATCTCCGAAACCCGACGAGTGGCACAAATAGAAACTAAGAAAACTGCCTTAAGCGAAAGATCCTTTAGAGTAGCCCGACTGAGAGATTCACATGGAGCCACACAGAGAGCCCGGAGGACTAAATTGAGATTCCAGGACGGACATGTGGGACGGACGGGTGGCCTCAAATGTTTTGCTCCCTTCAAGAACCGAGCAACATCCGGGTAAGATGCCAAGGTGTGCCCTTCTACTCGACCGAGAAGAGAACCGAGAACGGACACTTGGACTCGCAACGAATTGAAGGAAAGACTCTTGGAGAGGCCTTTCTGAAGAAAGGAAACGACCATGGAGACCGGTGCCGAACCCGCTGAGACACCCGATTCAGAACAGATATTCTCAAAGACTTTCCAAACACGAACATGAGCCAAAGAAGTAGATGGCTTACACACTCGCAGGAGAGTGGTAATCACCTCCTCCTTATAGCCTTTACGCCTCAGACGTCTCCGTTCAAAAGCCAGGCCGCTAGACAAAAGCGATCCGCCTGGTCGAAAAATACGGGACCCTGCCGAAGCAGACAAGGAAGATGGCCGGATGGTATACACCCCAGAGTTCTGAAGGAACTAAAAAATGAAATTTCAGACCTATTAGTAAAAATTTGTAACCTATCATTAAAATCATCCATTGTACCTGAAGACTGGAGGATAGCTAATGTAACCCCCATATTTAAAAAGGGCTCCAGGGGCGATCCAGGACACTACAGACCGGTTAGCCTAACTTCAGTGCCAGGAAAAATAGTGGAAAATGTTCTAAGCATCAAAATCACAGAACATATACAAAGACATGGCTTCTACGAAAACTAAAAAGTCATGGGCTAGGAGGCGATGTCCTTTCGTGGATTACAAACTGGTTAAAAGACAGGAAACAGAGAGTAGGATTAAATGGTCAATTTTCTCAGTGGAAAATGGTAAACAGTGGAGTGCCTCAGGGACCGGTGCTTTTCAATATATATATATAAATGATCTGGAAAGGAATACAACGAGTGAGGTTATCAAATTTGCGGATGATACAAAATTATTCAGTCGTTAAATCACAAGCAGACTGTGATACATTACAGGAAGACCTTGCAAGACTGGAAGATTGGGCATCCAAATGGCAGATGAAATTTAATGTGGACAAGTGCAAGGTGTTGCATATAGGGAAAAATAACCCTTGCTGTAGTTACACGATGTTAGGTTCTACATTAGGAGCTACCACCCAGGAAAAAGATCTAGGCATCATAGTGGATAATACTTTAAAATAGTCGGCTCAGTGTGCTGTGGCAGTCAAAAAAGCAAACAGAATGTTAGGAATTATTAGGAAGGGAATGGTTAATAAAACAGAAAATGTCATAATGCCTCTATATCGCTCCATGGTGAGATCACACCTTGAATACTGTGTACAATTCTGGTCGCCACATCTCAAAAAAGATATAGTTGCGATGGAGAAGGTACAGAGAAGGGCAACCAAAATGATAAAGGGGATGGAACAGCTCTCCTATGAGGAAAGGCTGAAGAAGTTAGGGCTGTTCAGCTTGGAGAAGAGACGGCTGAGGGGGGATATGATAGAGGTCTTTAAGATCATGAGAGGTCTTGAACGAGTAGATGTGACTCGGTTATTTATACTTTCGTATAATAGAAAGACTAGAGGGCACTCCATGAAGTTAGCATGTGGCACATTTAAAACTAATCGGAGAAAGTTCTTTTTTACTCAACGCACAATTAAACTCTGGAATTTGTTGCCGGAGGATGTGGTTAGTGCAGTTAGTAAAGCTGTGTTTAAAAAAGGTTTGGATAAGTTCTTGGAGGAGAAGTCCATTACCTGCTATTAACTAAGTTGACTTAGAAAATAGCCACTGCTATTACTAGCAACGGTAACATGGAATAGACTTAGTTTTTGGGTACTTGCCAGGTTCTTATGGCCTGGATTGGCCACTGTTGGAAACAGGATGCTGGGCTTGATGGACTCTTGGTCTGACCCAGTATGGCATGTTCTTATATTCTTATGGCCGAGACGAAGAGGCCAGTCCGACGCCAGGTTGACCAGAACCGTGAACCACGGCCTGCGGGGCCATTCGGGTGCTACCAGGATGACCGGCCTCTCCTGAAGTTTTATTCTTTGGAGAACTTTTCCCACGAGAGGCCACGGAGGAAACACGTAGAGGAGGACGTCCGAGGGCAGGGGAGAGCTACAGCATCCCTCCAAACAGTGCTCCCTCCAGCGGTTGAAGAACCTGTTGGCTTTGGAATTGCTCAAGGTTGCCATGAGGTCCAGGTGCAGGGGACCCCACCTGCTGATGATCAATCCCATGGCTTTGTCTGAGAGCTCCCACTCTCCCGGATCGAGACGCTGGCGACTGAGAAAATCGGCTTGCACATTCTCCTTGCCCGCTATGTGGGAGGCTGCTAGGCAGTCCAGGTGACGCTCCGCCCAGGCAAGGAGCTGGCTGGCTTCCAGGGCCACTAGATGACTCAGAGTGCCCCCCTGCTGAATGATATAAGCTACTGTGGTGGAGTTGTCGGAGAGGACCCTCACCGCCTTGCCTCGGAGCAGGGGCAGAAACTCTTGTAGAGCCAGGCGAACCGCCCGGGCTTCCAGCCGATTGATGTGGACTGAGGACCAATATCCCTGCATGGTCTGAGACTGACAGACTGCTCCCCAGCCGGAGAGACTGGCATCCGTAGTGACTATGATCCACTGTGGAGTTTGAAGAGGCATTCCCCTCAGAAGACGTGGAAGCAAAAGCCACCACTGTATGTCGGCGATGATAGAGGCTGAAAGCGGAAGAACCACTTGAAACTGTTCTGACACCGGCTGCCAGTGTGATAGCAAAGCTCTCTGTAATGGTCGCATTTGCGCAAAAGCCCAAGGGACTAGGTCGATGGTGGAGGCCATAGGTCCCAGGACCTGAAGGTAGTCCCACGCCGTCGGGAGCGGGAGCGAGATAAGGTTGTGCACCTGGTCGATGAGCTTGAATGCCTGAGCATGGGGTAGGAACACCTTGCTGACCCGAGTATCGAAGCGTGCCCCAAGAAATTCCAACACCTGGGAAGGCTGTAAATGGCTTTTGGGGAAATTGATTATCCACCCGAGAGAGGTAAGAAGAGCTAGAACCCGGTCGACCGCCTGCCGGCAGAGAACCTCCGACTTCGCCTTCATGAACCAGTCATCTAGATAAGGATGGACCAAGACTCCTTCCCAGCGGAGAGCAGCCGCCACCACCACCATGACCTTGGTGAAGGTGTGCGGCGCGGTGGTTAGACCGAAGGGCAGCGCCCGGAACTGAAAGTGCTGGCCCAGAACGTGGAAGCGAAGGTACTTCTGGTGCTTGGGGCGAATCGGGATGTTTAAGTACGCCTCTGTTTGGTCGAGAGAGGCCAGGTATTCACCGGGATGAACAGCTGCTATGACCACCCTCAGGGTCTCCATACGAAAATGGGGCACCTTGAGGGCCCGGTTGACCCTTTTGAGGTCCAAGATCAGGCGAAAGGAATCTTCCTTCTTTGGTACTATGAAGTAGATGGAATACTGGCTGGCGCCAAGCTCTTCCGCTGGAACTGGGACAATGGCGCCCAACTGCAGGAGCCTGGTAAGGGTTTGGGCCACCGCATCCCACTTCAGAAGTCCGCAAGGAGAGACTACATAGAGGTCCGGCAGATCTTGAGAAAATTCTAAAGCGTAACAGTCTCGGATAACCTTGAGAACCCACTGGTCCGACGTGATCTTGACCCATTCCTCGAAAAATAGGGAGAGATGACCCCTAGATTGGGAACGGAGGAATGGGTCGACCGAATCTCATTGGAAAGTGGGCTTCGGGGTGGTACGCTGGGATGCCCCCTCATGGAAGGGCCGGCAACCTCAAAAGGATTGAGACCAAGATTGAGATCTGGAAGGGTAATCCCTAGAAGAAGCACCATGCCCTCGAGCCGTATATCTACATTGGCCCCAAAACCGGAAACAGGAAGGCACAAACGCTCGGGATTGTTTCGGTCGGTCCTCACACAGCCTATGAACCTTGTTCTCACCCAAGGAATTAATGAGCTGCTCAAGGTCCTTGCCAAAGAGCAACTTACCTTTAAAAGGCAGAGTGCCCAACCGCGCCTTGGTCGATGGGTCCGCTGACCAATTGCGTAACCAGAGGAGCCTTCTGACGGATACCGCTGAGGCCATCACTTTCGCCTGGACGCGGAGAAGATCTTACAGAGCATCTGCCCCATACGCAATGGCGCCTTCCAACTGTTTAGCCTGCTCCGCCTCTGCAGACGGGAGGTCCTGGGAGCCGAGCAATTGTTGAACTCACCTAAGGCTTGCCCGCTGTATGAGACTGCTGCAAATAGTCGCCCGGACTCCCAAGGCCAGAATCTCGAAGATAACGTTTAAGATGGAATTCGAGCTTGCGATCCTGTACATCCTTCAAGGCCGTAGCACCTACCACTGGAATAGTGGTGTGCTTAGTAACAGTGGACACTGAAGAATCCACCGTGGGGAATTTTCAGCATTTCCAGGCAGTCCTCCACCGGGAGTGGATAAAGCTTGTTCATGGATTTCCCGACGCGGAGCCCCGCCTCAGGAGCTTCCCATTCCCGGAGGAGCAGCAACTTGTGCATAGGATGAAAAGGAAAAGCACAAGCCGGAGCCCTGAGTCCCGCCAGGACCGGGTCCATGTGCACTGGCAGCAAGGTGGTAAGAGTATCCGCCGGGGGCCCCTCAATCCCTAACACCTGAATGACAAAGGGAATGATGGGTTCCAACTCTTCTTTCTGAAATAAACAGAGAACCTTCCAGAGTGGGGAGTGTCTCCGCCAAGTCCAGATTCGGATCCAGAGTCCCTAGAGGCGCCGGAGGGTCTGGGAAAGGAGGGGCCTCCGGGACCACCCGCACCCGGACAGACTCCTGTGCATCCAGAGCCACAGGAGCGAGTGGAGGGGCCAGCTGCGAGAGTTTGGCCGGCAGGGGACCTGGTGAAGGGTCCTCCTCCTCCTGCAAGCTGGCCAGATAGGATTTGTGCATGTGAAGCACAAATTCCGACGAAAAACGTGGCCTAGACTTGCCGGGGGGGGGGGGGGGGGGGGTGTCAGGGACCACATCCTGGGGCCGCACGGAGCTCAAATTGGGGGGAGCCCCCCAAAAATTTGAATCTTCTGCTCTGAGCAGCCCCGAATCGGGAGCTGCTGAAACCCCCAAGATGGCCGCTATTCCCGCGGTTTGCCGACCCGGGAACGGCCTAGCCACGCATTGTGAGGAGCGACTCTGGGCTTGTTTTGCCAGCCCTGCCGGGGAGGGACCTTCCCCACCCGGCAAACATGATGAACAGAGCCCCTCGCGTGAGAGACACCTCGAGGGCTCACCACAAAGCAAGACAGCAGTGTGATCGTGGCATTCTCGCTGAAGAGGAGCCACGATCTGAAGAAAAAAAACAACTGATGAACTGAACTTCGCTGTCGGGAGGAGTGGAGGCAGAAGAACGAACCCTGCACGCTCCTCTATCAACAACACCCTGGCTGCTGGAGAAAGTAGTGTACCGATATGCCACAGAAGTAAAAATAGACTGGCTTGTGGAGATTTATTTTTTTTACTTCAGAAAACTAGATGCATGGGAACGCACATTCCCTGAGGGCACTGTCGGGGAAGAAGCTTCCCTGAACAAAAAAGCAGCCAGGTGAGGGGGGAGTGACTGGACCACCAGTTTCACCCCCAATAGGATCACCAGGAACAGGGGCCTAGGCTATGGAAACACAAGGGGCCAAGCCCCGCAAGAGCGAGGAGACAGTCTGTCTCCTGAGAGAGAAAAAGCAAACAGAGCCAATTCAGTGTTACTTTTTGGTTTTTTTAAAACCCAGAACAAATTAAAAGTACTTGCTTGATCCTTTAAGAGAAAAGTACCCAAACCAGAAAGGGCTAATTAGCCAAGATCAGGGAACCGCAGGGTGGGCTGATCCATCTGCTGGAGACAGACAAATACTGAAGGGCTGCAGGGTAGGCTCTGTCCTGATATAGGATACCCTTTTCAGTTTAGTCTGTCTCCATCTGCTGCACAGGAGGCTCAACACACAATCTGGACTGATCTGGGTATGTACAGGGAACATCCTGCTTGTCCTTGCGGAAACTGCCTTTTAGGGTTTTTACTGAGGGAAGTGAATGGTGGGCAGTGAGATTATAGAGTGTGGGTCAAAGATACCTTACAGCACACAAGATGACCGGAAACATGCATAAAATAAAGATAACATTTGCTTTTTACAATAGTACTTAAGAAATTATGATACAGTTGTAATAATCTATATATTTCTATTCCTATTTACCTTTCATAAATGAGCAGTTTCCCAGGTTTAAACAATCCAAAGGATAAATAATTTTGTCTGCAAAAGATACAGAATGTACAGTCTCAATAACTCTTCCAGTATATATCTATATGCAAACAATTTCATAGACATGGCAACAAAAAAGAAAATTATTACTTACCTGCTAATTTTCGTTCCTGTAGTACCATGGATCAGTCCAGACCGTGGGTTATGTCCCCAATCCAGCAGATGGAGTCAGCCCAAAGCTTTGAGGGGGCGTCACCATAAGTACTAGTACCCCCTCTGCAGGAGTTCAGTATCGAGTATATCAGAGCCCGAGTAAACAGAAAACTCCCAATTGGATCAAGTTGAAACAAGACGGCAACAATAAGCCGCTAAAGTGAAATCGAGAAAAACTGGGACCTTCCCACCAATGGGCGGGGGTCACGAATATAGCGTGTCAACCTCCAGCAACAGGGAAGACGGGACACACGTGAAAAACAACAACAGGAAGACACTACTGTAACATGAAGAACAGCTGAGAAGAATCAGCCCGAAAGACAGCAGAGCAGGAGTAGAACCCATATGCGGTGGGCGTCTGGACTGATCCATGGTACTACAGGAACGAAAATTAGCAGGTAAGTAATAATTTTCTTTTCCCTGTACGTACCTGGATCAGTCCAGACCGTGGGATGTACCCAAGCTTCCCTAAACCGGGTGGGGTCCTGCAAGGCCTGCTCGGAGAACCTGGTCGCCAAAGTGTCCATGGACGGCGAGGTGTAGTCTGTAGTGTCTCGAGAACGTGTGCAACGATTTCCAGGTGGCCGCTCTACAGATTTCTTGCGACGATACCGAGCGGCTCTCCGCCCAGGAGGCCGCCTGAGAGCGTGTAGAATGCGCCACAATACCGGGTGGGGGAGTCCGCCCCGTCCCGATGTAGGAAGCGGCAATGCCGGCCTTCAGCCATCTGGCAATAGTCGTCTTCGAGGCCTGGGATCCTTTCCGGGGACCAGACCAAAGGACGAAGAGATGGTCCGAAGTCCGAAACTCATTCGTAGCCTCCAGGTAGGATCGCAGCGTACGCTTGACGTCAAGGAGACGGAGAGACCGCGGTTCAGACGAAGAGAAAGATGGCAGTTCCACCGTCTGATTCACATGGAAGGCGGACACCACCTTCGGGAGGAAGGAAGGCACAGTACGAAGTGAAACGCCCGAATCGGAGAACCGGAGATAAGGCTCTCGACAGGACAGAGCCTGCAGCTCCGAAATACGCCGAGCGGAACATATGGCTACCAGGAAAACCGCCTTGAGAGTGAGGTCCTTGATCGTCGCACTCCTCAGAGGTTCAAACGGAGGTCCCGACATGGACCGTAGTACCAGGTTGAGGCTCCAAGATGGACAAGGATCCCGCAATGGAGGCCGCAAGTGTTTGACACCCTTGAGAAAACGAATGATGTCCGGATGCCGTAACAGAGATCCCCCGCCCCGCAGGAGGGAACCAAGAGCGGCCACTTGAACCCGAAGTGAGTTGTAAGCGAGCCCCTTTTCCACTCCCGCCTGTAGGAACTGGAGAATCTGCAGGACAGACGCCTCCGTGGGTCTTGTGTTCCGGTCGGTACACCACAGCTCGAACACCTTCCAAACACGGACATAGGCCACCGACGTCGAGGTCTTCCGAGACCGCAGTAGAGTTGACACTACCTCCTCCGGGTACCCCCGTCGGCGGAGGCGGCGCCTCTCAAAAGCCAGGCCGCAAGACAGAAGAGTTCTGCCTGGTCGAAAAATACCGGTCCCTGGTGTAGGAGGCGAGGAAGATGTCCCAGCCGGATGGGTCCGTCGATAACTAGGTGGAGGAGATCCGCAAACCAAGGACGTCTTGGCCACTCTGGCGCGACGAAAATCACAGTTCCCTGATGAACTTCTACTCGTCGGAGTAGCCGTCCCACCAGCGGCCAAGGAGGAAAAGCGTATAGTAGCAGATCGGTCGGCCACGGGAGCGCGAGCGCATCCACGCCCTCCGCCCCCCGTTCTCTCCGGCGACTGAAGAAGCGAGGCGCCTTGGTGTTCTGGGCGGACGCCATGAGATCGAGGTGGGGGGATCCCCACCGCCGGACCAGCAACTGCATGGCTTCGTCGGAGAGGGACCACTCTCCGGGATCCAGAAACTGGCGACTGAGGAAATCCGCCTGGACGTTGTCGACTCCCGCGATGTGCGAGGCCGCCAGACGGCCCAGATGCCGTTCCGCCCACTGCATTAGCATCGCTGCCTCTAGAGCGACCTGCGGGCTGCGAGTGCCGCCCTGTCGGTTGATGTAGGCCACCGTTGTCGCGTTGTCGGACAGGATCCTGACGTCCCGACTCCGAAGAAGGGGCAGGAAGTGGATGAGCGCCAGCCTGACCGCTCTGGTTTCCAGACGGTTGATGGACCACCTCGACTCCTCCGCGGACCACGTCCCTTGCGTGGCGCTGCGGTCGCAGACTGCTCCCCAGCCTACGAGACTGGCATCGGTGGTTACCACTATCCAATTTGGAAGATCGAGGGACACGCCGCGAGCCAGATTCTCCGGGACCATCCACCAGGAGAAGCTGTTCCTGGCAAACTGGGGCAGCGGGAGAATCACCTGGTAGTCCTGCGAAAGAGGTTTCCAACGGGAGAGGAGCGCTCGTTGCAGAGGTCGGAGGTGCGCAAATGCCCAAGGGACCATGTCGATGGTGGAACCCATGACTCCCAGGAGCTGCAGATAGTCCCAGGAGGTGGGAGCTGGTAATGCAGAAAACCGCTGTATGTGCTCCCGTAGGGCTTGCGCCTTGTCCTGGCGTAGGAAAACCGCGCCCAGACGGGTGTCGAAGGTCGCCCCCAAGAAATCCAAGCGCTGCGAGGGCACGAGGGAGCTCTTGGAGAAGTTGACCACCCATCCCAGGGACTGCAGAAACTCTATCACCCTGGCCACCGCAGCCTGACCATGCCGAAAAGACTTCGCTCTGATGAGCCAATCGTCCAGATAGGGGTGGACTAGAACACCCTCCTTCCGAAGGGCAGCCGCTACGACTACCATGATCTTGGTGAAGGTGCGCGGGGCCGTTGCCAATCCAAACGGAAGCGCCACAAACTGGAAATGCTGGTCCAGGATTTTGAAACGCAGAAGCCGATGATGCTCCCGGCGGATGGGGATGTGCAGGTAGGCCTCCGTCAGGTCCAAGGAGGCCAGAAACTCCCCTCGGTGTACCGCTGCGATCACCGAGCGCAGCGTTTCCATGCGGAACCGTACCACCCGCAGGGATTTGTTGACCTCCTTCAAGTCCAGAATGGGGCGGAAGGACCCGTCCTTCTTTGGAACCACGAAGTAGATGGAATAATGGCCCGAGCCCACCTCTCCGGAGGGTACGGGCACAATGGCGCCTATCTCCCACAATCTGTCCAGCGTCAACTGCACCGCCCTTCGCTTGACGTCCGAGCCGCAGGGAGAGAAGATGAACCGTTCCTTTGGAGCGCGGGCAAACTCCAACGCGTAGCCGTGTCCTATGGTGTCCAGTACCCACTGGTCCGAGGTGATCCGCGCCCACTCCTTGTAGAAGAACGCCAGCCGCCCCCCAATCCTGGGGACGGCGGAGTGGGCGAGCTGAACATCATTGAGAGGACTTGGGAGACGGTTGTCCCGCCGTAGGAGCGGAACGCGCGGGGCGGCGCCCACGAAAGGAGCGCGCCCAGGGCTGAGACCTGGGGGCAGAGGGCCTAGCCGCCGCCGGCCTGTAGTTCCTGTATCGTCTTTGCGCCCTGGCTCTGGTCCGGGAGGACGAGAATGCCCTGGTGGATCGATATCTATCTTCCGGCAGGCGATGGACCGCGTTTTCCCCCAGGGATTTGATGATCTGGTCCAGATCCTCTCCAAACAGGAACTTACCCCTGAATGGCAGGGAACCCAGACTTGATTTGGAGGACGTGTCCGCCGCCCAGTTGCGAAGCCAGAGGAGTCGACGTGCCGCCACCACCGAAGCCATAGAGCGGGCGAGGACCCGAAACAGATCATAGGAGGCGTCCGCCCCGTATGCCACTGCCGCTTCCAGTCTATCCGCCTGAGCGGCCTCCTCGGGCGGCAACACCTGCGAAGTGAGCAGTAGCTGCACCCAGAGGAGGCTGGCCCGCTGGGCAAGCGAACTGCACATTGCCGCCCGCAGCCCCACTGCGGAAACCTCAAAGACCCGCTTGAGGAAAACCTCCAACTTGCGATCCTGCGTGTCTCTTAGCGCCGCTCCACCCGTAACCGGTATGGTCGTCCGCTTCGTGACCGCCGACACCGCGGAGTCCACCCTGGGTACCTTGATGAGATCCAGGAAATCTTCCGGCAGCGGATACAGCCTCTCCATGGCGCGGCTGCCCTTCAGAGCAGCTTCCGGGGCATCCCATTCCCTGGTGAGAAGTTGCAGGAAAGAATCGTGAATGGGAAAAGCCCGAGCCCTCGGACGAAGGGCTGCCAGTACGGGATCCCCCTTCTTAGAGGAAGTGACGACCGCGGGCGCAACGGGAGCTGGCGGGTCCGGAGGGGGATCGAGGTCCAACCCCTGAATGATTTGCGGAATTAGGTCATCCAGCTCTTCCCGCTGGAAGAGGCGCAGCGTGCGTGGATCCTCTCCCTCAGAAGTAGAGTCCCCTTGTCCCGAAGCTGCAGGATCTGCCCCAGGGGAACCTGGGGCCGACCCAGTCCCCCCCGAGGCCACAGGGAGCCGGGCGTGTACGGGGAGCTGTGGGGCCCCCACGCCCGCCGGAGCGGGGGGGGCCGTGGAGAGGGCCGAAGGTCTCGGTTGCTTGGGTGGTGGGGGCCCCGCGGGATCAGCCAGCTCCTGCAGGTACGCTGTGTGCAGCAGGCGTATAAACTCCGGGGAGAACCCCGGCCTCCGCGGGGGGACCCCCGCGGGTGGGGGCCCCGGGTGACCCTGCCCCTGCGGGTCCTCCTCCGGATCCGTCTCCGGTAGCAAATTCGGGGGGGAGCCCTCTGAGGCTTCCCCATCCCCCAGCGCTGCCTGAGCTCCTTCAGGGTGCAGTGCATGTAAAATGGCCGCCGTTCCCGCCAGGAATGGGGGAGGGGCCGGCCCGCGCCGCCCGGGCAAGGCTGCCATAGGGAGAGAATGAGTGAGGGTCCGAGACGTGCCTTCCCCCCCGGGGAGGCACCTAGCGCAGATCCCCTCCCTCGACACGCGCGATCCAGGCTCGCCGCAGGCCGAGCAACGCGCCGGCCGCGGCATCGAGATCGCGATGAAGAAACAGTTCCCGGCAGCTGAAAACACCCAGGGCCTCGGGGGGGGGGCCGCGAGATGAAACGCCGCTGCGGGGGGGGCCCGGATGGCCTGCGCTACCCGCCGACGAGGAGAAAACGGCGCCGCGGGGGGGCCTTCCTGGCCGCACAGCCCGCCGACAACTATCTCCCTGCTCCCCGCTGCAGCCCACGTGGAGCCGCAAAATGGCCGCGGGAGAGGGAGAAGACGCTGGTAGGCCGGTCCACCTGAACAGAAAATAAAATAACAGCAGCAAAAAAGTCAACTTACCCCGGGGAGACCACTATCGCCGGGAAAGGAGAGAGAGAGACAGCGAGGGACAACAGGAAAGCCACGCCTCTCCAATTAAGCAATTAACTTTTTTTTTTTTTTTTTTAAAGACAGACAACTTGATCCAAAATACAAGTGCTAACAAAGACAGAGAATAAAACCCCAAAACCAGGGAAAGACAAAAGGGTTATGGGTGATCGGGACCAAGCCCAGATTCCCCTACTCGCATCTGCTGGAGTCAGAAGATACTGAACTCCTGCAGAGGGGGTACTAGTACTTATGGTGACGCCCCCTCAAAGCTTTGGGCTGACTCCATCTGCTGGATTGGGGACATAACCCACGGTCTGGACTGATCCAGGTACGTACAGGGAATTCATGATTCTCGATCGTAATTACAAACCCTGCCCAAAATCTATTTCCCAATGGATGAGGTTTTGGCAATTGTGCAATACAATTGTACTTAAAACCCACCCGGTAATTTAGCAGCAGTGCTCTGTGCTGCTCGTGGAAGACCCAGGCTCGTGTTATGTTTTGTAGGGTTTGGGTGGACCCTTGGACACTGTGGCAGCTGACCACGCCCACGGGGGGAGTCCCATGAGGGGCCACAGGTCAGGCTCAGCTCTGGACACGCAAACACAGATTATATCTTTTATTAGACAGTTTGTGAAGCCACCAGAGGTGGCAGTAGTGAGTAAAAGATGGAGCCCGGCTGGGCTAGTATTCCTCAGGGCGCTGGAACAGGGGCTTCTCCGGTAGCAGTGCTGTAGGAAGAAGAACTGAGAAAATGAGTACACTGAGATATTCACAGAGTCCCCAGTATGGAGAAGCCCCGAGATAGGGAGAGCTGGCCCTCGAGGAGCGAGTACCAGATCCCTGGGCACAGAGTCACGTTGGCAAGTACTCATGCAGCAGTTCTCCATAGAAGATAGCACTGGTGCTGGAACGGAGGCAAGCCCTCGAGGAGCGAGTACCTGGTTCCAGGGAAACAGCTCTGAGGAGTGGATGATAGTAGTACTCACAGATGGTGTCTGTAGCAAATTCTTCCAAATAGAAGAGGAGATGGACACAGGCAGCGAGTCAGGGAACATGGGCTCTCGAGGAGCGAGTACTGGTTACCTGATAGTGACCTGAAAGAAGCAGAGAGGCTCCCGAGGAGCGGGTACCTCGTTAACAGCAAAGAGTCCAAATAGGAGTCGGAAGCAGAGTAGCTGGGTACAGAGAGCGAATCCCATCCGTAGGAATTCCCTTGCTAACTCAAAGGCTAGCAATAAACAACAGGCTTAAATATCCGGGCAGCGTGACATCATCACAGGGGGACGCCCCTGAGGAACGCGCCACAGAGGAAATAAGAATGAGGACCGCGCGGCACGCGCGCCCTAAGGTACCTGAGGAGCATGGCGGGGGGCAGCGCCCAAGCCGGTCCGGGGACGCCGGAGAGGACGACGGGCAGACGTCGCATCAGCCAGACGTCCACAGGGAGCAGGAGCCGCCGCAGAAAAAGAAAGGTAGGCGGAGTAAAGCCGTCGGGCAGTCACGGTTGCAACAGCTTTATTCTTGTGTCCAGCTTTTGCTCCCCAGGCCAGTCAGGGCTGCGGCAGTGTCCAGAGCGGAGACTGACCTGTGGCCCCCCCATGGGACTTCCCCCTGTGGGCGTGGTCAGCTGCCACTGTGTCCATCCACCCAAACCTCACTAATTATAACACTTGGACACCTAAGGGTGGCTAAAACCACGGTTTTAAATTTTAACATTCTTCATGGGTGTGATAAAAATGAGAAAAATGGAACTGAAATACAAAGGTTTACCAGTGGCACATGGCAGCAGTGCAACAGTCACATCATAGGCAACTGGTAGCACAACCAGTGGATCAAGGACTATCCCATCTTCAGTGAAGAAATCCTCATATGTCCACTCTTCGTAATCATCTCTATCTGCTCCAGAAAACAAGTTCTGGATAAAAACAGAAGCATATTATAAAAAAAAAGAAAGAAAGAATGTTAACAGCTATTTTAAGTAAAATATTTGCAAACAACCACAGAAAGAAAGTCAGCTACAAGTACAAATTGTATTCTGAACAGTAGGAAAATTCTTACCTGCTAATTTTCATTCTTGAAGTACTACAGATCTGTCCAGACAAGTGGGTATTACGTACATCCCTAGCAGAAGATGGAGACAGAGAACAAAAACTTTGAGGCACTGCTTCTTTACTGAGAGTGCCACCTGCAGTCCCTCAGTATTGACCTGTACCCGAGCCAAACTAGACTGAACTGACCCCTGATTCTCCAGGGTGAATGTTAAACATAGGATTGGAGCCCTCTGAACTGTGTACGGAGAGAAACAGAAGGTAGAGCTTCTCCTGAGCCCGCACATCAACCCCAAGGAACCAAGCCAAACCTGGCCATCCTGTAGGCTTGAAATATACACACTTTGCCATTGCAATTAAAAAGGTCTTTCACAAAGAACAGGTGAGCCTCTGGACTGATCTGTGGTACTTCAGGAATGAAAATTAGCAGGTAAGAACCAATTTTCCTTTCCTGTTCATACCCCAGATTGGTCCAGACAAGTGGGATGTAACAAAGCACCCCTATGCTGGGTGGGCACCCAAAAGACCAACTCTCAGTACACTCTCTCCCAACAACTGTTCCCCCGGCATGAGAACATCCAATTGGTAATGCTGGGAGAAAGTATGTAGCGAAGGTAACGGTGGTGGGGTCGCTTGGCAATAGTGATCATAATATGATCAAATTTGAATTAATGACTGGAAGGGGGACAGTAAGCAAATCCACGGCTCTCGTGCTAAACTTTCAAAAGGGAAACTTTGATAAAATGAGAAAAATAGTTAGAAAAAACCTGAAAGGAGCAGCTACAAAAGTAAAACGTGTGCAAGAGGCGTGGTCATTGTTAAAAAATACCATCCTAGAAGCACAATCCAGATGTATTCCACACATTAAGAAAGGTGGAAAGCAGGCAAAACGATTACCGGCATGGTTAAAAGGGGAGGTGAAAGAAGCTATTTTAGCCAAAAGATCTTCATTCAAAAATTGGAAGAAGGATCCAACAGAGGAAAATAGGAAAATGCATAAATGTTGGCAAGTTAAATGTAAGATATTGATAAGCCAAGCTAAGAGAGAATTTGAAAAGAAGTTGGCCGTAGAGGCAAAAATTCACAGTAAAAACTTTTTAAAATATATCCGAAGCAGAAAGCCTGTGAGGGAGTCAGTTGGACCGTTAGATGATCGAGGGGTTAAAGGGGCACTTAGAGAAGATAAGGCCATCGCGGAAAGATTAAATGATTTCTTTTCTTCGGTGTTTATTGAAGAGGATGTTGGGGAGGTACCCGTACTGGAGAAGGTTTTCATGGGTAATGATTCAGATGGACTGAACAAAATCACGGTGAACCTAGAAGATGTGGTAGACCTGATTGATAAACTGAAGAGTAGTAAATCACCTGGACCGGATGGTATACACCCCAGGGTTCTGAAGGAAGTAAAAAATGAAATTTCAGACCTATTAGTAAAAATTTGTAACCTATCATTAAAATCATCCATGTACCTGAAGACTGGAGGATAGCTAATGTAACCCCCATATTTAAAAAGGGCTCCAGGGGAGATCCGGGAAATTACAGACCGGTTAGCCTAACTTCAGTGCCAGGAAAAACAGTGGAAAGTGTTCTAAACATCAAAATCACAGAACATATAGAAAGACATGGTTTAATGGAACAAAGTCAGCATGGCTATACCCAAGGCAAGTCTTGCCTCACAAATCTGCTTCACTTTTTTGAAGGAGTTAATAAACACGTGGATAAAGGTGAACCGGTAGATGTAGTGTACTTGGATTTTCAGAAGGTGTTTGACAAAGTCCCTCATGAGAGGTTTCTACGAAAAGTAAAAAGTCATGGGATAGGTGGTGATGTCCTTTCGTGGATTACAAACTGGCTAAAAGACAGGAAACAGAGAGTAGGATTAAATGGACAATTTTTCTCAGTGGAAAGGAGTGGGTAGTGGAGTGCCTCAGGGATCTGTACTGGGACCCTTACTTTTCAATATATTTATAAATGATCTGGAAAGAAATACGAGTGAGGTAATCAAATTTGCAGATGATACAAAATTGTTCATAGTAGTTAAATCACAAGCAGATTGTGATAAATTGCAGGAAGACCTTGAGAGGCTGGAAAATTGGGCATCTAAATTTATTTATTTAGCATTTTTATATACCGAAATTCATGTAGCAAAGTTACATATCAATTCGGTTTACATTGTAACATTAAAAAGGCATGACCGAATGCAATTACATCGAACAGATGAAAATGGCAGATGAACAGATGAAAATGGCAGATGAAATTTAATGTGGACAAGTTCAAGGTGATGCATATAGGGAAAAATAACCCATGCTATAGTTACACAATGTTAGGTTCTATATTAGGTGCTACTACCCAAGAAACAGATCTAGGCATCATAGTGGATAACACATTGAAATCATCGGTTCAGTGTGCTGCGGCAGTCAAGAAAGCAAACAGAATGTTGGGAATTATTAGAAAGGGAATAGTGAATAAAACGGAAAATGTCATAATGCCTCTGTATCGCTCCATGGTGAGACCGCACCTTGAATATTGTGTACAATTATGGTCGCAGCATCTCAAAAAAGATATAATTGCGATGGAGAAGGTACAGAGAAGGGCTACCAAAATGATAAAGGGAATGGAACAGCTCCTCTATGAGGAAAGACTAAAGAGGTTAGGACTTTTCAGCTTGGAGAAGAGAGGGCTGAGGGGGGATATGATAGAGGTGTTTAAAATCATGAGAGGTCTAGAACGGGTAGATGTGAATCGTTTTTTTACTCTTTCGAATAATAGAAAGACTAGGGGGCACTCCATGAAGTTAGCATGTGGCACATTTAAAACTAATCGGAGAAAGTTCTTTTTCACTTAACGCACAATTAAACTCTGGAATTTGTTGCCAGAGGATGTGGTTAGTGCAGTTAGTATAGCTGTGTTTAAAAAAGGATTGGATAAGTTCTTGGACGAGAAGTCCATTACCTGCTATTAATTAAGTTGACTTAGATAATAACCACTGCTATTACTAGCAACGGTAACATGGAATAGACTTAGTTTTTGGGTACTTGCCAGGTTCTTATGGCCTGGATTGGCCACTGTTGGAAACAGGATGCTGGGCTTGATGGACCCTTGGTCTGACCCAGTATGGCATGTTCTTATGAAGACCATGTCGCTGCTCTACAGATCTCCTGTGGCGACACCAACTGACATTCAGTCCAAGAAGCTGTCTGCCCTTGTGCAATGTGCCTCCAACTCCTCTGGAACTTTCCTACCCTTACAAAGGTAAGCAGAATAAATAGCTTCTTTCAACCAACAAGCAATTGTGCCCTTCGAAGCTTTACATCCCTTCTTCGCTCCCCCAAACAAGACAAACAGATCATCTCTCCATTGAAAACTATTGGTGTCCTTCAGGTACTGCAGCAGAGCCTGCTGAACATCCAACAAATGAAGTTTTCTTGCCTCTGAATTTCCCAGAAGACCAATTCAGAAACACGGGAAGCTCCACCATCTGGTTAAGGTGGAAGAAGAAATGACTTTTGGTAAAAATGACAGCACTATATGCAAGGATATCCCAGCATCTGTAATTCTCAGAAACGACTCCCTACAAGACAAAGCCTGTAACTCCAAAAATCTGTCTGGCTGAACAAATCGCTACCAGAAATACCACTTTTAGGCTGAGATCCTTAAAGGATGCCTTCTGTAACAGCTCAAATGGAGGCTCACTGAGAACTCAAAGAACAAAGTTCAAACTCCATGCAGGACATAATCTGCATACCGGCAGATGCAAATGCTTGACCCCCTTCAAAAATCGTACCACATCTGGATGCGACTCCAGAAGTCTACCTTGCAGTATACCTCTGAGACAACCCAAAGCTGCCACTTGCACACGAAGGTAATTGTATGCCAGCCTCTTAACCAAGCCGTGCTATAAAAAGGCCAAAATATGAGGGATATCCACTCGTAAATGGTCCAGGCCTTCTTTCACACACCAGGCCTCAAAAATTCTCCATACCCTAACATATGCCAAAACTGTGGACGGTCTTCTGGCCTGGAGCAAACTGGCAATGACCGGCTCTAGTACCCCTTCAATCCAAAATGTCTTCTCTCAAAAGCCAAACCGCGAGACAAAAGCGTTCTGCCTGATCTGAAAAGATAGGTCCTTGCCGTAGCATACGCAGCAGATCAGCTAATTTGAGGGGCTGGTCTACCGCAAGATGAAGCAGATCTGCGAACCACGGATGATACGGCCACTCTGGAACAACCAGTACTACCCTTCCTGGATGCCTCTCTATTCGCCGCAAAATGCGGCCTATTAGCAGCCACAGCAGACAGACATACAACAGAATCCTCACTGGCCACGGAAGAACCAGGGCATCTATTCCCTCAGCTCTGACCTCTTGCCTGTGGCTGAAGAACCGATCTGCCTTAGCATTGCTCCGCGATGCCATCAGATCCAAATGTGGAGTGCCTCACTGGGACCAAATAAGGTTGAACGCCTCCACTGATAACTCCCATTCCCCTGGGTCCAACTGCTGAGATAGTCCGCCTGCATATTGTCTACTCCGGCTACATGCAATGCCACTATCCCCTCCAGATATCGTTCCACCTAGGCAAACAGGTCTTGAGTCTCCAGAGCCTCTGCTTGGCTCTTCACCCCGCCTTGACAATTGATATATGCAACCATTGCCGCATTGTTCGAAAACACTCTCACCATTCGTTCCTGGACCTGTGGGAGGAAAAAAACCAATGCTCTGCAAACCACTCATGCCTCTAAACCATTTATTGACCAGGTCACTTCCACAGCTGATCACAGACCTTGGGATGTCCGTCCCTGACAGACTGCCCCCCAACCCCTGAGACTGGCATCTGTAGTCACAACTACCCAGTCCTGACTCTCCAGAAACCATCCCCTTCTCCAAATTGCAGCGTGATTGCCATCACGAGAGACTGGATCTAGATTCCCTCAGAAACGGTAAAGGCCGCTGATACTCTTCTGATAACGGATTCCAACGAGACAGCAGCGCCCTCTGAAGAAGTTGCATGTGGGCAAACACCCACGGCACTAGATCCAGTGTAGAAGCCATGGAACCCAGAATCTGTAAAATTCCAAGCCCTGGGCATCGGCAGCCGCAGAAAATGAATTACCTGCATCTGAATCTTCGTCACCCTTTCCGGGATAAGAAAGACTCTACCAGTTTGGATATCAAACAACGGCCCCAGGTACTCCAATGACTGGGTCAGCACTAGATGACTCTTGGACAAATTTATCAACCAACAAGAGACCACAGCATTTCTATCATCTGGTACACCAGCAGACCACAATCTCCTTTGGACTTTGTCCATTCGAACCAGTTGTCCAGATAAGAGTGAACAAGAATCCCCTCTCTCTTCAGGGCCGCCATTACTACCACCATCATCTTCGTGCACGTACGTGGAGCCATGGCCAACTCGAAGGGAAAGGCCCGGAACTGAAATACTGTCCCAGCACCATGAAGTGCAATAACATCTGGTGCTCTGGCTGAATGGGTATATGTAGATATGCTTCTGTAAGATCCAAGGATGCTAGAAACTCTCCTTTCCAAACTGTCGCGATTACTGACTGCAATGTTTCCATTTGAAAACGTGATAACCGCAACGCTGTGTTGACCTTCTGGAAATACAGAATGGACGGAATATGCCCTCTTTCTTGGGAACCACGAAGTAAACTGAGTACCTGCCCTGTTCCCTTTCATGAGGAGGGACCGGTACAATAGGGTTCAGCCCTAGTAAACAGTTCAACATATCCTATACCACCTCTCTCTTGGTCCAGGACACCATGAAGGCCTCTCTTATTGGACAAGAAAATTCTAATACTAGTAATACAAAAACACCAATGTGGAAATGCTGAATATAGTATTTTTTTATATATATATATATGTATCTTGTGGATACCTCATATATTTCACATGGGCTATGTTCAAAACGCCTCAAGTGTGGGGTGTGCAGTGTGTTTACGTACTGCTATGCATGTCACTCACAATATCTTAGGACTATGCTCCCATTATTATAATCATCGGTAACCACATAGTTTACTTTTTTTTTAAACAAAGGTTTTTATAAAGGTTTTCACTCATATTGTTATTATGCAGAAAAAGCAGAATCTTTATCTGAACTTATCTGGACAGGTTATGATAACACCACCAGATAAGTTCAGATAAAGATTCTGCTTTTTCTGCATAATAACGATATGAGTGAAAACCTTTATAAAAACCTTTGTTTAAAAAAAATGTAAACTATGTGGTTACCGATGATTATAATAATGGGAGCATAGTCCTAAGATATTGTGAGTGACATGCATAGCAGTACGTAAACACACTGCACACCCCACTCTTGAGGCGTTTTGAACATAGCCCATGTGAAATATATGAGGTATCCACAAGATACATATATATATATATAAAAAAAATACTATATTCAGCATTTCCACATTGGTGTTTTTGTATTACTAGAGTTTGAGTATACACCAGTATATACAGTTTTTTGTTTTGAGTGTCAAGAAAATTCTAAAACATAACCTACTCATGACCTCTAGAACCTACTGGTCCAATGTGATCCTAGTCTACTCCTCATAAAACTGGAACAACGATCCCCCTATCACTTTCACAGAAGAGTGGACCTCCCTGACTTCATTGGGAGGCCTTTCCTCCTCCGGTCCCCTCAATGGAGCTTTCCCTGGAGAGTCTGCAGGGACCCTGAAAGGACTGCTGCCTTTCCGAGGTCTGCTTCTGCCCCGAACCCAAAAACACCAGTATCAAAACGTCTCATAGCCCGAAAACAGAAGCGTGATGGAAAAGTCTTTCAGATATCCTTCTTATCCTCTGGCAGCTTATTCCCCTTGGACTCCCCCAGATGCTTCATCAACCGCTCCAGGTCCTCTCCAAACAACAGCTTTCCCTTGAAAGGCAGATTACACAGCTGTGACTTAGACCACACATCTGCTGCCCAGTTATATAACCACAGTAGTCTCCGAGCTGAGACAGCCAATACCATATTCCTGGCTGATGTCCGGACCAAATCATAGCAGTGCGTCTGCCACATAGGCTACCCCGGCTTCCAGCTTGGAGTCCCCTCAACGCTGAGTCCTTCTCCTGTGCCTTCTGCACCCAGCGCAAACAGGCCCTTTGCATCAGGCTACCGCAGATCGCTGCCTGGAGACTCAAGGACGAGATCTCAAACATCCTCATCATCTGAATTTCCAGCTTGCGGTCTTGCACACAGTTCAACGCAGCTGACCTCGCCACTATGATGGTTGTCTTCTTAGTCATTGCCAAAACTGCAGCATCCACCTTGGGCAGTCTCAACAACCCTAAAGTCTCCTTCGTCAGCGGGTATAACTTTGTATTGCCCTGCTGACCTTCAAACTAGCCCCCGGAAAATGATACTCCCAGTTTACCAGTTTCTTCACCTTCTTGGGTAACGGAAAAGCTTTCGGCAGGCCCACACCTTCATTGTCAGACAGTTCTCCTGGTTGACCTTAATCCCCAACTCCTCCAAAACATGGGGAATGAGTGGTCTTAACTCTTTCTTTCTAAACAATTGGACATCCCCTTCAGAAACCGGTATCTTATCTGGGTCACCCCCATCCTTATTCGCCCCTGGGTCCTGAGGTCAGATTGCCACCTGCAAGATCATCCTCCAGGTCATCCCCTGGATCATCACCCGCTGTTAGTGGGTCATCCGAATCCTGTAAATCCCAGGCATCATCCTTCCCCTCACCTGAGGGGAATGCCAGGTGACGAAGCAAAGACTCTGAATCCCCAGATGGGGACACCTTGGACCTCTTTGCAGGACACTGTGGCTTCCCCTCCAGAAGTTGCTTCCCTGCTGCTCCCCACCTGGCCAAATAGGCATTGTGCAGAAGCAGCACAAAATCTGTGGAGAATTCCTCCAGGTCCTTGAACTCTTCCATTCGGCCCATCTTCCGGTCCCCGTCCCCCCCCCAACTTGAAATCTCCCACTGAAGATGGAACCACCAGGGAAAGTGGCAGAGGGGAGTCTCTGGACCCTGTAGTGATAGCTGACTTTCTCTCATGTTCTGCAGCATTGGTCACTGCATTCTCAGCCAACCCCCACCCCCCGGGGGCATCCGATACAGGCCCTGCTGAGAGCATGACTCTATATCCCTCTGTTGCCTCTCTGGAGATCCCTTCACCACCTGAAGCACAGGTCTTGCAGAGCTTGGCTGAATTAAGTTGGAAGCACCATGAGCCACAGGCCCGACACACACTCCTGTGTTGAGATGCCGGCACCATTAAAGGCCTACCACGTGCACACATGCGCCCAGCCATGCTGCTTCGCTGACCACAAAACAGCCCAAATTCCCACTGCCAAATGGCCTAGATCTCCTGGTGCTCATAGTCACACTCAACCCCGCATCCAATCGCCATTTCCAAGGAGTTCTCAATTTTTTTTCTTTTTCAAAGGATCCTCAACAGTTTTACCCTACAACAAGAGAAAGGTAATACTTTCCTGCTCCTGGCAGTCAGACAGAGAGAAATCCTTCGGGGAAGAGAGGGAGCCAGAATCCCTGGCTATCAGGTTCTCGGGAAGATGTGAGCAGAGCCATTCCAGGGATTACCAACCCCCTGCTCACCCAGCTCCACCTGAGGAATGGTCCGCAAAGCTACCTAACACCTCAGGGAGCCTCCAGTTGATCTTGTCCTCTGAATTCTAGTCTCCTTTTCTTTTTCTTCTTTATTATTTTATTCAAACTGCACGTTTTCACCTCTACCATCTGCTGGAGACAGAGAAAAACTGAGGGACTGCAGGTGGCAATCTCAGTTATGTAGCAGTGCCTCAAAGGTTTTGTTCTCTGTCTCCATCTGCTGGTAGGGATGCAAAACCCACTTGTCTGGACTGATCTGGGACACGAACAGGAACTCACATTTTCAACACTGTTTTTAGAAAAATTACTAGCCCCTTCTCTCTCTGAAAATTCTATTTCAACAATGAGATCCTGTTAAATTATTTTATATTTGTAAACTTTTTCTAAGAATCATATATACTGATATGCAATGGTCTCATCTGGATATTCTGTTCATAATTCTTGACCATGCTCAAATTTCATAGAAACATGATGGCAGAAAAAGCAAGTTTGCTTACCGTAAACGGTGTTTTCCGTAGATAGAAGGATGAATTAGCCATGCTATCTGGGACATCCCTCTGGGCGGCTTGAGGCAGAAAACTTCTCTCAAGATATATGGAGCTTTGCTTTGTGTGCCTTTACGGTGGTTCCCATGCGATTGCCTGACTGCCTCAGTTGTTAAAGCATGGACGATCAGCGAACAGAAAACAGGCAAAGATAGAAAGGATGTGAGACTGTCCAGGGAGGAGGGCGGGATCACATGGCTAATTCATCCTACTATCTATGGAAAACACCATTTAATGTATAGAAAACTTATTTTTTCCCCATCAATAAGCAGACTGAATTAGCCATGCTGTTTGGGAGTCCCCAGCTAAGTGGAGATTGAGCACACTATTGACTACCTATGCCTAAAGGTGACCTTCTTCCTTGTTGACATACTCTAGGAGGGTCCAGTGTGCGAAACCCGTCCCATTTGTGGACAGCTCTATGTGCTAGTAGTATAGTGCAGTATCGCTGCACCCATCAATGCATCTGATTTTGTTCAAACAAGCATATCATAAAGAGAATGGAGAATAGAACCCAGGGCAGTGTAGGATGCAGACAGTAGAATACCCACACACAACATCTCTAATCATCAGGTCGATCCAGTATCGTCCGCTCGAGGATTGCCCGTCTGTAACGTGCTCGTAGCGCACAATTCGGGCGCGCAAGGCAATTCGGCGATACAGTCTCCAGTTTCACGCGTCCGTATCGCTTCTGAAAACAGACGCATAACCCTTTCCGCACCCGGCATGTAAATGAACGAAAAAGCTGTATAATGAAGGAATTAGCTATTCCCCTGCGATACTGTAACGGGCGCTGATATTATCTCCTCCGTAACCCGCTGTTCTGCCGCGGCCTTAACCTGCTAGTTTACCGCCTCCCCCTAGTAGGAGTTAGTGTAGTGTAGTGTAGGGTAAAAACATTGCTTACCCGCCCTGGTCCCGTCCGGTCTCCTGCAGCCCCGTCCGGACCGGACGGGGCTGCAGGAGACCGGACGGGACCAGGGCAAAAAAAAAACAAACGAAAAAGTAGCAAGGCTCGGGCCTGCTATGGTAAGTTTAAAAAGTGTAAAAAACAAAAAACCTGTGTGTTATATAAAAAAATAAAACAATTTTAAATACCTGTCGGAGGGCCGTGGGTCCCGGTGGGCGGCGGGCAGCCATCAGCGGCATCCGGTAGTCCCTTCTCCCTTCCTCCCTCCCTCCCCTGCCTGGATGAGCGCCAAAATCGCACGGGCGGGTCGGCAGCGGGGGGGGGCGGCAGCAGGATCCGGGAGCGGCGGGTAGGCGGCAGCGGGGTCCGGGGGGGCAGCGGCAGCGGGGTCCGGGGGGGCAGCGGCAGCGGGGTCCGGGGGTGGCAGCGAGATCCGGGGAGCCAGCAGCGGCAGCATGTTCGATCGGGTAGGCAGCTAGGTGGCAAAGTAAAGATGGCCGCCTGCACGGGAAAATCGTGCAATTGGCCGCTGAAGACGTGACGTCACAACGTTTGGCGTCACGGGGTGTGACGTCACGTCTTCAGCGGCCAATTGCACGATTTTCCCGTGCAGGCGGCCATCTTTACTTTGCCACCTAGCTGCCTACCCGATCGAACATGCTGCCGCTGCTGGCTCCCCGGATCTCGCTGCCACCCCCGGACCCCGCTGCTGCTGCCCCCCCGGACCCCGCTGCCGCCTACCCGCCGCTCCCGGATCCTGCTGCCGCCCCCCCCCCGCTGCCGACCCGCCCGTGCGATTTTGGCGCTCATCCAGGCAGGGGAGGGAGGGAGGAAGGGAGAAGGGACTACCGGATGCCGCTGATGGCTGCCCGCCGCCCACCGGGACCCACGGCCCTCCGACAGGTATTTAAAATTGTTTTATTTTTTTATATAACACACAGGTTTTTTGTTTTTTACACTTTTTAAACTTTTTTACACTTCCTGGTGCCTGTCATTTCAAATGTCATTTGAAATGACAGGTACCAGCGCACCCAGGTTACTGTATAGGCGCTGTTACAGCGCCTATACAGTAAAATGGGTTGCACGGGCATAACCCTTCCCTAACGCTTCACAGCCGCGGCATGCATTTGCATGCGATTAGAGGAGAGTATCGGGGAGTTAGTGAAGAGAACTGTGCGTGCGGGGAGGAAGGGTGCGCCTGACACTACCTCACTGTTTTTACCGCGGCCTTACTGGATCGACCTGCATGATATGTGAATTATTTTATCTTAATTTTTTGTTCACCACCAAAGGGTAAGATACAATTATTAATCTATTTTGGTACTTAAAACTGATACAGATAGAAATGGACATGATTTATCAACCACCAAATAACAATGATCATACAACTATGTTGCCGAAGGGGCGCGACAAAGGGGCTCTCCCCTTTGTGCACCCCTTCGTGCAACTCTTTGTGCTTCATTTAATATTTTTTCTTTTACGTTTTCTGTTAAGTAACGTTTTTTTCAAGTTCCTACCTTATGCCTTTGTTAATAATTTTATTATAAATGTTCTCTGTATTTGACTATGGAAATATTTTTTCCTGCTTTTTCTGTTTTATGTAAACCGGTATGATTTGCATTTTAATGTAAGAATGTCGGCATAGAAAAATTATAAATAAATAAATAAATATGTTACCGTAACTTGATGGCACCTGTGCAGTTGATATAATTTAATACATTTAGCAACATTAATTTATATGCCTTATTGTAAACCGTTGTGATGGTATATATCTTGACGGTATAGAAAAGTTTTTAAATTAAATTAAATTGTTGTTGGAGGCAATAATGGGATTTGAAGGTATGAAGAGAGGACCAAGTAGCCACTCTACATATATCTAGAACTGGTATGTCACAAAGGTGAGCTACAGAACCTGCTGTGACCGTGAGCTGATTAGCTTTAACCTTATCTGCAAATTGCTTTGGCTGAGTTGAGTAGCAGAAATGAATATTTATTTATTTTATTTATTTAAGTTTTTTTATATACCAACATTCAAGACGATAGTCCCATCATGCAGGTTCACAAGAAACAGGGGTGCAATTAAAATAAACTTTACAATTTGAACAATAGTGCAGAAAAGCAGTTACATGTAACAGGGAAACAATAACTTGGAGTAAGAAGGAAAATGAAGATCAGATAATTATATATATATATAATAACATTATAAGGGGTGGCTATTAATGCTATTACTAGCGAAGTATGTTGATTGAAGGGAGTTAAGTAATGTTGGAGTTAGGAAAGGCCTGCGTGAACAGCCACGTCTTGAGTCTTTTCTTGAATGTTGAGATGCTGGGTTCCATTCTAAGATCCGGGGGAATGGAGTTCCATAAAGTTGGACCAGCTGTGGAGAAGGCCCGATCTCTAAGCGTGATGTGTCTGGTAGTTTTGGCTGGAGGTACTTGAAGTGATCCTTTGTAAGCATCTCTTGTCGGTCTTGTTGAGTAGTGTAATCGGAGGGGGATATGGAGATCGATTGGGGCTAATTGATGGATGTTTTTGAAAATGGTGAGAATGGCCTTGTAGATTATTCTGAAGTGGATAGGCAGCCAGTGGAGGCCCATCAGGATAGGTGTTATGTGTTCTCTTCTCCTGGTGTTAGTGAGTATACGGGCGGAGGCATTTTGGACCATTTGCAATGGTTTGGTGTGTGATGAAGGGAGACCAAGCATGATGGTGTTACAATAGTCCAGCTTTGCGAAAATGATTGATTGTAGAATCGTTCTAAAGTCATGAGTGTGGAAGAGAGGTCGTATTCTTTTCAGCACTTGGAGCTTATAAAAGCAGTCTCTGGTGGTTTTGTTGATGTTGGCTTTCAGGTTTAGGTGATTGTCAATTAGAACTCCTAGGTCTCTCACTTGTGTAGTGTTTGGTAGGTTGGATGAGTGTGTGTGAGGGAGCTGTTTTCTGGTGTGATGATTAGAAGTTCCGTTTTTGATGAATTTAGTATCAGGTTGAGACTTGTGAGAAGCTGTTTGATATTTTGGAGGCAGGTTTCCCAGTGAGACAGTGTTTTTGCGAGTGACTCCTTGATGGGGATCAGGACCTGAATATCGTCGGCGTAGAGGAAGTGTTTGAGATCGAGGTTAGTGAGGAGTTCACATAAGGGTAACAGATAAATGTTAAACAAGGTAGGAGACAGGGATGAGCCCTGAGGGACTCCTACTGACGCGGGGTGAAGAGAGGATTCTTTATTATGAATCTTAACCTTATATCCTCTGTTGCTGAGGAAGGTTCTAAACCAAGATAGGGCAGTGCCAGAGATACCTATGGCTGTTAGTTGGTTGATGAGAAGAGAGTGATTGACCGTGTCAAATGCAGACGAAAGGTCAAGTAGGATCAGAAGGAAGTATTGTCCTTTGTCTAAGCCTAGGATGATGTGGTCGGTCATAGAGATGAGGAGGGCTTCCGTGCTTAAGGTTTTACGGAATCCGTATTGTGATGGGAATAGTAGGTTATTGTCTTCAAGGTAGTTTGAGAGTCGTGAGTTTACCAATTTTTCCATTATCTTGGCTATGAAGGGGAGGTTGGCTATCGGTCTAAAGTTGTTAGGATCGTTTGGGTCAAGATTTGGTTTTTTGAGAAGGGGTTTGAGTGAGGCTAGTTTGAGGTTGTCAGGGTAGAGTCCTTGTGTGAGGGAGCAATTTATGATATCTGCCAGGGTTTTGGAGATAGAATCTGGAATTGATAGTAGTAGTTTGGCTGGGATGTGGTCTGAAGGGTGGGAAGAAGGTTTCATTTTCCATAGAATTCCTTGGATCTCCATGGATGAAGTTGTATCAAGTTCTTCTAACTGAGTGTGGTTGATTGAGGGTTGAGGAGTGGTTAGTGGAACAGTGGGGTTAGTGGGGAGCTGAGATAGAAGAGTGTTGATTTTGTTGCTGAAGAATAGAGCTAATTCTTCCGCTTTCGATTGAGCTTGGTCATGTGCAATCTCTGGTTGGTTTACTTGTGTGAGGTTGGCTACGTAGCTGAAGAGGGCTTTGGCATCGAATGCAAGGTCGTGTATCTTCGAGGCGTAAAAGTCCCTCTTGGATCTTAAGGTGCTTGATTTGTATTGATGCAGAGATGATTTGTAGATTGAAAGGGTGTTGGTTCCTGGGTTTTTGCGCCATTTAGCCTCATTTTGTCTTAGTTGGAGTTTGAGCTTTCTTAGTTCTGAGGAGAACCAGGGCTGTCTTTTGGAGGAATTCTGGTGTGGTTTTTTTGTAATTGAAGGGCATAGCTTGTTAGCTATAGTTTCGGTGATTGTATTCCATGATCGAAGTACTGAGTTCGGATCTGTAAGGTCCAGTTGGTGGAGTAGTGGTGATAGGTGATTATTGAGGTCTTCTGGGGAGCAAGTTTTCCTGTATGTGAAGGAGGGCGAAGGAAAGCAAGCCTGGCTAGTATCTTTTATAGAGAATGAAGTTGTTATGAGGTAGTGATCTGACCACGGGACCTTTGTGCAATCTGGGATAGATACTGGCTTGATTGCAGCGTTAACGAAGATCAGGTCTAACGTGTGGCCGGCTTTGTGGGTAGGTTTGTTAACTAATTGAGTGAAGCCTAGCGCTGAGAAGGCTGTGAGTAGTGTTTCACAGTTAGGTGATGGGGTAGGGTTATCTACGTGCATGTTGAAATCACCTAGAATGATAGCTGGCGAGTCAAAGTTGATGAGGGAAGAGGTTAATTCGATCAGGGGTGAAGCATCTGATTCCAGGAGTCCTGGGGGAGCATATACGAGAAGGATTTGGAGCTTGTCTGAGGTGAAAAAGCCGAATTCAAGTTTTGAATTGGAATTGGATTGCTGTAGAGAGAATCTGAGGTCCTTTTTAGTTGCTAAAAGAATACCTCCTCCCTTTTTTTTATGACGAGGTAGCGAAAAGAAGTCGTAAGCCTCTGTAGGTAATTGATTAATTATTGCTGTGTCTGATGGTTTAACCACGTTTCAGTGATTGCACATATCTCCGGTTTCACGTCGATGAGGTAGTCGTTTAAGATTACAGACTTTTTCGTTAGAGATTGTGCATTGAAAAGGCTTAAAGAGAAAAGGGTGAGGCCTAGCAGTTGCGTGGTAGGAGTGATCAAGATTGAAGAGAGGGATTTAAGGTTGTGTTGTTGGGCATGACGGAAAGAAATTCTTTTAGTTGGTGTATTATGTTGGAGAATTGGAATTGTGAAAAAAGGGGCCATTTGTAAGAACTATGTTGCGAGGTTAGAAGGATAATGAGGGGGGCTATGTGAAAGTTGGAGGCTTGTCTGTGCAGGTTTGTTGAATGCTAGAGGCTTGCAGGAGAGGCTGTATGAGTGCTAGAAGCTTGCAGGAGGTCATGAAGAGTGCTAGAAGCTTGCAGGCGAGGTTGGATGAATGCTGGAAGCTTGCAGATGAGACTGGATGAATGCTGGAAGCTTGCAGGAGAGGCTGGATGAATGCTGGAAGCTTGCAGATGAGACTGGATGAATGCTGGAAGCTTGCAGGAGAGGCTGGATGAATGCTGGAAGCTTGCAGGTGAGGCTTGATGAATGCTGGAAGCTTGCAGGTGAGGCTAGGTGAATGCTGGAAGCTTGCAGGTGAGGCTGGGTGAATGCTGGAAAAGTGCAGGTGGGAAGGGGGATGGATCGAGGTCCGGGTGCGTGGGTGGAGAGGTTGTATGTATGTAGGTTGTATGTGAGGAGGGTGCTTTTGCAAGCCTTCCCCCGGCGGGGCTCGGCGCCGATCGCGCAGGCTGTAGCAGCAAGCCGCAGCAGCGTTCGAGGGGAAATGGCGCCGGTCTTCCTCTGATTTAAAGCCCCTCTGGGCTGGCTCTTATTGGAGGCTGGCTTCGGCGGGCTGGGCTTCCGATCGCAGCGAATTTTGGCGCGGAGAAGAGCTGGTAAAGTCTCTGTGGGTACTTATCTCGGTACTGCTCGGGGAGAGCAAGGGGCGAACCGAAGGGGCGAAACAAAGGGGCAGGCCCCTTTGTCGCGCTCCTTCGTGCGCGCGACGCCAAGGAGAGTGGCGGTTTAAATACCCCGCCGGTCTGTCGCGCCTCTGACGTCACCGCCGCGACGTTTTCGTGGGCGTTCCGGTGTTTGTAATGGCGGCTCCGGGCCAGGGCTCGCGGCTCGGGTCGAGGCCGGCAAGAAGCGAGGGCACGCGGCCCTGGTCGAGGCCGAGGAGATCGGATGTTTGCGGCCCTCCAGGTAAGAGAGCTGCTGCAGAGAAGGGCCGGCGATCGGCGCAGGAGCCCGAGCGGGGCGAGCGGAACAAGAGGCCTTACCCCGACGGGCTTCAGCGCCGATCGCGCAGGCCAAGTTCACCGCTGGACCCCGGAGGAAGCAAAGGAATTGGTAGGGGAGAGCGGAGGTTTAAATACCCCGCCGGTCTGTCGCGCCTCTGACGTCACCGCCGCGACGTTTTCGTGGGCATTCCGGTGTTTGTAATGGCGGCTCTGGGCGAGGGCTCGCGGCTCGGGTCGAGGCCGGCAAGAAGCGAGGGCACGCGGCCCTGGTCGAGGCCGAGGAGATTGGATGTTTGCGGCCCTCCAGGTAAGAGAGCTGCTGCAGAGAAGGGCCGGCGATTGGCGCAGGAGCCCGAGCGGGGCGAGCAGAACAAGAGGCCTTACCCCGACGGGCTTCAGCGCCGATCGCGCAGGCCAAGTTCACCGCTGGACCCCGGAGGAAGCAAAAAAGAATATATTGGGATAACCAGTTAGCTAATGTCCTTTTGTATACCGGCAATCCTGGTGCATTCAGATTGAAGGAGACAAAGAGTTGGGGGTCTTTTACAATTCTGAGTTTGTAGTATCCTTTCTCTATCAGTTGCATGAGGTTTTGGAAAGAAGACTGATAAGGTGATTGTCTGATTCAGGTGAAAAGCTCAGACCACTTTTGGAAGAAAGGATGGATGGGTTCACAAGGTGACTTTTTCACGGTAGAATTGCAAGTAAAGGGGGAAGTGGATTAATGCCTGAAGTTCACTAACTTGTCTTGCTGAAGTTCTTGTTACCAGGAACAATACCTTCCATGTCAAGAATTTCATGGAGCCGGTTTACATCGACTCAAAGGGTGGAAGTATAAGTTTCTCCAACACCAGCTTGATATCCCAAGGAACTGCTGGCTTTGAAACCAGGGGACAGAGTCTTAAAGCACTTTTCATGAAACAAGACATCAACGGGAGTATTGAGATTGAGTTCCCTTGCATGGAAGGATGATATGCTGCTATGGCACTGAGGTACACTCTGATGGATGACATAGCTAGGCCAGAGGAATATATTAGATGTAGATATTGCAGCAATTGTTCTGGGGAACATCCAAATGTGTCTACTGCCACACACCAGTGAAGATACCTATGCCACTTGCCAGAATAATTCTTTCTTGTGGAAAGTTTCCTGGCAGATATTATAATATCCTGAATCTCAGTAGGGAGAGGGAGATGGCTCAACATCTCCTTTTCAACTTCCAAGCCATCAGATGTAGGGGGATTGAGTGGGTGAAAGAGTGTGCCTTTTTCCTGTGATAGCAAGTCTGCATGGTTTCCCAAGGAGACTAGTGGTTGAGTTGAGAGTTATATGACATAGAAGTACCATGGTTGTCTGGGCCACGCTGGTCCAATGAGGATGAGATCTGATTCTTCCACGATAAATCTTTGGATCACACGACCTATTAGAGGTAACAGTGGGTATGTATAAAATAGGTTTCCTGTCCAGGGAATTAGAAACATATCCAGAGCAATCCTGCATTTGCTTGGGTTGAGAGAGCAAAAACTTGTCAGTATTGTGTTGGATTCTGTTGCAAAGAGATCCATGCAGGGTATCCCCAAACCTCAACAGTGGTATTTGTCACTTCCTGATGCAAAACCCACTTGTGGGGATGAAAAATTCTGCTGAGCCTGTCAGTCTCTATGTTCTTGATAGCTGGAAGGTAGGTCACCTGCAACTAAATGGAATGGGTCTAACGCCCATTCCAGGATTAGCACGGACTCTCTGCAAAGTATCCTGGAATTGGACCAGCCTTCTTTGTTTAAATAAAACATGGCTACATGATTATCTGTGTAGATCATTACCCTCTTGCCCATTAGCAGATGAGAGAAGGTGTAGATGGCGTTTTTTATGGCTCTTAACTCTAAAAGGTTGATTTGGAGAGTTCTCTCCTGTGGAGAACAAACTCCCTGTGTTTTCAGGTGTAGCATGTATTCTCCCCATCCCTTTGTGGATGCGTCCGTCGTAATGACAATCTGATGTGCCGGGGTTCGAAACGGTGCTCCTGATTTGAGAACCCGGGCAGAAAGCCACTGGTTTATGTCTGAGATTACTGATTGAGTTATGATGACCTATAGTGACCTCATGTGGTCGTGTTGAGACCACTGTGCCTTGAGTCCCCATTGCAGCCATTACATATGAAGGCAGGGTGTGCAGAAGACATATATGGCCACTGCCATATGACCCAGAATAGTGAGTATTTGACAAGCTGGGGGATGAGACTGGTTTCGTAGAACATGAGCCAGTTCACGAAAGGTTTGGATTCTTTCTAATGAAAGGAAAGCTTTGCAGAGTTTGGTGTTTATTACCGCTCCTGTAAACTGAAGGACTTGAGTAGGATGAAGACTGGACTTCTCGTAGTTGATTATGAATCCCAGATTCTCCAGACAGGTTATGATTTGCATTAGGTATGAGCGGAGCCAATCGACTAGATAGGGAAACTCTTTTATCCCTTTGCTGCATAGATGGGCCACAGCTACAGCTAGGCATTTTGTGAACATTCTGGGTGCTGACGACAGGCTAAACGGAAGCACCTTGTACTGGTAGTGTTGAGCATTCACTTGAAAGCAAAGGTAACGCCAGGAAGACGGATGCATTGGGATGTAGGAGTATGCATCCTTGAGATCTAAAGAACACATCCAGTTGTTGGGTTGCAGAAATGGAAGAAAGTTTTGAAAGATGTCATCTTGAATTTCTCTCTCAGAATGAATTTGTTGAGGGCCCGCAAGTCCAAAATGAGCCGGAGACCTCTGCTCTTCTTCAGGATGAGGAAGTATTGACAATAAAATCACCAACTGTGCTATCGTCGAGGTATTGCTTGAATCGCCTGTTTTTGGAGTAGTGACTGAACTTCTTGCTGGAAAAGCATATTGCCCATCTGATCCCAGAAAGATGGTGAAAGGTGGGGCACTGGCGGAATTTTCTTGAAATTCGGTCTGTATCCATTCCGCACCACACTGAAAACCCAACCATCTGATGTTATGGAGATCCAGGCCTGGTAAAAAGAAGATATTCTGCCGCCTACTGCCAACAATAGCTGTGACTGAGCTGTCTTTAAAATGTTTGTTGTGGTTTTTGATTGGTGCCCTGTTGTTTTTGTGAACGTTGAGCTCCTGTATGCCCCCTTGTTTGAATCTGCTGACGTTGCTGCCTCTGTGGCCGACAGGGTGGCTTCCTGTAGGGGGCAAATGGCCTGTAATGTTGTCTCTGGTAGAAAGATTTCTTATAAGACGGACAGAATCTTATTGAAGAAGATTGTTCAGTCAACGATGTAAGTGAGAAGACTGGCACACTTTGCTCTTTCAGTTGGATTACAGTCTCCCATAGCCTGACCCTGAACAAATTATACCCTTTGCAAGGGAGATCAGCCAGTTTTTCATGGACATCATCATGAATTGCACTTGCTTGAAGCCAGGAAATTCTGCAGGCGGCTATTGATGATGCTGACGTCCTAGCTAATGTTTCAAAGGTTTCATAGATTGTGCAAAACAGGTGGCGCAATCCCTCCTCCATGTCAGCTATTGCTTGGTTCTGTAGTTGGTCATTGGTTGTTGAACTCTTCTTCGGATTTAAGATTGTACGCATTCATACAAATACTGTGTGATATAGAATTGATGCTGCTGAATCTTGGCATTAAGCATCACTCCTTGAAAAACCTTCTTACCAAAGCCATCCAGGTACTTATTATCTTTATCTGGAGGTGTATTAGAATGTAGGCGTATCTTTTTTGCCTTTTTCATGGCCGACTAGACCATAACCGAAGCGTGAGGTAGCTGTACTGACCCAAAGTATAAGGATCTATGCATCCTATATTTCAGATCAGAATTTCGAGGAGGGACCTGAGAATGGAGACTCCCACAATTTGTCAATTACAGCATCAAGGACCGCATGAGATGGGAATGCAGTCGCTTCCGACAGGATGTCCAAGATTTTAAGAATGCCATGAACCTCCGATCTTGGATCCGGTAACTTCTTAGAAATGAAATGATGGCAGACGAAGACCAAATGGCCCATCCAGTCTGCCCAGCAAGCTTTCACACTTGTTTTTTTCTCATACTTATCTGTTACTCTTGGCCCTTAGTAACCTTTTGGTTCCAATTCCCTTCCACCCCTGCCATTAATGTAGAGAGCAGTGCTGGAACTGCATCTAAGTGAAGTATCTAGTTTAATTGGTTAGGGGTAGTAACTGCCTCAATAAGCAAGCTACTCCCACGCTTGTTTACCCAGCCTGTGCAATTCAGTCTTTGTTGGTTGTTGTCTGAATATAAATCTAGTTTTCTTCATTCCCCCCTGCCATTGAAGCAGAGAGCTACGCTGGATATGCATTGAAAGTGAAGTATCAAGCTTAATTGATTCGGGGTAGTAACCGCCGTAACAAGCAAGCTACTCCCTGCTTTTTTGTGAATGCAAATCCTTTTTTCCACATTTCCTCTTGCCGTTGAAGCATAGAGCAATGTTGGAGTCGCCTTACAGTGTGTATGTTTATTGAATAAGGGTATTATCTCCAGGTAGTAGCCGTCATTTCCGCAAGCCACCCTCTCTTTATTCACATCCTCTAGACTTTATAGATCCACAGTGTTTATCCCACACCCCTTTGAAGTCCTTCACAGTTTTGGTCTTCACCACTTCCTCTGGAAGGGCGTTCCAGGCATCCACCACCCTCTCCGTGAAGAAATAATTCCTGACATTGGTTCTGAGTCTTCCTCCCTGGAGCTTCAAATCATGACGGAAAAGGTTTGTCGTTGTCTTTGGATCATTAAAACCCTTCAAGTATTTGAAAGTCTGTATCATATCACCTTTGCTCCTCCTTTCCTCCAGGGTGTACATATTTAGATTCTTCAATCTCTCCTCATAAGTCATTCGATGAAGACCATCCACCTTTTTGGTCACCCTTCTCTGGACCACCTTCATCCTGTCTCTGTCCTTTCGGAGATACGGTCTCCAGAACTGAGCACAGTACTCCAGGTAAGGCCTCTCCAAGGACCTGTACAAGGGGATAATCACTTCCCTTTTCTTACTCGATATTCCTCTCTCTATGCAGCCCAGCATTCTTCTGGCTTTAGCTATCGCCTTGTCACATTGTTTCCCCGATTTCTTGGTCTCTATCTTCAAGAATGAGCTCACCTTTTCAATGAATAGGCCCCTCTGGAGGCGAGCATGGTTTTGGTGGCTCTGCAGGAGGGTCATAACTCACATAAGAAATTGCCATACAGGGTCAGACCAAGGGTCCATCAAGTCCAGCATTCCTGTTTCTAACAATAGCCAAACCAGGCTACAAGTACCTGGCAAGAACCCCAAAACTAAGTATATCTTATGATACTGTTGATAGTAATAGCAGTGGCTATTTTCTAAGTCAAATTGATTAAAAGCAGGTAATAGACTTTTTCTCCAAGAACCATTCCAAACCTTTTTTAAACCCAGCTACACTAACTGCACTAACCACATCCCCTGGCAACAAATTCCAGAGTTTAGTTGTGCGTTGAGTGAAAAAGAATTTTCTCCAATTAGTTTTAAATTTGCTACATGCTAACTTCAAGGAGTGACCCCGAGTTCTTCTATTATCGGAAAGAATAAATAACTGATTCACATTTACTCGTTCTAGACCTCTCATGTTTTTAAACACCTCTATCATATCCCCCTCAGCCATCTTTTCTCCAAGTTGAATGGCCCTAACCTCTTTAGTCTTTCCTCATAGGGGAGCTGTTCCATCCCCTTTATCATTTTGGTTGCCCTTCTCTGTACCTTCTCCATCGCAACTATATCTTTTTTGAGATGCGGGACCAGAATCGTACACAGTGCGATCTCACTATGGAGCGATACAGAGGCATTATGACATGTTCCATTTTATTCACCATTCTTCTCTTAATTCCTAACATTGTTTGCTTTTTTGACTGCTGCAGCATACTGAGCTGACGATTTCAATGTATTTTCCACTATGATGCCTAGATCTCTTTCCTGGGTGGTAGCTCCTAACATCGTGTAACTACAGCATGGGTTATTTTACCAAATATGCATCACCTTGCATTTATCCACATTAAATTTCATCTGCCATTTGGATGCCCAATTTTCCAGTCTCACAAGGTCCTCCTGCAATTTATCACAATGATATTCCAGTCGATGTACCTGGTAAAGTTGGAGGGGAGTATGGAGGCTTCTTGTCATGTTTCAAGGTTGTTGGATTTGAGTTGTGAATACTGTCTTCCTCTACTTAAAGCTCCTGTGGAGGAGGAGAAGGGAGTGAGCATGATACCAAGGCCTTTAAAGGCACTAGAAGGCAGTCGTCTAATAGGCAGGGAAGCAAAAAAGGTTTGTAGGATGTCCAGTATCTGGGACATGGCCTGTGAGGCAGCGCCCCTATCTGAGGGTGGGAGGAAGAATATTTCCTTTTTTGTGGAGGTGGAGATGCATTTTCATTCCTTCTTTACTGACCTGACCTCCTTGTTTTGTAGGAGAGTAATGCTGCCAGAAGAATTGAGGAATCTGGGCATCTGCTATGTTCTGACTGATTCTGATCTTCATGGTGAGACTTTCTCCTCTTGACTAGCAGCTCTTGAAGCTGAGGCTGTTTCCACTTTTGTTTGGAAACTTCCAAAAGGCCTGAACAGAGACTACCTCTAAGAGAGGAAGTAGAAGAGCCCTCAGAGATCTGCATAATGTCAACATCAGAGGTGCTGAAATCCACGAATTCGCTTGGCGTGGACTACTTGAGGGTATGGATGCCATTGCACTTGTGAGGCCACTTCCTTGTGTTTCCTCACAGCGTGCTGCGATGCATGATTCTTATGCGTCGAGTGCGTCGACAAGCGGCGCTCCTGCATCAATTGCTTCATTTCCAAATTTCTGCACTGTGGAAAATTTTTCTTTTGATGCATGCATCGATGTAGTATGCGTCGGTGTTGTGGTTTGACCTGTGTTGTGTGCTGTTGTGTGTCATGCGCCGTTCTGCACCATACTGTGTCGTTCTCCAGTTTCGATGCTTCATGCGTTCAAGGGTGCAACTCCATTCGGCTCCAGATGGTTTTTGGCGCTGGTTTGAGCGACATTTTAGGGGTTTCTCACCCAACCTTTACCTCTGAGCTCTCTGGGGGGGGCTTCCTCACCTGGCCCTGATTTTTTGAGATCGGCTCCAACCAAGATGCTTGTTACAGCGCACCTGGTTTTTTGGATTTCAGCCCAGGCGAAGATTGGGTGGAACGATACATTGGGGCAAATGAGCCTGAAGAAGTTCCTTCGTTGTCCTGGAGCCTGCCTATTTTTTCTGCTCGTTGACACTGGGCCCTTGGTGATATCCTGCCACAGTTGCAGCAGGATGTTTGGTTATGGTCCAGCCCCAGGCACAGGTAACAATAGTTATTGCCCATCAGTGACAGACATAACTTTGTCACTCTGGCAATACTTAAACCCTGGGGTCTTGGGAGCCATGGGTAGCACTTAAAAGTGCTTTTGGGGGTTCACCAAAGTGAAGAGAAAGACAGAAAAAAAAAGAGAAAAAGCACGAGAGAAGAAGATTCGCGTCTGTGAACTGCACACTAAAAGAACAGAACTAAGACAGTCAGGCAATCATGCGGGAACCACCGCACAGGCGCACAGAGCAAACCTCTGTATATCTTGAGAGATGTTTTGCGCCTTGAGCCGCCTGGAGGGACATCCCAGACGTATGGCTAATTCAGCCTGCTTATCGACAGGAAAAAAAGACCATATGGCCTATCTAGTCGGCACAAACACAGAACTAATTTAGCTTTACAATTCCATCTCTCCCTCAGAGATCCTCTGTATTTATGCCAAGCTTTCTTGAATTCAGATACTTTCCTTATCTCCACCACCTCCACTGGGAGGCTGTTCCAGGCATCCATCACCTTCTCTGTAAAGAAATATCACCTAAGATTATTTCTGAGTCTATCTCCTTTCAAACTCATCCCATGACAGCCTCCTTTCCATTTAAATATGCTAGCCTCATGTGCATGGAAACGTTTGAGATATTTAAATGTCTCCATCTTATCTTCCCTATCTCACCTTTCCTCTAGGATTTTCATGTTTAGATCTTTAAGAATTTTCAATTGCACTTTCCTATGTGGGCACCCTAGTTGGGTTTAGCCCAGCATCACTATCACTACCTCCTTGAGGTTTCTTTTCTCCCTCAAAGGTAAAGTCTACAATGGGAGTTTTTCTATTCCATTTACAGCCCCTAGGATGCTTTTGCGCATAATACCCGCCCACTTTCCATTGCCAAGCATAATGTTACAGTGGTACTTTGTGGCTGAGGGAGCAGATTCCATCTCCTTTTATCAGCATAATCCCTGGTACCAACTCTCCAGTCTCTATAGTACACCAAATCTCGGCCAGCCCCACCAGCAGTTTTTGCAATATGAATTGAGCTCCTCAACAGCACCATCATGGTGCTGCTGAAACACTGGTCTGGCCCAACTATCTCAATTTTAGCTTGGTGTTCGCTAAGGGCATGATTAAAAACTTTGAAATGGGAAATTTTATATCCATTGTAACCAAAGATCTCATTACCTTTGCTATGAATCCATAGTTCTCTATTTGGCAGTGCCTGTAAAGCTCCACAGCAAGGTGTGTGTATTTACACAGCTCCTGAGCATCCAACAACAGATCTGCAAAGGACCAGATAAGAAAGATCAATCTAAGTAAATACATTTCAATATACATATAATTAGCAATTCTAAATTTATAAATAAAATTAAAAGGCTCAAGAATTTCATCTTAATTATGAATCCTAAACAAATGCTTCTGTGTTATCAGAAGTTTTGTATCATAAAAAGATTAAGCACACATTTGAAATATTACACAGAATGGGAATATTAAAAGAAACACTTGCTTCATAATGCTTTATATATATAAACCACTTACTATTGAATTTGGCTTTTTGGATCCAAAATTACTTATCTTTTGATATCTGAGCTTGAAGAGAGTTACAATTCAGGTATTTATTTGGCTTATATTCTGCTTTTCAGGCACTTCAAAATGGATTACATTCAGGTAATGTAGGTACCTTCCCCAAAGAGATTCTAACCTAAGTTGGGACCTGAGGCACTGGACGGTGATGTGACTTTCCTATGAGGAGGATCAATGGGAGAAGCAGGATTTGAACGTTGCCTTTCTTGGTTCTCAGGTTACACACATTCAGGCCTTTCTTGGTTCTCAGGTTACACACATTCAGGCCGATGCAATATCGGCGCGGGGAAAACAATCTCCCAACATGTGCCAATTGACCTTTCCGGGGCGCCCAATTTAATATTTAAATTGGCTGCAACGGTAAAAAGGAGGCGCTAGGGGAAATTGTGCGCCCCTAGTGCCTTCTTGGCAGCGGGTGCCCAGGAAAGGTCGACTGTCAGTCAATTAGGAAAATGGATGCTCAATTTTACGAGTGTCCCTTTCCCTAAACCTGCCAGCATATTTTTTTACTTTTATTTATTTATTTATTTAAAAGGTGGTCTTTTTTGTTCCTCTGATTTAATATTGCATCAGTAGCATGGGTTCTTCTTAGTGTTTGGGTAATTGTCAGGTTCTTGTGGCCTGGTTTTGGCCTCTGTTGGAAACTGGATACTGGGCTTGATGGACCCTTGGTCTGACCCAGCATGGCAATTTCTTATGTTCTTATTGCCATGATTCAAGTCAGAGGAAGTACAGAAAAGCAGTATTTTCTGCTTTTCTGTACATTTTTATTGGGCTGCTCAAAAATTAATGCCTGCTCTGGGCAGAAGTTTAATTTCTGAGCGTAATATTGTGCAGGTCGGGCACACATTTTTTATTTTTTGGATTGGGGGAGAATAGCTAATAGGCTCATCAGCATGCATTTGCATCTGATGAGCGCTATTAGCTTCACGGGGGGGGGGGGTTTGCATGCGTATTTTGGACATACTAAACCCCTTATAGAATAAGGGGTTGTGGACATGTGTTCAGCCATGAGTTAACCAGTAGGCTCAGCAGAGCTCACCGTATTGCATCGGCCTACTAAGCGATTAAAACTGTATTATCTTAAGATGCAGAGTTCTGTTTCTGTCCCAATTAAGTGTTATACATAAGGTAAGGGGGTGGGGAAGGAGGGGGAACATAAGGTGCCAGTCCAAGACCCAATGAAGGCTTAGTTTAGTTTATGAAAAATTTGCATACCACATACATCATAAACAATTTTGAGGTGGTTCAAAACAAGAACATACAAAAATAATCACAACAATTAGTAATGACAAACACATAAAATACAACATATATAACAATCAAAATTATTCATCATTCATTAAAAGCCTTCTGGAAAAGGTGGGTTTTGAGGGCCTTTTTAAAAGATTTTATACAAGGCTCTGTTCTAATTTTGTCGGGTAAAGAATTCCAAAATATAGGCCCCACTGCACAAAAGGCTTGATATTCAAGTGGGCTAATGTTAGAGATGGAATTTCAAGTACATTCTGTTGAGCAGATTGGAAGGACCTGGAAGGGCAGTAGATTTAAGACAGACTCACCCAGCTAAATTGGACTAATTTTAGGATATTAAAAATAATCATGGAGTCAATGAAGATTAGCCAGTACAAGAGTGATATGATCTCTCATTTTAGAGCCAGAAAGAATTTGTGCTGCTGCACTCTGGACCAGATGTAAAGAAAAATTGGTTCTTACCTGATAATTTTCATTACTGTAGTACCACAGACCAGTACAGACTCCTGGGTTTTGCCTCCCTCCCAGCAGATGGAGACAGAGAATGTTTCACGGACACTGTACATAACCCAGTGTTCCACCTGGAGTCCTTCAAGTATTGCCTTGTACCCAAGCCAAGATGACAGCAACAACCATAAATTTCTAAGCAAACTCGCTCCCCTCCAACAAGCTGGAAGAAGATGAAGCTGCCCAAAAAGACAACGGAAAACTCGTTTCCCAAATTTAACATAAGCAATCAGCATTGAAAACCTCCAACAACTCCGCACTATATACAAAGCAACAGTATAAGCAGTGGACTCTTCCCCCCCCAGTAAATAGGTGGGTCTCTGGTCTGATCTGTGGTACTACAGGAACGAAAATTAGCAGGTAAGAACCAATTTTCCTTTCCGTACCCAGATCAGTCCACACTCCTGGGATGTAGCTGAGCTCCCCTTAACTCAGGTAGGACATGGAGAATTCTGCTCATAGAGCACTTTCACTAAAGCATATGTAAGCTGGAGCCCCGACATCTAAGCAATAATGCCTAGCAAAAGTGGGCAACGACTTCCCAGTAGCCACCCAACAAATTTCATGCGGAGACACCTGATGTGACTGAGCGCATGGAGTCGCCTGAGAATGCATCAAGTGCACCCCTAAACCCCCCCGGCAGCGGGCGCCCTTTAGAAATGTAAGTCGACTCGATCGCTTCCTTCAGCCACTGCACAATTATAGCCTTAGATGACTTATTTTCCTTCTCTGGACCACTCCACAGTACAAAGAGGTGATACGATCTACAAAGAGGAGATGCGATCTATGGAAATCATAAGTGACCTTTAGATACCTCAGTAATGCAATGCCTCTAATCTAAGAGGCAAAGCTCCCCTGCAAGCGACAGACAAATCCAAATCCATAAAAGCTGGAAGCTCTACTGTCTAACTAATATGGAACACAGAGACAACCTTAGGCAGAAAAGAAGGCACCATATATAAAGATACCCCTGAATCAGACATCTGTAGGAAGGAATCTCAACATGACAGTGCCTGGAGCTCCGAAATTCTCCTTGCTGAACAAATAGCAACCAAGCAAACCACTTTAAGTGTCAAGTCTTTAACCATAGCTCTTTTTAGTGGTTCAAACAGAGCCTCACACAATCCTCCAAGGACTAGATTCAGATTCCAAGATGGACAAACGTTCCACACCTGAGGACACAAATTCTTAGCTCTCTGAAGGAACCATAGAACATCCAGATATGCGGACAGAGAATACCCTTGTTCCTTACCCCGGAGACAACCCATTGTCGATACCTGTACACTTGAAGAGTTAAAGGCCAGTCCCTTGAGCAAATCCATTCTGTAGAAAAGCCAAAATACGCAACACCATAGTCTGAACAGACTTAGGCTGCACTCCATCAACAGCAGACCAGGACTCGAAGATCCTCCAAATTCGCACATATGTCAAGGATGTAGAAGGTGGAAATAACCACTTTGTAATATCCCCTCCATCTCAGTTGTCTCCTCTTAGAAATGAAGCTGTGAGACAGAAGTGACCCGCCTGACCCAAAAATATTGGGCCCTGGTGGAAAACAGTCGACTGAAGTGCGAACCTCGGGGCCCATCCATGGCCATGTTGATCAGATCTGGGAAGCATGGTTGATGTGACCATTTTGAAGCTAACAGGATCACGTTTGCCTGGATGTTTCTCTATCTGCCGTAATCCCTTGTCCACCAGAAGCAATGGGAGGGAAGACAAAGAAGACTCTCTAGAGTCCATGGAAGCACCAGAGCTCCGATTCCTTTGTACCGTGTTCTGTTCAGCAGCTGTAAAACCGCAATGCCTTAGCTCTTTGGTCAGGATATTCCCATCTTCTGTGAATGAGACACATCACTGCCTTTGACAGCACCCATTACCTGGGGTCTAACTTTCTCAGACTAATAAAATCTGCCTGAATGTAGTTCACTCCCGTGAAGAGAGACACACTGCCAGCCACTCCAAGTGCTGTTCTTCCCAGAGAATCAACTCCCAGGCCTCTCGAGCTGCTGCCTGATTTTGGGTTCCACCTTGATGGTTGATGTAGTCCACCATTGTCGCATCGTCTGATAGGATCCGTATTGGAAGGCTGAGTAACCTTGGCAGACAGGCAAGCAAAGCAAAATGCACCGCTCTAGTCTCTAATCAATTTTTAGGCCATGAGGCCTCCTGTTTCGACCTCTGGCCCTGTGCCGACTGATCTTGCCACACCGCCCTCCATCTAGAGAAGAGGGCTATTCAATTTAGAATCTCCAATTCCGCACCACGCTCGAGACTGGTGTAAGCACCAGGAAACAACTGTCCCTGGCTTTCCCCCTTTAACGGACGAGGAAGATGAAACTCTTCCAATAATGGATTCCAGCGGGAGAAGACCCTCCTGCAGAGGCCACATATGTGCGAATTCTCAAAGCATTAATTTCAATGTCGATGCCATAGAATCCAGACCTATAAATAGTCCCAGACCCTGGGCACCGAAAGCTCTAGCAGAAGCCTAATCTGACTCTGCAATTTCAGCAATCTCTCTCCGTGAGAAACACTCTCTCCGCTAGTGTGTTGAATTGAGCTCTCAGATACTTTAGAATTTTGTAAGAAGAATAAATGGCTCATTGCTATGTTCACCACCCATCCTAGAGACTTCAAGCGCATTGGTACCTTTCATGCTTATTGTCAACAGAGGTCATTTGATTTTGCATGAATAAGCCAGTCATCCAGATACGGATACACCAACACATCTTCCTGTTGCAGTGCGGCTTCCCCCACCACCATCACCCTTGGTGAAGGTATGTGGAGCTGTTGCCAGCTGAAGGAAAGGGCTCAAAACCAAAAATGTTCCCTTAGGAATCTCTGGTGCTCTGGCCTGATGGCTATATGCATATATGCCTCTATCAAGGTGAGAGATGCCAAGAACTCTCCCTTGCCTACCATGGACCTCAGAGTTGGACCTCAGAGTTTCCATGTGGAAACGGGGAACCTTGAGATCTGCAGTTACCTTCTTTAAATCCAATTTCTCTTAAATTGGATATAGGGGGAAAAAGAAACAGGATGCTTAACTTAAAATTGACCTCAGGCCACACTAAGCGTGTTCAGGGTCTGAGCCAACAAACTCAGCAAGACATCTCTGTGAAAAAAAGAAAAGTCTGAGCAGAGTCCAAAGAGCTCTCAATCATTTGCAATTTCTCCCTCTTTTAGAAGTGAGAAAGCCAATTTCCCATCGGAATCCTCCAATGTCTCATAATCCACACCCCCTTGAACATTACCAGGGACAGTCTCCCTGTGGCATTTGCCCACCGTGACTGACAAATGAGAGGCCCAAGCACGCAATCCCTACCATAGTAGTTTGCTTTGCCTTCACTGGGCACCCCTGCAGAAAGGTTTGCAGGCCCTGGAAACATTTCACCCAGGAGGAGGAGGATGGATCTATACCAGAGTCCATAGGCCAAACCTTGCTCTCTCCAACCTCTCTCGGGGAAGCTTCTGCCCTTGGAAACAAGGGAGAACTGACCATTGCCTCACCTCCCACTCCACTCCCCCTCCAAAGACACCATAGGCTGAGGGATGTCCCAACATGGGCAAAAACTGTAGTAGTCAAATTGCTTTGAGCATCTAAACAGCACTGACACAAATGAAGAAAGAGTGAGGACTGAATTGCTATTAGATGGCAAGCCTCACAGATAGCAAGGTGCTTGGACCTTTTAGGTCCCTGGCACCTAACTCTCCTGGAGCTTAGGCTCTAGGCAACCTCATGTGCGCACTCCAATGCCACCTGGGCATACACGTAACACCCCTCCAGGAATCATGCAAATACATGCTCCAGCCTAAGTCGCATCCTTACACTCATAAGTACCTGCGCAAATACGCGCTCAAGTACCTGCGCAAATACGCGCTCAAGTCTAGGTCACAGACGTACACCCTCAAATTTAGGCTGTGGCCTTATGCGCACAGGTCCCAGCACATGCAACCGCCACACCTACGCATGTGAGAAAAAAACCGCTGCAGTGTCCTACCACATGGCTAAGTTAAGCCTGCCTGCATCTTCAGCGCATTTAGGTCCAGATACGTTTAACATCCGGCACCGAAAATCATCTGCCTGAAGAGCTTCTCAACAGCTCAGGCCTGCTAACTGGACAAGAATCCATGGAGACTAGGACCAAGAGCCAGGATCTCGCTAAACATGCTTTGCGCATAAGCAAATTAAAACCGGCAGAAGACCTCTACTCCTCCTCAGTGCAAGTGCTTCTCTGCAGCTCTGCGGTACAGGGAACTGCTGGCGATAGTTGAGGAGGGGATTCCCCTGCCTCTCTCACCAAGGTTGCTAGGAAATCGAAAATGGCTGCTGTTTCCACGCTGATGGGGAAAGCTGTGAGACTGTTCTACCAGTGCGGCCATGCTTGATGCAGACCCCTGAATGCTTTTGCTGCACGCACACACTGTTCCTCCCTGAACCCACAGCATCATCAGCATCTCAACGGCAAGCAGGGGAACAATCCCTCAGCACCACGGAGTCAACACCCGGTCTCCTCCGCAGGCAGAGAAGCTACTGAAAAACCCCATTGCTGAGCTCCCTGAGCTGCTAAGGTAGCTTCCCCTCCTGGAACCTCGCTGCTGCACAGATTCCTCTATCTAGTTCCTTGCTCTCTTTTTTTTTTTTTTGTTTGAGAACAAAAAGATACATAGAAACCAATACTTTCCTTTGCTGCAGAGGTTCAGGTTCCAGGAGTGCAGGCTGCATGGCAGATCAAAACTTTACTAAACTTACAGTATCTACTCCCTATAATGGAACACAGAGCTGCTAGCAGAAAAAAAGAAAATCAGCCAAATTAAAAGGGACCAACTAAAAGAAAACTGTTGCCCTGAGCCTGTAGCTGCCTTAGCAGCCTCGTGAAGGGGAGGGATCTGGACCACCAGATTTGCACCCCATGGAAGAAAGGAGCGAGCTTACAAAAGGGTCACCAACTCCCCCAGCTCGTCCACCTCGACCAGACAGGGAAGGACCCACTAGGACCCAAAACCCCCTGGGAGGAAGGCTCATAATACAAAACTGTCTCCTGACTGCAGAACTGCAGGTTTTGCACCATCTACCATCTGCTGGAGACAGAGAAATAACTGAGGGACTACAAGTGGCACACTGGGTTATGTACAGTGTCAGTGAAACTTTCTCTGTCTCCATTTGTTGGCAGGGAAGCAAAACTCAGGAGTCTGGACTGATCTGGGTACATACAGGGAATGGGAGAATAGAGGTAATAAGGTAACCCTACATAAAAGGCACTACAGTAATCCAAGCTGTTAAGTGCCAGTGAGGCAGTGGCAGCAGCAGCTCGTTGTCAAGCAGCATGGGCTGGAGACTGAGCCAGCATGTGCTCTGCTCCCAAGCCTCATCCCCATCCTTGCTACCATAAAGGAGGCAGAGCACATGCTGGCTCAGTCTTCAATCTACGCAACTTAACAAGGAGCTACTGCTGTCCCCATGATCAAGCTTCAGACCGTTATATGAAGAAAAAAAGCCATGGGACAGAGGAAGTTGGGTGGTGGGGATGCTGATTGTAGACAGAAAAGTGGGAGGAGGGGCATGTGGCCATTTTTTTATTTTTTTTAAAGTTAACAATCCTAACCCACCATGCCAACGACTGCCCTCACCTAACCTCCTTCCATGGGATTTTAATGCAGGGTGAAGGTAGGGGGTAAAGAGAGGAGAGTGCTCAAATTATATACCCTTATCTTAATGGACTTACATTGGTTACCTATAGAACAGAGGGTACAATTCAAATTGCTATGTATTTTGCATAAGGTGATTCACGGGGACAAAGTTGAATGGTTAAATGCGGCAATACGGCTACATATGCCGCAGAGAAATTTAAGATCTGCAAACAAAGGTCTGCTATCCATTCCATCTCTGGTTTCAGCAAAATTAACATCTGTAAGAGATAGGGCCTTATTGCTAGCAAGGCCTAAAATTTGGAATAAACTTCCAACTGATCTAAGATTAGAAACTAACATGGCAGAATTAAAGAAAAAACTAAAAACATGGCTCTAGCAACAGGCTTTCAGTGAAGGTGAAAACAGAATATAACAGGAAGGATGAGTAATGCAATTTTCCATCACCTTTAATGTTCATTTTGTAATGTGTTTTATTGTTTTCATAATATAAAATTGTAATAGAATTTAACTATGTGATGACAATACTGTATTTGTACATATATTTTATTTCCTTGATGTAGTATGTCACTTTGTTAGTTAAGTGTTAACTAATGTAAACCGATATGAAGGCTTTGCCAAATACCAGTATATAAATTTAAATAAATAAATAAGTGTCCCTAATCCATACCCCCTTCCCACAAATTAAGCATTCAAGCTCCACCTGTGGTTCCATAAGGACGGTCTTCTGTGCTTTGAAACCATTAATGAAGTGGTTGGCAAACAAGCAGAAACAATAAGATTAGATTACCTGGGCCGCATACTGTGGCTGCTTGGCAAGACAACTCGTATATCGCAGCATGAAGGTTCATTCCTGTTGGAATTACCATTGGAGTGTTTGCTTCCAACATGCTAGACAGCTTTTGAGCAGTCAAAAACAGCAAATGTCCTGTCTGTGCGTTACAGTGATGATCAAATAAATCTCTTTAGAAAGAAAAAGAAATATATAAAAATTCTTGGTTTAACACTTAATGGGTAATTTTAAAAAGGATTTACATGTGTAAATGTAACAAAAATTGCAACAATAGTAAAAATCCATCTACATGCGTAAAGTGCATTTACACAAATATTTTATGGACAATTCAATGGCATATATTGTAGCAATTTTTAAAAGCCCATTTACACCGGTAAACTGCATTTACATGTGTAAAACAGCAGAGTTGCTTACCTGTAACAGGTGTTTTCCCAGGACAGCAGGATGTTAGTCCTCACATGTGGGTGACATCATCAGATGGAGCCCTGTCACGGAACACTTTTGTCAAAGTTTCTAGAACTTTGACTGGCACACTGAGCATGTCCAGCATGGCACTAACCCTGCATCCAGCAGGGGTCCCCCTTCAGTCTCGTTTGTAGCAAAAAGTACGAGTGAAAAATAAAATAATAAAATGTAAGTGAACCCAACTCCGCGAGGTGGCAGGTGGGTTTCATGAGGACTAACATCCTGCTGTCCTGGGAGAACACCTGTTACAGGTAAGCAACTCTGCTTTCTCCCAGGACAAGCAGGATGGTAGTCCTCACATATCGGTGAATAGCGAGCTACAGGATGCTCAAATAGAGTGAACCAAAAGTACCCAACGACGTACAACAGGCACAACAACAGGGATGGTTTTGGGTATGAGGGAAGCCTGAATTTCACAGTGGGTCACAGGTAGGAAATTGGGTTATTAAACTGGAAACAAATTCCACCTTTCTTAATGCGTGGAATACATATGGACTGCGCCTCTAGGATTGTATTTTTAAACAATGTCCAAGCCTGTTGAACACTTTTAACCTTTGCAGCTGCACCTTTCAGTTTTTTTCTAACTATTTTCCTCATTTTATCAAAGTTTCCCTTTTTAAAATTTAGTGTTAGAGCTGCAGATTTACTTATTGTACCCCTTCCAGTTATTAGTTTAAATTTGATCATGTTATGATCACTGTTGCCAAGTGGTCCCATCACCGTTACTTCATGACTGCTTCATGGAGCAATTGGTTCAGGAACCAACAAGAGAAGGAGCTATTTTAGATTTAATTCTTAGTGGAACGCAGGATTTGGTGAGAGAGGTAACAGTGGTGGGGCCACTTGGCAATAGTGATCATACCATGATCAAATTTAAACTAATAACTGGAAGGGGGACAATAAGTAAATCTACAGCTCTAACACTAAATTTTCAAAAGGGAAACTTTGATAAAATGTGGAAAATAGTTAGAAAAAAACTGAAAGGTGCAGCTGCAAAGGTTAAAAGTGTTGAACAGGCATGGATATCATTTAAAAATACAATCCTAGACGCGCAGTCCAGGTGTATTCCATGCATTAAAAAAGGTGGAAGGAAGGCAAAACGATTACCGGCATGGTTAAAAGGTGAGGTGAAAGAGGCTATTTTAGCCAAAAATACATCCTTCAAAAATTGGAAAAAGGATCCATCTGAAGAAAATAGGATAAAGACAGGCGAAGAGAGAATTTGAACTGAAGTTGGCCGTAGAGGCAAAAACTCATAATAAAAACTTTTAAAAATATATCCGAAGCAAGAAACCTGTGAGGGAGTCGGTTGGACCGTTAGATGACGGAGGGGTTAAAGGGGCTCTTAGGGTAGATAAGGCCATTGCAGAAAGACTAAATTAATTCCTTGCTTCTGTGTTTCCTAATGAGGATGTTGGAGAGATACCAGTTCCGGAGATGGTTTTCAAGGGTGATGAGTCAGACGATCTGAACCAAATCACTGTGAACCTGGAAGATGTAGTAGGCCAGATTGACAAACTAAAGAGTAGCAAATCACCTGGACCGGATGGGTATGCATCCTAGGATACTGAAGGAACTAAAAAATGAAATTTCTGATCTATTAGTTAAAATTTGTAACCCATCATTAAAATAATCTATTGTACCTGAAGACTGGAGAGTTGCCAATCTAACCATAATATTTAAAAAGGGCTCCAGTGGCGATCCGGGAAACTATAGACCAGTGATCCTGTCTTCAGTGCCAGGAAAAACAGTGGAAACTATTCTAAACATAAAAAACGTAGAGCATATAGAAAGACATGGTTTAATGGAACACAGTCAACATGGATTTAGTCATGGGAAGTCTTGCCTAACAAATCTGCTTCATTTTTTTGAAGGGGTTAATAAACATGTGGATAAAGGTGAACCAGTAGATGTAGTGTATTTGGATTTTCAGAAGGCGTTTGACAAAGTCCCTAATGAGAGGCTTCTAAGAAAACTAAAAAGTCATGGGATAGGAGGCGATGTCCTTTCGTGGATTACAAACTAGTTAAAAGACAGGAAACAGAGAGTAGGATTAAATGGTCAGTTTTCTCAGTGGAAAAGGGTAAACAGTGGAGTGCCTCAGGGATCTGTACTTGGACCGGTGCTTTTCTATATATTTATAAATGATCTGGAAAGAATAAGACAAGTGAGGTTATCAAATTTGTGGATGATACAAAATTATTCAGAGTATTTAAATCAGAGTATTTAAATCACAAGAGGATTGTGATACATTACAGGAGGACCTTGGAAGATTGGGCATCCAAATGGCAGATGAAATTTAATGTGGACAAGTGCAAGGTGTTGCATATAGGGAAAAATAATCCTTGCTGTAGTTACACGATGTTAGGTTCCATATTAGGAGCTACCACCCAAGAAAGAGATCTAGGTGTCATAGTGGATAACACATTGAAATCGTCGGCTCAGTGTGCTGCAGCAGTCAAAAAAGCAAACAGAATGTTAGGAATTATTAGGAAGGGAATGGTTAATAAAACGGAAAATGTTATAATGCCTCTGTATCGCTCCATGGTGAGACCGCACCTTGAACACTGTGTACAATTCTGGTCGCCGCATCTCAAAAAAGATATTGTTGCGATGGAGAAGGTACAGAGAAGGGCAACCAAAATGATAAAGGGGATGGAACAGCTCCCCTATGAGGAAAGGCTGAAGAGGTTAGGGCTGTTCAGCTTGGAGAAGAGATGGCTGAGGGGGGATATGATAGAGGTCTTTAAGATCATGAGAGGTCTTGAACGAGTAGATGTGACTCGGTTATTTACACTTTTGAATAATAGAAGGACTAGGGGGCATTCCATGAAGTTAGCAAGTAGCACATTTAAGACTAATCAGAGAAAATTCTTTTTCACTCAACGCACAATAAAGCTCTGGAATTTGTTGCCAGAGGATGTGGTTAGTGCAGTTAATGTAGCTGGGTTCAAAAAAGGTTTGGATAAGTTCTTGGATGAGAAGTCTATTAATGGCTATTAATCAATTATACTTAGGGAATAGCCACTGCTATTAATTGCATCAGTAGCATTGGTTCTTCTTAGTGTTTGGGTAATTGCCAGGTTCTTGTGGCCTGGTTTTCGCCTCTGTTGGAAACAGGATGCTGGGCTTGATGGACCCTTGGCTTGACCCAGCATGGCAATTTCTTATGTTCTTATTACATACAGGAACTTTATGTTTCTAGCAAGTCCTGATGTTACATTTACCCAGCCAATATTGGGGTAATTAAAATCTCCCATGATTATTGCACTGCCAAATTGGTTAGCTTCCTTGATTTCTCTTAGCATTTCATCATCTGTCTGAACATTTTTTCCAGGTGGATGGTAGTAAACTCCTATCACTATACTCTTACCCAACACACATGGGATTTCTACCCATATAGATTCTACTGAGCATTTAGTCTCTTGTATGATCTTTATCCTGCTGGACTCTATACCCTCCCGGACATAAAGTGCCACACCCCCACCAAGTTGCCCCTCTCTATCATTGCGATATAATTTGTACCCTGATATAGCACTGTCCCATTGGTTATCCTCCTTCCACCAGGTTTCTGTGATGCCAATTATGTCAATTTCATCATTTACCGCTATACACTCTAACTCTCCCATCTTATTTCTTAGACTTCTGGTATTGGCATACAGACATTTCGGTTATTTATTCTTTCGGATAATAGAAAGACTAGGGGGCACTCCATGAAGTTAGCATGTGGAACATTTAAAACTAATCGGAGAAAGTTCTTTTTCACTCAACACACAATTAAATTCTGGAATTTGTTGCCAGAGGATGTGGTTAGTGCAGTTAGTACAGCTGTGTTTAAAAAAGGATTGGATAAGTTCTTGGAGAAGAAGTCCATTACCTGCTATTAATTGAGTTGACTTAGAAAATAGCCACTGCTATTACTAGCAACGGTAACATGGAATAGACTTAGTTTTTGGGCACTTGCCAGGTTCTTATGGCCTGGATTGGCCACTGTTGGAAACAGGTTGCTGGGCTTGATGGACCCTTGGTCTGACCCAGTATGGCATGTTCTTATTTCTCCGAGCCCTGCACTGCTGAGTGACTGTCGGCTTTCCTCCTTGTTCTAGTTTAAAAGCTGCTCTATCTCCTTTTTAAAGTACTACCTCCTTGGATGGACCTCTGAGCAGCCAATTGTCTAGATATGGATAGACAGGGATACTGCGCTGCCTTAGGTAAGCTGCTAATACTGCCAGGCATTTCTTAAACACACGGGGTGCTGACATTAGGCCAAATGGCAGCACTTTGTATTGGAAATGTCTGTGACCTACTATGAATGAGGTATTTTCGATGAGGAGGGGATATGGCTATATGGGTATACGCCTCCTGATGATCAAGAGAGCAGAGCCAATCTCCCTTTTGAAGGAGCGGGAGCATGGTGCCCAAGGTAACCATCCTGAACTTTTCCTTGCGGAGTGTTTGTTTAGGGTGCAGAGGTCCAGTATAGGACATATGCCGCCTGACCTTTTTGGAATTAGAAAATACCGAGAGTAGAACCCTTTTCCTCGCTGCAGTCGGGGAACCTGTTCCACGGCATTGGACTGGAGGAGAATTGAGAGTTCTGCCTCGTGAAGTGGAGTATGGTCAGTTAGACTCCTCTCCGAACGCGGTGAAGAGTCTGGTGGTAGTGTAAGGAAGTTTAGATGATTACCATGGGCAACAACAGAAAGGACCCATTGGTCGGTGGTGGTTGTGTGCCATGTGTTGGCAAAGTGGCACAGGCGGCCTCCCACAGGAAATGTTGTCGGAGGCGGGGGTTAACTGCTGCTCTCTAGAAGGGAGTCAAAACTCCGATGCAGGACCAGTCTGAGGAGCTGGTTAGGCTTTTGGGGCCCTGTGTTGACAAGGCTGACCTCTTTGAGAGGGTCTGGTCGGTCGAGTCCGGGATGGAGGAGGGTAATACCTACGTGGTTTATAGGTTAGCCTCCTAGGTTCCTGTCTAAATGGTCTTTTGGTGGTAGATGAAAGGAACAGTAGATAGTTGGCGCAAGGTCTCGTGGTGATCTTTGAGTTGCGCCACTGTCTCCTGAATCTTTTCGCCAAACAAATTGTCCCCTGCGCACGGAAGATCTGCTAACCTGTCCTGGAATTCTTGGCATAAGTCCGAAGATTTTAGCCATACCCAGTGTCTGGCACTTATTCCTGCCACTTACACTCTGGAGGCAGTCTCGAAGATGTCATAAGCTGCTCTAACCTCATGTTTCCCAGCATCAAGCCCCTTCTGCAGGATGGTAGTCAATCCCTCCTGGAATTCCTCAGGCAGGGTCTCGGAGAAATCTTGGACTTGTTTCCAGAGGTTTCTGGAGTATTGCATCATATATAGCTGGTAGGCTGCTATATGTGCCATCAGCATAGATCCCCGGAACACTCTTCGGCCGAAGGCGTCCAAGGACTTCTGCTCTTTTCCAGGAGGGGCAGAAGAACGAGGCCAGGACCTCTTAGCCTTCTTCTGGGCGGATTCAAGTACTACGGAGTGGTTGGGGAGCTGGCTCTTCTGGAAACCTGGAGCTGATTGAACGAGGTAGGTAGCATCAGTTTTCCTGTTTACTGGTGGAACTGTACCAGGGTGTTCCCAGGTACAGTGTAACAGGTCGAGTAGGATTTCATGGACTGGAATTGCCATCACCTCCTTGGGGGCATCTACGAATTGAAGCACCTCCAGCATTTTATGCCTGGCATCCTCCTCCATTTGTAATTTAAAACGTATGGTTTCAGACATCGCTTTTATAAAGTTAGCAAATGAGAGGTCCTCTGGAGGGGAGTGGAAGCATTCTTCTGAGGGTGAATGCTCCAACAGAAGGTCCTCGGAGACTTGAGAGTAAGAGGAATCATCACCCCAAGGGTCGTATGGTGGATCTCCTCCACCCTGCGGGCTTTCAGATGGAGGAAGAAGTCCAAATCCAGCCGCATCAGGAAGTGGAATCGATGAAAAGATGGAGGCACCGAGATAGGAAGAGGCAGCACCGATGGCAACGGTGTTTTCGATGGCCATTGAGGCGGAGGTACACCCGATGGCTCAGGAATCTGTTCTGGCATCGGTGGTTCTTGGGATGGAGAAGAGGCACGACCAGGATCTTCATCGTCTGAAGATAAAGGAATAGAGATAGATGCCGGTGGAGGGATCGATGGTTTTGGCGGTGCCGGTGGACCGGAAGGAACGGGTACTGATGGAAGTGCACCGATCAGGGTGTCCAATCTTTCGAGGAGTGGAGCCAGCATGATAGGCACCGGATCAGGCATCAGCATGGGAGTCGGCGCCGATGGTGACTGGAATCCTTGAAGCGCTTGAAGGACTGCCTCTTGGACCATCAGGCCCAATTCTTCCCGGAAGGCTGGTGATGGTAACACAGCTGCCGGGGATGGAGGCTGAATAGGCAATGCTGGAGGGTCCACAGGAAATTGTGGAGTCTCGGCTCCCGGCACCATTGCAGGCTCCTCTCCCCAGGACTTTTTGGACGGCGGCTCAGTCGATATCAATGCCGATGGCCTGTTGGTGCCGGCACTGGTTGAAGCTTCATGTTGATGACGATGATGGTGCTTCTCACGATGCTCGGCCTGGTCCTTTTCCAGCGCAGAGGAAGAGGATGTCGAGGCCTTTGACTGGAGCGATGCTGGTGATGGGCGGTTACCAGTGTCTCGATGCTGCCGAGACATCGATGGAGAAGGAGTCTATGACGATGAAAACTTTCGACTTGGTGCGCTCTTGGCTGAGGTCGATGGAGTCGAGTGCTTAGATGCGAATAGGTGCTCCATCTTCTCCAGGCGAGCCCGGCGGCCTTTCGGGGTCATTTGGGCATAACTAGTGCACATTGGACATCGTGGGAAGACATGGTCCGCAGACACTCGGGGCACTACCAAAAAACAGTCGCCATTTCGAAAAAGCGGGCGGTGCGCGGTCGGTGGTTGTCTGGCACCGATGGAAGCACCTGCGGGAACCGACCACAAGGAACAAGGCAAGCTTACCGGCACTAGCAGAGGTCGGTCGATGGGGGACCCCGGAACGGGGTAAAATTCTGAAAAAAAGTTCTGTGAGGAAAACATTGTGAGAAATTCTCACAGAGCTCCTGCTGCGCGGAAAAAAAAGAGACTGAAGGGGGACCCCTGCTGGATGCAGGGTTAGTGGCATGCTGGGCATGCTCAGTGTGGCAGTCAAAGTTCTAGAAACTTGGACAAAAGTGTTCCGTGATAGGGCTCCATCCGATGATGTCACCCATATATGAGGACTACCCTCCTGCTTGTCCTGGGAGAACCAATTCTACTTTATTTATTTAAAGCTTTTTTTGCTTTTGAAAACTGGCCCACCTTGAATAAGTCCACCTAGCAGACCATGCCTGGATACTCCCAGATACAAAGGTGCACAATGTTATTCTGTGCTGTAGTCTAATACAACAAACCCTATCTATTTCCCCTTTCCCACCACCATTGTAATACAATCTACAATTTGCTTCAATGTTCAGGCAGCTTCATCTTTTGCCTTGACCTGCTCACTTTGATTTCACCTGATGAAGAAAGTTTAGTAAAAAAAATAAATAAAATAAATATATATATATATATATATATATAGGGCCAGATTTTAAAACTTACACGCGGGCGTAGATTTGTGCACGCAACCCGGCACGCACAAATCTACGCCCGATTTTATAACATGTGCGCGCAGTTGCATTCATGTTATAAAATCCGGGGTCAGTGCACGCAAGGGGGTGCAAACTTGTGCAACTTGCGCGCGCCGAGCCCTAGGGGAGCCCCGATGGCTTTCCCCGTTTCCTCCGAGGCCGCTCCGAAATTGGAGCGGCCTCGGAGGGAACTTTCTTTCGGCCCCCCCCCCACCCTTCCCCTATCTAACCCGCCCCCAGCTCTACCTAAATCCCCCTCCTATCTTTATTTCGTTATTTACGCCTGCCTCTGGACAGGCGTAGCTTGTGCGTGCTGGCCGAGTGCCGGCATGTGATCCCCGGGCCCAGTGGCAGTGGAGAGGCCTCTGGCTCCACCCTCGCCCCTTTTTTAAAGCCCCAGGACATGCACGCGTCGCCGGGCCTATGCAAAATAGGTTCGGTGCGCGCAGGAGCAGGTTTTCGGGGTTACGTGCGTAACCCTTTCAAAATCTGCCCCATATTGTTAATCCAGTAAAGAGGTATCACCTTATATTTTTGTTTATTGACATTTACATCTTTGCTATAGTAAAACCTATTACAACTGCAGTTATTGCAGAATGATGTACATTAATGAAAAGGTACAAAGGGCTGTGCCTCCTACACAGAGAAAACTAAATTTGACTGCGAGTTGTGCAACCATGGTATAGGAAGGCAACCTGGTAAAAATCAAATATAAAGCAATAAAGTTCAACATTTAATTAAATGGAGACTAAGAAAATAACCAGTGGGTTCCTCAGTCTACCACTATCCCATATTCTCCTCATTAAACCTCGGTCACTACCTGAGAGCTTTAGAAGTAGCAGCCACAAAAAGGAAAGGAAGATGAGATTATAGGGCCCCAGCTATTTCTATTTTAATTCACAAAATGGTTTAGAAAAGTGGTCACAGATCAAATTCTCCTTCCTTACTGCACTATATGCAGTCCTCCTGGCTCTTTTTTATTCACCGATTTTAAATACACACAAAGGTTTACTAAATGTTACCTGCAAATCTGCAGCACCTTTTCAATTTTCCCAGCAGATAATGCTCTTAATGCCAGTTGTGCTTGCAGCTCCTGCCCTCCCACTTTCAGTAGAAGGGCCAGTCTGTGAAGCCTGGATTCGGTGATCGCTTTCTTTGCAATTCCATTAGGGCTATGAGTTATTTCCTGAGCGCTGCCCAATTTTGACCTGGACCTTTCATAAGCTTTTATGTGTTTTTCACAGAGTTCAGAAAGCAATAACCGATTTTCATAATCTTCAGGGGAAAGAAAAATGTCAAAATCCTCCTGCAAGTAGTAAACAAAATCAAGAAGTCTTTTATCAACTATTGATATCTTTTATACAAATATACAACAAGTTTAACTTGTATCAGAAATCAACACTAATACCTCAATTACAATATAATAGAAGAAAAGAAGTGGGGGGGGTGGGATCCACAATACTAAGAAATAAGAAACTTCTCACATAAAAAATAAGGATGTGGCTAGGACATAGATATTAATGAAGTCATCAAGGAGAAATAGCAGAGATTGGCAAACGAACTGCAGCAGATGATGGACATGCTTTCCCTATGGTGATCACTATACTTTTTGAAAGAAGAAATTCTACTTTTAAATTTGAGAAAAGATTGAGCCCTGCTCTCCTGCGGTGATACCCCGAGTTGAGAACTTCTCAGGTGATTTCTGAAATCCCTCAGAGGTGTGCCTTGGTGTGGTAGCTGGGTCCAGCATGGACTTTGCTGCTGAAGCAGTTGAAAGGCAGCGGGTGCAGAAAGCCAAGTGTGGCAGTGACAGCCAAAGCCCTCTCCCCCCCTCCCGCAGCCGGACACGGTCTCTGTACTCAGTCAGTAAGCGCTGAGACCAGGTAAGTTAAAAAAAAAAAAAAAAAAAGAGAGAGAGAAGAGGACTCCTGCCGATTCAGAGACATTTTGGAGGGGTTTTGGTAAGGCTTCTGCCAGTCTTCTTGCTCAGCGCGCCATACAGACATCATTCCCGATGGAGTACAGGGAAGTGGGGTTGAGCAGCCTCCCAGGGGGTTAGGTCCCGCTTTAGGCTTGGTCGGCACACTGCATGGTAGGCTGCGGCGGAGTCATCTTGCGCGCTGTATTGCCCACCATAGAGTGGTGGTACGTGCAATGCATGTCGGCATCGCGCATGCGCTGTGCGCATATCACGTGCGTACATGCGCGCACAACTTACTAGGCACAGAATGCAAGTAAAGCCGGGTGCATGGGCTGTGCGTGTACGTCGCTGCAGCCCGCGTAGGCGCCTGAAATCTGTGCGCATAAAATTTTAAGTGTGAGCCAACTGAACATGCAGCTACCATTGCTAATGGCTCCGGCAGCAAAGAAACATAAGCACCTTTCTCTCTGCGCTGCCTGTCATATTATGACTGTACTGTCTGACCTGGATTCTTCCTTATGTCATCTGACATCCCCAGACTTTGCTAAGCCCTGCTCCTCCCATTCAGAGGAGAGGGGGGAGAGGGAAATTCGGCAGCACCTAACCTACCGTGTTTCCCCGAAAATAAGACATCCCCAAAAATAAGACCTAGTAGAGATTTTGCCGAATTCCTAAATATAAGACCTCCCCCGAAAGTAAGCCATCCCTTGTAAACAGGGGCGGATTGACCTATCGGGGCATCAGGCTTCCCCCGGTGGGCCGGAAAATCCTGTGATGTCAATTTTTTTTTTAAAATAAAGTTTCCAAGGTATTAGGGGCAGACGCAAGCAGTGGTATACCGAGGGGAGCCAATGCCCCCGGGCGCAAGGAGGCTCATGCGGCCGCTGAGCCTCCTTGCCCGAAGAAAAAGATCGCGTTCAAACGCGCTGATGCTCTTCCTCCTTCCTGCCTGTGCGGCCCCGGAAGTAAACTTTGCCGGAGCCGCGTGGGCAGGAAGGAGGAAGAGCATCAGCGCGTGCAGAAGAGGAGGAGCCGCCGCGGGCTGCTGCGAATCCCAAGTCGCAGCGGCCCAAGAAGAGGAAGAGACCCGGTAGCAGGGCCGAGGAAGAGGAAGAGGAAGAGGACCGGTAGCAGGGCTGCCGCGGCCTGAGAAGTTCAGGGCCGCTGCAGAGCCCATCCTGCGGCGACCCGCGAAGAGGAGGCCCAGAGGTGAGAGAGAGGCTGAGGGTCTGTAGAGGGTGTGTGTGCGTGCGTGTATGAGATGAGCTGAGAGATTGTGTGTGGGAGTGAGGATCTGAATGTTTGCAGAGGCAGCATGTGAGAGCCTCTGTGTGTGTGTGTGAGAGAGACAGCGTGTGATGGTGAGAGCCTATGCTTGAGCAAGACAGCATGTGGGAGTGAGAGAGCCTGTGTGTGTGAGAGTCAGACAGCATGTGCCAGTGAAAGACTGTGTGTATGAATGATTGTATGAGAGAGAGAATGTGACATTGAGAGCCTGTGTGTGTGTGTGTGTGTGTGTGAGAGAAATGCATGTGAGAATGAGAACCTGACTGTGTTTGAGGGAAGAAGATGGAGAGAAAAGAAATACGGAAGAAAAAAGGACAATATAAAAGGAATTGGCAAAAAAATAAGAAAGGGAAGTTGGGAAAAAAAAAAGCCTGTGACCAACCGATTAGAAAACTAACATCAACCAGCAAAGGTAAAAAAAAAAAAAAAAATTACTTTTTAGTGATTGGCACATGTAATCTTTGGGAATGTGCAAGAATAGCACTTTCTCTATGCGGATCTCACAATGTACGAGCAGTGACAGTGGCAGCAAGATTACTGACATCTGGTGATGGTGGCAGTACCAGTCGGGAGACCCCTTCCAAGCAGTGTGCAGAGGTTCAAAAGCAGCAGAGTCAGCCCAAGCTGACTACCATGAATGCTGCACACTCTTACCTCTCTCTGACAGCACACTGGTGGGACATGGCTGACGCAGGGGCAGCCAGCAGCTCTATTAGACATCCCCTGAAAATAAGGCCTAGTGCATCTTTGGTAGCAAAAATTAATATAAGACACTGTCTTATTTTCGGGGAAACAGGGTAGTACCTCCTGGGCTAGGCGTGGACCCGGCTGCCTTCTCTTGGGTGGAATTTTTTCAAGGCCTTCGTACAGACGAAGTCTGTTTACTCACTTGCCCCTGTCTAGACGGAACCTCAGCCGGTAAACCCTCCCTCTCCCAGTCCTATTGGCAGACCTCGAGGCATGCCCCGCCTCACCAAGGGTATCCCTGTCAGGGTCCTGGACAAAGAGGAGAATACGGATTCCTTGGACAATTAGGAAATTCCCCCTGGTTTAGAACCGTATTGCACCTTGTTATGGTTTTTCCATAGAGACGAACTGCTGCCCTGGTTGTCCAGACCCTGAAAATGCTGGGAGTTCCTGGGGCGGAATCTATGTCGTAACCAAAGAAGAATCCCATTCTGATTTCCCTACGGAAAGTCTCTTGCTACTTTGCAGGGCTGGAAGCCATCCGGGAGTGATTGACCTGGAATGGGACACCCCAGAAGCAAGTTTTAAAGGTGGACGAGCATTAGAAGCGCTGTACCCACTGATCCATCAGCGAGAGAATGTTTGTATTTCTCTAAAGTGGATGTGCTGGTCTGTGTCGTCTCTAAGCGAACAACTATCCTAGTGGAGAGAGGAGAGGCCTTAAAGGATGAGCACAATAGACGGATGGAGTCCATCCTTAAACAGGCCTTTGATGCAATAGCAATGACCTTACAGATTTGCTTCTTGTTGTGCCCTGGTAGCTCATTCGTGCCTGCTTCTCTTTCTGGAGGTGGATGATTCAGGGATGAAGTCCAGAGAGGTTACGAAACCAGGCGCTGCGGGCTCGGACCTAGTCAGTACCTCGGTCAGAAAAGTGGCCTCAGTCATGGTGGCCAGAAGACAGCTATGGCTCCGGATCTGGTCAGCAGATGCAATCTCCAAGGCAAATCTCACAAAGATGCCCTTTAAAGGATCACTTCTCTTCGGAAGTGAATTGGAAAAGCTGGCCAGTAAATGGGGCGAATCTCCAGTTCCGGCTACCAGAAGATAAGAGGAAGTAGTTACAGTGCCCCTCACCTATGAGGGAGTCGATCCAAGGGCTTCCAATGCTTTTGTCCCTACAGAAACACGACATTTCAGAGGTCTCTGTCCTTTGGGAGGTCTCTGTCCTTTCGGAGCAGACAGCCCAAGAGAGGGGCAGGCTCTGGTTCAGGTTTGTCCCGAACTCCCCAATGAAATTTTGCCGACCCACCCTCAGAACGAGGAGATAGAGGGTTGACTGTCTCTCTTCTGCCAACGGTGGGTCGAGATCACTTTGGACAAATGGGTACTAGAAGACAAAAAAAATTGAAAAAAGAAAAAAAGCAGCGCTGAAACTGGGAAGAGATGATGAATTTGAAAAGAATAAAAGGTCTGAGGGACCCGCCCCTCCCCCGACGTCATCGCTCACGGAACTGATCCGTTAAAAGCGCCAAGCCAGCAGGTGCCGCGCGTCAAAGGGGTATTCCCCTTTGTGCACCCCTTCGTGCATCCCCTAGTTTTAAATATTCCCCTTGTTATCTTTTATCCCTTGTTAACAATTTCTTCTTTATAATTGTTTTATATTTCTGACAAAGGTAATGTATGCTTTTTAGTATAATTTGTTGATTGTTCTATGTAACGCTCACAGGCAAAGTTATGTTTTATTGTAAACCGGTGTGATTTGTATTTTATACAGGAATGTCGGTATATAAAAGTTAAAAATAAATACATAAATAAATAGAAGTCATACGAGAAGGATATGTGCTGGAATTTTCAGCACTCCCTGGAACATATTCATAATATCTCCTTGCCACTCCCAGCACAAAAAGCAGGCAGTGGAGACTATCATGTTAAAGCTCCTCAGGTTGAGGGCTATAATCCCAGTACCTACACCCCAGGAAAACACGGGGTGTTATTCCATCTATTTCATCGTACCCAAGAAGGAAGGTTCCTTTTGCTTCATCCTGGACCTCAAGAGAGTCAACTGACATCTACAAATGATTCATTTCTGCATGGAAACCCCATGCTCCGTGATAATGGCCATACAACCGGGAGAGTTCTTAACCTCCCTGGACCTATCTGAGGCCTACCTACATATTCCAATCCGTCAAGAACATCATTTCCTACGCTTTGCAGAACTGGGTCGTCATTATCAGTTTTAGGCGCTGCCCTTTGACCTGACCACTGCCCCCAGAACATTTTCTAAGATTATGGTGGTTGTAGCGGCAGTGTTGAGGAAAGAGGGAATCCTGGTGCACCCGTATTTGGATGACTACTTGATCTGGGCAAAGTCTGGGAAACACTGTCTTCGGGTGACCAAAAGGGTGACCTTACTTCGGGAACTCGGTTGGGTCATAAACCTGGTCAAAAGCAGTCTCAAACCCTCCCAGTCCTTGGAATATCTGGGAGTCCGATTTGACACGAAGCAGGGCAAGGTCTTCCTTCAGACTACGAAGATAAGGAAGTTGATGTCCCAAGTGCGTCGGCTGATGAGCACGATATACCCAGCGGTGTGGAACTAATCTTCAAGTTCTTGGTTTGATGGCGGCAACCCTGGAAGTAGTGCTGTGGGCGAGGGCACACATGCGACCACTTCAACGTTCCTTGCCGTCACACTGGAACCCGCAGCCTCAAGACTATTCGATTCGCCTGTTGCTCCTTGTGACCTTGGGCAAGTCACTTTACCCTCCATTGTCTCAGGTACAAACTTAGATTGTAAGCCCTCTGGGGATAGGGAAATACCTACAGTACCTGAATGTAATCCACTTTCAGATGTTTGGTCTCTACTCTGAACAAACAAAACCAACATGGCCACCTGGTTGTCTGTTTGAATCAGGATGACCTGGTTGGAGAGGTGATCCTGAAAAGCCCTGAGAGCATATCTGATTGCATGAAGCTCCAGGAAATTTATCTGGTGTTTGGCTTCCTCTGAAGACCAGATGCCCTGAGTTTGCAGGTGTGCCACGTGAGCACCCCAGCCGAGGTTGGAGGCATCTGTTGTCAAGGTTTTGTTTGTTCAGAGTAGAGACCAAACATCCGATGGCACAGATCAAGGCATAATGAGTTGATCCAATTTTTTCCAGCTAAAATCGGGTCTGAATGAGATAAGATTTGTCACGGATTACCCACAAACAATAGTGAGTTAAGAGGTCAATTTACCTCAACAATTAGAGACCAAAGAGTGTTCAAGTCCCTGAGGCAGCAGCTGTTCAAGCTGCGAAACTCGGCCTGAGTCGGGCAGTACATTTTAAATACGTCTCTACTCCAATAAAGATCTGAAAAAGATCAAGGCATCTATTCTTTTTTGTTTTCCTAAGGGTAGAACCAAAAGACAGCAAGTGTCACAGGAGATAGACCTCCTTCTGGAATGGGTGGAAATACATCTACAGATGATCTCAGCCCTCCACATCACAGGAAAAGACAGAACCAGAGCAGACTTTCTAAGCAGGGACAGTCTGGACCCAGGAGAGTAGGTGCTGTCAGCCAAGGCCTTTCAGCTGGCAGTAGATTGCTGGGGTCTCCTGTCCATCGACCTGCTGACCACATCTCACAATGCGAAGGTTCCCAGATTCTTCAGTCACAGAAGAGAGCAGTGGTCCCTGGGGATCGACGCTCTCATTCAGACCTGGCCGGAAGGGGAGTTGCTATAAGCCTTCCCTCCATGGCCCCTGCTGGGCAGGATCATTCGCAAAATTGAGCACCACAAGGGATTAGTCCTACTAGTAGCGCCAGATTGGCCTAGGCATCTGTGGTATGTGGACATGTGGAGAACCCTCCCCGCCCCCCCCCCCCGTGCCTCCCACCGCACAGGGACCTGCTACAGCAGGGACCGGCCCTTCAAAGGATCCGACTTGACTCTGGCCCTTGAGAGGGCTTGCCTGATGAAGAAAGGATATTTGGTAGAAGTAATTGCCACCTTATTCCGCACATGGAAGTTCTCTACGTCTCTTGTGTAAGTGTGGGACTGGAGTGTATTTGAGGCCTGGTGCAAGGAACGCAGTGTTTCTCCCCCAAACAGAAAAAATCCCACTAATTCTGGAATTTTTGCAGGATGGCTTGAATAAAGGTTTGACCCTTAACTCCTTGAAGGTCCAGGTAGCAGCTCTCTCCTGTTTCAGGGGCAAGGTGCACAGAACCCGCCTGTCGGTTCATCCGGAGGTGGCCCATTTTCTGAAAGGGGTGAAGCACCTCTGGCCACCCCTATGGTGGCCGGTTCCCTTGTGGAATCTTAATCTAGTATTGGAGTTTTTGGCAGGGCCTTCCTTTCAGCCTCTGCGCAGTCTTTCCTTGCGCTGATTAACCTTGAAAACGGTGTTCCTGGTGGCTATGTGCTCGGCACGTCGCATCTCTGAACTACAGGCCTTGTGTCGGGAACAGTTCCTCCAGGAGCATTACAGCTTCATACCATTCCATCCTTCTTGCCCAAGGTAGTGTTGGACTTTCATTTGAATCGGTCTATTTCATTACCATCCCTAGATAAACACAAGGATGCGGAAGAATACCGCCTCCTCCATCATTTGAATGTCAGTAGACTTTTGGTGCAGTATCTGGACGTTTCAGAACCAGGTCGAAAGACGGACCGCCTGTTTGTTCTTCATCGTGGAAGGAAGCAGGGCGAACGAGCTTCGTGGGCTACAACAGCTCACTGGATGAAGGAGGTGGTTACGGGAGCCTATGTGGAGGCAGGAAAGCCATTACCTTTTCAGGTTATAGTTCATTCCACTAGGGCTCAGGCGGTCTCATGGACGGAAGCTAGACTGCTGTCTCCCGTTGAAATCTAGCTTGTAGTTATCACAGATCAGTCCAGAGTCCCACCCATTGAGAGGAAGAGGAATGGAGAGTCCGCTCTTTCTGTTCTTGTAAATTGACTAAAGAAGGTTATAGGTTTTCTTCTGCTTTTGCGTTGAAAAGAATTGTTGCCATTAAAGGGGATTTTTCCACATCCTTCTACTCGTTTGGAGGAACATGTTATAGGAGGGATGTGTTTGTTTAAGTTCAGTGGTATCTTGGCTTGGGTACAGGTCAATACTGAGGGACTGCAGGTGGCACACCAGGATATATGCCACTCTCAGTGAAACTTTCTCTGTCTCCATCTGCTGGAAAAGAGGCAAAGCCCAATTTTCCTTTCCCTGTATGTACCCAGATCAGTGCAGACTCCTGAGATGTACCCAAGCTTCCCTAAACAGGGAATCTTTTGTGGCGACACTTGCTGACATTCAGCCCAGGATGCCACTTGTGACAGAGTAGAGTGAGCTCTCAACCCCTCAGGGACAGAGTGACCTTGACATATTAAGCCAAACCTATCGCCTCTTTCAGCCAGCTTGCTATGGTGGATTTTGAAGCTTTATGTCCTTTCTTTGCGCCACTCCATAGTACAAAAAGACAGTCTGATAGTGACCTTAAGATAGTGCAGAAGACCCTTTTTATATCCAAAAGTCTCAACTCCCTTGCGTGAGGCGTAGATGTATCCAAATTTGGAAAAGCTGGTAACTCCACCGACTGATTCACATGAAAAGACAATACTACCTTAGGAAGAAAAGTAGGGACTGTGTGCAACAAGACCCCATCATCTGCAATCCTCAGAAAAGGATCCCTGCATTAAAGAGCCTGTAGCTCCGAAATCCTCATAGCAGAATAAATTGCCACAAAGAAAACAACCTTTAAGCTAAGATCCTTCATAGTTGCCTTCGAAGCGGTTCAAACGGGGCCTTACACAAACTCTTGAGAACCAAGTTAAGGCTCGGGGGGGACATAACTTCCTCACTGGAGGCCTCAAATGCACCACATCTGGATGTGACGCTAGGGCTACCTCTTGAATCTTGCCTCTAAGACAGCCCAAAGCCTCCAGACTGAGGGAAATGAAGGCCAAACTCTTCACCAACCCCGTTGCAAAAAGTTCAAAATTTGTGCTACGGACAATAGAGTAGGATCAATGCCCTGTTCTGCACACCAGGAGTCAAAGACTCTCCACACTCTGTTACAGGTTAGAAAGACTTCAACATCCTTGGCCTATGTCAAAGTGGAAATGACATCGTCAGGATAACCTTAACCTCTCAGACCTTCCTCTCAAAAGCCAAGCTGCAAGACAGAAGCAATCCACCTGATCTGAAAATATGGGGCCTTGACGCAGAAGGTTGGGAAGATGAGCAAGATGCAGTAGACTGTCTACCGCAAGATTTTTTAAAAATTCTTTATTTATGAGTTTTCAAAATATATTACAAGTAGCAACCTTGCAAGGAAATACAGAAAAAAAGAATTATCTAGGAAATTTACATACATTCCCTTATGCATATAATACCAAATACAGATTAATCTCTACTGTTTTTCATTGGAAATTTAAGGAGGGAGGAGATGGAAAAATCAGAGAAGACTTCAAAGGAAATACAAATTACAAAATACAGTCTTGTAACTCTCTACCATTTTTGCCCCCGATTAACATAAAGTTATGTCCCCCCCTAACCAAAAACTGTCTCAACTGTTCAGGCAAAATGAAAATATATGTATTTCCAGCTGATTTTACAAAACAATGAAATCGAAGTAGGAAACTCGCTCCCTTGACTACCACAAGATTGATCAAATCCGCAAACCAGGGCTGCTGAGGCCACTCCGGCGCCACTAGAAATCACCTCTCCCAGATGAATCTCTATTTGCAGCAATACTTTGCATACTAGCGACCATGGCGGGAACACATATAGGCGAACACCTTGCGGCCATGGGAATACCAAGGTGTCAACTCCTTTCGCTCAGTGTTCCCTCCTGCGACTGAAGAAGTGTGGGACATTGGCATTTCCTTGAGTCGCCATCAAATCAAAGCAGGGAGTACCCCATCTGCGACGGAAAACCCCCATTACCTCTTCCAACTCCCACTCCCCGGGATCAAACTGCCGACAACTGAGGAAATCAGCCTGTACATTGTCTATCCCAGCTATGTCAGAAGTTGTCAATAACTCCAGATTCTGTTCCGCCCAACGAACTAGCTCTTGGGCCTCTTGAGCCACCGCTCGACTCTTGATTCCACCTTGTCGGTTTATGTAAGCCACCGTTGTTGCATAGTCAGTCAAAATCCTTACTGGCCATCCTCGTAACAGAGGCAGAAAGGCTTTCAAAGCAAGGTGCACTGCTCTCGTCTCCAAACAATTGATGGTTCATGACTCCTTCCCTCTGGTGACCACCGGCCCTGCGCCGACCTGTTTCTGACACACATCCCCCCAGCCTAAGAGGCTGGCATCTGTTGTAACCATTATCCAGTCCGGAACTTCATGCAACAAGCTCCGCTAGTATTAGCGTTAATAGCCACCTCTCACAATGTTATTTATACATATATTTTACTATCTAATCATTTCCCTTCTTATTCCAAGTTATTGTTTTCCTTGTTATATGTAACTGCTTTTCTGCACTTTTGTTAAATGGTAAAGTTTCACCCTTGTTTCTTGTGAACCAGCATGATGGGACCACCGTCTTGAATGTTGGTATATAAAAAACTTAAATAAATAAATAAATAAAAAACTTCCAAGGCCACACCCCTGCTTAAGTGGTCGAGACCAAGCCACTGTGAGAGACTTGACCTGGCTACGTCCATAAGAGGCAACAGTAGATAAAATTGCTCAGACAACGGATCCCATTGGGAAAGTAATATGCCCTACAGCGGTATCATATGAGCAAATGCCCAAGGAACCAAATCCAATGTGGAAGCTATGGAACCAAGAACCTGTAGGTAATCCCAGACTCTGGGAACAGCCACCTCCAACAAGCTGCAAGCCTTACTCTGCACCTGTAGATCCACTCCTTGGTGAGAAACACTCTCCTGATCCTTGTGTCAAAATGTGCCCCCAGGAAATCCAAAAACCTGGGAAGGGGTCAACTGACTTTTTGACAAATTCACAACCCAATCCAGGGACCTTAAGTGTTGCAGTACCACTCTACTTCCTGACTCAAAGGACTCTGACTTTGCTCGAATAAGCTAATCGTCGAGATATGGGTGAACCAGGATAGCCTTCCTTCCTGAGAGCTGCCACCACCGCAACCATCACCTTGGTGAAGGTTCTCAGGGCCATTACCAGACTGAAGGGTAGAGCGCAAAACTGAAAATGTGACCCCCAGAACCATGAACCGTAGAAATCTTTGATGATCTGGCCGGATTGCTATGTGCAAGTAAGCCTCGGTCAAATCAAGAGATGCCAAAAAACTCTCCTTTGAGCACCGCGGCAATTACTGACCATAGGTTCGCCATACGAAAATGAGGGACTCAGAGCTGCGTTAACTTTCTTCAGATCCAGGATCGGGTGGAAGGTTCCCTCCTTTTTTGAAACAAAAAATAAATGGATTACCTTCTCACCCTCCCCATGGGAATGGGCACAATGGCTCCCAGCATCTGTAAACGGCTGATGGTTTCCCAAACCACCCATTTGCTGGCGTAGCGCAAGGAGACACCATAAACACATCCTTTAGCAGGCAAGCAAATTATAAAGTGTAACCATGTCTTATCACACTTAGGACCCATGATCCAACGTGATCTTGACCCATTCCTCGTAGAAAAGAGTCAACCAACTCCCTACAGCCGGCACAGAGGAGTGGACAGGCCTTGATTCATTGTGCAGACTTGGATCCCAACGCTCCTTGGCCGGAACCATCCCTGTTCGGCTTTCGACCTCGAAAGAACTGGCTCCAAAATTGCTGTTTGCCCAATCCTTGTCGCTGGGCTCCTCTCATTGCCTGATTCTGCCGAAAATGCCGATTCATCCGGCAGTGAGGACACGAGGAATAAGCACCTTTTACGCCTTTTGGTTTATCCTCTGGTAGCTTATGTGACTTATTCTTGCCCAGATGCTTCACCAGCTCCTCATTCCTCTCCAAACAGCAGCTTCCCCTTGAAGATAACACTCCTAATTGGGACTTAGACCAAACGTCCGCTGACTAGTTCCGCAATGAAAGGAGCAGTCTGGCCAAGACTGCCGACATCATGGTCCTAAAGGACGTTCTGATGAACCGGATGGTATACACCCCAGGGTTCTGAAGGAACTAAAAAATGAAATCTCAGATCTATTAGTAAAAATTTGTAACCTATCATTAAAATCATCCATTGTACCTGAAGACTGGAGGGTGGCTAATATACCCCTATATTTAAAAAGGGCTCCAGGGACGTTCTGGGAAACTACAGACCAGTTAGCCTGACTTCAGTGCCAGGAAAAATAGTGAAAAGTGTTCTAAAGATCAAAATCACAGAACATATAGAAAGACATTGTTTAATGGAACAAAGTCAGCATGGCTTTACCCAAGGCAATTCTTGCCTCACAAATCTTTTTTTGAAGGGGTTAATAAACATGTAGATAAAGGTGAACCGGTAGATGTAGTGTATTTGGATTTTCAGAAGGCGTTTGACAAAGTCCCTCATGAGAAGCTTCTAAGAAAAGTAAAAAGTCATGGGATAGGTGGCGATGTCCTTTCGTGGATAACAAACTGGTTAAAAGACAGGAAACAGATTAAATGGACAATTTTCTCAGTGGAGGGGTGTGGGCAGTGGAGTGCCTCAGGGATATGTACTGGGACTCGTGCTTTTCAATATATTTATAAATGATCTGGAAAGGAATACAACGAGTGAGGTAATCAAATTTGCAGATGATACAAAATTATTCAGAGTAGTTAAATCACAAGCAGATTGTGATAAATTGAAGGACCTTGTAAGACTGGAAAATTGGGCATCCAAATGGCAGATGAAATTTAATGTGGATAAGTGCAAGATGATGCATATAGGGAAAAATAACCCATGCATAGTTACACGATATTAGGTTCCATATTAGGAGCTATCACGCAGGAAAGAGATCTAGGTGTCATAATGGATAACACATTGAAATAGTCTGTTCATTGTGCTGCGGCAGTCAAAAAAGCAAACAGAATGTTAGAAATTATTAGAAAGGGAATGGTGAATAAAATGGAAAATGTCCTAATGCCTCTGTATTTCTCCATGGTGAGACCACACCTTGAATACTGTGTACAATTCTGGTCACCGCATTTCAAAAACGATATACTTGCGATGGAGAAGGTACAGAGAAGGGCAATCACAATGATAAAGGGAATGGAACAGCTCCCCTATGAGGAAACACTAAAGAGGTTAGGACTTTTCAGCTTGGAGAAGAGACGGCTGAGGGGGGATATGATAGAGGTGTTTAAATTCATGATAGAGGTCTAGAACAGGTACATGTGAATCGGTTTATTACTTTTTCGGATAATAGAAGGATTAGGGGGCACTCCATGAAATTAGCATGTGGCACCTTTAAAACTAAATCGGAGAAAGTTCTTTTTCACTCAATGCACAATTAAACTCTGGAATTTGTTGCCAGGGGACGTGGTTAGTGCAGTTAGTGTAGCTGGGTTTAAATAAGGTTTGGATAAGTTCTTGGAGGAGAAGTCCATTACCTGTCATTAAATAAGTTGACTTAGAAAATAGCCACTGCTATTACTAGCATCAGTAGCATGGGATAGACTTAGTTTTTGGGTACTTGCCAGGTTCTTATGGCCTGGATTGGCCACTGTTGGAAACAGGATGCTGGGCTTGATGGACCCTTGGTCTGACCCAGTATGTTATGTTTTTATGTTCCATAGGCCACTACGGCTTCCATCTGCTAGGCCTGTTTTGCTTCTGATTTTGACATCGTTTGATCACACTGCAACCGCTGAACCCACCGTAAACCAGGGTGAAGAATGAAACTGCTGCACACCGCAGCCCGAATGCCCAGAGCAGACACCTCAAATATCTTCTTGAGATGAACCTCTAAACTTCCTATCCTGCATATCCTTAAGTGCAGCAGAACCAGCCAATGGAATAGTCATCTTCTGAGTGACAGCAGACTCTGAGGCATCCACCTTTGGTATCCGCAACAAAGCCAAAGCATCCTCCAGCAATGGATATAACTTATCCATAGCTCTGCCAACCTTCTGTCTGGTATCTGGAGTTTCCCACTCCCGGAGCACCAGTTTCTTTACAGAGACTTATGAAATGGGAAAGTCTTTGCCAGCCCTCTTAAGCCCTCCATGACTGGGTCTACCTCCTTGTGATCAGATTCTTCACTCGATTCCTCAATTCCAAGTTCCTTAAGGACATACGGAATCAGGGGCCACAATTCCTCTCTGTGGAAAAGACGAATCACCTTAGGATCGTCACCTTCCACTGTTGGGGCTTGGCCCCACCCCTCATCCACTGCCAGAGACACTTCTACATTTGACCCTTCTGAGGTCTCATCTGCATTTGACTCAGGACTTACCAAATTCTGGTCGACTCACCCGCCTGCGTTTCCTGTAGGTACTCGAGCCTGGAAAGGCATCACCCCCATGGCCCTCCTGGCAAGATAAGCTCTGTACAGTAGCAGCACAAAATCTGGAGAAAACCCTGCTGGGTCTTCAGGATCCTGTCCTAAATGATCCTCTTCCTCCCCAGACAGAGGTTCCTGGGACTCCCAGGCCTCTGTTGGTGTTCCATCGGCCGGGGAGAGTGGTGTAGGAAGAGCTCCCACTCCTGTTCCCCAAAAAGAAAGAATTCAAAATGGTCGATATTCCCGCGGACACCGAGAAGGGGTCATCCATCGAATTGACATCCTCTGAACTCCTCGCTGAGGCCAGATGCCGGTCCACTGCCACCATTCCCGAGCTGCCCTCTCTCCCGAAGAGGCAGCAGGAACAAAAACCACTCTGCGCAAGGCGCGCGCTTCCCCACAAGCCATACAACGATTGCCATGCAACATGGCCTCTGGCAGAACAATTGCGCAGGAGAGAAAGTGCTGCTGAGAGGACGCCTGATAGAAATGCTTGCGACCCGCTGAGCTGCCTCGGACTGTCCCACCGCACGAACTGTGCTAAAAGCAGAGAAAAAAAGAGGAAAGAACCTTTTTTTTTTTAACTTTAAAGAAAGGACAGAAAACACTTCCCTGAAGTTGGGCAGCAGGCTCCAGGTGTCCTGCTGAGGGGTGGGGGGGGGAAGGGAGCTGGTACCACCAGTATTCCCCCTCCCCTGGTGAAGAAAAGGACTGAGACAAAAAAGAGGGTTACCAACCCTACTTGTTACCTCTCAACCAAAAGGAATGGCTCCACCAAGACCTGCCAATCTTCTGGGAGGAACTTCTGCTGACTGAAATTTATTTTATTTTATTTTATTTCGAAACTTTTATATACCGGTATTAGTGGGGACATCATACCGGTTCACAAAATAACTGAAAGTTTGGAAAATACATTTCAACAGGGAGAATGAACCTGGGCGGGGGTAAACCAAAAGGTAGTAGGAGGATAGAGAAAACAACTTTCCTATAATATTATCATTATTTTTTTTTTAAAACTAATCCTAAGACTGCAGATTTTGCACCACCATCATCTGCTGGAGACAGAGAAATACTGAGGGACTGAAAGTGGCACACCAGGTTATATGCCAATCTCAGCGAAACTTTCTCTGTCTTCATCTGCCGGAAGGGAGGCAAAACCCAGGAGTCTGGACTGATCTGGGTACAGACAGGGAACAACTGATTAGAAGATCGAATAATTAAAAACTCATATACAATTATTTTTTAAATGTTCCAAACAGCAAACACCCAAAAATAAAACTGATTAAGGATAAAAAAAATTTACACTCTCGCACCTGCAAACATTTGATTTCCAGTCACTCTGAGACTGTCATGGATTAGCAGGAGTGGGGCGCATAAACTTTCTACACCTACACCCACACACACGGCAGGCTCCTATGCACACAGCCACCAAAATCCCAGGCAGATTCCCATCTCACACACACACATACCAGGCAGGCTCTCATTCATACATACACTCACCCATACCAGGCAAGCTCCCATTCACAAGCGCATGCAACCCAGGCAGGCAGGATCCACAGGGCCTCTTACTCGTCTGCTGCTGCCACCCTGTGCCTCATTCACTGGTAAGGACAGCAGGAGTTCTAAAGTTGTAACTTGTTCTGCAGCTGCTCCTCCCTGCAGGCCCCACAGCCTTCAACTCTCACAGTGCTAACATTTCCTCTATTCTAATCTTGTGCGTCGCTAATTCCCACAAAAAAAGAAGTTCTGAGTGCCTCTCTCTCTCTCTTTTTTTTTTTTTAATTCTTAGAACTTATTAGATGTCCCTTTTACTGGTATTTGTAAGGTTCCCCAATAGCCACAACTTGTGTGTGTCTGGTCCAATATCAACAGTGCATGCTGAGCTAGTCTTGGTCCCCCAGGGCCTATGGACTTGTTTCAATTTCTTTAAGAAAAGCAGGGCTAAAAATACACTAATGAAATGGGGAAAGCTTATCCAGTTGACGGAACCAGTTTTTTACTCTAGTCATATGTCAGAAACCAGAACCATAGTTCCGAGCAGTAGAGCAAGCATGACAAGAGACAAAATGTTCAGCAGAATATTTGTGTTCATTACCTGTAAACTAGAGACTGCTTCAAACATTTTTAAGTTTCTCTCATACAGTTCATACTTCAGAAGATCTTCTGTAACACAGTAAGCAAATAATAAGCTGAACTGGAAGAGATATATATATGTACATATAATAAATGTACATATAATACCCCCCCCAAAATAAACTAATTCTAAAAACGTCTAGTTCAAACTTACCATTCAAAGAGGTGAGCAGCAATCTCAAGATCTCAACAAATGTCTTTGCTATTGATATCTGGCCTCTTTTACTCTAAAAACAACAACAACAAAAAAACTAGGCTGATACAAGACAGACACTTTGATATCAGGTGGGGACAAAGTACTTGTGTAAAATAATAATTTTAAAAAATTTCTTGCATAGTTTTCATTCTGACATAAGTAGGGCTTCTATTTTAAGTGTTTGTTTTCCAGCTAATTAGGGGTTCTTTGAGGGTACAAAAACAAATCAGTGTTTACTGGTGTTTTTGCAGCACCTTTTTTTTTTTTAATCAAATACACATTTCTACAAAAAGTGTAACCAACACCAGCACCTGACCCCCACCTAACACTATCCCCACCATAGAGCCAACTTCACCACCTGTCCTCAGCTTTCTCTTTAACCCTCACCTTACCACTTTCAAACTTGTTCCATCCTCTTATTACCAGCTCCAGTGCTCACTACCGGGTATAGCTGTATAGATGTCGGGAGGAGGAAAATCCCATAGGTTAAAATATTGCGTAACAGAGTCATAATCAGCACAAAAAAGGCACAAAAACCAAGTGGAAGATCCAGGCAGGCAGAGAGAAGGGTGAGAGTGTATTAGGGAAAGTATGCTTTTTTTTAGCGTTGGGGGTATTTTATCAGTTAAAAGGCAGACCAGCTTGCTCAACGTGCCTGCGTTATATTTCTATCTGCCTGGCTAAAACCTATACAATACCAGCCCAAACGGATTTGACATTTTCTACAATGAAAATACACCATACTTCTTCAAACTCGATGTGTTCTTGCAAAGCCAGCTTTGCCCAGCAGACCACACGTTCCATAGTTCCCTCTGCTTCAGTAGGAGGCAAAGATTTCAGCAAACTCAGACATTCATCTCCCTGTAAAATACAACTGCAAATTCAGTACTTTCCTATTTCTACTTTAGTATATTTTAGAGGAATATATCCAACATCTTTTAGACTATATTTTATGAAGTATTAGCTCCAATTGCCCAGTAGACTAAATCGTAAACCTATTTCTTTTAAGCCTTTCAAGTAATTGCTGACTAAAACAAATGTAGTAAATGAACACAGTTGCCAATCCCAATATTTGTTACAGTTAAACGATTTATTTTAAAACATGTTTTACACTGTGGTTTAAAGTAGCAATTATGCTCTCACCAGCATTCGTAGTTCAGGCTATCCCAAGGATCGGTGGACTACATCTCTCAGTTTTCAAACTGAAGACTGAGTAAATGCAATAAAATTATTACAGTGTCCAAATAACAAAAGTAGTATTAAAAGAAATATATAAAAAATTTGGAGGCTAATATTAAACTATATCCAGCTATGTAAGTTAGCTGGATAAGACTTATCCGGCTAACATACATGAGATATTCAGCAGCATGGCAATGCTCTGAATATACCCAGATAAGAGATTGCAATTTATCCGGCTAAGTTAACTGGATAGTGCTGAAGAGTTACACTCGCTGCCCCCCCCCCCACTGACTATATGGCTAACTATTTAGCCAGATAAGTCCCTTAACCAGCTAAGAGGTATAGCCAGATATTCAGCGGCAGGCACTTACCTAGATAAGTCTGATTTATCTGGCTAAATAGTGTTTGAATATTACTCCTAGTTTTTAGAATGAGCATACCCTCTGTTCGTAAATCAGCTGAACAACCCTGAGAATATAAACTTCCATGGTGGGTAATATATAGGCCTTTACTACTTTCAAAGCATCTTCCAAAGATGAAGGTCCATCTTGCTTCAGGATGTATTTCACCAATCCCTACAACAGAAAAAGAAAAAGATACATACTGTAGGAAATCACATTTAGAAATGTTGTTATTAAGTGTGTCTCTACAGTCACATATAATAATGGCTATATTGGTTCAATTGTGAACATATTAAATGCATAATCATAACCAGATTTCTAAATATATTACCTTCATACACAATCTGACTTCCATTCACACCAAGCACATCTACAGAGATGAAAGTTACATTCCAGTTGATATATGGGAAGCCTAACATGAAGACTTCAGCTTCAGACTTTGGTTCACTCAGCTTCCCAGAACCCTTTGCTGTCTCTGGCCTAACAAACTCTGGCTATAAGGACCTCAGAGTGAACCTAGATTCAAGGCTCTGGGAGACATCTGGAGCTGCTCAAAACCTATGATAGAAGGTCATGAGGTTACAAAGGGCAAATGACTGAGGTCATATTCTCACAGACTACAGTCTCCTCTTGAGGGGCCCAACTGAAATCAGAGTCTCCTAATTTCTCCTGGGGATGGAGAAGACTGAAAGACTGACAGGACAAAGAACTAGCAGAAGATTGACAATACTCTTCAGACACGTGGGTCTCATCTAGGCTTTAATTGGATCTCAAGATGGGAGACTGGATAAGGCAACTTAGATTTAGTTTGTCTTATTTGGACACAAGACACGTGGTACGTGATGCTCCTATTCAAGGAGTCCTATTAGGGATTATTGTATGTTTTACCTATAAAAAGCCAGCACTCATGGACAGACGAGGAGACACACAGGAATAGCTCTGAAAAGATGGAGCTGTTACTCTGTGCCTTCCAGAGGTCCCCTAATTGCTTTTTATATGCAATAATAAACTTAAATTTGTTTCTATTAAATTTGGTGTAGTACCTCTGTTTCATGGGGCAACGCCTTTAAGTGGATTTAAGGCTTAACACAGTGCTCATGTCAATGCCAGTTCACAAAATAGTTATTTTTAGGTTATCCTCACTATCAGCTGGTAAGACTTCGTAAAATATCTCCCATATGCAATACCTATGTTCAAACTTGATAGCAAATCTTTCCAATTGCAGCCATCTTGGTATATGTTGGAAAGACAAAGAAATATTAAGTGGGCCCCTCATAGTATCTGATCAGCAATAAAGTTATTTGCACAAACTTGCTGAATCGCTTGGATAGAGAAAGTAGGAGTTTCATGGATCCCAACATCAGTGCATCACCTAAGAATCCTAATTAGAGGAAAATAACATATCAATAGACTGCAAGAAAAACTATTTTAATGCTAAAGAAAAAAATGCATTGGCATCCAGTGTTTACACAAAGATATTTTAGGCTCTTAATTCTCCCCTCTGCTGTGTCCAAAGAGAACAGCTTTTAGAAAACAAGATGTGTCATGTTGGGTCAGCCCAAAGATTCATCTAGGCAGTGGCTAATCCAGGTCATTAGAAGTACCCAGCAGATCCCAAAAAGTAGATCCATTCCTTGCTGCTGACTCCAAGGAATAAATGTGGCTCTCTCAAGTCTACCTGACTAATAATTAAGAACATAAGACTTGCCATACTGGTCCATCAAGCCCCGTATCCTGTTTCTAACAGTGGCCAAGCCAAGTGACAAATGCCTAGCAGCATCCCAAGGGGGTAGATAGATTTCAAGCTACTTATCCCAAGAATAAGCAATGGATTTCTGTAACTGAACCTTAATAACGGTTAATGGACTTTTTCCTCCAGAAAAGGAAAATTGGTTCTTACCTGCTAATTTTTGTTCCTGAAGTACCACAGATCAGTCCAGACTCCTGGGTTTTGCCTCCCTTCCAGTAGATGCAGTGAGAGAAAGTGTCGCTGACACTGTCACATAACCTGGTGTGCCACCTGCATTCCGTCAGTATTGACCTGTACCCAAGCCAAGATGGAAATGTCTCTAAAAACACAATGTAACTATATATAATCCAGAATATACAACCATCACCTGAGCTACAATGCCAACGGAAAACATTTTCATCTTATATGCAAGCAAACACAGATCGAGCAGAGTCTCCAAACCCCGGAGGGACTCTGGACTGATCTGTGGTACTACTGGAATGAAAATTAGCAGGTAAGAACCAATTTTCCTTTCCCTGTATGTATCTAGATCAATCCAGACTCTTGGGATGTATCAAAGCTTCCCTAAACCAGGTGGGACTGCAAGAGTCCTGCTCGAAGCATGCTTTCACCAAAGCTCCTGGACTCCAGTGCCTGGATGTCCAGATGGTAGTCTGGAGAAAGTATGCAATGACTTCCAAGTCGCCACCCTACAATTCTCTTGTGGCGACACTAATTGGCATTCAGCGCAGGATGTAGATTGCGATCAAGTTGATTGAGCTCTCAGACCCCGAGGCACTGACTGACTCTGACAAATATATGCCAAAGCTAAGGCCTCCTTCAACCATCTCGCTATTCTGGCTTTAGAGGCCTTATGCCTCTGCTTCGCCCCACTGGAGAGAATGAAAAGATGATTGGAAACTCTAAAGCCATTAGTAACTTTCAACAGCGCAACCATGCCCGCTTCACGACCAGACAGCTCCACTCATTAACCAAAGGAACCATAGTTTCCAGCTTTGCAAAGGCTGGTAACTCCATGGACTGATTCCAGTGAAAGAACAAACAACCTTCAGAAGAAAAGAAGGCACTGTATGCAAAGAGACACCAGAGTATGAAATCTTTAGGAAAGGATCTCTACATGAGGGCTTGTAGCTCCAAAATACTTCTAGCCGAACAAATTGCTACCAGAAAAACAAACTTTAAAGTAAGATATTTCAAAGTCGCCCTGTGCAGCGGCTCAAACAGTGCCCTACACATCGCTTTAAGAATCAAGTTTAAGCTCCACGAGGGACACACACCCTGCACCGGGGGACACAAATGCTTCGCACCTCACAGAAAAAAAATGCACCGCAGCCAAAGGCATACTGTGCATCTTGCCTCTAAGACACCCCAAGGCTGCCACCTAGACCCTTAAGGAGTTGAAAGCCAAATCTTTTACCAAACCTTGATGCAAAAAAGACCAAATGTGGGCCACCGTAGCTCGAGTCGGATGCGCACTGTGCTCCTTGCACCAAGCCTCGAAAACCTTCCACACCCACCATATGCCAAGGGGGTGGACTTCTTTCTTGCTTGCAACAAAGTGGTAATAACATCCTCTGGATAACCCTTTTCTCTCAGGCGTCTCTTCTCAAAAGCCAAGCCGTGAGAGAGAAGTGATCTGCCTGATCCAAAAATATGGGACCTTGGCACAGCAAATTGTGAAAATGAGCAAGATGCAGTGGCCCATCTGCTGAGAGATTGATTAAATCTGCGAACCATGGCAGATGAGGCCATTCCGGCACCACCAGAATTACTTATCTCGGATAAACATAAACACATACAGCCAGGGGAAGACTAAAGCATCAACGCCTTCTGCCCCGTGCACTCTTTTTCAATTGAAGAACCACAGAGCCTTGGCATTCATCTGAGATGCCATCAAATCCATGCAAGGGACTTCCCACTCATGACGAATCAGGAACATGGCCTCCTCCGACAACTCCCACTCTCTGGGATCTACCTGCCGGCAACTGAGGAAATCCGCCTGCACGTTGTCCAGTCCCAACTATGTGGGAAGCTGCCAGCACCTCCAGATGCCACTCCACCTAGTGCACTAAATGCTGAGCCTCTTGCGCCACTGTCTGATTCTTAGTACCACCCTGCCAGTTGATGTAAGCTACCATCGTCGCATTGTCTGACAAAACTCTCACTGGCCTGGCCTGTATAAGGAAGAAGAGCTTGCAACGCTAGACACGCCACTCTCGTCTCTAGACCAGTGGTTTCTCAACCTTTTTTCGGCTGGGACACACCTGACAGATGGTTCTCACATGCGTGAAACACTGAACATGTGACCATCACAGGGAAAAATGTAAATATACATTATCCATCCTCAGGAACCCCCTTGACCCCCAACAATGGGTACAGAGCAGAACTAGAGCATTACCTGTACAACTCACCATACAAAAAAAAGATATTCTGGTTCTGATGACATCTCAGTAAAAGCAAAACAAACCCTCTTTACTGGCAGGCACAATACCCATCCTTATGAAAAGACAGTAATTTACCACTAATGCATGTCCTATTGAGAAAACACAACAAATAAGATTGATACAAATGCCTACATGCTAGTAAAATACCTCACTTCGGTCACACACCCAGAACTGACCTTCACCAAGTACAGAAAGACCACAAATTATAAATATGGAGACAGAAACTGGAATTGGAAAACTGAAACAGCCACTCTGCATGCAGTGCGAACCTGGAGAAATGGAAAGAGAAATATAGCACCTAACATAATAATGCACACAAACTAACCCGCACAAAGTTAAACCTGTATTATGGAACACACTCAAACAGTAACAACCCTATCTATGAAAAGGCAACACTACAAATATTTAACCAGGCCCTAAACACTAATACACCTCCTATTAGGAAAACAGAGCAAGCCAAGCTGCTATAGATCCCCACTCAGAAATAATTGTAAAACTATACTAATAAATGTTACAAAACAGCTGATGAACAGGTTAACATCCAACAATTAAAAACTCATAAAAATTATTAAAAATTGTCATTCACCAGAAGCAGTAGTGGCTGCTGAAGCTCTGTCCTCACAGTCCTCTTCCTTAGGGCCCACAACTAGTCACTCACACACAGTCTTTGTCACACACAGACTGATAACCTCCCTAACTAGTCTCTCTTCCTCACACACACACACACACCAGTCACCTCCCCGACCAGTCTCTGTCTCTCACATACATACCAGTCACCTAAGAACATGCCATACTGGGTAAGACCAAGGGTCCATCAAGCCCAGCATCCTGTTTCCAACAGTGGCCAATCCAGGCCATAAGAACCTGGCAAGTACCCAAAAACTAAGACTATTCCATGTTACTGTTGCTAGTAATAGCAGTGGCTATTTTCTAAGTCAACTTAATTAATAGCAGGTAATGGACTTCTCCTCCAAGAACTTATCCAATCCTTTTTTAAACACAGCTAAACTAACTGCACTACACTAACTTCACTAACCACACCTCCCTGACCTCTCTCTCACACAGACACTAGTCACCTCGCTGACCAGTCTCTGTCTCAATCACACACATGCTCTCTCACTTACATACAAGCACTCAATCACACACAAATGCTCTCGCTCCATTCTACCACAACCCACAAAGCTGCCACTCACGCACCCAGGCACCCATTCTACCATACGCACACAAAGCTGCCACTCAAGCACCCAGGCACCCATTCTACCATACGCACACAAAGCTGCCACTCAAGCACCCACTGTACCACACTCACACACCCATTCTACCACAGGCACACAAAGCTGCCACTCATACACACACAAGCTCACATGGAGCCTCTTCTCATTGTTGGCCCAATAAGCCTGGCCTCTGCTTATCAGCCGCCGCTGGCCTGGGCTCCGGCAGCGCGCACTGTCTCTCCAGCTGCTGGCAGCCTGGCCTCCGGCAGTGGCGCACATGGTCTCTCCACTCTTCGGCCCCGCCGGCCTGGCCTCCGGTGGCGTGCAGGGTTTCTCCACTCTTCAGCCACTGCTGGCCTGGCCTCCGGTGGCGGCAAACAGGGTCTCTCCGCTCTTCTGCCCCGCCGGCCTGGTCTCTGGCGGCAGCGTGCAGCATCTCTCCGCTCTTCAGCCCTGCCCCCGGGGAGAAAGGAAAGCACAAGTGGGGCAGTGGGACACCGGAAGCTGCGACACACCTGCTAGTGCTTGGTGACACACCAGTTGAGAATCACTGTTCTAGGCGGTTGATGGACCACAATGCCTCTTCTAAAGACCAGTGTCTCTGTGTCACTTGAATGACACATAGCCTCCTAACTGGTGTCTACTATCCAATTTGGGACTTCCAAGGCCACCCTGCAGCTTAAATTGTCCCGACACAGCCACCAATCTAGATTCAACCTGGCGCTTTCTGTAAGAGGCAGTGGTAGATGAAATTGTTCCGATACCAGGTTTCACCTGGAGAGCAAGGTCGACTGAAGTGGCCACATATGAGCAAACGCCCAAGGGACCAGTTCCAACATGGAAGCCATATACGCAGAAACCTGCAGATTATCTGCAAATCTGTCCCTGGATCAGCTCCTCGGTAAGAAACACTCACCTGAGCCTGAAGACCTAGCAGATGTGTCAAACGCTTCGTATGCTGTTCTTAATAAGTGGCGTAGGCCTTCCTGTAGGTCCTGAAAAGGTTGTGGAAGCGGGGCATCCCCGTGCGAAGTGGCCAGTAAGGGATGAAGTTGTTGAGTACAGTTGAATAAGTACTGAATGATGTAGAACTGGTGTTGGTGAATGCGAGAACCCAGCATTGAGCTTTGATAAATCTTCCGAGCAGTCATCCAGAAGTTTGTCGTCTTTCCCCGGTGGCGTATTTGAATATAGCCTGTTCTTTTTAGCCCTTTTCATCGCTGATTCTACTACCACTGAATTGTGAGGAATCTGGACACTGGAATAGTAAGAAGTTTTTTTGCATTCTATACTTTAGCTCTTGTTTTCTAGAGGTGGGAGAAACAAGATGCGGAGCATCCCAAGTCTTGTCCATAAGGGCTTCCAAAACCTGGTGAGAAGGAAGAGCAGTTGGTTCAGCCGGAAAATCCAATATTTGAAGGATTCCCATTACTTCAGATCTACGGTCTGGTACTCTCCTGGTTTCTATATTTAGAGATAATCCCAATTTTTCAAGGAATTTAGCATACATCAGATCTTCCGGTGGCGAAGTAAGTTGGGGGTGTTCTTGTGGAGGGTCCGACGGAATGCCCATAGAACTGCCTGGAGACGACAGTGAGGAGAGATTCCGAGAAATGGCATGAGTGGAAGATGCAGGAGAATTTGAATCTCGTGGGGATGTTATTCCTTGAGGCGAAGGAGAAACATGTGGTGATTTGGTTCTTGTGGATCTGGAAGTGTTGGAGTGGGATTTGTAGGCAATCCCTGGAAAAAATTTTGTAAGAGAGTAGAGATTTGAGACATTGTTTCCTGGGCCGATGGACGCTGAGGTGAAGTAGGTCCTGCGGCAGTTGTTTGTGACCGCTTGATGGGGGTCTTGGGAAGAACAGAAAGTGGAGATTTTGGTCTCTTTCGAGAGTGGTGAGGAAGGGGGTCAATTTCTGGTGAGGAGTCTCAATTACCCATTGGTTCGTCTATGATGATATCAGAGAATACTGACAACGGGGAGTGGTGGCTCCTCTGCGGAGATATGGGATGCTGAGCAGTAGATCTGGAAGAAGAGAGTGCTCCAGATGGACACACTATGGGGTGGATTTTCAAAGGGTTAGGCGCATAACCCCGAAAACCCGCTCCTGCACGCGCAGAGCATATTTTGCTTAGGCCTGGCGACACGCGCAAGCCCCGGGACATGCGTATGTCCCGGGGCTTGAAAAAATGGATGGAGAGTGGGCGGGACCGAGGGCTCCGGCACAGGGGTTGTGCAGACGCGTGCAACCTATGCCTGCCTGGAGGCAGGTGCAACTGTCAACAAAGGTCAGGAGGGGGGGGGCGGGTTAGGTAGGGGAAGGTGGGGGAAGTTGGGGGGGGGGGGGGGTGGAGGGAACAGGGAAAGCCATCGGAGCTCCCCTAGGGCTCGGCGCGCGCAAGGTGCACAAGTATGCACCCCGTTGCATGCGTCGACCCAGGATTTTATAACATGCGTGCGGCTAAGCACGCATGTTATAAAATCGGGCATAGGTTTAAAAATCTGGCCCTATGCGTCTCGTCTTTGAAGAAGACTTACGTGGTGCATCATCCGGTTTTGTTTTTGAAAACTGCTTCTCTGGATGAGATTGAGAAGGCTGTTTGGGTTTATGAGTCAAGTGCATCATTTTCTTCTTTGGTGCGTCGGAGTGCATCGTAGGGATTGACGCTTTTAAAGGTTTTAAAGGTATCGACGCATGCATCGATTGCGTCGTCTGAGGCAGAACGGAAAGGAGCAATGCTAGGTCTGACAACACATGCGTTGTATGGTTCATACTCGGTGTGGTGTTCGACGCATGAGGCGTGGACCCTGATGCAGTCTTCGGCGCATAGCCCTCCGAAGCCGAATGCAAGCGTCATGGGGCCTCGGACTGGGGCTTCTGCTTACCCAGAGAGGACTTAGTGGACCTTTTGTCAGCCGGAGAGGGGGCATAAGTTGAGGAGTGCGTCAACCTCTCCATTTTTTCCGTCCGTTGGCATCTAGCCCGCAGGGACATCCTGCTGCAGTCTCTACATGCGGCCTGGTCATGGTCGGGACAGAGACATAAACAACAATAATTATGTCCATCCGTCACCGACATGATCTTACTGCAGGAACAGTACTTGAATCCTGGACTTTTCGGCATGTTCTTGTCTGTCTTTTTCTTTTTTGTCTTCAGTTTTCTGAAGAGTTGGAGAGTTGAAAATAACAGTCCGTGAAGTACCGCGGAAAACTAAAACTGAGGAGATGGCTCGAGGAGTGTGGGAATGCCGGGGGCATGCGTACTTCAAAGCTCTTTGAGCTAGGAGAGTAAGCTCCGCCTCATGATATCATGGATGACGTCACCCACGCTGCATGGCTAAATGCCCTGCTTATCGACGGAAAAATGTAACATGCGATTGTAGCAATTTTCAAAAGCCATTTATGCACATAAAGTGCACTTATGCATGTAAAACCTATTGACAATTCAATGACATATTGTAGCAATTTTTAGGGTGCCCATCCATACATATAAAGTGCATTTACATGTGAAAACCCAATTTTAAGCATGTAAATCCTACTGGAAATTACTCCAAAAGATTCAATCCACAGGAAATGGCGTGAACTTTAGACAAGCATAGGGCCTCATTTTCCATTATCGCAGTGGTAACGCATTGTTACCGCGTGCGATAGAAATCGGGGGCGTGGCCCATGCAAATAGGTGTTTTTTCGTGGTTCGCGAATGTTTCGCCGCATGCGCTACTATCGCGTGCGGCGAAACGGGTTCGCGTGCGGCGAAACAAATATCGCAGTACGCGATGAAAAGTTCAAAATAATATCGCGTACCGCGCCATTGCCGCGGTACGCAATATAAAATGAAACCAAATACCGCGTCACGCGATAATGTGTCTGGTATAAAACCTGACTTCCTGCCCCTCCTCCTTTGAGGGTTTGGAAGGAGTGTTGGATAGAGAAGGTAGGTGTTGGTGGTATAGAGAAGTGGTTTAGAGAATTGAATACTGAGTGCGCTGTCCTGTGTTTCTGTTATAATTTGTTACCCTTTACCTTGTGTCTTTTGTAATCTGTGTTTGAGTGCAAGTTTGTTAGTCAACTGTTTGTCCATCTGTGTGGAGGAGGGGGAGGAGGAGGAGGAGGAGTGTGTTGGTGGTGGTGGTGGTGAGGAGGAGGAGAGAGGAGTGTGTTGGTGGTGGTGAGGAGGAGGAGAGAGGAGTGTGTTGGTGGTGGTGGTGGTGAGGAGGAGGAGAGAGGAGTGTGGTGGTGGTGGTGGTGAGGAGGAGGAGGAGAGGAGTGTGGTGGTGTTGGTGAGGAGGAGAGAGGAGGATGGAGCGTGAGAGGAGTGGCAGGAGAGGAGAGAAGAGGGGTGTTGAGAGTAGGGGGAGGGGGAGGGGGATGGGGAGGGGGAGGGAGGAGGAGGGACGTAGGGGACTGAGGAGTAGGAGCAGGGACAGGGACAGGGGTAGTGGGAGAGATAGGCAGGAGGGAAGAGATAGGAGGGAGGGGGAGGGGGATGGGGTGAGGCAGGATAGGATGGCGGGAAGAGGTAGGGCTAGACAGGCAGGGCAGAGGGAAAGGGAGTGGGAAGTGCAGGGTCAGGTGGGGGGGGAGGAAGGGAGTGGGGAACCTGGGGGGGTGGAGAGAGAGGACAGGGAGGAAAACCCTCCGGAAGTGGCACCCCAACCAGGCAGCCAGGCCAGGGTCAGGCAGCGTGCCCTCAGGTTCAGCCAGGAGGACAATGACATGCTCATCCAGGGGGTCCTGCGCCACTATGCGCGGCTGTTTGGGAACCTGTCGGTGAGGACCAGCAAGGCAGCAAAGGCCGAGATCTGGTCCAGCATAGCTGGGCACATACAGCGGCAGAGCAACATCCCTCGCACCGGGGAGCAGGTGGCCCACCGCTACCGCGACATTAAGGCCCAGCTGAAGACCCGCATCGCTGACAGGAACCAGTACCTGAAGAACACAGGAGGACGGTCCCCACGCCCCATCCGGTTCACCCCAATGGAGCAGCAACTGATGGAGCGGCTGGGACCAGATGTCTTCGAGGGATTGCATCCCCACCTGGATACATCCCACCTCGAAGATGGTAAGCTGCCCTCTGGGCCCCCCCCGTGAACGGTCGTGACACAATGTTTAGGCCAGGTTTCAGTTTCTGTTACCCATGTGCTCTGCAGAACTGTAGTGGCCCCCCCCTCCCCCAGTCAGCAAGGGGCAGGCAGCAGGGTGCAAGGCATGCTGGCAACAGGTCACTGTCTCCATGAGGGCCAGGCCCTAACTGACACAGTGAGCTGGGCCCAGAAGCCTGGCCTGTGCACAGGCCAGGCTTCTGGGCCCAGCCCCCCTCCCCCAGTCAGCAAGGGGCAGGCAGCAGGGTGCAAGGCATGCTGGCAACAGGTCACTGTCTCCATGAGGGCCAGGCCCTAACTGACACAGTGAGCTGGGCCCAGAAGCCTGGCCTGTGCACAGGCCAGGCTTCTGGGCCCAGCCCCCCTCCCCCAGTCAGCAAGGGGCAGGCAGCAGGGTGCAAGGCATGCTGGCAACAGGTCACTGTCTCCATGAGGGCCAGGCCCTAACTGACACAGTGAGCTGGGCCCAGAAGCCTGGCCTGTGCACAGGCCAGGCTTCTGGGCCCAGCCCCCCTCCCCCAGTCAGCAAGGGGCAGGCAGCAGGGTGCAAGGCATGCTGGCAACAGCTCACTGTCTCCATGAGGGCCAGGCCTCAGGCCTCAGCCCCACCACCCATGCCATGAGGAATGTCCCAAAGGACTCAACTGTACTGTCTATGCAGACTGACATGTTGGTTTTACATTAGCTGCCCCTGTGTGACATCACAGTAATATGGCAGAACAGCTGTGTTACTGATGCAGTATATCCCCTTTCTCCCCAATCTTCCTACAGAGCCATCTGGTCCCAGGCAGCAGCCCTCTGATGACAGCTGGGAGGGCCCAGGCACAAGCAGGGATCCACCAGGGCTCAGGCGGCCGCCCATGCTGACGAGGCCATTCTACATGGACGCGGAGACACAGTGGTCAGAGGAGGAGGAGCAGGAGGAGGAGGTGGTGCAGGCTACAATGCCACCCCCAGGCAGCCCCTATACCCTGACTGAGGCCTTTGAGGAGTTCGAGTGGGGCCACCCCCACACTCCTCTGCAGGCAGCCATCCCGGGGAGCTCAGTGGGTACCCCACCCATCCCGGACACACCAGTGATGTCCCCAGTCAGCCCTGCACTGGAAGCTGGGCCAGCAATGGTCATGGGACATCCCCCTGGCCCGGAGGAACCGCCAGCAGCGCCACCTCTGCAACCCCAGGTGCAACCAGTGGCTGACGCAACGGTGCAACAGGTGGCGCTGGAGTTACGTGCCCTGAGGCGAGCATGGAGGCAGCAGAGGCAAGACCTCCACCTAATGACGGCAGCGCTCACAAATGTAGGGAGCGGCCTCTCTGGAGCAATAGGCACGCTTAGCACCATCATGATGCAGATTGTGCAGCGGCTGCCGGACGTGCAGGCATCCTCATCGGCAACCTCAACGCCCCAGCCAAGTCCCTCAGTGTCCCGAGGCCGCAGGGGCCGTCCACCGAAGAAGCTGCCACCACCCAGTGGACCATCTGGACGTGGCAAGGGGCCCTGAGGGGACCAACATGGCCCATAAATGGGGTATGGGCAGGTACACCCAATCAACACTGTGATGCACACCCCCACAGAGGGGCAGTGCCGTCGAGATGGAAGAACATGTCCTGCTGGCTGCTCCCCACAGAGGGGCAGTGCCGTCGAGATGGAAGAGGATGTCCTGCTGGCTGCTCCCCACAGAGGGGCAGTGCCGTCGAGATGGAAGAGGATGTCCTGCTGGCTGCTCCCCACAGAGGGGCAGTGCCGTCGAGATGGAAGAGGATGTCCTGCTGGCTGCTCCCTACAGAGGGGCAGCGCCGTCGAGATGGAAGAGGATGTCCTGCTGGCTGCTCCCCACAGAGGGGCAGTGCCGTCGAGATGGAAGAGGATGTCCCGCTGGCTGCTCCCCACAGAGGGGCAGTGCCGTCGAGATGGAAGAGGATGTCCTGCTGGCTGCTCCCCACAGAGGGGCAGTGCCGTCGAGATGGAAGAGGATGTCCTGCTGGCTGCTCCCCACAGAGGGGCAGTGCCGTCGAGATGGAAGGGGATGTCCTGCTGGCTGCTCCCTACAGAGGGGCAGCGCCGTCGAGATGGAAGAGGATGTCCTGCTGGCTGCTCCCCACAGAGGGGCAGTGCCGTCGAGATGGAAGAGGATGTCCCGCTGGCTGCTCCCCACAGAGGGGCAGTGCCGTCGAGATGGAAGAGGATGTCCTGCTGGCTGCTCCCCACAGAGGGGCAGTGCCGTCGAGATGGAAGAGGATGTCCTGCTGGCTGCTCCCCACAGAGGGGCAGTGCCGTCGAGATGGAAGAGGATGTCCTGCTGGCTGCTCCCCACAGAGGGGCAGTGCCGTCGAGATGGAAGAGGATGTCCTGCTGGCTGCTCCCCACAGAGGGGCACTGCCGTCGAGATGGAAGAGGATGTCCTGCTGGCTGCTCCCTACAGAGGGGCAGTGCCGTCGAGATGGAAGAGGATGTCCTGCTGGCTGCTCCCCACAGAGGGGCAGTGCCGTCGAGATGGAAGAGGGTGTCCCGCTGGCTGCTCCCTACAGAGGGGCAGTGCCGTCGAGATGGAAGAGGATGTCCTGCTGGCTGCTCCCACAGAGGGGCAGTGCCGTCGAGATGGAAGAGGATGTCCTGCTGGCTGCTCCCCACAGAGGGGCAGTGCCGTCGAGATGGAAGAGGATGTCCTGCTGGCTGCTCCCCACAGAGGGGCAGTGCCGTCGAGATGGAAGAGGGTGTCCCGCTGGCTGCTCCCCACAGAGGGGCAGTGCCGTCGAGATGGAAGAGGGTGTCCCGCTGGCTGCTCCCCACAGAGGGGCAGTGCCGTCGAGATGGAAGAGGATGTCCTGCTGGCTGCTCCCCACAGAGGGGCAGTGCCGTCGAGATGGAGGGGGACGCACCATGCAAAGCTCCCACCCACCTGCTCACCTGTTCCACCGCCATCCGCTGTGCCACTCTGCTGTCTCCCACCGCCATTCGCTGTGCCACTCTGCTGTCTCCCACCGCCATTCGCTGTGCCACTCTGCTGTCTGCCACCTTCTGTTTCAAGAGCTGCACAATCTGGCAGTGTGCTGTAGGATGACCGGTCTGCTGACGGCATGTTGATGCTGGTTGTGTGGTGCAATCTGTGCCTCATGTCTCCAAACGCCATGTGCTGCTGTGTCCTCCTGGGCCTCCGCCTGCTGCTGCTGTTGCTGTGTCCTCCTGGGTCTCCTGCTGCTGCTGCTGTGTCCTCCTGGGTCTCCTGCTGCTGCTGCTGCTGCGTCCTCCTGGGTCTCCTGCTGCTGCTGCTGTGTCCTCCTGGGTCTCCTGCTGCTGCTGCTGCTGTGTCCTCCTGGGTCTCCTGCTGCTGCTGCTGTGTCCTCCTGGGTCTCCTGCTGCTGCTGCTGTGTCCTCCGCCTGCTGCTGCTGCTGTCTGGTCCTGACCCTTCACTGCTGTAGCCTGAACCGTCATGTGTTTGCCTGCTGCCTACATGCTGAACCGCTGGGTACCTTGTCTGCTGGCTGGCCTGTCAGGCTGTCCTCTTTCAGTGCACTCTTTCAACATGGACTGCCTGGGGCCTGTACTTTCACTCTGCTGGCTGGCCTGTCAGGCTGTCCTCTTTCAGTGCACTCTTCCAACATGGACTGCCTGGGGCCTGGACTTTCACTCTGCTGGCTGGCCTGTCAGGCTGTCCTCTTTCAGTGCACTCTTCCAACATGGACTGCCTGGGGCCTGGACTTTCACTCTGCTGGCTGGCCTGTCAGGCTGTCCTCTTTCAGTGCACTCTTTCAACATGGACTGCCTGGGGCCTATGTCTGTCTACTCATTGTATACTGACCAGCGGTAAACTATGTATTACAGTATCCAAGCTATTGGGGTGCCACTTCCTGTTCCTAGGTAATCATGCTTTGCCAGTACTGATAACACCCACTACCTGCATATGTGTGAATACTGCTGATGGTGGAGTGATGTAGTCCGGATTTGGATCCCTTTGGATCCATTAGCTATCTAGTACTTGCAGATAATGAATACCTAGGAACATCAATTGTATGCTGTTACTGCTCACATAATACTTGACTATACCCTGCTGAATGTTGTCAGGAATAAATATCCTGTTTAACCTGCCACCTATTGTGTCGTTGTTATGTTCCTAATGTGCTGTTGGTGTCCCCCCGCCACACCTTGCATGCTATATCCCACATTGCAGCAATACAGAGTGTCCAAACTGTCCCCTGCCTGAGGGTCACTATTGCTACATGTACACCTGTCTGCCACATACCTTACAGAGTCAAACATAGGGCAGTACCAGACATGTCCCTGACAGTAGAAGAGGTATTGTTCCTCAGTACAGGGAATGCACAGTAATGGAGTCTGCTGATGTATGCCAGCACTCCTGATCTGTGAGGAAAGGGGAAGAGGTGGGCAGCTATGTCTTGCAATAGCACTGCTCATGTCATGCACTGATGTTGGTGAGGAGGCCAGACATGGATATCTGACCAGGGTTCAGTATGGTACCTATCTGTGCATGACCCACACCATGTAAGTAAGGCGAACTGATGCTAAGGTACTAGCCAACTTTGCTTCCTAGATGGTCTCTCACCTATGCAGGTAACTGGATGATAGCATCCAGCACTGCTGGGTGACTGACCGAGAGGTTGGCATGCACGACATCCATGATAGTGGTAGGGCATGCACACTCTTAATTTCCAGGCACCATTGGCATACAATACTGTGTAGGCCTTTCCAGCTGTACATGCGAAGCATGTACCGTGTGCAATCCCATATATCGTTGTGCATCCCCACCATGGCAGCATGGTTGTGTGCCAGGAACGCCATCCTATGGGCACGCTTATAGCATTAAGGTTGTGGGCCCCTGACAAGTGTGGGAGGGGAAAGGTAATGTGGCTATCTGCATGCTGTGTATTACAGCAGTTGCACAGACTGTCAGCAGCCAGCTAAGTGGGCTGTTAGTTGTACAGAGAGGGGACAATATTAATGGCAACATGTCATACCTGTGTACAGGGTGCACACAGTGTAACACATGGTTAACAGCCCTTAAGTGTGTTTAGCGGGTGTCCATGTGCACACTGATGTGGTGACTGCTGTTGTGCAGTCACTGTTACTCACCCATGTAGGAGTTTGTGGGTCTGAAAGGTGCAGATATCACAACAAGGGGTCCCCATCCATAGTGGCACACATCCCTCTGGTGCCATCTCCTAGCTGTGGGGTGTGCATGGCTCCTCCATTACCTGTTCCAATGGTGGACATGGCCCACCATCTGATGGCCCACACTGTGTGGTCCACAGTCCTACAGTGTCTTCACATATGTAAGGTCACTACACACACATATGCCAGCCACTCACCAAGGTGGACTGTCCTTGGTGATAGGGCATGTTGATTGGCTAACCAGTACAGGGCAGTCACAGGTATCGGTCAGTTGTGACAGATATTTGTTAGACATAACTGTCCCTCAAAAGTGCAACAATCATTCACATGCTGCAGAACCCCAGTGGACTTTCCTTCCTACAGGTGTGCAGTTGCGACAGTTACAGGTGAACAATGTTGCTCACACATCATTTTCAGCAGACATTTAACACAGACTGTGTGACCTGTGTCACCATCATGTTATGTAGCCACCTCACACCCATTGTGCCACAAACCCTGTCGTGTAGCTCCTGTACCTGCAAGCCTTTTTTGAGGGACATAATGTGGATGGGACGCCTACCCTCCCAACGTACCAATATGGGTGCATCTATGTCACGCGGAGGGACATGTAGGTCCATGTGTGGCCCTTATTCCCTATATGCCTGCACACAGCGCAGTTAGCAGTACTGGTACCACCACTGTGCACCAGCTCCTGTGCACTACATACTTGGGAAGCAAGGTAAAGGGGTCTCCTACACATATGGCCTGTCAGGCAGTGCCACAGGTCATTCAGCATGTGGAAACAGTAATGTTCTGCTGATAATGATGTGTGTGCCACACTGGTTAGCTGTCACCGTCTGACTGACCAGCACACCTGTAGGGAGGGAGGTACACTGGGGTTCTGCAGCATGTGAATGATTGTTGGCCTGTTCTAATTCAGTAGATTATAATGAAGATCTGTATCACTGGGTCTCACACACTTCTGTATTCATGGCATTACTAAGGACCCTGTTGGGGTACCCATGGAGGACACAATCCATGAATGATGGTTTTCCACTGTACGTGGACATCAGGAAGCTGTCACCTGTCGAACGCTTGCCATACATGGTGTACAGTGTTGCCTCCATGTCCATGGCACTGTGTGGCCTGTGTATGCACTGAGGCAGAGGCCAAGTGCAACAATGAACACTGTGATGGTATTTGTCAGCGCCCTTAGGCACATCTTGCTTCACTGACACATTCCACCTCATTAAGAACAGGTAGCCATGTCAGAACATACAGCATATACCGTGCAGCCTGTTCAACGTCTGCATACCCAGCTAGTGGAAACCAGGACCATACAACTGTGGTGCAGCAGGTAGCACAATTGTTAAGGATGCACATGTGCTTGGCCAAGTGTGAGGTATTTGAACACTGTGAGCAGCCATGGCAGGGGCTGATGGCACCGTTGGCCCTCCTTATATACCCTTGTGGAAGACATCGCTGGGTGCAGCCAGGTCACATGCTGCCAGACAGGTGCACCCTCATAAGGTCCAGTACCTGTAGGCTCCAGGTGTACATCTGCATGGGATCATGCTTGAGGGCCAAAGCAAGAGTGGATGGTGGTGAGGGGGGGGGGGGGGGGGTGTGTGTGTAATGCAGAGCCTAGGTACCACCTGTACCCCGAGATGCCATCCTGGTATGGGGTGCTGCAGTGGGCAACACCATCATTGTCAGATAGTGGCAACACAGCAACCTGTCCCAGTCACACAAGCTGGGTGGGATGGGTTTGCATATCTTGTGGCCAGACTGGGGGGGAGGCATGGTTATGGTCAGAGCGCAGACCAATCCTCAGCCCAATCGGTCACCTTCCTGCCCTGTGTACCATTATACCGTACAGTATGAGGGCGACAGGCCACTGTATCCTACATACTTTAAGAGCCACACATGCTTCCTGTATGAGGAATCCTTTATTTATTGTAATTATTTATTTCAGTTTGTTATATCCCAACATTCCTGACAATAGTCCCATCATGCTGGTTCACATGACACAGGAGTGCAAAATAAGCTTACACTTGAACAATAGTGCAGAAAAACCTGTTACATGTAACAGCGGAATATAGAATATGGAGTAAGAAGGCAACATATGAAAAGGAAAACAAGATACGTATATATAATCACAATGTCAGAGGTAGCTAATAGTCCTATCTATGGTGAGGTGTGTTGACTGTTAGGAGTTAAATAATAGTGGAGTTATGGACAAGCCTGCATGAACAGCCATGTCTGGCGTCTCCATAGATGATAGGGTCAGCCATTGGTTTCTCGCCCTGCCTGACACGCTGTCCTCCCCATCACATGCCAACAGTCAGGCCATCACCTTTGTAGCCAAACATGCATAGGGTGGCTGGGTAGCCCCAGCCCACAGCTCCGTGCAGCCAGCACTGCTGACACTTTCTTCAGGTGAGATGTCATGACAGGAGTATGTCCGGCCTGCATTAAATGGTGGCAGTGTGTCCCAAAAGGGGCCATCTATATCATGAGGGGTCTGACGGCATGTGTGTGTGCTGCTTCCAGGAGCATGCATGGCCAGGTAGCTCGTCCTTGCTGCTGAGGTGCACTGTGTTGCTGGGTAACTCCATCAGATAATGTGTGCCATATCTGGAACACCACAGGTGTGTGGTACACCTTGGATGGCAGAAGTGCACTGCACAGCAACCCAGAGTATGTAGCAAGTGCTTAGCCCAATGGCACAGAATAGGTATCACACATACAGCACCTCAGCAGAGGCTTGAGGCAGCGCTTCCCCACCCTATTATGGCCTACATCCTCTGTGGCAGGCCAGCACCCCACACAGTTATTGGGTGGACACACATAGCAGGTGAAGCACGTAGCAGACTGACAGGAGCTCTGCACACTAACCTATGTCCTAACCCATTGGTGGGCAAACAGGCCGTCTGGGGCAGGGGTCTGCCCCAGGCCAACCTTAAAAGTGTGTCTGTATAAGGTGTTGGCGAACCTGGCTACCCCTGAGTGTGGTGTCATGCCGTCGTGCACGCGCACATGGGGGATCAGGTCTGAGGTCTGGAGCTATAGCCACAGGTATTCCATGGCGAAGAGCCACATTATGGAACACACAGCAAAGCAGGATTATTTCAGCAACCTTGGGGGGGGCATACAGTAGCGCTCCCCCACTCTTGTCCAAACATCGGAAGCGGCTCTTCAAGAGGCCGATGGTACGTTCGATGACCATGCGGGTAGCAGTTAAGGACCGATTATAAGCCAGCTGTTGTGCTGTGGCAGGCTGGGGGATCGGGGTCATCAGCCAGGGCCTGCATCCATAGGCTGCGTCTCCTGTAGCAATGACATAGGGAACAGATTACACATACTTATGTTTCTGTCCCATGGGTGTATGTGCTCAATACATGCAGTTGAACCGGATGGCACGAGGCAGCCCATTCCTGTTTCCCTACACCTTATGTGTGTGGTGTCAGGATTGCTTTGGCACACAGCTGGTGTGTGGCTATTAGGCGTTATAGCACGTGAAGGGCCCCTAAACAGTGAGATGTATGTCAGCTCTGTGTATGCAGTTGGTGCATTACACCACTGTCCTGACATCCCTGTGTCTAAATCATATGCAGTATGCACACCAGGCATTGTGTACTGACATATGTGCTCAGGTACACCTTCTCTGTCGGTATGCCTACCCAACAACATACATGGTGTCAACTGGCTGCCCCTCAATGTGCACAACTGAGTAGAGATGTTCATGCAAGGTCTCAGGAACGTCAGGGGCTCACTAACACCTGTGGATGTGAGCTGCTCTTACATGACAGGTCCCAATTCATCTTGCACACTGCCAGTATCCATGCCTACACCCAATATGTGTAGGCTGTCCACCTGTGCGGTGAGGTGAGCAAGCCATGCCACATACAAGGCGTACTGCATAGTTTGTGCTTGGCAGCCAATGGTACATGGTTGGGTGCCTGAGCCATTACACCACTTTCAGTAACACAATGTCCCACTCAGGTCTGTTGTGATGGGGACCTGTGACTCCATCACAACAGGCGTCTACATCACCTTTGTGTGCCATTACAGAGATGACCCTTGCAAAAATGTTATATGCATGTTAATGTGGATCTTACCTACAAGCCAACCATCGCCATACAGGCCATCTTCGAATTTGCGAAACAGAGCTGATTGCCTGAGTACGAAGGCATCGTGCGCTGACCCCGGGAATCTGGACATCACCGAGAGGATACGCATTCCAGCATCACACACCACTTGCACGTTGAGGGAGTGGAACTGCTTCCTGTTGCGGTAGGCTGCCTCCGTCTCACGGGGTGGAACGATGGCCACATGGGTGCAGTCAATAGCTCCAATGACATTCGGAAAGCGGGCAACGGCATAGAAACCACGCTTGAGGTCCATCAGGTCCTGTCTGTTGCGTGGGAATGCTATGTAGCGAGGCATGCAGTCCATAACAGCTGCAATGACCTGGTGCAGACACCGGGAAAAGGTGCTCTGTGACATGCCACCCACAACAGCTACCGTGGATTGGAAGGAGCCACTTGCTGTGAAATGCAGGGCGGCCAAGAGTTTGGTCAGGCCGGGGATGGCACGGCTCCTTCGGGTTCGGGCCTCAAGGGCACCTCGTATGTCTCCATATAGTTCCATGATGGCACGAGTGCTGAGGCGATATCTGCTGATGACTACATCCTCTGGCATTCCCAGCAATGAGGTTCGTGGCAGATAGATCCGATGCCTGTAACGATGGCGACGTCGACCAACATCCTGGCGTCTGCGTCTGCGTTGGGCCTGGTCAGCCATGGCGTGCACCTGCCCCATACACTGTGAATGTGTGGAGCAGATTCACCTACTAAGAACAGGCCTTTTTATTGGCCAGCTCTACATTTGTAGGTCTATGGGGATTGGTTTGGCAAATTTTCGTTCAATGCGCTATTAGCGCGCTGCGCGCTGCGCGCCGCGATAGACTGTATCGCATTTGAAAGGGTTGTAGTTATTGGCCGCGTTAGGAGCCGCGCTAACACCGCCGCAGGTTTCGCGCCACGCGATACGTCGCGCTAACACCGCCGCGGGGTTCGCGCCACGCGATACCTCCTCCCTACTTTACATTTGCCCCGCCCCAACTCCGCCCCCTGAATACATTATTCCGTATTTGCATTCGCGAACCGTGATATATGCTTGTTATCGCGGTTCGCGAATTTAGCGCAGGCGGTACAGCCGTATCGCGCGCGGTAACTCTTTGGAAAATGAGGCCCATAGTTTGCACAAATTTACAATCCCACAATCACATGGGGAACAAATTATATTACAGAGCTTTAAAAATAATGAACCAATTTATAATACATTAGAAAGTCTTATGCTGAATCATCAAATGAATATGCCATTTACGTACCATTATTTGTTTCTTATTTGAGACATTAAAACTTCTTATTCCATAATCTCGCAGAAGCTTCTTCATTTCCATCAGCCTGTAACTTTCCTGCAGTAACTTTACTCTAAAATAAATAAATAAATACTACTACTACTAACATGGCTTTTTCATAGTATAAGTGTTGATCTCATATCATCCTTGCATTTTCTTCTGCATATTTGTACATTGCAGTGCAATACTGTGTTCAAATAAACACAAAAATAACATCTAATTATTTTTGGTAATTTTTAAAACTAAGTCTGTTAATTGGTGGCTTCTCTTCCTTACTTGGGATGGTTCATTTGCAAATGTTGCTTCACCAGCTGCTCCACTGCTTTACTCCAGGGTACCACAGCACCATACATTATCTGGAGGACTGCATCAAACATCAGCTGCGGAGAAATGGACATTGTCAAAAGGGTTTTTTTCTTGTCTTTTTATCAGTGTTCATTTCCTTCAAATGAAACTTTCAGAAACTAACAAGTTTGATCCAAACTAGAGGACATCTTGTGCATTTATGATTCATCATTTGCATAGTCATACCAGTGCAGCATTAATACAATTCACTTTTAAAAACCACAACTACGTTTTTTAGGTTGTAACATATCATCACAGGGATAAGGGTGTTTGTTATCTTTTCCCAATTCTCTACATTCAACAAAGACAAGTTCTGCTCAATGTGCAGAATGCTAAGGTACCAGAAGGGAGTTTGAAAGAAATTTTGAATCCTGGTGGGACAAACCCCATGAAGTTAACACGTAGCACATTTAAAACTAATCGTAGAAAGTTCTTTTTCACTTAACGCACAATTAAACTCTGGAATTTGTTGCCAGGGGATGTGATTAGTGCAGTATCTTATCAGTGACTTGAGACTTGTGGATCAGCAAATGTTTTATATACTAGGGAAACCACTTTCATTTCCTCTCTGACAGATGATAAAGAAAGCTTAAAGGAAAATTGGTTCTTACCTGTTAATTTTCATTCCTGAAGTACCATAGATCAGTCTAGACAAGTGGGTTTATGCATCCCTACCAGCAGATGGAGGCAGAGAACAAAATTTTGAGGCACTGCTACATAATCAAGAGTGCCACCTGCAGTCCCTCAGTATTGACCAGTATCCAAGCTAAGATGTATACCTTTAACAAACCCCAATAAACCTTGGGTGAACAAAGCCTTAAAAGTTGGAGGCCCCTGAAAACTAGGCCCCCTTAACTTAACACAAAGTACATACCAAAAACTATGTACACCTCTCATTCCTCTGAATATCTCACATACCAGTTCAGCAACATCCAGAAGCGAGGAAGTCTTTTGAAAGATGGGGACAGGTCTCTGGACTGATCTGTCGTACTGCAGGAATGAAAATTAGCAGGTAAGCACTAATTTTCCTTTCCTGTTCGTACCCCAGATCAGTCCAGACAAGTGGGATGTGCCCAAGCCCCTCTATACAGGCGGAAATTCGAAAGACCTGTGTGCAACACACTTTCCCCAAAAGAAACTTCCTCCAGCACCCGCACATCCAACTGGTAATGCTTTGTACAAGTGTGAAGCGAAGATCATGTTGCTGCATGTCAAATCTCCTGCGGAGAGAGCAGTTGACACTACACCCACGAGGTTGCCTGCACCCTAGTGGAATGCGCTCTCAACCCCTCTGGCACAGACCGGCCCTTACAGATATAAGCCAAAACTATTGTCTCTTTTAACCATCTTGCAATAGTGCCCTTGGAAACCCCATTTCCCTTCTTTGCTCCACTGAATAGGACAAACAGATGATCAGATCTCCGAAAGGCATTTGTCACCTTAAGATAACACATAAGAATTCGTTGCACATCCAATAATTGAAGCTCTCTCGCCATAAGAGCATCCGCAGACAAATTCAGAAAGGCCGGAAGCTTGATCACCTGGTTAAGGTGAAAGAAGGAAACCACCTAAGGCAAAAAAGAAGGAACCATTAAAAGCCTTATGCTTCACTTTTGATGCAACTCCAACATTACTCTCTGCATCAACGGCACGGGGTGGCAGGAAATTCGAATCAAACAGTTACCAACAAGGGCCCTGAACTTGGTGGTTGGTGAAACAGATAAGTATGGGAAAATAAGTGTGGGAGCTTGCTGGGTAAACTGGATGGGCGTTTGGTCTTTTTCTGCTGTCATTTCTATGTTTCTATGTAAAGAAACCTCATCCTCCAAAAAATTCAGGAAAGGGTTCTTACACGACAATGCTTGCAGCTCAGAAATCTTTCTAGCTGAACAGATACCCACCAGGAAAAAAGCCTTCAGAGTTAAATTCTTTAAAGAAGCCCTTCTAATCGGTTCAAAGGGAGGACTACACAGCACCCAAAAAAACAAATTCAGATTCCATGCTGGACAAATCTTCTGTACCGGAGGACGCAGGTATTTTTGCTCCCTTGAGGAAATGATCCTCATCTGTGAGATGGCTACAGTCTTTCCTGAATCCTACCTCAAAAGGACCATAAAGCTGCCACCTGGACCTGAAGGGAATTATAGGCCAAACCCTTAGCCAAGTCGCTTTGCAAAAAGGCCAGAATCTGCGGAACATCCACCCTCAAAGGCTGCACATTGTTCTGCAAACACCACGATTCAAACACTCTCCACACTTGGACATAAGACAACGACGTGGAAGGCCTCCTTGCCTGAAGCAAAGTAGCAATCACAGGCTCTGAATAACCCTTCAAGCGGAGCTGCTGCTTCTCAAAAGCCAAGCCGCTAGAGAAAAGCGATCCTCCCAGTCTGAAAATACGGGTCCCTGCCTTAACAACCCTGACAGATGGGCCAAGCTAACTGAACCATCCACCGCTAGACGAAGAAGGTCTGCAAACCACAGCCGGCATTGCCACTTGGGCACCATCAGAATCACCCTACCCGGATGAAGCTCAATGCGCCATAGCACTTGACCTACGACCCTCCCATCCGACCTCCCTTCTGTGACTGAAAAATCGATCCGTCTTCGCATTTCCTAGAGTTGCCATGAGGTCCACCGCTGGTCTGCCCCACCTTGCCTGAATAAAGGCAAAGGCCTGCACAGACAACTGCCACTCCCCTGGATCAAGATACTGTCTGCTGAGGAAGTTCGCCTGTACATTTTCCACTACGGCTATATAGGAAACAGCTATTTTTACCATATATTTCTCCGCCCAAACAAATAGTTCTTGCACCTCCATCGCTACTAGGCGACTCTTCAGTCTGCCATGATGGTTGACGTACACCACTGTTGTCGCATTGTCCGAGAATACTCAAACCGCCTTGTCTTGAATGAGTGGTAGAAATGCCAGTAAGGCTCTGCGCACTGCCCTGGTCTCCAGCTGATTGATGGAGTAGGTTGCCTCCTCTGACGACCACTGACCCTGGGCTGATTTGCCTTGACAAATTGCCCCCCAACCAGAAAGGCTGGTATCTGTGGTCACCACCACCTAGTTGGGTACTTCCAGAACCATCCCTTTCTCCAGATTGTGCCTCGACAGCCACGAGAGACTGTACCTGGCATCCTCCGGCAACGGCAAAGGAAGCTGAAATTCCTCCGAAAGCGGATTACAATGGGATAACAGCATGCTCTGCAGCAGGTGCATGTAAGCAAAAGCCCATGGAACTAATTGCAGCATAGAAGCCATGAAACTCAGGATCTGCAAATAATCACAGACCCTGGGCACCGACAGATGCAGCAGCCCAAGGATCTGACTCTGCAACTTGACTACCCTTTCCATAGTCAGAAACACCTTCCCCGGCTGCAGCCGGTGTTTTACCTTGGAAGAAGCATTTCCTGACTCTCTCTCTCTGCCTGCGAGGACCTGGACGACAGGGGCGGAGCCGATAGAGACGCCTTCAAAACCGGCATCCCTTGAGCTCCCTAATCGCTGCAGCCGGTGTTTTACCTTGGAAGAAGCATTTCCTGACTCTCTCTCTCTGCCTGCGAGGACCTGGACGACAGGGGCGGAGCCGATAGAGACGCCTTCAAAACCAGCGTCCTTCCAGCGCACCGCAGCTGCCGGCGCGCCGCCAAAGCCGCGAGCGCCTAAGGGGCGAGCGGCTTTGTTTGGCTTAGCTTGGCGAAGTTGGCGTTGGCAATATTGTTTATCTGTGTGGTCCGATCATTTTCGCTGCAGCCGTGAGGCTATGAGTAGGATCTAAAGTTGTGAATCAACGGCAAGAGCCTCGGTAAGACAATTTCCCTATTATTTTATCTGTGTGAAAATAAATAAGTTGGACTGAGTCTCCTTTGTGTGATGCCACACACAAAGAGAAAGGCGAAGTTGAGAGAGTCATCCTCCACCCCTGTGATGGATAACCAACTTAAAATCGAGGAATGCTTTGCAAAAACCCCCCAAAATATGCCTGGAAGTAATGTCGCAGAAGGACTGAGCCAGGAGCAGGGCTTATTCCTCCAGACACACGAGACATCTTTAACTCCAGGGGCACCAGAAAAACCTGAGCCACCAACTGGGGAAAAAATTGGGACACTCCTTGGAGAAGATCCCAAATTTAAGTTGGACTTTTTATCATCTAGATCCCAGAGAGAAGCAGAGATTTCGATCTGCTCCTCGGAGAGCCCACAGAAGGGCTCCAAGGATCATTTTGACGGTACACCAATGCAATCCACCCCCAGTAAGACTCCAATAGAGGGAGGGAGTGAGAATATCCAAGAAGAACCTATAACTGGAATTTCATTAATAACTCCAAAAAACTTTACCCTTGAAGAGTTTGGTATTATGTTAATCTCAATGCAGAAATCTATAAATGCTATAGCAAATACGATGCAGGAAGTTATGAATAAGAATGGAGTTTTTCAAACTAAAATAGATAAGGTGGAAGAATCTGTAAAATCTATGCAAATTAAGGTAAATGAAATGGATAAAATTCAAGTAAATTTAATTGAATCAGAAAAAATCCATTTTGAGAGATTGGAAATAATAGAAAATCAGGTTAGGAAAAACAACTTGAGGATATTGAATTTCCCTAAGAGTCATTTAATGTCCCCAATGGACCTATTTAAAAGTTATGTAGTGAATATCTTAAAATATTCCAATGAAACCATACCAACGATCGCTAGAATTTACTATGTCCCTCAAAAGGAATTAAAGAGTCAGAATCAGTTAAGGCAATACTTGGATACTCATCCCTAAATGTACCTTTATTGTTCTGGTAAAATAGAATTAGGGGGAGCGTTGATTAATACTTTATATTTTCATATGTATACTGCTTCTTGATATTTATGATCCCCTCACAGTCTCTCTCTTTTTCTTATGATTAAATGTTTAGATTATTATTCACAGCTAGGACTATGATGCTTGAGAAATGTATTTTTCTTTTCTTTATTGTTATTTTAAGCTGTGATATGTAATTAAATGTTATAAAAGTTGAATAAAAAATAAATTAAAAAAAAAAAAAAGAAACACCTTCCCCATCCGGGTATTGAAACGTGCCCCCAGATATTCCAACGACTGGGCCGGCTTCAAATGACTCTGCCAGTTCGTCACCCAGCCCAGCAACTCCAGGAGCTGCAGGAATTGCTGGACTGAGCGACAATACTCCACTTCCAACTTCGCCCATTCTAGCCAATTGTCCAGGTATGGGTGCACCAGGATACCTTCCTTCCTGAGCGCTGCTGCCACTACCAGCATCACCTTTGTGAATGTGCACGGTGCTGTCGCCAACCCATAAGGAAGGGCCCAAAATTGGAAATACTCCCCCAGGACTATGAATCTCAGGAACCTCTGGTACTCTGCCCAAATGGGGATATGGAGATAAGCTTCCATCAAGTCCAATTACGCTAGAAACTCCCCTTTGCGTAATGCCGCTATCACTGTGCATGTCTCCATCTGAAACCGCGGCACCTGGAGGGCAGCACTGACCTTTTGCAGATCAAGAATGAGCCAAAAAGACCCCTCCTTTTTGGGCACCACGGAGTACTGACCCTGTCCCCTCTCCTGAGGGACACTGGAGAATGCCACGCAGGAGCTGTTACAAGGTATCCTGCACCGCCTCTCGCTTGGACCAGGAGACGCAGCAGGAGATTACAAAGGCATCCCTGAGCGGACAAGAACATTCTAAGGCATAGCTGTCTCTTTCCACTTCCAGGACCCACTGGCTCGAAGTGATCCTGGTCCACTCCTCGAAAAAGAGGGACAGCCTCCCTCTGATAGCTGCCAGTGAAGAGCGGACCAGTCTGCCTTCATTGACCAATCTTACTTCTGCCTCCTCCCTGGGGCCCACAGTTCCTCGGAGGTCTGCATTGGGCTCAAAAGGACTGCTGCCTGCCAGAATTCTGTTTTTGCGCTGCCGGCCCAGGGCTCCTGCCAGCGTGAAACCTCCTTGCCTCTTGGAATCGAGCTTGTGGAGGGAAAGACTTCTTGGGGGTTTTCCTGCCCTCAGGCAACTTATTACCCTTTGACTCCTCCAACTGCTTCTTGAGCTGCTCCAGATCTTTCCCAAACAGGAGCTTGCCCCTGAAGGGGAGGTTAGTGTTAGGGTTATTGGTGTTTGGGTGGATCCTTGGACACTGTGGCAGCTGACCACGCCCACGGGGGGCAGCCCCGTGAGGGACCACAGTGTCAGGCTAAACTCAGATTTGAATATTTTATTAAACAGTATATGGAACCACCAGAGGTGGCAGTTAGTGAGGAGTGGTTGTAGAGCCTGGCTGGGCGCGTCTCTCACAGAACGCTGGAAACGGATCCTCTATAAGCAGTGCTGTAGTGGAAAAAGACAGAGTTATGAGCACACAGTAGAATTAGCATTCAGAGTCCCAAGTAGAATAGGAGAGCGCCGAGACAGGGAGAGCAGGCCCTAGAGGAGCAAGTACCCGATCCCTTAGAGCAGAGAGACTCAATAGCGTTGTACTCACTAGCAGTAGCAGAGATTCCACTAGACGAGAGGTCTGGCATCGGAGCAGAGGGCAGGCCCTCAAGGAGTGAGTACCTGATTCTGGTGAAGCGGTACTGTAGAGAGAGAGAGAGATGTTTCTGTACTCACAGATGGTGACTGTAGTTAGTTCTTCCAAGTAGAAGGTAGAAGTTGCAGGCAGCGACAAAGGGAACATGGGCCCTCGAGGAGCGAGTACCGGTTTCCTGATAGTCGCTGAAAGAAGCAGAGAGGCCCCTGAGGAGCGGGTACCCTGTTAGTGACCCCGAAGGGTAGCAAGAGTTCCAGTTAGAGCTGGAGTGGCAGAGTAGCTTAGGAACAGAGAGCAAATCCCATCTGTACGAATCCTGAAGTTGCTAACTCAACAAGCTAGCAAATGTAGTAGGCAGATATACCCTGGAGTCGTGACGTCAGAACAAGGGGACGCCCCTGAGGTTCGCGCCAACGTGGAAATAAAGATGAGGGCGGCATGCGCACGCCCTAGAGGTACCTTGAAGGAGCATGGCGGGAGGCAGCACCAAAGCCAGTCCGGGGACACCAGAGAGGTCGGCAAACAGATGGCGGCCATCAGTCCAAGGTGAGCGGGAGGAGCCGCAAGTAGAGAGAGGTAGGCGGGGAAAAGCCGTTGAAGACCGGATGCAACAGTTAGACAGCTGAGCTTTAGACCACACATCCGCCAACCAATTTCGTAGCCATAAGAGTCTCCATGGCGCCACCACAGACACCTAGCAGAAATCCGGATCATGTCATACAGGGCATCCGCCACATAGGACACTCTCACTTCCAAGCGGGTAGCTTAAGCCGCCTCAGCCGCCATTTCAGACTGTTTATCATGTGCCTTCTGTACCCAGCATAAGCAGGCACTCTGCATCAAGCTTCTGCACACTGCTGCACGAAGACAAAGCTGAAACCTCAAATAGCCTTTTAAGTAAAATTTCCAGTTTCTGATCCTGGATATCTTTCAGAGCAGCCGAACCTGCCACCGGGATCGTCGTCTTCTTGGTAACAGCGGAAACCACCGCATCCAGCTTGGGTATCTTCCACGATTCCAATGTCTGTTCCGGCAAGAGATATAACTTAGCCATAGCCCTGGCTGCCTTCAAGCCTACTTTAGGAGATTCCCACTCCCGATCCAACAACTTCTTCATCTTCTTAGGCAATGGAAAGGCCTTAGGGGGCCCTCGTAATCCCTCTAGGACCAAGTTTACCCCTTCATTATCTGAATCCTCCTGAGTGATCTTAATCCCCACCTCATCCATAACCTGGGGAATTAGCAGGCCCAGCTCATCTCTACGGAACAGACGGACCACCTTAAGATCATCACCGTCTGTGACTGGAACCTCGTCCGGATCTTGCATTGGATCCCCCGACACACTAACAGGATCCTGATCTGAATCCTGCATCGGATCACCAAGGTGCGAACAGGGTCCGCGTCTGAATCCACTGGTTCTCCCTGCATCTGATCCAGATCATCCATCTCATCTGATGTGTCTTCTCCTAGCATGGACTGACTTGAGTCCCAAGGACCGCAGGTTCCATCCAGACTCTGCATTCTTCTGATCTCTAGGCTTCTTAGCCATCCGCAACTTCCTGGGCAAAGGCCTCAAGGTCCCTACTCCCTTCCTGGCCAAATAGGCCTTATGGAGAGAAGGACAAAACCCGTTGAAAAAGCTTCCGGATCTGACGAAGAAGGGTCCGTGTCCCTGTCCCCCCAGCACTTCCTCCCTTCCACCTGCCACCAGCAGGGTCTTTTTATTTTTTTATTTATTCATTATTCAATTTTACAATTAAGAAATCACTTGATATAGAATTTTGAAGTGGAGTGGATGAGTAGCCTAGTGGTTAGAGCAGTGGGCTATGAACCAGTCCTGCTGTCGCTCCTTGTAACCTTGGGCAAGTCACTTTACCCTCCATTGCCTCAGCCACAAACTTAGATTGTAAGCCCTCTGGGGATAGGGAAATACCTACAGTACCTGAATGTAATCCACTTTGAAGTGCTGAAAAAAAGTGCGAAAAGCGGAATATAAATAAAATAAATAAATAAAAAAGAAACATAAAAAAAGAAAATTATACAAAAAAAAACAACAAAAAACCACAGATCAACGTCAAATTAAGTCCTAAATAAAAGAGAAATCCAAATTTAAATTATATAATATAATATAATATAGGTAATAATTAGGACCCATTTATTACTACTAATAATTAGGCTTTCTTTATTCTGAGGGAAAACACAACCTTATACTGGAGACCAGGCTCTAGATATCTCTTTTCTCACTATCCTGTTCTTCTTTCTTTTCACCTAAGAATTGAGTTGAGAGGGTATGAAGAACAAGTATTTAGTACCTTTATAAGAAACCAAAAATCGACAAGAAAATTTTAGTTGAAATGTTGCCCCCAGTTGTAAAGCTAAGGGTCTAAGAAGTAGAAATTGCTTTCTTTTCTTTTGGGTTGTATTTGAGACAACAGGAAAAATCCTTATCTGCATACTTAAAGTCTGCATTCTATTTTTAAAAAATACATTTAGAACCCAATCTCTATCGGGCTCTAATACAAACATAACTATCATGGTAGCTGGTTTGGCCTGCACGGAGTCTGATGTCTCAAGCATTTCAGATATGTTTAACCCAGGAACTATTTTCCCTTGATCTCCCTTAACCACTCACATCTCTTGCAATACCATTATTCTGATCTTTATAAGGTATATAAAATACCCGAGTAATTGGTGGTATATTCTCTTCTGGTACTTTCAAAATTTCTCATATATATTTTTTGTACATCTCTTTAGGGAATATAAGCGGTAATTGTGGGAAATTTACAAATCGTAAATTTTTCCCTTTTAAGATGTTCTCTATGTTTTCTAATTTAACCTGTAGATTCAAATTATCTTTAACTAAAATATCTTGTACATTTTTACTGGACTCCACATACTTCTTATTTTCGAGATTCTGACGAGTCAAACTAGTTGTTGCTTTTTCCAAAATTTGAATACGATCTTCATGATCCTGTAATTTCTCAGAATAAGAGCCAATTTGCTCTGAAATAAACTTCCCTAGTCCCTCTATAGCCTCCCAGAATGAATCTAGCGTTACATTAGTAGGTTTAATCATTTGAAAATCAGATGCTGTCTTCTTAGGAGTGGAAATCTTTTGCCTGGTTAACCCACGCTCTCCCAGGGCTATGCTACCGGCAATTTCACCGCTGCCCTTCTCAGCGGCGTCATAGGAAAATTAGTTCTTACCTGATAATTTTCGTTCCTGTAGTACCACGGATCAGTCCAGACACCTGGGTTGTGACTCCGCACCAGCAGATGGAGACAGAGCAAAACTTGACGGGCTCCCTACATATAGTAAGGTGCCACCCACAGCCCCTCAGTCGAACGTAATGTCAAAGCAAGAAATGCCCAACTAACTCACTATAACAACTCAATAATGTAGGCCAATTCACCAAACACCCCTGGAACAGAACAGTCAGTACCAGAAGCAAACGGCCTTGTATAAAAGAGAACCATAGAACAATCCGAACCTGAATAAAACGAGCGGACTCTCCCTCTCTTCAGCGCTAAACCAGAAAACAGACGGGTGGGAGCCTGGACTGATCCGTGGTACTACAGGAACGAAAATTATCAGGTAAGAACTAATTTTCCTTTCCCTGTACGTACCCGGATCAGTCCAGACACCTGGGATGTACCAGAGCCAACTATCAAGGGTGGGAAGCAGAGAGTCCCGCTCGGAGAACACTCGCTCCAAACCCCCGAGACTCAGCTGCCTGGACATCAAGTCTGTAATGCCTAGCAAAAGTATGCAACGACTTCCATGTCGCCGCTCTACAGATCTCCTGCGTGGATACATGAGAAACTTCGGCCCAGGACGTGGCTTGCGCCCGAGTGGAATGAGCTCGAAGTCCCCTAGGCGCCACCTTGCCCTGCAGAAGATACGCCGAACTGATCGCCTCCTTGAGCCAACGCGCAATCGTGGCCCGCGAAGCCGCAGACCCCCGGCGAGGTCCGGAGCAGAGGACAAACAAATGGTCAGACACCCGGAAGGAATTTGTCACCTCCAGATAACGAATTAGAATCCTGCGAACATCGAGCTTTCGCAACTCCTTCGACCCCTTGTACCCCGGATCCATGACTGAAAAACCTGGGAGGTCCACAGATTGATTCAAGTGAAAAGAGGACACCACCTTCGGCAGAAACAACTGGACAGTCCGCAGAGAGACCCCGTCGTCCGAAAAACGCAGAAACGGCTCTCTACAGGATAGAGCCTGTAACTCCGATACTCGACGAGCGGACGTAATTGCTACCAGAAACACTGCCTTCAGAGTAAGATCCTTCAGAGTCGCCCGCTTGATGGGCTCAAACGGCGCTTTACAGAGGGCCGATAGTACGCAATTTAAGTTCCAGGACGGACAAGGATTTCGGACAGGAGGGCGTAAGTGCTTAGCCCCACGAAGAAAACGCACCACATCCGGATGACAGGCCAAGGACACTCCCTGGACCTTACCTCTGAGCAACCAAGGGCAGTGATCTGGACCTTCAGGGTACTCCAAGACAGTCCCTTCGAGAGACCCTCTTGAAGAAATTCGAGGACCGCCGACACAGCTGGTCGTACCGGATCTACGTCGCGAGTACTGCACCAGTCCTCAAAAACTGTCCATACCCGCATGTAGGTTAAGGACGTAGACTGTTTCCGAGCCCTCAACAAAGTAGCAATCACTGCCTCGGAGTACCCCTTAGTCCTCAAGCGCGCCCTTTCAAAAGCCAGGCCGCGAGACAAAAATGATCCGCATCCTCCAAAGAGACGGGCCCTTGTCGAAGGATGGACGCGTCCCCGTGAAATCGAAGCGGGGGCTCCGCCGCCAGCTGAATGAGATCCGCGAACCACTGCCGCCGGGGCCACTCCGATGCCACCAGAATCACCGCCGTCGGGTGCAATTCTATCCGCCGCAGAACCTTTCCGATCAGAGGCCACGGAGGAAACACATACAGCAACACGTCCGTGGGCCAGGGAAGCACCAACGCATCGACGCCTTCCGCGCCCCGCTCCCTCCGCCGGCTGAAGAACCGCGGAGCCTTTGCGTTGTGAGCGGTGGCCATGAGATCCAGGTGGGGCCGTCCCCACCTGGCACAAATGAGCCGATACGCTACCTCCGGTAACTCCCACTCTCCTGGATCCAGCCGATGGCGACTGAGGAAATCCGCCTGAACGTTGTCTACCCCTGCGATGTGAATCGCCGCTATACCGCTGAGGTGCCGTTCCGCCCAGGCCATCAACTGACTCGCTTCCATCGCCACTTGTTGGCTCCTTGTTCCTCCCTGGCGATTGATATATGCCACTGTGGTCGCATTGTCCGACAGGACCCGGACCGCCCGTCCCCGTATCCACGGGAGAAAGGCTCGTAACGCCAACGATACCGCCTTGGTCTCTAACCGGTTGATGGACCACAGCGACTGCTGGCTCGACCACTGACCTTGCACCGAGCGGCTCCCACAGACCGCTCCCCAGCCAGAGAGACTGGCGTCTGTCGTCACCACCGTCCAAGTGGGCATGACCAGGGACACTCCGCACGTCAAGTGGTCGGTGGAGAGCCACCAGTGCAGGCTGGCCCTGGCCCGAACCGTGAGTGGCAGCGGCTGATGGAATTCTTCCGAGACCGGCTTCCAACGGGACAGTAACGCTGATTGTAATGGTCGCAGATGAGCAAACGCCCAGGGAACCAAGGCGAGTGTCGATGCCATGGAACCCAAGACCATCAGATAATCGCAGACCAGCGGGCACCGCATGGACAACAGATGTCTCACCTGTCGCTGTAGCTTGACCACTCGCTCTTGAGTCAGAAACACCCTGGCCCTCTCTGTGTCGAACAAGGCCCCCAGGTACTCTAACCGCTGCGTAGGCTGTAGCTGACTCTTGGAGAGGTTGACTACCCAGCCTAGAGATCGCAAGAGCTGTAGGACCCGGGCAATCGCTTGCCGGCACTCGGCCTCGGACTTGGCCCGAATGAGCCAATCATCTAGGTAAGGGTGAACCAGGAGCCCTTCCCTCCAGAGCTGGGCAGCCACTACCACCATGACTTTGGTAAAGGTGCGTGGAGCCGTAGCGAGACCGAACGGAAGAGCCCTGAACTGATAGTGCCTGCCTAGGACGCAAAACCTCAAATATTTGCGGTAGGCTGGCTGAATGCCGATGTGAAGATACGCTTCCGTAAGATCCAGCGACGCCAGAAATTCGCCCGGACGAACCGCGGCCACCACCGAGCGGATCGTTTCCATCTTGAAACGCGGAATGCGAAGACACCTGTTGACGCCTTTGAGGTCGAGGATGGGACGGAAGGCGCCGTCTTTCTTCGGGACCACGAAGTAAATGGAGTACCTTCCCATTCCCCGTTGCGTCGATGGAACGGGAGAAATGGCACCGAGATCTTCCAGGCGCCGCAGGGTCGTTCTGACAGCGGCCCGTTTGAGGAGAGCCTTGCAGGGGGACACGAGGAACTTGTCGAACGGCAGTCGAGCAAAATCTAACGCGTAACCGTTTCTTATCACACCGAGGACCCACTGGTCGGAAGTTATCTTGGTCCATTCCTGGTAAAACAAGGCGAGCCTCGCCACCACCCGTGGGACGGGATCTGGAGGCTGCCGCAAGGAACGGACCCTTCTCGTTTCATTGGGTCGACTTGGACCCCGATCCCGACGGGGGTCCGCCAGGTCTGTTAAACCTCTTCCCTCGAAAGGACTGAGACCAGGAGGAAGGTCTAGCAGAGTTTGAACGGTAGGACTGTCCCGTCCTCGCCGACCTCTGCGGCCGCTGTCGCCGGTTGGATCGAAAACGATTCCGTGGAGAGAAGGTCGAACGAGGCCTGGGTCTGTCCTCAGGCAATTTAAAAGCCTTGTTCTCGCTCAGGAACTGCATCAGATCGTCCAACTGCTTACCAAACAGGAGCTTCCCCTTGAAAGGCAAGGAGCCCAAATGAGCTTTTGATGTACCATCCGCCGCCCAGTTACGGAGCCAGAGAAGACGGCGGGCAGAGACTGCCGACACCATAGCCCTGGCTGATGTCCTCAGCAAGTCGTGCATAGCGTCCGCGCTGTAAGCTATCACCGCTTCCAAGTTATCCGCTTGCGAGGCCTCACCGACGGAGAGGCCAGCATTCGCCTGCAAAGTTTGGGCAGTGCGGAGCCCTGCCCGCAACGCAAAATTACTACAAATGGCCGCCCGGACTCCCAGGGCGGAGACCTCAAAAACCTTCTTGAGTTGCACTTCCAGCTTCCGGTCCTGGATATCCCGGAGCGCGGTAGCTCCGGTGACAGGAATGGTAGACCTCTTCGTTACTGCCGACACCGCAGCGTCCACTCGCGGGAGACGCAGCAATTCCAATACATCTTCAGGCAGAGGATATAACTTGTCCATCGCCTTACTTACCTTCAGGCCTAACTCCGGGGTATCCCATTCCCGGAACAGAATATCGGATGCAGAAAAATGGAACGGGAAAGCCACCGCGGGCCCCGCGAGGCCTAAGAGTACCGGATCCATGTTCGCCCCCTGACGGGTCTCTACCGGCGGGGCCTCCACCCCGAGCTCCTCGAGGATCACCGGGATAAGGGGAAACAGCTCATCTCGTTTGAAGAGCCTCACGACCTTGGGGTCATCCCCATCCGCCGCGAGTGCCCCTTTTCCTGTTCCCGGCTTGACTGGATCCTGATCATCGGGCCCCTCAGGCCCTCCTGCGGTCTCCGAGACCGACCCCTCCTCCTCCGAGGAGGTAGACTCTGGATCGTAATTCCGCGAGTCCCCTCGCGATGGCCTCTTCTCCCTGGGCGGGCCCGTCACCTTCTTATGTTGGGCCGACCTCTTCTGGGGGTGGGAACGACCCTCCCCGCCCCCTGGAGCCTTTTGTGACTTGTGCTTGGACCGCTTGTATTTGGCTAATTTTTTTAAAAGCAAGGCAAAATCCTCGGAGAAAGACCCCTCAGAATCGGAGGAGTCCTCCCTCGAGACCAAACTCCCTGCTTCCTGGACCCCTGAGACATCCCCCTCCAATCCCCGACGTTGAGGAGACAGGGGGGGTGGCTGGTCGCCATTTCCCAGGGCTTTCCGCGTTGCCTCCTTGACTGAATTCAAAATGGCCGCCGTTCCCGCGCTAAGCGGGAACGGATCGGCCCTGTCAGCCCCTGCAGACGCGGCGCGCGGCGGCGATCGGGACCCCCGAGAACGGCCCCCTCGACCGTCCTCCGAAGGCCCTTCGCCCCCCGACACGCAGTTCGCACAAACACCGGCTCGAGAGACCCGCACGCGCGGCAAGCAGTCCCCCTGGGCATCCCGGACCGAAGGCACCACGAATAGTAAGCAAAAAAAGAAAATTCGCCGTTCCTAACCTCCCCCCCGCGCAGCCCCGACGAGTAGAGCAGGAGAGAGAGAGAGATCCGGCGCGTCAAAAAATAAAAACTGAAACTTTTTTTTTTTTGCAATACTTAGCCGCTAGCCGGGGTGCTGAAGACTGTCTGCTCCTGCGGGGGTGAGTGAACCGGGCTCCCCGGTGTCACCCCCGAAGCTGCTGCCAGGCACGGCCAGGTCCTCGACCCTCAGCAGCGGCCTCAACCAGGGGAGAATGATCCTCTCAGGACCTTCCAATCCCCCTGGGAGGCTCCACCGACGGGAGACTTCCTTGAATTGAAAACTTCTCTATCTTCTTTCTTCTTTTTTCTTTTTTTCTAATTAAACTTCACCCGCTAAACTAATGTAAACTATTCTCTCAAAAATTTCTTTATCCCTGACTAAACTAAATCCCAGGGATCCCAGAGACTGTGGGTGGACCTGCCCCATCTGCTGGAGACAGAGTAAGACTGAGGGGCTGTGGGTGGCACCTTACTATATGTAGGGAGCCCGTCAAGTTTTGCTCTGTCTCCATCTGCTGGTGCGGAGTCACAACCCAGGTGTCTGGACTGATCCGGGTACGTACAGGGAACGATGGGATCTCCCGGAGTTGGGTTCCCTAGCTGACCATACCTTTTGCCTGCAGCATCGGCAGACACGGTGACCACTTCCTCCTCAGGGCCTCTTTGCGATGCTGGATTTGCCGGTGGTTCCCTCATTATCGGCGAGAGTGAGATGTCAGTGCCTGGAGAGAGACTCTGCTCATTTGCAAGAGTACTTCCCAAATGCGGCTCAAACGCTGATTATTGCCCAACTTTGACATGGGAGTCCATTGGGCCAGTCAAAACAGGATCTGGAATGGCTCCAGGGCAAGCACGTTTTTTTGCCCTTCTTTTTCTGGCTGTATGAGGCATTAAAATTATTAAAGTACAGTTTTTAACAGGAAACTTGGACCCCAATCTTCTGGCAATTGCTCCACTTACTTACTTGGATTTACCTTATTATGGAGGCTGTAAGGTAAGAGAGTAAAATTCAAAGTATTGTTGTTTAAAGGACAGTACCTTATTCAAAGTCCATCATGTTAAGTCAGCGCAGAGGCAAAATTGGAACAAAGCCGCGGGCCCCTTAGGCGTGCGGGGCTTTGGTGCCGCAAAGGGGACGATTTTATAGGTCCCTTTAGGCGTCGCCCATTGATGACATCACAATGGGAGGAACTCGGGAAACCTCCGTCGGGGCCGTGTATAGCAGTCAATACCCCCGGTAAGGCCTCCGGGCCTTTTCTCTCAAACTCCTTGTACTTTCAGTCTCAGTACTTCACTGTAAAAAGGCCGTTTAATAGGTCCCTTTAGGCGTCGCCCATTGATGACATCACAATGGGAGGAACCCGGGAAACCTCAGTCAGGGCCGTGTACAGCGGTCAGTACCCCTGGTAAGGCCTCCGGGCCTTCTCTCTCACACTCCTTGTACTTTCAGTCTCCCACCGGCAGGGTCTTGGTCCACGGGGAACAGCATGGGAGCCTGATTCCCATCCCGTGCAGACAAAATGGCCGCCAACTCCTCCCCCCCACCCCCCGCCAGAAACAGCTGAGCTCCTGACGCCCCCCAGATGTCCCGCGGAGGTCCAAGTCCCTCTTAGACACCTTCTCAGCAAAACGTGGTTGAATCAAGGCAAGCCAATCTTAAACAGCAGCTGTGACAAATTTTGCTGCGCTGTGCAGGAGGCGGCATGCTGGAGTGATTGGGCCTAAAAATAGCCCCTGCTGATGCGAGGCAAACTTGGCGCTGTCTGGTGCCCGGGCCAGACTGAGGAACAAATTTGCCCCCCCCCCCCCCCCCCGCACCCTTACCTGCCTCCCACAGAGAACAAATCTAGCCGCTCAAACTACCTCAGCCCTGCTCCTTCTTCTTCCTGTATTCAGCCTCTTTTTTTTTTTTTTTAAACTTAAAACAAAGACACACAAACACAGGAGCCAGGGAAAGGAAGAAATCTCAAATACTTCCCTGCTTCTGAAGGAGGCTGAACGGTGAGGGTGCTAGTGATCCTGAGGGGGTGAGGGAACCAGGACCCCTGGCTTTCACCCCTCCCCCCCAATGAAAAGGGCTGAACCAGAACAGGGATCTCCAACTCCCCTGCTCTACGCGAGGGAAGGCCCACAAAGGAACCTAACACCTCGGGGAGCCGAAATCTTATAATTTTCTTATCTTTTGTTTTTTGTTGAAACTCCAGACTGCAGATTTGCATCTCTACCATCTGCTGGAGACAAAGCAATACTGAGGGACTGCAGGTGGCACTCTCGGTTACGTAGCAGTGCCTCAAAGGTTTGTTCTCTGACTCCATCTGCTGGTAGGGATGCATAAACCCACTTATCTGGACCTATCTGGGGTACGAAAAGGAATGACATTTATTTCTGCATTCTTCAATAGCACATTGTTTTCAACAATCACATGAAATTTTAAAATACCAATGAGCACAAACTCATATATATACATTTTCTGGTGTTTGAATGTTGCTTTATAATCTATTTGCAAAAAGAACATAAGTATTCTCAATTGTACCACAAAAAAAAAAAATCAATTCTAAGAGTAGATTGGAACATAGCTATATTCTGACAAAAAAAACTGTCAACATGCAAAAGCAGTTAAAGAAATTGTGTGTAAAACGTTGGCATCAGACATGGGCTTGTGGATAGTGCACACAATACATAACTCATCCCCTGAAAGACTTTTTTTTTTTTTAAAGAATACAGCTGAGTCGTGATCCCCTTTCTGAATTGCTTTATATTCTATCAAATAATTAAAATAATAATAATAATAAAAAAGTTATCCTTTTACATCTCTCTTCAAGCAAAGATTTGTCTGCTGGAAAAAAATATACACTTACATCAGTATCAGACATGCAGCTTAACACTGCCATAGCTTTTGCTTCCCAAGCAGTTTCAAACAGAGATGCAGAATGAGAACTGCAGCGTTCTAGCAGATCCTGAAAACAAATTATAATAGTTATTACATTTAATAAGAATGTCTACATTTATTATGCTTATCTCAATACACTCTTAAGAGCCCTCTAATGGCACAGAGGTTGGTGGCACCTTATAAAAGTACTTACAATCCTGCATAAAATAATCATAAGACAACAAAACAATTGGCTAAGCAAATCCATCGTAATCCACACTCCAAAAAGAAACCTATGATCAATGAATAAAGGCATCCTCAAAATCCCTCACGCCAGAACCACTCAACTGAACACAACCCGTGAGAGAGCCATATCCATCACCAGCCCCACACTATGGAACTCAATACCAATTGAAATAAGAACTCTATTCTCCGGAGCACCTTGCCCACCAGAGGCCAAGGGGGAAACTCGTAGAGGAGAACGTGATGGGGCCAGGGGAGGACTAAGGCATCCACTCCCTCTGCTCCGTACTCTCTTCTGCGATTGAAGAACAGAGCTGCCTTGGCATTCCGGGAAGTTGCCATTAGGTCCAGATAGGGGGTCCCCCATCTGTGGAACAGAAGATTCACCGCCTCCTCTGAGAGTTCCCACTCTCCGGGATCTAGATGTTGACAACTGAGAAAATCGGCTTGATTGTTGTTTACGCCTGCGATGTGGGAAGACGCTAGGCGGGAGAGATGTGTCTCCGCCCACACCATCAACCTGTCTGTCTCCCGAGAGACATGACGGCTCCTCGTGCCCCCATGGCGATTGATGTAGGCCACAGTGGTCGCATTGTCTGAGAGTATTCGGACTATGCGACGACGGACGAGAGGTAGGAAGCGTTTCAATGCCAGACAAACTGCTCTGGTCTCCAAGCGATTGATCGGCCAATTTGCTTGGGACGGCATCCACTTCCCTTGCGCAGAACTCATCTGACACACCACTCCCCAGTCAGAGAGACTGGCGTCCGTCGTGACGATTACCCAGTTCGGGATGTCCAAAGGAACACCCTGGAGAAGATGAGACAGGTTGAACCACCACGAGAGACTGTCCTTGGCTCCCTGCGGGAGAGGAAGGATGGCTTGGAAGTCCCGAGACACCGGCTTCCAGCGGGAGAGCAAGGCGCGCTGTAAGGGACGCATATGTGCAAACGCCCAGGGGACCAGATCGATGGTGGAAGCCATGGATCCCAGGACCTGGAGGTAATCCCACGCCGTTGGAAGTGAGAGACCGATGAATCGCTGTATCTGAGCTATGAGTGTATGAGCCCTGTCGGGGGCAGAGACACCTTGCCCAGCGCTGTGTTGAAATGCACCCCCAGGAAGTCCAGAGACTGAGATGGAGAAAGGCTGCTCTTGGCGAAGTTGACCACCCAACCGAGGGAGTGAAGAAGCGTCAACACCTTGTCGACTGCCCAGTGGCACTGGGCTGAGGACTTTGCCCGAATGAGCCAGTCATCCAGGTGTGGGTGGACCAAGACTCCCTCCCTCCGGAGAGTGGCAGCTACTACTATCATCACCTTCATGAAGGTTCGAGGAGCGGTCGCAAGACCAAAGGGTAGAGCCTGGAACTGGAAATGCTGTCCCAGAATCTTGAATTGCAGAAAACGCTGATGCACTTGGAGGATGGGAATGTGTAGATAAGCTTACATCAGATCCAGGGAGGCCAAAAATTATCCAGAGTGTACCGCCGCTATCACTGAGTGCAAGGTTTCCATCCGAAATTGGGGAATCCTGAGGGTCCTGTTGACCATCTTGAGATCCAAGATCGGGCGGAAGGAACCTTCCTTCTTGGGGACTACGAAGTATACTGAATAATGTCCCCGGCCTACTTCCAGGGGGGGGACCGGAAGAATCGCTCCGAGAGCCAGAAGCCTGTCGAGTGTCTGCCGGACTATGAGCTGTTTCTGGACTGGGCCACATGGAGAGAAGAGGAACCTGTCTCTTAGCGACCGAGCTAATTCTAACGCGTAGCCGTGTCTTAGAATATCCAGGACCCACTGATCTGACGTGATGTTGACCCACTCCTCGTAGAAAAGGGAGAGACGTCCCCCTATCCTGGGGATTGGGGAGTGGGTTGGCATAGTTTCATTGTGAAGACTTGGAGGACGTCCCCTGGGCCGGACCAGAGTGGGGCGGTCTTCGGGCACGAAAGGACTGAGTCCAGGATTGAGATCGAGAGGACGGCTGACTAGGAGCTGCAGTCCTTGCCTGGCAGAAACGACGTTGATTCCTGAATCGGCTTCTAGTGGAATTAAATGACCTAGAAGAATGAGGGCGATCCTCTGGCAGTTTGTGTATCTTATTCTCTCCGAGGGACTTGATAATCTGGTCCAGATCCTCCCCAAATAGTAGCTTGCCCTTGAAGGGTAGGGATCCCAGCTGTGACTTGGAAGAAGAGTTCGCCGACCAGTTGCGAAGCCAGAGGAGGCATCTAGCCGAGACTGCAGAAACCATAGATCTGGCCAATACTCTCAGAATGTCATATAGAGCGTCTGCTCCATATGCTAAAATGGCCTCCAGATGGGCTGCCTGAAGTGCTTCCTCAGGAGGCAACTTCTGGGAGCTGAGCAGCTGTTGAAGCCAGCAAAGGCCTGCACGCTGAGCGAAGGAACTACAAATGGCCGCCCGGACCCCCAGGGCGGACGCCTCGAAAACTCTCTTAAGATAAACTTCCAGCTTTCGATCCTGAAGATCTCGCAAGGCTGCACCACCCGTTACTGGAATGGTAGTTCTTTTCATCACCGCTGAGACTGCAGAATCTACTTCGAGAACCTTAAGAAGTTCCAGGAAATCATCCGGGAGAGGATATAGCTTATCCATGGCTCTGCCGACCTTGAGGGAGGTCTCCGGAGAATCCCATTCCCTGGATAACAGTTGAAGGAACGTGGGATGGGAAGGAAAGGACCTACACTGCTGACGTAATCCAGCCAGAAGGGGGTCCCCTTTCTTCACTGGTGAATTAGGCTCAGGCGGGTCCTGAGGGGCCTCAATGTCCAATTCCTGTAGGATATGTGGAATGAGGGGGTCCAGCTCATTCCTCTGGAAGATCTGCAGGACTCTAGGATCATCTCCTTCCAATTGAGCCGTAGTTGAAGGTTCATCCAGATCCGGGTCCTGCTGAGAAACAGACCCCCCCACAGAGGGGGGGGGTCTGTTTCTCAGCAGGGTACCTCCGACCCCCTCGGAGCGCTTGAGGGGGTCGGAGGTACCCCTGGTCCCGGGACTGCTGACCCTTGGGCACTCCCCACGGTCTGGGCACTTCCCAAGACCTCAGTGGAATAAGCCATTCTGGGTACCTTAGGAGGAGGAGGTCCCGCCAGAAATTCCTGGTGCTGGCCCATTTTGGCCAGGTAAGCATTGTGAAGCATGAGAACAAAATCCGTGGAAAACGGAGGTGGCCCCGATGGAGGAAGAGTGGGAAGCTCCCCTGATGGAGGAAAAGGCTCCAGAGGTGGAACGGGTGTCAAAACCGGTGACTGAGATGAAAAAGGAGCGTCCTGCTCTTCTCCTGTTAGCGCTGGAGTAGCCGAGTCTGGAGACAAAATGGCCACCGTTCCCGCGGTCAGTGGGATCAGGGCCGGCCCCTGAGCATCGAGGCGTGCCAGAAGACGAGAACCAGAGCGGCCCGGAGGTTGAGAGGGTCCCTCCCCAGCAGGGAGGCAAGCTGTGCAAATCCTCTAGCGGGAGAGCCTCGAGCCGGGCTCTCCACAAGCGCAGCACCTGGACGAACGAGGCATGGGGATCCCTGATGGAGCCAAGAGGGAACCAGCTGTTAACGCAAGAAACAGGCAGGGTTTAAAGCTGCGGGAAGCGGGAAAAACCTCCACTTCAGCCTGTTCTTCCTCACGCTCACCAGGTTCGTGGCTGTAAGAAGCGGGTAAGAGCCTCCGCTTCAGTCCTGCTCTCTCTCTATCCCTCAGCGACCCACAGATAGAGGCACAGAGGCATAACTCCTCTCTGTGCCGGAGCCCTGAGGAAAACGGTGTCTCAGAGGCAGCGGGTCGGATAGCAGCCACAGGGGGAGAGGTTGGCACCACCGACTTAAACCCCGGAGAGAGGAAATAACCTGTCAAAAGGAAATAAAAACAAACTTACCCCTACAACAGAGATGGGAGGGGTGGGGAGAGCTGCAAATAGTACTGCCTGCAAGCTATAGAATGCTCCTACTAAAACAGGAGCGGAGGCTACAGGAAAGCTCTCTAAATAATTCCCTCAGAAAATTCAAAATTCAAAGATTTTTTTTTTTAATTAGACTTGATCCATCCAAAGAAAGGAAAGCTGAGGAAAATAGAGAAAATTCCTAAAATAACTTTCTAGTCATCTCAGTGGGGAATGAAAGCCACCACTGTCATCTGCTGGAGTCAAAAGAATACTGAGAATTAGTAGAGGGTGCACTACCTTATAAGGAAGCATCTTTCAAAGTTCTATCTGACTCCATCTGCTGGAAAGGGGAGAAAACCCACTTTCTGGACTGATCCTGATATGTACAGGGAACACTGGATTACCTAAGATAATGTGCAACTGACGTCATATAGTATATAATACTGCATCCTAAAGATACTTTGAATTGATAAACCCCTGCTGTAACAGATGTAACTGTATAATAACTCACCCTACCTATACACATTCCTTTCTCTCTCACTTATTAACCCCAAACCTATATGTAATAATTTTGTATGTAATAACTTTGCTGTATGTAAAAGCTTTACAATAACAATTTTATATGTAATCAACTAACAGTACATGATAAACTACTGTGATGATATTTATATAACCTGTTTCACGATTCTGTAAACCGTTCTAATGGCGAAACTGAATGACGGTATACAAAACACGTTAAATAAATAGATAAACTAATGGGTTTACTGAGGCATAAGCTTTCTAGGACTAGAATGCACTTTGCTAGATGCAGTGAACTCTTGTGCTGGAAAGGTTAGGCCTCAATAAATCTGTCAGTTTATAAAGGTGCCACCAGCCTCTGCACCTGTTTTACTCCTACACATCTCCCTCCCTGGAAGTTTTATATATCCTCTGAGGTTTATGAAATTAATAGGAAAACATGAAGAAAATTATAGTACCATAGTTTTCAGTTCTGTATTTGAGCTGTGTTTCATAAAATCTGACTCTAGGACCTAGTAAAGTTAAAAACAGGCTTCCCATATGAATAACTGATCATAAAAGTAATCAGAAGGCATAGGGAGTGAAAATAAAAGATCAAAATGAGGTAAAATAGATAAAACTGTCAGGCAAAAAAAAAAAAAAAAAAGATGCAGAAAAGATGGGTTCACAGGTTGAGGTACCAGGGGCAATAAATCAGAGAAGGCAGAAAATGCCAAATCGATTTTTTAAGTGCTGCACTGATCATGAGCAATTTATACAAAGTAGATTACAAAATCTTCCATGTCATGAAAGATAGAAAACCCACAATTATCTGCACATCATTGGTCAACAGAATTTTTAGTTAAAAGACATTAACATACCGAACTAACCAAATATTTGTAGCCCAGGTATCAATTTGGATCTCTCTGGCCACTAAAGATTTTCAGCCTTTAACCTCTACCCATAGGATGCAATGGGCTGCATTGTTTTCAGTGATAGATGGAGTAAGTGGTAGTTGTACCTTTAAGCTTAGATTATGTCAGAGTGACATCTATGAGTATAAAAGGTGAGACTTGCAGGGTTCATGGAGTTATTTTTTCAGCTCATTTTTTTTGGCCAGGAGTCTTCTGCCAGCTTTTTGGCTCCTGGTGAGGAAACCAAGCCCACAAAGGATGTAAATTGTTTCTACTCTACTCCTAGCTTTATGGTCTAGCTTCTTTTGGAGGAGGCCCTAGGAAGAATTTTGAGAATGCATTAAAGAGAACTACCTGCTTTGAAATTCTCATCATTTACCTCATCCTCAGAACTGAGATGCTAGATGGTGTCAGAGAATTCCCTATGCTGAGGAGTTTGAGGTGCTGCTAAGGTGGTTTATTTTGCTGCTTGCTGTTTGACTTCTATAGTGTGGAAACCTGTGGATTTTTTTTTTAGAATACCCATTTTGTGTTTAATACATTTGGGAATCCAGAAAGCAGACCAAATCCTTTTCCCAGGATTTCAGTTTGTTGGAGGTAGAAGATGTCCGAGTTGTGGTGAGCCTGAAGAGGCAGCCATATCTAGTAAGAGAAAGTCTGTTCAAACCAGAGAGGGGAAAGGGTCTTCCCTGCTGAAGAATCACTGCACCATTTGCTTGACCATCCACAAACCAGTGCAAGGAAAGAAAACCTCTCCACACAATTTTATATACTCGTAATAGCGGTTTCATATTTCTCTAAATAACCATTGATCACAATTTTATTTTAATCAAAATGATTTGCCAGGTCCTCCAACTCTGAACTGTAATCAAAACTACCTTTATATATTGCAGAAGAAGTTCTTCTTCTTGTAGATTATGCTGGTGCATATACGGTCTTATCACTTTCTCCAAGGTGGATGGGATAAGCTCTGGAGCCAAAACTTTATCCAGCATACGGAATACTATCGTAGTTGTACTCTCCTGCCAGATAGAAAAACTGCATTAGCAAAATGAACTCTGGGTATGTTCCAACCATCTCTCAACACGTGTTCATGTATTCTTGGATGCTCTGTTTAAGAAGACACAAAAATGGTATGTATAAATAAATAAAAACTTGTGCTTTACCTTTTCAAAGTCATTAAGCGCCAACCTGCAGGCATATGTTCTATACAGATGCACCAACTCCTGCAGACTAATCACCAGTTTCATTAGCTGACGCACCTCAGGGTCAGCATCCTCCTTCTGAAACAGACCAAGATGCACTCAAACACTTATTGATGAGCATTTAAAACATAAATCACCTTTACAGTTTATATAATTAAAAAATTAAACTTAAGGAAAAGTGAGGTGAGGTGACAGATTGCTTTAATCTGTAGCATCCCAATCATTAAGGAGATCTGAAGAAGAAATGGCAGCCAAATAAAATATACTGTAAAAGTAATACAGAAGAGTCCACAAAGGATTTTCATCAATTAACCAAAAGCTAGATGCAGAAAAGTTTTTGTTGCAGAGATTTTAGAAATGGGATCAGTAGACCTGCTTTTACTCTTTTCCTGCCGGTTGCTTCTCTTTTTTTTTTTTTTTTTTGAAACAGCCACTGATCAACATGGGTGATAAACGGGAGGGAGGGAGGAAAAAACAAGAAGATTCTCTCAACTACTCTCAAGCAAAAAACTTTGGATCTCCTGAAATCCTTTTTTGTTTTTTTTCTTCAAAGAGATGACCCTTCCTCTGGACTGGGAGTCCTTATTAGCAGGCTCATTCAACTGGCGCACCAGAAGCCTGGCTTGGAACAGTGACAGCGCGATCCCAAACACTGCTGCTGCACCACGAGTGAATCCAGCATCTACTGGAGGCAGAGAATACTGGATTCTTGCTGTGCTGCACCACCTCTACATAGTGTCACTGATGTCACTCTGCTGCTATCTCTGCTAGGGGGCATAACTCAACCTGTTTGGATTGACCTCGTGTAGCAGGATGAAATGAAAGCCTTCTTATTCTTACCAATTGCTAGATGCTCATATTTTTCAAAATATATCCAGGACACTTCTTACACTTCACAGAATGGAACTAGCCTTGTGCTGTTAAGAAAGTGTCTTCTCTCCCACCAAATAATAGAATATTGGTGCTAGCAACCTAGTGTTCAAAGATTTCACAAACTCTCCACTACAATGAGGAAACTTTATTCTTACTCTCTTCAGAATTGTTCAGATTCAAAAGGTTATGGCCAGCACACATTCTTGTGCGGAAGCAATATGCACAGGAAAAAGCTGAACCGGACAATCACGATGCAACCTCTTCAGGCATGAATGACTTCTTCGAGGGAGATAAAGGGAGATAAACAGCAGCCCCTGCAGTTAGAAGAAGCCCAATGGCATCTTTACTGTATAAATCAAACCTCATACCAAAGGAATCCAGAGCCAGGAAGATGCCAATCCAAGATCACTTGGATTTTTGGATGTAAAATACACTTCTGCCATCTCTAGTCCATTTTCTGGCCAATTAGCCTGTTAAGATAGGGCAGACATCAATAAAAATACCATTAAAACAAAATAAAAGCAAAATTTTTCAAGGAGAAAAAGAGGGCAATAAAGGGAGCATGACCTAGTGACCACTTCCCAGAAACCAAACAGGTCGATACCAGAAAGTTTGTGATGACGTAGGGTTGTTCAGCAAGGTCATGGGAGCTAGGCAGACAGATGTTCAGGCAATAGCCTCGATAGTTTTGGTAGCTGTTTAGCATTATTACAAAGCTTGGGGGTAAGACATGGGTGAGTGCTGGATTAAGCATGAATTTGTATGCTCATCTACTCACGACGGTAGCGAACCAAAAAAGTGCAATTATTTCTTACCTGATAATTTCCTCGAAGAAGGGCAAGCCAGTCCACACCAGTGGGTTGTGCACGCCAAACAGCAGGTGGAGACGGAGAACAATGACTTGCTGATGTCCCTCTCTTACAGCTCATTACATACATCAGCCAGCCAGTATTTTTCCTTCAAACACCAACTGTGGACACTACACCATCTAAACATTATTGCATCATCCACTAATAATTATTCAAAACAGAACATTCTTCCATTGTATAATAATTATATTTATTTTTTTTTTTTTTTAATCTTTTAAAAAACACTGGATTCAGCTCTGCCAACAATAGTCACATAGGAAACTGTAAAACGAATATCACAGAACGAAACTCACCAGGTATAGCGCCAACTTAAATAAATAAATAAATTCCACGTGCAAATGAAATTCTTGCCATACAATATGTTTCTTAATAAGGATATTACACAACAGAAAAACATGGACCGCCTCAAGGCAGCCCACAGCACGATGGTGGACTGGCTTGCCCTATTTTGAGGAAAGGAAATGATCAGGTAAGATATAATTTCACCTTCCTCTTCATCCGAGCAAGCCAGTCCACACCAGTGGGATGTACCAAAGCTACTCCCCAGAAGGGTGGGAGGCTGCCTGAGGCCCAAGCAGCACTGCCTGAGCAAAGGATGAATCCTCCTGCACAGCCAGATCTAACCGAAAGTATCTGGCAAACGTATGCAAGGAAGACCGCGTCGCCGCTCTACAAATCTCCGCCAGAGAAAGCAAACACAATTCCGCCCAGGAAACCGCCTGCGCCAGATCAAATATGCTCTTATCTGCTTTGGAAGAGGTTTCCCTGCATCCACATCTGCCGCTGACACAATCTCCTTAATCCACTGAGCCACCGTGGCACGAGAGACCGCCTTCCCCTTCTTCACTCCGTGGTGAAAGAGAAAGAGCTGATCCGTCTTAAGAAAGACATTGGTAACCTCCAATGCAATAAATGCCACCTCACATTCAAAGGCTGCAATTTCCTGAATCCTTGTCCATCTAAATCCCTATTCAAGGATGATAGAAAAACTGACTGATCCAAATGGAAATCTGAAACCACCTTCAGAAGAAAGGCAGGTATGGTCCCTTAACTGGACCCTATTTGGCGTGATAACTAAAAAGGGTTCTCTACACGACAAGGCTTGCAATTCTGAAATCCGCCTTGCCGTACAAACAGTGACCAGAAACACAATCTTCAGGGTCAACAACCGCAAGGAAATACCCCTCATAGGACAAAAGGTCGGATCTGCCAAAAAGGAGAGAACCAGATTCAGATCCCACAAAGGCACTGGGAAACACAAGAGGGGTCTAAGGTGCTAGAATCAGTGTCCGTGTCTCTCGATTCCTCCGGTCTCAGAGTCCACGCAGTAGGGGACAACAGGGGAAGGTCATCCTAGGAGACCTTTTCCACAGGGTGCATAGTGGGGGTTGGGGCTCCTTCCGTTAGACCCAGCCGCCGAGCCTGACCTGTGTGCAGACTTTTTAGGTTTGGTCCTCTTGTCGGAGGCCCCTTCCCCACCCAGTGCATAGTCCGTGCACAGTGACAGGGGGGTCTAAATAAACTGACCATACCCCGCAAGCCTTACAGGGTTCCACCAGAGGAGTTTCTGCCATGTTCCTCCTGCAAAAAAGGGCATATAACTCCCCCCGCCCCAGAAGAAAACAGGTGCTGCCACCCAGCCCTGGTGACTTCCACCAAAAACGCTGCGAAAATCGGCCCCAGGAACGCTGGGGAGCCGCGTGGGAGGTCGAAAAAGAAAAAACAAAATGGCCACCACGGTAAAAATAGCTCCGGAGCTGGTGGTAAAAATGAGGCAGGGAGCCTAAAAACATCCTCTGAGGTTCTTACCAGGGCTAAAACACTCTCCCCTCCTCTTCATGGGTCTACCTGGCTCTGCACCACCAGGCAGACCGATTTACCCTGGTTGCTGCGGTGAACAGGGAACGGAGCTGGTTTTTTTTTACACAAAAACTAACTTCTAGTAACAGAAAAAAATAAAGCCTAAACATAGAAAAAAATCCCCAAAGGGGCTACTTCCCTGTATCGCAGACACTGAGGGGGAGCCTTTGGGTCGCTGAGGGAGCCAGTTCCCTGGCTATCAGGGGACTCGGAACCACATGGGCTAGCACTGCAAGGAATAACGAACCCCCCTGTTTGCCCAGCTCTACCTAAGGGATGGCCCAGACACTGAACCTAGCACCTCAGGGAGCAAGAAAAATCCATCTCATACAGAGCTGCAGGTATACACGACCACCATCTGCTGGAGTCAGAGAAATACTGATGAGCTGCAGGTGGTACACTCGTCCCAATTTGGAGAAAGGAATGGACCTGGAGGTACCTGACTGGGTGGTGGTGACCATGGAAGATTAAGGTTCCAGGCAGGGCATACCTTCCAGACCAGAAGTCGCAGATGTTTTGCCCCCTTCAGGAAACGTACAACATCAGGATGAGCTGTCATCCTGCATCTTACCTTGAAGAAACCCCACGGTGGCCACCTGAACCCGGAGGGAATTATAGGCCAATCCCTTAGCCAAGCCGCTTTGTAAGAAGGCTAGAGAAACATCCACCTTCAGTGGTTGCAACTTGTTCTGCAAACACGACTTGAACACTCTCCAAACCCAGATATAAGCCAAAGACCTGGAGGACTTCCTTGTTTGAAGCAATGTCGTAATTACAGGTTCCGAGTATCCCTTCAAGCAGAGACATCGCCTTTCAAAAGCCAAGCCACTAGGCAAAAGCGAACCACTAGTCTAAAAAGATAGGTCTCTGCCACAACAACCTAGGCAGATGGGCCAAGTGAACGGGACAGTCTACCGTGAGATGAACCAGGTCTACAAACCATGGCCAGTATGGCCACTCTGGTGCCACCAGAATCATTCTGCCCGAATGAAGCTCAATGAGACGCAACACCAGATCTATGAGAGGCCACAGGGGAAATACGTACAGTAACGGCTCTGTCTGCCACAGCTGAACAAGGGCGTCAATTACCTCAGAGCAGACTTCTCTCCTGCGACTGAAAAATCGAACCGTCTTCACATTTCTTGAAACCACCATGAGGTCCAATTCCTGCCTGCCCCATCTGGCCTATATAACGGCAAAGGCCTCTGCTGACAACTCCCATTCCCCCGGATCCAGCCGCTGCCTGCTGAGATAGTCCACCTGCACGTTATCTACTCTGGCCATGTGCGACACTTCCAGTCCTGTTAGATGGATCTCTGCCCAAACAGTTCTTGCACCTCCTGTACCCCCAGGCGATTCTTTGTTCCGCCTTGCTGATTGATGTACGTCACCGGTCGTCACATTGTCTGAGAACACTTACACTGTCCTTCCTGGAATTAGAGGGAGAAAGGTGAGCAAAGCTTTGCAAACTGCTCTGGTCTCCAATCCATTGACTGACCAGGATGTCTCTTCTGGTGACCATCATCCCTGGCCAATTTCCCCTTGACAAATCACCCCCCAACCTTTGAGGCTGGCTTTCATGGTCACCACCACCCAGTCAGGTACCTCCAGGTCCATTCCTTTCTCCAAATTGGGACGAGGCATCCACCATGAGAGACTGGACCTGGCAACCCCCTGAAACGGTAAAAAAATCTGAAATTCCTCTGATAGCGGATTCCAATGGGATAAAAGGGCCCTCTAAAGTTGCATGTGAGCAAAGGCCCGTGGAAATAATTCCAGCGTAGACGCCATAGAACCCAGGACCTGTAAATAGTCCCAGACTCTGGGAACCGAAAGTTGCAGAAGTTGGAGCACCTGATCCTGCAATTTGATCACACTCTCCATGGTCAGAAACACTTTCTCGACCCAGGTATCGAATTGAGCTTCCAGATATTCCAACAAGTGGAATGGCTCCAAGTGACTCTTTGCCAGATTCGTCACCCAGCCCAATGAACGCAGGAGCTGCATGACCCATCGAATTGAATGACGACACTCAATTTCCGACTTCACTCTGATGAGCCAATCATCCAGGTACAGATGGCACCAGGAGTCCTTCCCTTTTGAGTGCTGCCGCCACAACTACCCATCACCGTTGTGAACGTCCATGGTGCTGTCGCCAACCCAAAGGGAAGGGCCCAAAACTGGAAATGTTCCCCCTAGGACCATGAACCTCAGGAACTTCTGGTGGTCGGCTCTTCTGGGTATGTGGATATCAGCCTCCGTCAAATCCAAAGACGTCAGAAACTTTCTCTTACGCACCGCCGCTATCACAGTCTGCAATGTTTCCATGCAAAAGCTTGGCACCCAGAGGGCTGCACAGACCCTCTGCAGATCAAAGATGGGGCGAAAGGTCCTTTTCTTGGGCTCCACGAAATACACTGAGTACCTTCCCTGTCCCCACTCCTGAGAAGGAACTGGAACAATTGCATGCAGGGGCTGCAACCGCTATATGGTGTCCCACGCCGCTTCCCGCTTGGACAGAGAGACGCAACAGAAGAGCACAAAGGCTTCCCCGAGTAGACAAAAAAATTCTAAGGCTTAATCGTCTCTTACCACCTTCAGAACCCATTGGTCTGACATGATCCTAGTCAACTCCTCGTAAAAGAGGGGCAACCTCCCTCCAATAGCCACCAGAGAGGACCAGACCAGCCTACCTTCATTGGCCAAGTTTACTTTTGCTGACTCCCCTGGCGGGTCCCGTCACAAGGAGTCCTACGCTGGGCTTGAAAGGACTGCTGTCTGCCTGAGCCATGCTTCTGTGCTGTAGGAACGAACTTCTGCTTGATCAAAATCTCCTTGCGTCTCGAAAAAGAACACACGGTGGAAAAGACTTCTTGGTGGTCTTGCCCTCGGGTAATTTATTTCCCTTCATCAATTGCTCCAGATCTTCTCTGAACAGCAACTTCCCTTTAAAGGGGAGGTTACACAGCTGGGCTTTAGACCACATATCCGCTGACCAATTCCACAATCACAGAAGCCGCCACGCTGCGACAGCGGAGACCATATTCCGGGTGGAAGTCCAAACTAGGTCATCAGAGCATCAGCCAGATAGGCCATTCCTGCCTCTAAGTGGGAAGACTGAGCGGCCTCATTCGCTGTTTCCAAAAATTTCTCCAGTGTCTTCTGGACCCAGCACAAGCAGGCTCTCTGCATCAAGATCCCTCAGACCGCCACACAAAGGCTTAAAGGCGAAACCTCAAATAGCCTTTTTAACACAATTTCCAGTTTCCTATCCTGGACATATTTCAGCATGGCTGATCCTGCCTCCAGGATGGTTGTCTTCTTGGTCACTGCCGACACTACCGCATCTACCTTGGGAATCTTCCACGACTCCAAGGTTTGCTCTGGCAAGAGATAAAGCTTAGCCATAGCTCTGGCTATCTTCAGGCCTGCCTCGGGAGACTCCCACTTCCGATCAACCAACTTCTTTCACCTTCTTCAGTAAATGAAAGGCCTTAGGCGGTCCCCGCAGTCCATCCACGATGGGGTTCACTCCCTCATTGTAAGAATCCTCCTGTGTGACCTTAATCCCCAAGTCCTCCAACACCTGAGGAATTAGCGGACGCAGTTCCTCCTTATGGAACAATTTCACCACCCTAGGATCGTCCCCCTCAGCGATCAGGACGTCCTCCGCATTCTGTATCGGGTCCAAAGCTCTCACAGGGTCCCCACTGGATGTCCCTGTAGCAGATTGGGATCATCGGCTTCATCCAACGTGTCCCCATAGACACCAGCGGACTGCCCAAGACGCCACAGAATCCCTCCCCCCAACCCTGATTTCTTAGCAATCCTGGGTCTTCTGGGGGAGAGACTGCTTAGATCCTGCATCTTTCTTAACCAAATAGGTCTTATGGAGGAGCAGGACAAAATCTGTGAATTCCTCCGGATCATGGAGGACTGATCCTGATCCGCAACCCTATGGGCATCTTCCCCTTCCCTGCCATCAGCAGGGCACTGATCAACGGGAAAAAGCGGGAGAAGGGAGTCCAGAGGCTCTCTTGCAGCCTGGCTCCTACCGTGCAGAGTTAAAATGGTTGCTGTCTCCTCAGACGGCCCCCCCCCGGGGTCTCCTGTACCAGTCCAGCCGACCTTGTGGTCCAGCTGCCCCCCCCCCCCCCAAAGGGTCCCGCGGAGGTCCCAGCTCCTCCGGAGACACAGTCCACACAAAATGCGGCCACGATGAGGGTCACCTGTTTGGAGCTGCAGCCTCGACAAACTTTCCCATGCTGAGCGGGAGGAGTCATTCTGCTGTGATCAGGCCTAAAAATAGCCCCTGCTGCAGGAAACTTGTCGGTGCGAACCCGACACTCCAACACTGCTTAAGTACCTGATCGGCAGTTGGCAGAAATCTGGCCCCACTCACCCGACACTGCCTCCCGGCAGTCAAGTCGATCATCCTATGAACTGTGCCACTTTCCTGCAGCACACACAAAAAAACAGCAAGCAAGGAAGATTAAAGAAATCTGAATACTTCCCTGCTTCTGGATGCCGGCAGCTGACTGCTAAGGATGGTGGGGACCCAGAGAGGGTGAGGGAACCAGGACCACTGGCTTTCATCCCCCTGATAGAGAAGGGTAGAGCTAGGTCAGGGCTCACCAACCCCCCAACCCTGCTGCTCTACCCGAGGGATGGCCGATGAAGGAACCTAACACCTCATGGAGCTTTCCTGCTAGGAATCTTCTTTCTTCCCTTTTTAATTTACTCTTAGAACTCCAGACTGCAGGTTTGCACCTCTACCATCTGCTGGAGACATAGAAATACTGAGGGACTGCAGGTGGCACTCTTGGCTATGTAGCAGTGCCTGAAAAGTTTTTATTCTCTGCCTCCATCTGCTGGTAGGGATGCAAAACTCACTTGCTTGGACTCATCTGGGGTTGGCACAGGAAATGCTATCATCTCAGGAGATCAAGACAGCCTATTCAAGGATGCATATCGCCACCTGCTGGAGTCAGAGAAATACTAGCTAGCTGATGTCTGTGGTGAGCTATATGAAAGGGACATCAGCAAATCATTCTCCATCTCCACCTGTTGATTGGAGTGCACAACCCACTAGTGTGGACTGGCTTGCCCAGATAAAAGAGGAAAGAGAAAGACAATAAAAAAATGCTCTTTGATAAGGAGCGATATCTAATATCCAATCAGGCTTCTACAGCTGAGAGCAGGGAATATCTTTAGCAGCACAGACCAGAATTGGGCAGAAGGGTTGGACCAACTGATCTTCATCTGCTATCATCTAAGTTATTATGATATTAAGAATTTTCCTGAGATAAAAGTATTACCTTATCAGTTAATTCAAGGCTTCGAGCTCTGTGTTCCAACCATTTTGCTACAACTTTCTGAAATGAAAAGATCTTTATTTTCTACAGCTGTTAATAATGACAAAGTATGCAAGCAATCAGATGTATGATGAAGTAAAAAAAAAAAATGGAGAAATTACATACCTGATAATTTAGTTTTCCTTAGTGTAGACAGATGGACTCAAGGCTATGCTCCCCTGCCAGCAGATGCAGATGGAGTCAGTTTTCAAAGCTGACGTCACCTTAGATACACCCCTGCAGTGACCTCAGCCCTTCAGTATTCTCTTCAAAAGCCACTATGGACATATTAATCTAAAAAAATGTGATTAAAAACAGATAACTGTAACTGTACTCAACCAAACAAACATGGTACCCCAGTAAGATTACAGATGCCCTGATCTAGGGACTGGATGACGGCTTACCTGTAATCTCTTGGAATTGATATCCACTCCATGGTGAAACCTTGGCACCGATCTTGGGCAGCCGGGGGCAGAATGCTGAGTCCATCTGTCTACACTAAGGAAAAGGAAATTATCAGATAAGTAATTTCTCCATTTCCTAGCGTGTAGCTAGACGGACTCAGGACCAATAGGATGTACAAAAGCTACTCCCGATTGGAGGGGAAGCAACCCGCAGTCCAGTTAATATTGCCCTTGCAAAGGCTGCTTCTTCTCGGGTCTGTATGTCCAGGCGACAGAACCTGGAGAAGGTGTGTAAGAAGGACCATGTCGCCGTTCGGCACATATCGACGGGGGACAGCAGTCTAACTTCCGCCCATGAGACTGCCTGAGCCCTGGTGGAATGAGCTTTAACCTGAGAAGGTAATGGTTTTCCTGCCTCAACATAGGCTCCCGTGACCACCTCCTTAATCCAGCGAGCTATGGTAGCCCACAAAGCTGGTTCACCCTGCTTCCTTCCACTGTAAAGGACAAATAGGCGGTCCATCTTTCAGACCCGTTCTGAAACTTCCACGTACCGCACCAAAAGACTATTGACAGAGGAGGCTGTATTCCTCAGCATCCCTGTGCTTATCTAGGGAAGGCAATGAAATGGACTGATTCAAATGAAACTCTGAGACTACCTTGGGCAAGAAGGATGGAACGGTACGAAGCTGTAACGCTCCTGGAGTCATCTGGTTCTTGACGTGACAATGCCTGTAGTTCAGAGATGCAACGTGCCAAGCATACAGCCAACAGGAACACCGTTTTCAAAGTCAATAAACTCAAGGAAAGACTGTGCAGCGGCCGATAGGCAGGCCCTGCCAAAAATTCCAATACTAGATTAAGATTACACAAGGGCACCGGCCACCATAGGGGTGGCCAAAGGTGCTTTACCCCTTTCAGAAAACAGGCCACGTCCGGATGAGCCAACAGGGAGGTTCCATTCACCTCGCCTCTAAAACAGAAGACAGCTGCTACCTGCACCTTCAAGGAGTAAAGGGCCAAACCTTTATTTAAGCTGTCCTGCAAAAATTGCAGAATAAGAGGGATTTTGACCGCCCGAGTGGGGACACCGCGTTCCTCGCACTGGCCTCAAATACTCTCCAGACCCACTCATATGCTAGGAACGTACAGAACTTCTGAGTGCCGAGTAAGGTGGCAATTACCGCCGCAGAATATCCTCGCTTCATCAGGCGAGCCCTCTCAAGGGCCAGACTGTAAGACAGAATCGAGTCGGATCCTTGTGAAGGACTGGTCTCTGCTGTAGCAGGTCCCTGTATGGTGGGAGGCACAGGGCGGGTCTCTTCACCAAAAGTCTCTGCATATCACGGGCGCCTGGGCCAATCTAGAACTACTAGTAGGACTAATCCCCTGAGGTGCTCGATTCTGCGAATGATCTGCCCAGCAGGGACCATAGAGGGAAGGCGTATAGCAACTCTTCTTCCGGCCAAGTCTGAACGTGAGCATTGATCCCAAGGGATCACGGATCTCTTCTGTGACTGAAGAATCAGGGAAACATTGCATTGTGAGATGTGGCCAGCAGGTCGATGGGCGAGAGGCCCCAGTGATCTACTATCAGTTGAAAGGCTTCGGCTGACAACACCCATTCTCCTGGATCCAGACTCTCCCTGCTTAGAAAGTCTGCTCTAACATTGTCTTTTCCTGCGATGTATAAGGCTGAAATCTGTAGATGTATTTCCGCCCATTCCATAAGGAGATCTATCTCCTGACACACCTGCTGGCTCTTGGTTCCTTCCTGGCGGTTGATGTAGGCTACCGTCATTGCATTGTCAGATATTATGCGGGCCACTTGACCCTGGAGTCTATGGCTGAATTGCAAGCACGCCAGTCTCACTGCCCAGGCTTCCAGGTGATTGATATTCCAGAGGGCCTCTTCCTCCATCCAACATCCCTGGGCCGTGAGTTCCTGATAGTGAGCTCCCCTGCCCCGGAGACTCACGTCCATTGTAAGAACCAGCCAGTTCAGGGAGGACAGGGACAACCCCCCTGTTCAGATGAGCCTCCTGCAACCACCACTTGTGGTGATAGCAGACTCCCATTGGTAAGTGGAACCAAATTGAATAGTCTTGAAACTGCAGGTTCCAACGTGACAGCAGCAAGTGTTGAAGTAGCTGCATATGATATTTAATGTAAACAGATGTGATGTTTCCTATGAATGTTGGTATATAAAAACGAATGAACAAACAAATAAATAAATAAATATGTGCTCTTGCCCACGGCATTACTTTCAATGTTGCTGCCATCAAACCGAGAACTTGGAGATAGCTCCACACTGTCAGGCATATTGGGGCAGATTTTCAAAGGGTTATGCATGAAACTTACGCACATAACCCCGAGAAAGTGCCCCTGCGCGCGCCGAGCCTATTTTGCATAGGTTCGGCGAAGCGCGCAAGCCCGGGACGTGCGTATGTCCCAGGGCTTTGAAAAAGGGGTGGGAAGGGGGCGGGAATGGCGCCGGTCCGGGGCCAGGATCGAGGCCACTCTGGCTGAAGTACAAACTAAATCTGAGCCCGCGTCTGCTAAAAAGGTGGGTTCCATAACCGCTCTGGGGTTTATCCCCCGAGTCATCCACCTCCTGAGAGAGAAGAAGGCATGAACATGCTACAAGGGCACAACAAGAAGCAATCTGTAAGGTCATTTCTACTGTGTCAAAGGCTTATTTAAGGATAGACTCCAACTGTCTATCATGTGCATCCTTTAAGGCTGCTCCTTCCTCCACTCGGATAGCTGTTCGCTTAGAGACAGCGCAAACCACTTTAGGGAAACGCAAACATTCTCTCACTGCTGGATCCAGCAGGTATAAAGTTTCTAACGCCCAGCTCCCTTTACAACTTGCTTCTGGGGCATCCCATTCCAGGTCAATCAACTCCTGGATGGCTTCCAGTACTAGGAAGTAGTAAGAGGCTCTGCACAAGGAAATCAGAATGCGATTCTTTGGTTCCATCATAGACTCCTCTCTAGGAACTCCCAGCATTTTCAGGGAATGGGAAACCAAGGCCAGCAATTCATCTCTATGAAAGAACCGTAGCATGGTTCGATATGGTTCTAATCCCGGGGGAATTTCCCCTTCTTCCAAGAGAACTTGCTCTTCGTCTGTGCCATCAGGGTCCTCACTAGGGATACCCTTGGTCAGGCGGGGCATGCCTCGAGGTCTGCCAACAGGAATGGGAGAGGGAGAGGAGGCCAACTGGGGTTCCGTCTGGACAGGGGCAAGCGAGGAAGTAGACTGTGCCTATACAAAGGCCAGTAGTCCTTGGAAAAATTCCATCCAAGAAAAGGCCGCCGGGTCCATGCCTAGCCTGGGGGGAACTGGGGTAGCCCAGCCGAGTTTCCCTCTCCAATGGAAGACCCAGCCAAGGGGTTACTCAGAGCAAGAGTACTTCCTGTTAAGGCTGCCAAACCATCATCTGAATGGGAGGAGCCGGGTTCAGCAAAGTCTGGAGAGGCCAAATCCCCTTGGGCTTCCTCACAGTGCTGACAAGTTAGAATCCAGGTCAAGCTGGGAAGTCCTAATATGACAAGTAGCACAGAGAGCAAGGCGCTTATGTTTCTTATTTATTTATTTGAGGTTTTTCTATACCGACGTTCGTTAGATACATCACATCAGGTTACATTATAACATAAACGGCAGCAAAAATTGCTTTTACATGGAATGTTAGAACTTAATACATAAAGTAGTGGCTATAGGATAAAAGTATATAGGAATGTACTAGAGAAACTTCAAAACATATATACATATATACATGTGGTGTACAAATGTAGACAAAAATAGCGCAGTGATTTATGGTATCTTATAGAGTTGTAGGCAGTTCGGGGGAGGGTAAAGCGGGGGGGAGTGTGCAAAAAGATGAATTATGTGTATGCTTGCAAGAACAGCCAGGTTTTTAGTTTTTGTTTGAATTGTTGCGAGTTAGGTTCTTGCCTGAGGTCAGGGGGAAGGGTGTTCCAGAGTGCAGGGGCTGCGATGGATAGGGCTCGCTCTTTGGTGGAGGTGTAATGGGTGAACTTGGGAGAGGGTGTGTTTAACATTGCTGCGTGTTGGGGTCGGGTGGGTCTGTTGGTCCTTCGGAAGGCTAGGGAGTCATTAAGCCATTTCATATTTTGGTTATGGAGGGTTTTGTGTATGATGTTAAGGGTTTTGTATTGTATGCGTTGTTGTATGGGTAGCCAATGAAGCTGTTTGAGGGTTGGGGTGATGTGTTCATTCCTTCTCAAGTTAGTGAGAATGCGAGCAACTGAGTTCTGCAGCAGTTGGAGCGGGGCAAAGTGGATTTTGGGAAGGCCAAGAAGGAGGAAGTTGCAGTAGTCGATTTCTGAAAATATGATAGCTTGGAGCACTGTTCTAAAGTCATTGAAATGCAGTAGAGGCTTTAGTTTTTTTAGGGTTTGTAACTTAAAATAACAGTCTTTTATGGTGGTGGTGATGAATTTTTTTAGGCTGAGTTGGTCATCAATAATGATACCCAGATTCCTTACGTGATGAGAGATGATGATAGGTTGAGGGGGTGATTGGGTATGGGGGGAAAGGGGTGGGCTTGTGCTGGGAAGAGATTATCATGAATTCTGTTTTTGCAGAGTTGAGGGCAAGGTTGAGGCTGGTGAGGAGGTCGTTTATGGCAGTGTATGCTGTTTCCCAGGTTTTGATTGCTTTGGGAATGGAGTCTGTTATAGGGATGAAGATTTGTACGTCATCAGCATATATGAAGTGAGTGAGTTTGAGTTTGGTGAGGAGATGGCAGAGGGGCAGGAGATATATATTGAAAAGGGTAGAGGAGAATGAGGAGCCTTGGGGGACACCTTGGGCGAGGCTGAAAGCGTTGGAGCTGTGGTTTCCTATTCTGACTTTGAAATTGCGGCCATTAAGGAAGGAGGTAAACCACTGAAGTGGGATGCCTGATATGCCGATTTCTGCAAGGCGGTCTAGTAGAATTTCGTGACTTATGGTGTCAAAGGCAGCGGAGATGTCTAGAAGTGCAAGGATGTAGGATTGGCCTTTATCTAGTCCTTTGAGTAAGTGGTCTGTAAGGGAGAGGAGGAGGGTTTCGGTATTGAAGTGTTTGCGGAAGCCAAATTGGGATGGTTGTAGAATGTTATTGTCTTCTAGGTAGTCAGTGAGTTGGATGTTGATGACCTTTTCCAGGACTTTTGAGATGAAAGGCAGGTTGGAAATGGGCTGGTAATTGGTCAAGTCCATGGGGGTCAAGCTTTGGTTTCTTTAAGATGGGTTTCACAATTGCCTGTTTTAGTGAGGAAGGGACATGGCCCAGGGTGATGGATTGGTTTATGATGTGACTTAGAGGTAGGGCAATGGCGTGGGGGACAGTGAGGAGGAGACTTGTGGGGATGGTGTCAGTGGGGTGAGATGATGGTTTCATTTTTCTTAAGATGGATTCAATTTCGGAGGGTGCAGTGTTTTCAAATGAACTTAGCGAAGTTTGGTGGGGTGCAATGCGTGTATTGGAGTGGAATGAGGTGTTGGGAAAGCGGGTCATAATATTTTTAATTTTGTCATGGAAGAATTGGGCTAAGTCCTGACACTTTGTTTCAGCTTGTTCATCTGGCAGGAGTAGGGGGGAGGTTTTTGTGAGGTCCGAGACGTAGTTGAATAAGGCTTTGGGGTTAAAAACATAATTATGAATGCGTTGAGCATGGAAATCACGCTTGGTTTTGAGGGTGTTATCTCAGTACAGGTGTAGGAGGTGTTTGTATTTGGCGAGTTGGGTGGGAGAGGGGTCTTTGCGCCAGATCTTTTCTTGTTTTCTCAGGTTGAGTTTCAGGGTTTTCAATTCTGGGGTGTACCATGGTTTTTTTTGCGTTGGTAGAGGGATTGAGTTGTTTATGTTGTAGAGGGCAGAGGTTGTTAGCGATATTGTTGGGGAGTTGGTTCCATGATGAGAGAGCTGAGTCTGCATCAGTGAGGTCTAGTTTGTCTCTATTATCGGTGAGGGCCGTGATGAGGTCATCCTTGTTACAGGATTTGCGAAAAGTGATAGTGGTGTGGTGTGGTGGTTTTTAGAGGAAGGGTTTGTCGTTGTGTTAATGTTGAAGTTTGCTTTGATTAGGGAATGGTCAGACCAGGGTACTTGGGAGCAGGAGTGTGAGTCTGGGCAGATGAGATTGTTGGTGAATAGAAGATCAAGGGTATGCCCTGCTTTATGCATGGGACCAGTTATTAATTGTTTAAAACCCATCGCATGGAGTGAGGTCAGAAAGGTGTCACATGAGGGGGAGAGGGGGGAGGAGTCGACATGTAAATTAAAGTCTCCAAGGATGATGGCAGGTGAATTTATTGAGATGTTTTCAGCGATGCACTCGATGAGTGGGGAGGGGTTTGCTTCAACGAGGCCGGGTGGTGCGTATACTAGGCATATTTGCAGGTGTTGGGATTTGAAAAGCCCAATTTCATATTTGGGGGTGGGCGTGAAGGTTAGTGGGATCAATTTGAGGTCTTTCTTAGCAGCGAGTAAAAGACCACCACCTTTTCTTTTGGGTCTAGGGATTGAGTAAATGTCATAAGTGTTTAGGGGGAGTAGGTTTAAAAAGACTGTGTCAGACTCTTTAAGCCATGTTTCGGTAATGGCACATATGTCAGGTTGACTGTCTAGTAGGAGGTCGTCGAGAATAGGGGCTTTCTTGACAATGGATTGAGCATTGAAAAGAGAGAGGGTAATTGTAGTAAGACTGATTATGTGGGTGAGCGGTGTGGGCATGATTGGAAGTAAGTATGAGTAAATGGAGTTATGGTGTGGGATGCGAGGTGTGGGTGGTTTGGTAAAGTAATGCTTGATTGTGGGAATTGGGTATATCTGCATGCTTGTGGGTAGGAGGTGGGATTTGTGTGTATTGATGTGGGTGTGAGAGGGGAGTTGGAGATGTGGAGAGGGGTGGGCAGATTAGAGGTTGAGGAGGGCGTTGAGAGTTAGCAAATGTGCGGTGGGCACGGACTAAGTGGAAACTGTGGGGGCGAGGAAGTAGTGGGGAGTGAGCTAGGGGCGACGCTAAGGGGTGCGCCAAGGGGCAGGCTCCTTGGTCGCGCACCTTAGGCGTGCGACGCCAGGAGGGGTTGTTCGCGTTTTTAACGGAGCTCGGTCCTCGGCTGATGACGTCATTCTGGGGGTGGGATCCGGCATCGGAGTAGGCTGCGGGCTCGGGCGCAGAGCAGGTCGTCGATGGGCACCCTGTCTTCTTGGTTGTCTGCGCCACTGGCGGCGGTAACTGTGCATTCAATTGGCTTGCACTTAAAAATTTTGAGCACCTAGGCGGGACGCGGCGAGGCACATGTATAGCCCATGTGCCCGGCTTTTTCTGTATCCTGCGCTTACTTTATTGAATGAGTAAGTACGCACATGTTATATGCACTGCGCGTGCGCAAAGCAGACACACTGCGGGTACCAATGTCCTATGGTAGGCAATACGAGACGCACAAAGATCCATGCAAGATGGCACCACCACAGCTTACCACGCGGTGTGCCGACCAAGTTTAAAGTGAGGCCTAGCCCGCGGGGGGGGGGGGAGGGGGGGGCACTCAACCAACTCGTAAGCCCACTTCCCTATGCCCCAACAGGATCGGGAACGATGCCAGTATGATGCACCGAGCAAGGAGAGCAGAAGAAGTCTTACCGAAACCCCTCTTCTCTGAAGGTAAATCTTCTTCCTCTTTTTTTTTTTAAACTTACCTGGGGGCTCAGCGCTTACCGGCTCAGTACTGAGACGATCTCCGGCTGCGGGGGAGAGGGCTTTGGCAGTCATTGCCGCGCTTGGCTTCCTGCACCCGCTGCCTTTCAGCTACTTGAGCAGCAAAGTCCATGCCGGGAACCGGCTACTGGACCAAGGCACACTTCTGAGGAATCTCGGAAATCACCTCAGGAATTCTCAACTGGGGGAGGGACCATTAGGTATCACCACAGGAGAGCGGGGCTCAATCTTTTCTCCAATTTAAAAATAGAAGTTCTTCTTTCAAAAAGTAAAGCGATCCACATAGAAGAAGCATGTCTACATCTGCTGGAGACGGGGAAATAATGAAGAGTTGCGGTGACTGCAGGGGTGAATCTAGGGTAATGTCAGCTTTGAAACCTGACTCCATCTCCATCTGCTGGCAGAGGAGCACAACGCATTGGTCCTAAGTCCATCTGGCTACACGCTAGTAAAATATGTATTCAAAAATGTGGAAAAACAAATTGCCAATATTCTTAAAATCTGGAAAAATAAACTACTTTGCAAAATCACTCAAAAGGTCTCTAGAATCAAATGCACCAATTTTATGAACAATCACAACAGCACTTGATGTGTCTTTTATTTCAAGCAACACTGCGGAATTTGTCAGGATTTTCTCCAAGAATCATCATATAACTTTCTTGCTGCTGAAAAAGCATTCTCTGCAAAAATTGTTAGACCTATGATTATCATGACCCTAATGCCATAAAGGTTAAGTGTCTGTGACTAATGGCAAGGGTGTTATGATGGGCCTTGGATAAAATCTTGAGAAATCAATCACATATTGTTGCTTAAAAGAAGACATGCAAAATAAACTACTCTGATACTTCTCAGTTTACTGAATCATCTATGAGTCAGATTGCTTTGGACCTCTGCAAATTAAGAGGGTTAAAGGCATTAAAATTGCGGAGCTACATAATGTGTTCAGATGTATTAACTGTTGGCTCAGCTGTACATTTGCACGTATTCAGCAGAATAAAACACTCCTTGCTTATTAACATTCCAGTAGTTTCACCTGTCCCTTAGGCACAGTCCGTTTAACAAATGGAATAAGGACATCTTTAAGCCACAGACACAATTCTTTTGAAGGAATGCTTGCAGGGATTGCGTTAAGCAGGCTGTCCAACATTTTTTCATCAAATCTTCTTTCAAACTCTGCCTAGAAATAATAGAAAAAGCACCATAATATTAGAAAATCATCTGTTTGCTTAAGTGAGAAATTGATATGAATGAAATTAAATAATAATGGATTCTAAAGAAAACCAATAGCTTCTTTCATATTTTGTCACCATGAGCCAAGATGAACTAAAAACTTTTCTCCATACACACAAAATGGGAAAAACAATCTTTATTACATCTCCCCATATCTGAAAACTTTTAATAGTTTTCAAATTGCTGCCTGATCAATAATTTGAATATAACCTCTTAGAAAAAGACAACCTTTTTTTTTATAATAGCCTTCACTTAGCTTATGTTTCCCACCTCTCTGTAGTTTTTCAACATGCTTAACACAATCTCATTTAAGTACAGTATATGGAATTTATTTTATCAACTGCCTTTTTCTTTTCATATTAGACTTATCACATGGACTTTTACTGCTCTAACTACTGGCCCCCTGCCAAGCATGCAATAAATAAGAAATATGTTTTGCTCTCAGTGTGGTGCCTCATGAAGATTTTGGAATATTTAAAAGCAGCAGAGCAAAACAGCCAATCTAAATTTTATAAACCTAAAAATATGACACTATGACAAAAAAGAGAAGCGTCTTAAAAGCAGAATTATTAAAGAGGAAGAAAACACTGGACCTTTTTTCTTGATACGTGTGCACTCCAAATCATAAACTGCATTATGTTTTAACTAATTTTATTAAATTAGACATTGGTTAAGGGAACTCATATAGAATGAATATATAGAGCTCACTAGTCATCTCCAGAAGAAAATAAGCTCGAGTCAGTTGCAATCTTGTTATTAGGCTGCAAGAAATGTCTGCAGTGCTTGGAAGAAGCGAACAGCTGAAATAATGGAATTCATACAAAAATGCTCATCCAGGCCCCAGCTCAGATGACCTTAGACAGGTTCCTTAATTGGTGAATTCTTGGCTCCAATAGTCAGGTTATTTGATTTATATTCCACCTATTGAGACCCTTCAAAGCAGATTACATTCAGGTACTGGGATAGTGCTCAGTTAAAGCTAAATGAAAGAATGCAAGGCCTTGTAATTGAGTAGTAAGAAATTCTGATACCTGATGTCTAAGCCAAAGATACTGTGCACAAGGTAAATTCATTTCTTCTAGCTGGAAAAGGATGTCCTTGAAAACATCTTCGTTGTTCAAGAATTCTGTCCATGCAATTCCACTAGAATTGAAATTTAAAAAAAACAAGACAAAAAACCCTTTGAAATTGGTCTGTGGAAGTAGGGCAATAAGAAATTGCATTCTTGAAGACAATGGGTGGCCTACTGATTATAATAGACTGAATGGGCTTGCTCTGTGGCTTAGTAGCAATGCTGGGCACTGCCATGTTTAGGCCAAGTTTCTGCTGCCTGGGACAACTGGGGATAGGGGTTGTTGCATAGGCAGCATTCACAGTTGCTGGGGGAAGGAGTCAGCCATTGCTCAAGGGCAACAGCTAGTGGCTAAATAGTGTCCATATTAGTTGGGTTCTGAAGGGAGTTGCGATTAGTGGTGCCTGGCTGAAGATGTTGCAATGGCTGGGCTGAGTTGGAAGACTATAAAAAATAGGAAAATTGGTTCTTACCTGCTAATTTTCATTCCTGTAGTACCAGAGATCAGTCTAAACAAGTGCGCTTTGCATCCCTACCAGCAGATGGAGGCAGAGAACCAAAAGCTTTTCAGGCACTGCTACTTAACCGAGAGTGCCACCTGCAGTCCCTCAGTATTGACCTTTATCCAAGCCAATGTAGAGCCATCAATAATCTCAAGTAACAATCTTCTCTCCTAGGGCGAACATATAAAGATAGGTTGGAGCCCCTGAACTGGAGCCCTCACATCCAAGGCCACAGAAAACTAACTTTGTCTAGGTCCCAGAACCCAACTATATACAGTTCTAATTTCCACTGAAAAGAACTAGCTACAATAAAACAGTCTTTTGGAATTGAGGGGATGGTACTCTGGACTGAACTGTGGTACTACAGGAATGAAAATTAGCAGGTAAGAACTAATTATCCTTTCCTGTTCATACCCCAGATCAGACCAGAGAGTGGGATGTACCCAAGCTTCCCTACACTGGGCGGGATCCTGAAAGACCCGCTCTCAGAAAACTCTCACCAAAGGTCGCCTCGTGTAGTGCGCTTACATCTAGGTGATAAAGCTTGGTGAAAGTGTGCATAGATGACCAAGTGCCCGCTCTATAAATCTCCTGTGGCAATACCAATTGACACTCCTCCCAGCAGGTTGCCTGCGATCTAGCTGAATGCGTCCGCGACCCCATTGAAGTGGATCGACCTATACAGAGATAAGCTGAAAAAATAGTCTCCTTTAACCAACACTTGAAGGAGATGCCTTGGTTCCCTTCTTTGCAGCTCCGAACAAGGTGAAAAGATGATCTGACAGCCAAAAGGCATTCGTAGCCTTAAGATATTGCAATAGTGTCCGCCAAATGTCCAGACAGGGAAGATCCTTCGCTAACCGTGCTTCCCCTACCAAACTCAGGAAAACAGGAAGCTCTACCATCTGGTTAAGACGGAAAGACGAAACAACCTTTGGTAAAAACGAGGGAACAGTTCGCAGAGACACCCCATCGTCTGAAATTCGTAGGAATGGTTCTCTGCAGGACAAAGCCTGCAACTCTGAAATCCATCTGGCCGAGCAAATCGCTACCAAGATCACAGTCTTTAACATAAGGTCTTTCAAAGATGCCTTCTTTTGCAATGGTTCAAACGGAGGACCACAAAGCCCCCACAATACCAAGTTCAAATTCCATGAAGAGCACATCCTCTGAACCGGAGGTCGCAGATGCTTGACTCCCTTGAGAAAATGCATGATATCTGGGTGAGCAGACAACAGCCTTCCTTGAACTTTCCTTCAAAAGCATCCTAAGGCTGCCACCTGAACACAAAGCAAATTAAAAGCGAGGCCCTTAGACAAGCCCTGCTGCAAAAAGGCTAGGATGTGTGAAACATCCACCCGCAACACATCAGGCCTCAAACATTCTCCACACCCTGACATAAGCAAGCAATATAGAGGGTCTCCAAGCCTGAAGCAACATAGTAATTACAGCCTCTGAATACCCTCTGGATCTTAAACGTCTCCTCTCAAAAGCCAAGTCGAGAGATAAAAGCAATCTACCTGATCCGAGAAGATAGGTCCTAGTCTGAAAAGGCCCTGCAGGTGAGCCAACTTGATGAGCCCCGTCCATAGCGAGATGAATCAGATCTGCCAACCAAGGTCGCCGTGGCCACTCCGGCACCACCAACACTATCCTGCCTGGATGTCATTCTATGCGCCGCAAGACTCATCCTACTAAAGGTCATGGAGGAAACACGTACAGCAGACTCCTTGTTGGCCACAGAAGAACCAGAATGTCGATTCCTTCGGCGCCCCACTCTCTCTTCTGAGACTGAAAAATCTCTTTGCTTTGGCATTGCTGTGTGACACCATCAAGTCCAGCTGGAGATTGCCCCATATGTCCCGAATGAGGTCGAAGGCCTCTGGCAACATCTCCCATTCCCCTGGGTCCAACTGTTGCCTGCTGAGAAAATCCGCTTGAACGTCGTCCACTCCTGCCACATGAGATGCCACAATCCCACATAGGTACTGTTCCGCCCAAATAGTTCCTGGGCCTCCAGGGCCACTCCTCGACTCTTCATCCCGCCCTGTCAATTGCCACCATTGTCGCATCATCCGGAAAAACTCTCACCATTCGATCCCTAACCTGTGGAAGAAAGATTTTCAGCACCTTGCGAACCATTGTTTCCAGATAGTTGAAAGAACAGGACATTTCAACTGGCAACCACCACCCTTAGGCTGTCCAACAATGATAGTCTGCCCCCCAACCTCTGAGGCTGACATCTGTGGTCACCACCACAAAGTCCGGGACTTCCAGATCCACTCCCCTCTCTAAACTGGGTCGCAACAGCCACCATGAGAGACTGGATCTGGAGACCCCTTGTAGCGGCAAGGGCCAATGAAACTCATCTGACAACGTATCCCAATAAGACAGAAACACCCTCTGGAGTACACACATGTGAGCAAAGGCTCACGGTATTAAATCTAGTGTAGACGCCATAGAACCCAGAACCTGCAGATAATCCCTTGCCCTAAGTACTGGTATATGCAACAGCCGGGTCACATGAGACTGCAACTTCAGAATCCTCTCTGAGGTAAGAAACACCTTGCCCAGTTGAGGGTCGAATCTCACCCCCCAAATACTCCAAAGACTGGCTTGGAACAAGATGACTCTTTGCCAAGTTCACAATCCAGCCGAGAGAATGTAACATCTCCAGCAACCTCTGAACTGATCGGCTACACTCCACCTCTGACTTCCCCCAGATAAGCCAGTCATCCAGATATGGGTGAACCAAAATACCTTCCTTCCATAACGCGGCAGTCATCACTACCATAACTTTTTTGAAGGTTTGTGGAGTTGTCGCTAACCCGAAAGGAAGGGCCCGAAACTGAAAATGCTGATTCAGCACCATGAAACGAAGAAACCTTTGATGTTCTGCGTGAATGGGAATATTTAGATAAGCTTCCGTTAAATCCAGGGGGGCCAGAAACTCCCTGTCGGAATCTGCAGCGCTGCACTGACTTTCTGCAGGTCGAGAATGGGCCAAAATGTGTCTTCCTTCTTGGAAATGATGAAGTAAACTGAATATCTTCCTAGACCTTGCTCTGTTGCTGGTACTGGCACGATTGCTCCTAATCTCTGGAGACGAAGCAGTGTATCTCGAACTGCCTCTCGCCTGCCGAGGGTCAAGCAGCGAGACTCCATGAAGGCTTTCCTGACGGAGTGAGAAAATTCTAAAGCATAGCCATCTCTTATTACCTCTATGACCCACTGGTTTGAGGTGATCTTGGTCTACTCCCCATAAAACTGAGGCAGCCGTCCTCAAACTGCCTCATCGAGAGAGTGGACCGACCTGGCTTCATTGTGAGGCCTTACTACCTCTGGCCTCCTGACTGGCCCTATTTCTGGACAGTCTTTGTGACCTCCAAAAGGATTGCTCCCTCCCGGAACCTGGCTTCTGCAAGGACGAAAATGCCTCACATCCCAAAACCGCGAACGGGCTGAAAACAACTTTCTACTGCTCTTCTTATCCTCAGGCAGTTTATTTCCTTTTGATTCTCCCAACTGCTTCATTAACTGTTCCAGATCTTCTCCAAAAAGCAGTTTCCTTTAAAAGGGAGATTACAAAGCTGTGACTTGGACCATATATCTGCTACCAATTGAGTAACCACAGAAGGTGACGAGCTGATACTGTAGATACCATACTCCTGGCCAAAGTCCTTATCAAACCATATAAAGTATCGGCCACATACGCAATCCCAGCTTCTAACTGGCCCGCTTTCTGAGCATCGTCCTTGATGCTCCCCGCCTTCTACTGAGCCTTCTGAGCCCATTGTAAACAGGCCCTCTTCATCAGGCTACCACAGATGGCTGCTTAGAGGCTTAAGGCTGAGACCACAAATACCCTTTTCAACTGGATTTCCAGTTTGATCCTGAACATCCTTAAGTGCGGCTGAACCTGCAACTGGGAAGGTGGTCTTCTTGGTGACTGCTGACACTGAGGTATCTACTTTGGGCAACATCAGAGCTGTAAAATATCTTCAGTTAAGGGATATAACTTCGCCAATGCCCTTACTGCCTTTAGTCCAGCTTCTGGGGCATTCCACTTCCGGTCTACTAATTTAGGGGGACCCTGAAGACCATCCAGCACCGGATCTACTCCTTCATTATCCAATTCCTTCTGCAGCACCTTCACTCCCAGCTCCTTCAGGACGTGAGAATAAGCGGTTTCAATTCTTCTTTGCGAAAAAGACGGACCACTTGTGAGTCGTCCCCCTCCACAATAAGGACTGCCTCAGACTCAGACAAATCTCCAGATTTGTCCAGATTCTTCCCCAGCTTGTGGCCAGCCAAATCATTCCCCTGATTGGTAACAGGGTCCGTTGTCTGCCAGATGCCTATCCGGATCGTCCAACCAGTCATCCGAATCACCTGATTCTAGATCCCCATCCGGGTGACTAAGATCCAACTAATGGAGAAGGTTCCCCGAAGCCCTGTCTGGGAGCCTTTTAGCTCTCTTTGGATTCCACTGCCCTTTTTGGTTCAAGGACCATTTATCCCCTGCCAAATAAGCCACCTTCTAGCTAAATAAGCCTCGTGTATGAGTAAAATAAATTCTGTGCAGAACTCTTCTCCCTCATTGTCCCCAACCTCAGGAATTTGCAGACTTTCCTCCCTCTGATCTTCAGCTCCAGCCTGCATCACCAGAGACAGAGGAGATGGGGAATCCCAGGCTTCTCAAACAGGGCTCTGTTTCGTGCCTTGTGCAGCCCTCCTGATTTTAGCAGCAAAATCTCCCCCGGCGGCCTCCCTTACAGGGCCCTGGGACCGGGTAGCTCTCCTGTCAGCAGACAGCCCCAAGGATCCCTCCACCCTGCAGTACAATCGACCTAACACGTGGCCGAATTAAGATGTGAACGAGTGCTGCTGCAGGCCCTGCAAATTTTCATGTGCTCAGATGTCTGTGCCATTGAGGGGGGAAAACAAGCGGCGCAGTCTGCTTCCTGCCACTGCAACACTCCAAAACGTTGCGGCACAAGTTACCTCGGGAAAACTCCCAAAATCAGCAGCCCTGCACCGCAGCCTGCAACTGTAAGCTCTGCTGCGTTTCTGATAAGGACACCTTTTTTTTTTTTTTTTTTTTTTTTTTTTAAAGAGTCAGCCCAGCAAACAAGAAAATGAAATACTTCCCTGTTGCAGGCTGTTGACTGAATCCTTGGGGAAGAAGACCTCAGAGAAAGGAGGGAACCAGGACCCCTGGCTTTCCTAACCCTGGATGTTAAGGGCTAAAGCAGAACAGGGATCACCAATCCCCTGCTCGCCTGGCTCAACATGAGGGATGGCCCACAAAGGAATCTAACACTTTAGGGAGTGCTTCTATTCTTCTTCACCTAAAACTAACTCTAATCTCCTTAATATTTATCTTTTTTTTTTTTAAGATAGACTTGCAGGTTTGCACCTCTACCATCTGCTAGAGACAAAGAAATACTGAGGTGGCACTCTCGGTAAAGTAGCAGTGCCTGAAAAACTTTTAGTTCTCTGCCTCCATCTGCTGGTATGGATGCAAAACCCAATTGTCTGGACTGATCCGGGGTATGAACAGGAAAAGAGGAATATCCTGTGTAGTTGCAAATAGAGACTCAAGCACTGTAACCCAGTAAAAGCTGGTTCTGACTGAGCAGGAAAAAAAAAAAAGAATGAATTGGGAACCAGGAGACCTAGGTTCAAATCCTGCAATCCTGCTTCTACCAATGACACTCCTTGTGACCTTGGGCAAGTCGCTTTATCTTCCATTGCCTCATGTATCCACTTATACAGAGGTGGCCAACTCTGGGCCTTAAGAACCACAAATAAGTCTGGCTTTTAGGATATCCACAATGAATATACATGAGATAGATTTACATACAGCGGAGGCAGTGCATATAAACTAACTCATGCAAATTCATTATTGATAGCTTGAAAACCAGGCCTGCTTGTAGCTCTTGAAGACCCCTGACTTATACTGTGTTTGGGACAGTGACTTGTATTCGTGTGTAATTTGCTGTAAAACACCCTGGAGGGTGCTCTATAAATGTTGAAATGAATGAAATAATAAGAGGGTGATATGGGAAAAATGGCTGATTCTTGAACAGATTATTTCTGTTTATCCCAAAAGGTATATTTGATATGTCGTCAGTACACCTCAATACCCATATTTTTCAATTAAATCCACCCTTGAGCATCCTTGATGGTATTTCATACCATTTGCCAACATATGCTGCACTAGAAAAAGCAGGATTTCAAATTTAACAGTCAAGGTTCAGACTAGTTCCAATGTGCATAAGTCTATGGAGCCATTAGCAATCATCTGAGATTCAAGGCTTAACTAAAATAAATAGTCAATGCAAACCTGAATTTTTCAGGTCCAAATGCTCCATGAAAGGTAGTTAATCGTGCTTGAGCTCGTAATACCTGCATGAACACAGAAGTAGTCGGTTAAAACTGGCATGCTACAATGTTTTCAAGAACATTAGATTATCCTTTTATGTTGTAATTTGCAAAAATTTACTTAAATATATGATACAGAATAAATAATAACAACAACAAACATTTTGAACCACCACATGATGGTCTTAGCAGCCATTAAACTCTTAAACAGCACCAGCCTTATTAATCACCTCTATTATGGATAACAGAAACTCATCAGTTGGCACAGCAAGTGTTCTGTCCTCTTTTTTCTGAATCTGAAAATAGATATTAAATACATTAGGATTTGTTGCATACTGCACATCCGTTCAACAAGACTGTTCCTCCAGAATATAAGAAAATTATTACTTACCTGCTAATTTTCGTTCCTGTAGTACCATGGATCAGTCCAGACCGTGGGTTATGTCCCCAATCCAGCAGATGGAGTCAGTCCAAAGCTTTGAGGGGGCGTCACCATAAGTACTACTACCCCCTCTGCAGGAGTTCAGTATCGAGTATATCAGAGCCCGAGAAAACAGAAAACCTCCTGAGTGGATCAAGTTGAAACAAGACGGCAACAATAAGCCGCTAAACTGAAATAGAGAAAACTGGAACCTCCCCACGAACGGGTGGGGGCCATGAACATAGCGTGTCAACCTCCATAAACAGTGAAAAACTGGTACACGTAAAAAGGAAACAGCAGGAAGACACTACTGTAACATGAGGAACAGCTGAGAGAATCAGCCCCAAGACAGCGGAGCAGGAGAAGAACCCAAATGCGGTGGGCGTCTGGACTGATCCATGGTACTACAGGAACGAAAATTAGCAGGTAAGTAATAATTTTCTTTTCCCTGTACGTACCTGGATCAGTCCAGACCGTGGGATGTACCCAAGCTTCCCTAACCCGGGTGGGATCCTGCGAGGCCTGCTCGTAGAACCTGTTCGCCAAAGTGTCCATGAACGGACGAGGCGAGATGTAGTCTATAGTGTCTTGAGAACGTGTGCAACGACTTCCAGGTGGCCGCTCTACAGATTTCTTGCGAAGACACCGAGCGACTCTCCGCCCAGGAGGCCGCCTGAGAACGTGTAGAATGCGCTACGATTCCGGGCGGGGGCGTCCGCCCCACCCCAATGTAGGAAGCGGCAATGCCGGCCTTCAGCCATCTTGCAATGGTCGTCTTCGAGGCCTGAGATCCCTTCCGGGGCCCGGACCAAAGGACGAAGAGATGGTCAGAAGTCCGGAAATCATTCGTAGCCTCCAGGTAAAGGCGCAGGGTGCGCTGGACGTCAAGGAGACGTAGCGAACGCGGCTCCGACGAAGGGAAAGATGGAAGTTCCACCGTCTGATTCATATGAAACGCGGACACCACCTTCGGAAGGAAGGAGGGCACAGTACGAAGCGAGACTCCCGAATCGGAAAACCGGAGATAAGGTTCTCTGCACGACAGAGCCTGTAGCTCGGAAATACGCCGAGCGGAGCAGATGGCCACCAGGAACACAGCCTTGAGAGTGAGATCCTTGATTGTCGCATTTCGGAGAGGTTCAAACGGAGGTCCCGACATGGAACGTAGTACCAGATTGAGACTCCAAGAGGGACAAGGGTCCCGCAATGGAGGCCGCAAGTGCTTGACTCCCTTGAGAAAACGGACGATGTCCGGGTGTTGTAACAGAGAACCTCCGTCACGCAGGAGGGAGCCGAGGGCGGCCACTTGAACCCGAAGAGAGTTGTAAGCGAGTCCCTTGTCCACCCCTGCTTGGAGAAACTGGAGGATCTGGGAGACAGACGCCTCCTTGGGTCTGGTGTTCAGGCCGGTACACCACAGCTCGAACACCTTCCAGACTCGAACATAGGCCACCGACGTCGAAGTCTTTCGAGAGCGTAGCAGCGTAGACACTACCGCCTCCGGGTAACCCCGTCGGCGGAGGCGGCGCCTCTCAAAAGCCAGGCCGCAAGACAGAAGAGTTCTGCCTGGTCGAAAAATACCGGTCCCTGGTGAAGGAGGCGGGACAGATGTCCCAGACGGATGGGTCCGTCGATTACCAGTTGAAGGAGGTCCGCAAACCAAGGCCGTCTTGGCCACTCTGGCGCGACGAGTATTACCGTCCCCTGATGAACCTCTATCCGGCGGAGTAGTCTTCCCACCAGTGGCCACGGAGGGAACGCGTATAGGAGTAGATCGGCCGGCCACGGGAGCGCGAGAGCATCGACGCCCTCCGCCCCCCGCTCTCTCCGGCGACTGAAGAACCGAGGAGCCTTGGTGTTCTGGGCGGACGCCATGAGATCCAGGTGGGGAGGTCCCCACCTCCGGACAAGCAACTGCATGGCCTCGTCGGAGAGGGACCACTCTCCGGGATCCAGAAACTGGCGACTGAGGAAATCCGCCTGGACGTTGTCTACTCCCGCGATGTGTGAGGCCGCCAGACGGCCCAGATGCCGTTCCGCCCACTGCATCAGCATCGCTGCCTCGAGTGCGACTTGCGGGCTGCGAGTGCCGCCCTGTCGGTTGATGTAGGCCACCGTTGTCGCGTTGTCGGATAAGATTCTGACGTCCCGATTCCGAAGGAGAGGCAGGAAGTGGATAAGCGCCAACCTGACCGCTCTGGTTTCCAGACGATTGATGGACCACTTCGACTCCTCCGCGGACCACGTCCCCTGTGTGGCGCTGCGATCGCAGACTGCTCCCCAGCCTATGAGACTGGCGTCGGTGGTTACCACTACCCAATCTGGTAGATCGAGGGACATGCCGCGAGCCAGATTCTCCGGGACCATCCACCAGGAGAAGCTGCTCCTGGCAAGCTGGGGCAGCGGGAGAATCACCTGGTAGTCCTGCGAGAGTGGTTTCCAACGGGAGAGAAGTGCTCTTTGCAGAGGTCGGAGGTGCGCGAATGCCCAGGGGACCATGTCGATGGTAGACCCCATCACCCCCAGGAGCTGTAAATAGTCCCAGGAGGTGGGAGCTGGTAATGCAGAGAACCGCTGTATGTGCTCTCGTAGGGCCTGTGCCTTGTCCTGCCGTAGGAAAACCGCGCCCAGACGGGTGTCGAAGGTCGCTCCCAGGAAATCCAAGCGCTGCGAGGGCACGAGGGAGCTCTTGGAGAAGTTCACCACCCATCCCAGAGACTGCAAAAACTCTATCACTCTGGCCACTGCCGTCTGTCCATGCCGAAAAGACTTCGCTCGGATGAGCCAATCGTCCAGATAAGGATGAACTAGGATACCCTCCTTCCGAAGGGCAGCCGCCACGACCACCATAATCTTGGTGAAGGTGCGCGGAGCCGTTGCCAATCCGAACGGGAGCGCCACAAACTGGAAATGCTGATCCAGAATCTTGAACCGTAAGAGACGATGATGCTCCCGGCAAATGGGAATGTGAAGGTAGGCCTCCGTCAGGTCCAAGCAGGCCAGGAACTCCCCTCGATGTACCGCCGCGATCACCGATCGTAGCGTTTCCATGCGAAACCGGACCACCCGAAGGGATTTGTTGACTTCCTTCAAGTCCAGAATGGGGCGGAAGGAACCGTCCTTCTTCGGTACCACGAAGTAGATGGAATAATGGCCCGAGCCCACCTCTGCGGAGGGTACGGGCACAATGGCGCCTATTTCCCACAATCTGTCCAGCGTCAATTGCACCGCCCTTCGCTTGACAGCCGAGCCGCAGGGAGAGAAGATGAACCGTCCCTTTGGAGCGCGGGCAAACTCCAACGCGTAGCCGCGTCCTATGGTGTCCAAGACCCACTGATCCGAGGTGATCCGCGCCCACTCCTCGTAGAAGAACGCCAGCCGCCCTCCAATCCTGGGGACGGCGGAGTGGGCGAGCTGAACATCATTGAGAGGACTTGAGAGAGAGTTGTCCCGCCGCGGGAGCGGGACGCGCGGGGCGGCGCCCGCGAAAGGAGCGTGTCCAGGTCTGAGACCTGGTGGCAGGGGGCCGAGCCGCCGCCGGCCTGTAAGTCCTGTAGCGTCTTTGCGCCCTGGCTCTGGTCCGGGAGGACGAGAATGCCCTGGTGGAACGATATCTGTCTTCCGGCAGGCGATGGACCGCGTTTTCCCCCAGGGATTTGATGATCTGGTCCAGGTCCTCCCCGAACAGGAACTTACCCCTGAATGGCAGGGAACCCAGACTCGATTTGGAGGACGTGTCCGCCGCCCAGTTGCGTAGCCAGAGAAGTCGACGAGCCGCCACCACCGAGGCCATGGAGCGGGCGAGGATCCTAAAGAGATCGTAGGAGGCGTCAGCCCCGTATGCCACCGCAGCTTCCAGTCTATCCGCCTGGGCGGCCTCCTCGGGTGGTAACACCTGCGAGGTGAGCAGTAGCTGCACCCAGAGAAGACTGGCCCGCTGGGCAAGCGAGCTGCACATCGCCGCCCGCAGCCCCACGGCGGAAACCTCGAAGACTCGCTTGAGGAAGACTTCCAACTTTCGATCCTGCGTATCTTTTAGCGCCGCTCCACCCGTAACCGGTATGGTCGTCCTCTTCGTGACCGCCGACACCGCGGAGTCCACCCTGGGTACCTTGATGAGATCCAGGAAATCTTCCGGCAGTGGATACAGCCTCTCCATGGCGCGGCTGCCCTTTAGAGCGGCTTCCGGGGCATCCCATTCCCTGGTGAGAAGCTGCAGGAACGACTCGTGAATGGGAAAAGCCTGAGCTCTCGGACGCAGAGCTGCCAGTACGGGATCCCCCTTCTTAGAGGAAGTGACGACAGCGGGCGCAACGGGAGCTGGCGGGTCCGGAGGAGGATCGAGGTCCAATCCCTGGATGATTTGAGGGATTAGGTCGTCCAGCTCATCCCGCTGGAAGAGGCGCAGCGTGCGTGGATCCTCTCCCTCCGAAGTAGAGTCCCCTTGCCCCGAAGCTGCAGGATCCGCCCCAGGGGAAACTGGGGCCGACCCAGTCCCCCCCGAGGCCACCGGGAGTCGGGCGTGTACGGGGAGCTGTGGGGCCCCCACGCCCGCCGGAGCGGGGGGGGCCGGGGAGAGGGACGAAGGCCGCGGTAGCTTGGGTGGTGGAAGTCCCATGGGAGCCGCCAGCTCCTGAAGATACGCAGTGTGCATCAGCCGAATAAATTCCGGGGAAAACCCCGGCCTACTCGGGGGGGGTACCGCGGGTGGGGGCCCCGGGGGACCCTGCCCCTGCGGGTCTTCCTCCGGATCTGTCTCCGGATGTAGGTACGGGGGAGAGCCCTCTGAGGCTTCCCCATCCCCCAGCGCTGCCTGTGCTCCCTCAGGGTGCAGCGCATGTAAAATGGCCGCCGTTCCCGCCAGGAATGGGGGAGGGGCCGGCCCGCGCCGCCCGGGTAAGGCTGCCATAGGGAGAGAATGAGTGAGGGTCCGAGACGTGCCTTCCCCCCCGGGGAGGCACCTCGCGCAGATCCCCTCCCTTGACACGCGCGATCCAGGCTCGCCGCAGGCCGAGCAACGCGCCGGCCGCGGCATCGAGATCGCGATGGGAAAACAGGTCCCGGCAGCTAGAACACCCCGACCTCGGGGGGGGGGGGCCGCGAGACGAAGCGCCGCTGCGGGGGGGCCCAGATGGCCTGCACTACCCGCCGACGAGAAAAACGCCGCTGCGGGGGGGCCCGGATGGCCTGCGCTACCCGCCGATGAGAAAAACGGCGCCGCGGGGGGGCCTTCCTGGCCGCACGACCCGCCGACAACTCTCCCCCTGCTCCCTGCTGCAGCCCACGTGGAGCCGCAAGATGGCCGCGGGAGAGGGAGAAGACGCTGGTAGGCCGGTCCCACCGGCAACCGCGTCCAACCTAACTGTAAAAATAAAATAACAGCAGCAATAGAAAAGGCAACTTACCCCGAAGAAGCCACTAACGCCGGAAGGAGAGAGAGAGAGAGAGACAGAGAAGCACGACAGGGAAGCCACGCCTCTCCAATTAGGTAATTAACTTTGTCCTAATTAATTAATCTTTTTTTTTTTTTTTTTTCAACAACTTGATCCAGACAAACTAGTTAAAGACAGAGGATAAAGTCCTAAGACAAGGGAAACACAAACAGGTTATAGGTGATCGGGAGCAAGCCCAGATTCCCCTACTCGCATCTGCTGGAGTCAGAAGATACTGAACTCCTGCAGAGGGGGTAGTAGTACTTATGGTGACGCCCCCTCAAAGCTTTGGACTGACTCCATCTGCTGGATTGGGGACATAACCCACGGTCTGGACTGATCCAGGTACGTACAGGGAACTCAAAAATACTAAATAAAAAAAAAATAAAAAAAAAAGAGTTAACCATCTAATTATTTCTGCTCTTCAGGACCCACTTGCATAATTTAATGTGGACGATTGCACTGACTCAGTCTGTGAAGAGTGGCATCTCTGAAGTACTCGCGTCATTTCACCTTCATTCTGAAATCCAGCAAGGGGAGAAGATGATTTTTTTTTTTTTTAAATCACAGTTCCAGCTTCAGCACGTACTAACTAAAATCTTCTGCTGTCTGTCTATTCCCCATCATTAAAGAGTATAAAGGATAAAACCCAATCTCTTTTGCACCTGGCAGCAGCTTTGCTACAGTCACCAGTGACCTCCTCCACATACATTGATTTGAGCAACTGATCAAAGGACTTGTGGAAATCAGGGGACCTCTTTGCCCATCTGATTTTGTGAAAGAAAAAAAAGCTGATGTAGACGGTTGTCCTGGAAGGAGACTAGCTACAATTTGAGAGGAACAATTTTTGGTGGCATTTTTCCAGGTAGAATCCAAACGGTAGATTACATCCTCTGTTGATGAGCAGGCACCTCAGGAGGACTCTGCCGAGTACCTTCCTTTTCTGTTTTGCACCCATTGTTCAGTTTCACACTGGTGCTTGTTACATTTATACAGACAATGGCAGAATTCTTAATGAGAAATTACTACTTACCTGATAATTTCCTTTTCTTTAGGACAATCAGATGAATCCAGAACAAGTGGGTTATGCACCTCTTCCAGCAGATGGAGACGGAGTGAACTGATGTCACAGTATATAAACCCCTGCAGTAACATCAGCCTGCCAGTATTTTCTTTAAAAGCAACTGTGGACAGACTAGCAAAAAAACTTGATTAAAAACAGATAACCATTTCAATACTTGGCCAAAAGGCAACACTGAGCTCAGAAAAGAATGTAATAACATTAGACTAGGGAATGGACTAACACTTACCAGTAATCCCTGTAATACATAGTCACATTACAATCATTCAGCAGCCAAGGGATAGAAGCTGGATTCATCTGTCTGTCCTAAAGAAAAGGAAATTATCAGGTAAGTACTAATTTCTCATTTCTTAGCGTCCAGTCAGATGAATCCAGAACAAGTGGGAATGTACCCAAGCTACTCCCGAATAAGGCGGGAGGCTGACCGCGGGTCACTTAAAACCACTTGTGCTAAGGTTGTGTTCTCCTGGGCTTGCACATCCAGACGATAATACCTGGAAAAGGTGTGTAAGAAGGACCACGTTGCAGCTTGGCAAATGCTGACAGGAGACAACAATTTCATAAGAACATAAGAACATAAGAAAATGCCATACTGGGTCAGACCAAGGGTCCATCAAGCCCAGCATCCTGTTTCCAACAGTGGCCAATCCAGGCCATAAGAACCTGGCAAGTACCCAAAAACTAAGTCTATTCCATGTAACCATTGCTAATGGCAGTGGCTATTCTCTAAGTGAACCTAATAGCAGGTAATGGACTTCTCCTCCAAGAACTTATCCAATCCTTTTTTAAACACAGCTATACTACCTGCACGAACCACATTCTCTGGCAACAAATTCCAGAGTTTAATTGTGCGTTGAGTAAAAAAGAACTTTCTCCGATTAGTTTTAAATGTGCCCCATGCTAACTTCATGGAGTGTCCCCTAGTCCTTCTACTATCTGAAAGAGTAAATAACCGATTCACATCTACCCGTTCTAGACCTCTCATGATTTTAAACACCTCTATCATATCCCCCCTCAGTCGTCTCTTCTCCAAGCTGAAAAGTCCTAATCTCTTTAGTCTTTCCTCATAGGGGAGTTGTTCCATTCCCCTTATCATTTTGGTAGCCCTTCTCTGTACCTTCTCCATCGCAATTATATCTTTTTTGAGATGCGGCGACCAGAATTGTACACAGTATTCAAGGTGCGGTCTCACCATGGAGCGATACAGAGGCATTATGACATTTTCCGTTTTATTCATCATTCCTTTTCTAATAATTCCCAACATTCTGTTTGCTTTTTTGACTGCCGCAGCACACTGAACCGACGATTTCAATGTGTTATCCACTATGACACCAATGTGTTATCCACTATGACACCTAGATCTCTTTCACTGCCAGAGCCTTAATGGAATAAGCCCTAACATGTCTAAGTAAAGGCTTCCCAGTATCCACGTATGCAGCCGTGAGTACCTCTCTTTAATCCAGAGAGCTACTGTAGCCCACAAGGCCGACTCTCCCTGTCTAGTATCGCTATGAAGGACAAACAGGCGATCCAACTTCTGCATAGGCTCAGTAACCTCCAGATACCTGACAATATGTCTCTTGACATCCAAGGGTTGCAGCAGACGATACTCCTCTACATTTCTCTCTGTCCAGAGACGGCAGGGAGATGTGAAACTCAGTGACCACCTTTGGTAAAAAGGAAGGAACAGTGCGCAGCTGTCCTGCCCCTGGAGTCACCCGGAGGAATGGCTCCCAGCAAGACAAGGACTGCAGTTCGTAAACCCTAAGTGAAGAACAAATAGCCACAAGAAACACCATTTTCAAGGTCAGTAAGTACAAGGACAGTACTCAGCGGCCTGCCAAGAAATTCAACACCAAATTAAGACTCCATACGGGCACCGGAAACCACAAAGGATGATGAAGATGTTTCACTCCTTTCAAGAAACAGGTTACATCAGGATGAGCTGACAGGGAATCATCATTCATCTAACCCCTGAATCAGGCAAGAGCTGCCACTTGTACCTTTAAGGAATTGAGGGCCAAGCCTTTATTCAAGCCATCCTGCAGAAATTCAAAAGGAGCAGGATCTTGACCACATTTCAAATACTCGCCAAACCCACACATAGGCCAAGGAAGTGGAGAACTTTCTAGTTCTTAGCAAGGTGGAAACCACTGCCACAGAGTATCCACATTTCAGCAATTGAGCCCTTTCAAGGGTGATACTGTAAGAAAAAATTGAACTGGATCTTTGTGAAGAATAGGTCCCTGCCACAGGTCACTGTGCACTGGAAGACAAAGAGGCAAGTCCACCAGGAGCCTCTGCAGATCCACATACCACAGTCTCCTGGGCCAAATCTGGAGCAACCAAGAGCACCATCCCGCTGTGGTGCCTGATCCTTCGAACCAATCTGCCCAACATGGGCCATGGAGGAAAGACATACAGCAACTAGTCTTACGGCCACTCCTGCAATAGGGCATCAATCCTCAGTGACATCAGCTCTCTCCTGTGGCTGAAGAACCACGAAACTTTCATATTGCGTGAAGTCGCCAGCAGGTCTAGGAAAGGGAGACCGCATCAATCCACAATCAGCTAAGACAATGCCCACTCTCCTGGGGCCAGACTCTTCTTGCTGAGAAAGTCTGCTCTTACATTGTCTTTTCCTACTATGTGTGAGGCTGAGATCATCTGGAGATGCACTTCTGCACATTCCATCAGGGGATCTATTTCCTGCAACACTTGTTGGCTTTGGTACCTCCCTACCGACTGATGTTCCAGATAGACTCTTCTGCATTCCATTGTCCTTGTGCTGTCAGCTCCTGACAGTGAACTCCCCAACCAAGGAGGCACGCATCTGCTGTCAGTACTAGCCAGTCCGGTGGTGTTAGAGAAACTCCCTTCCTTAGATGGTCCACCTGCAGCCACCCCTGCAGTTGGGAGGAGACCTCCATTGGCAGGTGGAGCCAAATCAAATAGCCCTGAGACTGCAGGTTCCATCAAGACAGCAGGGAGCACTGAAGAGGACGCATATGCACCCTGGCCCACGGTACCAATTCCAGGGTTGCCGCCATTAATCCAGTACTCACAAGTAGGACCGTATGGTCGAGCACAGAGCACAGAGCACAGACGGAGCTGTGCTAGCAACTTCTGTATTCGAGCTTCTAGCAGGAAAACCTTGCTCTGCTTTGTATCGAACTAGACCCTGAGGTATTCCAACGACTGAGCAGGCTGAAGACTGCTCTTGGCCACGTTCACCACCCAGCTGAGCTCCTGTAACAAGGCAATCACCTTGCGAGTCACCAGGTGGCTCTCTTCCAGTGACTTGGCTGGAATCAGCCAGTCGTCCAAATATAGGTGTACTAGGATGCCATCTTTTCTCAACTCTGCTGCAACTACTACCATTACTTTTGAAAAGGTCCTGGAAGCGATGGCTAGACCAAAGGGCAGTGCCCGAAACTGAAAGTGGCATCCCAGAACTGCGAACCGCAGAAAGCGTTGATGTTCTAGTTGGATGGGAATGTGAAGATACGCCTCGGACAGATCCAGAAGGGTCAGAAATTCCCCTGACTGCACAGCCATTATTACCGAGCGCAATGTTTCCATGCAAAAATGTTTCACTTGCAGATGACGGTTTGCACCTTTGATATCCAGGATGGGATGGAAAAGAGCCCTCCTTCTTGGGCACCACAAAATAAATGGAATTTCGCTCTGTATTTTCTTGAAATGTGGGCACTGGAACCACAGCCCTCAGACCGAAAAGCCTTGCCAATGTACCCTCTCCTGCCAGCTTCTTCTGCGGGGAGTGGCAGGGAGACTCCATGAACACATCTCAAGGAACACTGCGAAACTATCGCATATCCTTCTTGTATCACCTCCAGGACCCATTGATCTGATGTAATTTCAACCCATCTCTGATAAAAGAGAGAGGCATTCCACTATCTCCTGTTCCTGGGCGTGGGTCGGCAAACCTTCATTGGGAGGCTCGGGAGGTCCCAATACCCAAGTCTGCGCCCCTTCTGGCTTGTTTGGGATGAAAGGATTGAGGCCTACCAAAGGGTCAAGTCCTCTGAAAGGTCGCTCCTCTGTAGGGTCAAAAACGCTTGGATCCTCTAGCACAACTTCTCATGTTAAAGGAGTATGGCATTTGCTTCTTATCCTCCATCAAATGAGGAATTGGGAATTCACCTCACTTACTGGCCAGTTTCTCCAACTCGCTCCCAAATAAGAATGAGCCTTTAAAGGGCAATTTGGTGAGGTTAGCCTTGGAGGTCGCATTGGCTGACCAATTTCTCAACCATAACTGAGGCCTAGCCACTATCATCGAAGCCAACCCTCTGGCTGAAGTGCACACCAAATTACAGCCCGCATCCAAGAAGGCAGCGGCTGGTTCCATAATTGCCTTGGAGTTTACCCACGACTCATCCTCCTGGGAGAAAAGCAAAAAGAGTGAGCCACCAAGGAACAACAAGAAGAAATCTGCAAGGTCATTGCCACAGCTTCAAATGCTTGCTTAAAGATAGTTTCAATCTTTCTATCATGATCATCCTTCAAGGCCACTCCTCCTTCCATGGGAATAGTGGTCCGTTGGAAATTGCACACACAAGTGCATCTACTTTCGGAAATGAAGAAATTACTTACCTGATAATTTCGTTTTCCTTAGTGTAGACAGATAGTCTCAGGACTAGGGGTTTATGCTCCCCTGCCAGCAGATGGAGACAGAGCAAGCTGATGTCACAGTATATATAACCCTGCAGTGACCCCAGACCCATAGGGATCCAGGGGGGGGCAAGATGGCGCCCTGAGTGGAGCTGTGTGAGTGAGTTGCTGAGCAGTTTCGTTTTGCACAGCATTCTGTATTCCTTGGAACTTTATCTTGAGAAATAAATAATTTAAACAATGCCAGCAAAACGTAAAGGGAAAATAAGGGTTTTTCCCTCAATTTCGACGCAGTTATCTGAACAGAGGCTCATAACTACCTTCACAACTCCGGGAGCAGCAACGACCGGGGGGGAGTAGCCTTGCTGCAGTGCCGAAGGGAGGAAATTCGACACCGCCTGAGGCAGAGGTTTCCCTCAGCCCTCCCGTAATTCGACCACCAGCTGAGAGGGGAGCATCATCAGAGACTCTGCTAGAGACCCTGAATGAGGAAGTCAGCGTCTCAGGAAGGAAGGGAGAAGGAAGCGAAGTAGCTGCCCAGCCAGAGCTGACGAGGAATCCTCTTGGGGGACTTTCAGAGATGTCTGACCGAGGGGCAGCCAGTGCATCAGCCACTGGAACATCAGTTTCATCGGGTGAGCATATAGAAACCCCTATAAGACCAGCAGTGGTAACTATGGAGACATTATGGGAACTTCCTGCTAATCTCACAGTTGCTGTAAGAGCTAGCAACCAGAGAATGGAACAAATAGCCTCTTCTTTAAACAATAAGATTTCTGAGCAAAATCTGTCACTGCAAGTAATGAAAGAAAAAGTGGATGGAATGGAAACAGAAATAGGAAATATACAAGTTTTCAACCAGGCAACAATAAAAGATAGAACTGCATTGTCCAGAAGATTGGAATTACTAGAAAACTGGAACCGGAGACTTAATGTGAGATTGATCAAATTTCCTAAAATTATGGGTGAGCTTCCCATAATAACTTTCAAAAGATATCTCTGGGAGACTCTTCAGATGTTGGACTCTGATATGCCTGTGATAAATAAGGTTTATTTCATTCCCAGAACTAGTGCTGAAAGAGGGGAAAATGTTCCGCAAGAGCAAAATCAATTTGATGTAGATAATCTTACTATGTTACTTGAATCCTCTGCAATAGAAATTATTGAATGTGCTACATTGATTGTTACACTAATTGCAGAACAGGATGTCAGCAAAATTATGTCTAAGTATTTTCAGCATTTAAACACCCCCTTTCATGGTATAATTATACGCATGTTCCCAGAAATCTCAAAGATCACTCAAGAGAGGCGTAAAGCCTTTTTAAGTATGAGGCAGGAGACAGTTTCTTTAGGCCCAACTTTTATGTTGCGCTACCCCTGCAAATGTATTGTGAGGAAGGGGAGTGATTGTTACATTTTCTTTGCACCTGAGCATTTAAGAGATTTTATTGATTCTTTTTCTGCTAATGGTGCCTCATAAAGAAAAAAAATTAACTGCTCTTGTTGAGGGCTATACCATTTCTTCTTTTAATTTGTTGTTATTATTCCTCAAATCTAAACCCCGCCAATGAGAGAAGTTTGAGATTATAGTTTAGCCATCATGGAATAACTTTATGGTTTATATGCTTTGTAAGAATGTTATCTTTAATGACTAATCAAGTTTCTATTCTATTGTAAACAAATATTTTATTTGTATTAGAAATTTAAAAATTTAAAAAAACAAACAAACAAAAAAAAAAAACAAAAAACAACCCTGCAGTGACCCCAGCCTGCCAGTATTCTCTTCAAAAGCAACTGTGGACAGATTAGCAAAAAACATGATTAAAAACAGGTAACCAGAACTACTCAACCAACCATAAACACTGAACTCACGTAAGATTCTAGGTACCCCAAGCTAGGGACTGGATGAACACTTACCATTAATCCCTTGGGATCCAGAGCCCACAGGATGACTACTGACACACTCATGTAGCAGTCTAGGGTGGGAAACTAAGACCATCTGTCTACACTAAGGAAAACAAAATTATCAGGTAAGTAATTTCTCCATTTTCTAGCGTGTAGACAGATGGACTCAGGACCAGTGGGATGTACCAAAGCTACTCCCCAACAGGGTGGGACATTGCCCGCAGTCCAGTCAATACCACACACGCAAAGGCTGCATACTCCCGGGCCTGCACATCCAGATGATAAAATCTGGAAAAAGCACGTAAGAAGGACCATGTTGCAGCTCGGCAGATATCGACGGGAGACAACAGACTAACCTCCGCCCATGACACTGTCTGAGCCCTAGTGGAATGAGCCTTAACCTGAGTAGGCATCGGCTTTTCGGCATCCATATACGCGGCCGTAACTACCTCCTTAATCCAATGAGCTATGAAAGCCCGTGAAGCTAGAGCACCCTGCTTACGCCTGCCATGGAGAACAGACAGGCGATCCGTCTTTCGAAATGGTTCAGAAACCTCCAGGTACTGCACGACAAGTCGCTTGAGATCCAAGGAGTGCAAGAGGCGATATTCCTCCACATCCCTGACCTTATCTAGGGATGACAAAGAGATAGACTGATTCAAATGAAAGTCCAAGACAACCTTGGGCAAAAATGATGGAAAAGTACGCAGCTGTAATGCCCCGGAGTCACCCGAAAGGAATGGGTGTTTGTGGCTTCATTGGGTGGGTTTACTGCTATCCGCCCCGAGGTGTCCAGAGTCCCTCCCGGAGCAGCGGCCATCGCGAAAGGACTGTTGTCGACCCGGTGTCGACTTAGGACCCGCCGGAGCGGAATATCTGCCAGATCGAAAACTGCGAGAGTCCCGAAAATGAGCCCGAGGGGGAAAAACTTTCTTGGTTGCTCTATCCTCTGGCAACCTATGGCCCTTGGACTCCCCGAGGAGCTTGACCAACTGATCGAACTCCTCACCAAAGAGAAGCTTGCTTTTGAAGGGAAGGTTACAAAGTTGGGATTTTGAGGAGAGGTCTGCTGCCCAATTCCGTAACCAGAGAAGACGACGAGCTGCCACCACGGACACCATGCGCTGAGCCGAGGTCCGAATGAGGTTGTATAGCGCATCTGCTCCATACGCAATTCCGGCTTCCAAACGGGCCAGCTGCAACGCTCCACCGTCGGCGTCCGCCGCATTAGTACTCACCTCTTGGACCCAGCACAGGCACGCTCATTGCATAAGACCAGTGCAGACTGCCCTGGAAGGCTCAAAGCGGCCACTTCAAAAACCCGCTTCAACTGGATCTCCAGCATTTGGTCCTGCATGTCCCTTAAGGCGGCAGATCCCGCCACAAGTATCGTGGTCTTCTTTGTGACCGCAGAGACAGCCGCGTCCACTTTCGGAATCTTCAGCAGGTCAAGCACCTCTGATGACAGTGGGTACAGCTTTCCCATCGCCCTACCCACCTTTAAGCCTGCATCCGGAGTATCCCACTTGGGGTCACCAGCTTTTGGACTTTCTTAGGCAGTGGAAAAGCTATTGATGGTCCCCGAATACCATCCAGAACCGGATTAACACCCCTTCATTATCGGAATCCTCTTAAGTAACCTTAAGACCGAGGACATCCAGTACCTGGGGAATAAGCGGACGAAGCTCATCTCGCTTAAACAGGCGGACAACAGTAGGATAATCACCCTCCACCGGAGGGAGGTCATCCCCCCATCAGGATCATCTGTATCCGTGTCCACCGGATCAGGATTCTGGTCTGGATCCGCACCCGGTAGCTGTGGAGATCCGACCCCCAAACTCGGAACCGGCACCGCCCCCGCCCCAAAACCTGGGTCATGTGGATCCCCGCGACCATCCTCCCCAGAACGAGAGCGGACCACCGGGTGCTGCTGGGTGGCTGCAGGACGTCCCTGCTTCAGAGGGGGCTCAGTGGGATCCCCAGCTCACTCAGATCTCTTTAAGGAAGTCTGTTTCCGTGCCAAAAAGGCCTGATGCAACAACAAGATAAACTCTGGGGAAAAATCTCTCGCATCTACCTCCCCATCTGGGGGGTCCTGCAGGGCCGATTCCCCAATCCCCAACATCGGATCTACTGCCATGGGGACCAAAGCGGGAGGGGGGAATCCTCTTCTTGCTCAGAGTGTCGTGAGTCTCCCCCCCCCCCCCGCGGGGGGGAGTGGCCACCCCCGACGGGCCTTCCAAACCGGAGCTATCTGGACACAACGCAGAGTTCAAATTCTGCCCGCGTGCCCCACAGGAGCGGCAGACCGCCAATTTTCCCACGCCATGCCGGGCCGCGTAGCCACACAGTCAGAGCAGCTGAGGGAAGAAAAAAATAGGCCTGAGACCTGCAGCCGCACGAGCGCCGCCGGCAGCGAGGGAAAAAAAAATAGAAAAACAAGGCCTCTGAGAGGAACCGTGCTGTTCAGCCACCCGTGTGCTGAAAACGCAGCCTGGACCCGGTACACACATTGCCTACCTTCACTATCAACCTGGAGCCCCGGGAGAGGAAGGAAGCAAAACTGCGACGGCTCAAAGCTGTCCCCACAGCCTGCTGCACAGCAGGCTCCCCCGGTGCAGACTCCTTACCGCAGACTGAAGAGACTTTTTTTTTTTTTAAACTAACTTTAAACAACTAAACTACTGAAGCCTGCACTAACAGGGGTTGAGGGAGCAGCTTTGGGGGGTAGGAAGACCAGGAGCCCCTGGCCTGTACACCCTGGGACAGAGCAGGCGAAACCCAGTCAGGGGTGTCTAACCCCTCGGACGCCCGGCTTCCACTGAGGGATGGCCCACGAAGGTGCCTAACACCTCAGGAAGCAAACGAGAAGGAAAAATAAAATAAATTTCCTAACTACCCTGAAAAAAACAGACTGCAGGAGATGCACCCTACCACCTGCTGGAGTCAGAGAAATACTGGGGGACTGCAGGTGGCACTCTCGTTATGTAGCAATGCCCAAAGTTCTAATTGTTCTCTGACGCCACCTGCTGGTAGGGATACACAACCCACTTTTCTGGACTGATCTGGGTATGTTCCGGAATGGCAAATGAAGCTGAAATTTCCCCATAAGCAGATTCCAACAGGACAATAGCATGTGAGCAAAGGCCCATGGAACTAACTCCAATGTAGAAGCCATGAAACCCAGGACCTGCAAATAATCCCAGACCCTGGAACTGCCAGATGCAACAGACCTAGAGGACTGCATCTGTCCAGGGGGTCTCAATGCCCAGTTCTTCCAGAACTGCAGGAATCAGCATGGCCAGCTCCTCTTTTAGAAACAAACGCACCACCCTGGGGTCGTCCCGTCCTCAGCCGTGGACCGTCCCAGCCCAAGGAGATGAAGGATTTTTCCAGAGCCCACCTGCTCCCTCCCCCCCCCAAAACGCTTTTTAGTCATAAGGGATTTCATGGGAAATGGCCACTTGGATCATGTCTCCTCCTTCTCAGCCAAATAGGCCTTGTGAAGAAGCAGGACAAGATCCACGGAAAACTGCTCCAAATCTGAAGAGGACCGATCCTGCCCATAGTCCCCCTGTCCCTTCCCTGACACCAGCAAGGCTTAAATTGACAGGCAAAAGTGGGGAAGGGGAGTCCCAAAGCTCTGAAGCAACTTCTTAGCTCTTGCCATGTGCTCTCAAAATGGCTGCCTGTGCCTCCAACCCCACCTCAGGGTCTGGAGCACCAGCCTGGCCGACCCCATGGTGTGACCACCCCCCCCAATGGGTCCATGGAGGTCCCAGCCCCTCCTGAAGCACTCTCCGCGCACAACTCTGTTGTACTGAGTCGAATTTCTGCTACACCGCAGCAACTTTTCTGCGCTAATGGGGCATAGGCCTGAATCGAGGTTGGGCCTAAAAATAGCCCCTGCCGCTGAACAAACCCCACCGGCGGCGCATCTCCGATGCTAAGCGAGCTCCCGGCCTGGCGATCGGGAGGCTTTTGCCGTCACTCACCCGGCCTTGCCCCCCAGCAGCTCGGCAGATCAGCACCTGAGCAACTTTTATTTGTTTTTTTTAAAGGCACAGACACCGAATAAAGGAAATAACCAGCAAACAAGGAAAGCACAAAGAAAAGGGCTACTTCCCTGCTTCTGGAAGTGGAGGGCGCAGACTCTGGAGATGAGGACTCCCCATTCACCCTGCTCCACCCAAGGGATGGCCCACAAAGGAACCTAACACCTCAGGGAGCCTTCCAGGAATCTTCTGTCTTCCTTTTTTTTTTTTTTTTTTTAATCAAACTCAGACTGCAGGTTTGCACCTCTACCATCTGCTGGAAACAGAGAAACACTGAGGGACTGAGGCACTGCCGAGAGTGCCACCTGCAAAGTTTTTATTCTCTGCCTCCATCTGCTGGTAGGGATGCATAAACCCACTTGTCTGGATTGATCCGGGGTACAGACAGGAACACCGGTTTGTTTTTAGGACTGGAAAATAGGCAATATTTTCCAATTACACAAAATATAATAAATGCTTAAAAAAAAAAGCAGTTGACAGCTATGAAATGGGATTGCAAAGTATTAAAAACAGAGCACTAAAATCCTCCTAGCCCAGTAACATATGAAATTCTGTAAATCCTAAAGCAAAATGGACTTACTCTGGCTCTGGCATAATTTAGCATTTCCTGAGTTATTTCAAACGACGGCCAAGGAGCATTTATGCAGTATTCCACCACAAAGTGATCATCCTGTTTGATTAAAGGGAAAAAGAAAGAAAGAAAAGGTTAACAATCAACACTGTACCATGCTGTCTATCTATTTTACAACCTTTATTCCCCCACTCTCTTTGGATAATCAGAGTTCAGCTCCTCATGCTGATAGAAGACAAGCTGCTGCCAAGGATAAATGTTTCAGTGCTGCTCCCTCCCCAATCCAACAGCCCATTCCTCCACCAAGACCAAGGAGGCCACACCGCACTGTAACTAAACTCAGTCATACATGCCATCAAGCTGCAGGGCATTTTAAATCACTCAATATAAATGAATACCTTTATTTTTGGCAAATTTGCTTTTGATTCATCCACAAGCTCTTGCCAAACAGTTTGTCCATAACTTCCTATAGAAGCTGAAGCCAATCTTTCCAAGACAACATTCAATTTTACTTTGTAAACAAGCTGTTGACAAACAAATAGAAGAGCTTCATTTATAAAAATGTCTTCAACAAAAGATAGCTATTAAAAAAAAGCATCTCTTCAGAGTTTAGATGCATTTTGTAAGACTAAGAGCAAGGATAGAAGTTTAGATCAAATGAAAAAGAATCAAGTCCATATTCAAAAGCCATTTAGACAGATAGCATAATAGTTATCCGTCTAAATGGTTTACCCAGCTCTATTCAGCCTTTATCTGGCTAAATAAGCTAGGAAGCTAGAATTGAGCCAGATACCTTAGGGGCAGTGCAGGGGTGTAACTGGGAAGAGTTGAGTTAGCCAGCTAATTTCACCGGCTAACTCTGAATATCAAAGTTAGCCAGATGATTTAAGAAGGCTAAGTCTGGTCGAGTCAAAGAGCTATCCTAAAGTTAGCCAGCTAACTAATTAAGGGCCTGATTCATTAAGGTATTTTCCCATAGACACAGAATGGGAGAAAAGCCTAGTGAATTAAGCAGTAAGATAGCCTGCTATATTTAGTAGTAGTGGCTGCACTATTTTTATTTTATAAACCGTAGTTCCAAAAGAAGATCATAACTATTGAATATGCCTCCAAAGTTAGCCGGATAAGTTTATCCGGCTAACATTGCTATGTGGACCTCAAGGTGTCTGGTCCTGTAGCATCCTGCTAATGTACAGGCCCAGACTTATTAAAGTCTTTTCCCATGGCCACAGAATTGGGGGGGGGGGGGGTGGAGGGGAGGGGAGGGAAGAGCCTTAGAAAATCTGCCACATCATTTTTTAGTTGGTTAAGGCTGAAAGATCACCAGGAGTCCATCAAGTCCAGCCTTTGTTTGACTACTTAGCGTCTTTCCTTGTATGGGCAATTCCTCACAAGGCAGCTAAGAAGACTTTAAAACAATCATGAAACTTTATTTTTTCACGTTGCCTGATAAAGAAGCACGGGTAACCCCTTAGTTATTTTGTTAGATTTTTTATTTAGAGTCATTGTTTTACAGAATGTTTGTGTGTTCTCGAGGATGGTTGATGGGAAAAAGGAACATAAGAATATAAGAAATTGCCATGCTGGGTCAGACCAAGGGTCCATCAAGCCCAGCATCCTGTTTCCAACAGAGGCCAAACCAGGCCACAAGAACCTGGCAATTACCCAAACACCAAGAAGATCCCATGCTACTGATGCAATTAATAGCAGTGGCTATTCCCTAAGTAAACTTGATTAATAGCCGTTAATGGACTTCTCCTGCAAGAACTTATCCAAACCTTTTTTGAACCCAGCTACACTAACTGCACCAACCACATCCTCTGGCAACAAATTCCAGAACTTTATTGTGCGTTGAGTGAAAAATAATTTTCTCAGATTAGTCTTAAATGTACTACTTGCTAACTTCATGGAGTGCCCCCTGGTCCTTCTATTATCTGAAAGTGTAAATAAATGATTCACATCTACTCGTTTAAAACCTCTCATGATCTTAAAGACCTCTATCATATCCCCCCTCAGCCGTCTCTTCTCCAAGCTGAAAAGTCCTAACCTCTTTAGTCTTTCCTCATAGGGGAGCTGTTCCATTCCCTTTATCATTTTGGTTGTCCTTCTCTGTACCTTCTCCATCGCAATTATATCTTTTTTGAGATGCGGCGACCAGAATTGTACACAGTATTCAAGGTGCGGTCTCACCATGGAGCAATACAGAGGCAGGGTGAGCAATTAAATCTTTTAAATAAAGAAACATAGGATTGGACCGGGATCCTGAGGAATTTGTAATCTTCACCATAAAAACACAAGAACCATTTTTCTACATTTTTTTATAAAACAACTTCTAAAAAAATTACTTTCATCTGTACAAGACATAATGCAATTAATGTGAATGAATAAGCTATCCAGGAAGAGTAAAGGAAAGTAAGATTATTATTTTGGCCCCAAAAACAAGGCACCTTATAATAAATGACATACAGCTACAATGAGCTTGTGCCCCAGAGAGCTGACAATCTATGGTGTACCTGAAGCATTGGGAGATAAAGAGACTTGCCCAAAATCACAGCAAGTTTCCATAGCAGACACACCAGACTCTCTTGGTTCCCAGTCCTTTATATTAGTCACTAGGTCACTCACTTTCTCATAGTAAGCAGCTGTAAAATTATCTCATGGTGAATTATATTAGTGGGTCAGTATCTAGAAATTAATTGATCCTCGAGATAACTAATTATTTTTAAAAATGGCTACTACTACTATGGCGGGATGAACTAAGAAAAGTTAGCCAATATCAAGGAACAGCAGCTTTTTAAAATATAAATTTATATCAGCCGCATTTGAAAACGAAAGGAAAATTGATTCTTACCTGCTAATTTTCGTTCCTGTAGTACCACGGATCAGTCCAGACTCCTGGGTTAATTCATTCCTGCCAGCAGACGGAGACAGAGAAAGTTTCACTGACACTGCTTCTTGTAGTCCCATCCCTGTCCGATGTATTTTCGACCTCAGTTCGGATGTAAACCAGTATGATGTAACCACTAATACTAGTATAAAATAGAATTAAATGAATAAAAGAATAAATAAATAAATAAATAATTCCTGGTGCCACCTGCAGTTCCTCAGTACTGATCTGTACCCAAGCACAAAACACTTGCAAAACTTGTAAAACTTTGAAAAAAGTCTTCCGAGCCTGTATTCCATAACTTTAAAAATTTGTACCAAAAAGATTACAGTTTAGCAGAATATTCTCCACCTCCATAGACTGGCCGGGTTCTGGGTTGATCCATGGTACTACAGGAATGAAAATTAGCAGGTAAGAACCAATTTTCCTTTCCTTGTACGTACCCAGAACAGTCCAGACTCCTGGGATGTACCAAAGCTCCGTACTGGAGAGTCCTGCTCGCAAGACACTCTTGCCAAAAGACCGAGACTCCGGATCCCCTACATCTAGATGGTAATGCCTTGCAAAAGTATGCAGCGATTTCCAAGTCGCCGCCCTACAAATTTCCTGTGATTAAACCACATAAGGCCGCCTGAGAACGTGTAGAGTGATGCCTCAAACCTTCAGGCACCTGACCCAATAGCCTCCTTAAGCCACCTCGCAATGGTAGCTTTGGAAGCCTGGGTACCTTTCTTCACACCACTCCATAAAACGAACAGATGATCAGATCTCCTAAAATCATTCATTACCTTGAGATACCTCAGCAAAATCCTACGAACGTCCAACAGCCTAAGCTCTCGTGCATGAGGCGCAGAAGCATCCAATTCCGGGAAAGCTGGAAGCTCCACCATTTGATTAACATGAAAAGCCGATACCACCTTGGGAAGAAACGAGGGAACCGTCCGCAAGGACACTCCTGAGTCTGAGATCTGAAGGAATGGATCAAGGCAAGATAAAGCCCGCACTCAGAGACTCTCCTCGCAGAACAAATGGCTATCAGGAAAACGACCTTCAAGGTCAAATTCTTAAGAGTCACTCTGTGGAGAGGTTCAAAAAGTGGCTCACACAAACCTTGGAGAACGAGATTAAGATTCCAGGATGGGCAAACTCTCCTAACCGGAGGGCGCAAATTTTTAACATCCCCGAAGAAATCGAATCACATCGGGATGAGATAACTACGTGTGATCCTCAACTCTACCAAGCAGACAAGCCAGAGCCGCTATCTGTACTCTGAGGGAGTTGAAAGCTAGACCTTTATCAAATGAAGGAAAGATAAAACCTGAGACACCGAAGACCGTAAGGCCTGTATCCCGTTAGTTATACACCATGCCTCAAAGACCTTCCAGACTCGGATACACGACAACGAAGTTGACGTCCATCTAGCTTGCAGAAGAGTAGTTATGACCGCCTCTGGGTACCTTCTTTGTCTCAAACGCCACCTCTCAAAAGCCAGGCAGCTAGACAAAAGCAATCTGCCTGGTCTGAAAATATGGGGTCCTGCTGAAGAAGACAAGGAAGATGACTGAAGTGTAACAGTCCGTCCACTGCCATGTTGACCAGATCCACGAACCACAGCCTACGAGGCCACGCCGGGGCTACCAACACCACTTCTCCCAGGTGTTTCTCTATCCGACGCAACACTTTGCCTATCAGAGGCCAAGGAGGAAATATGTAAAGAAGAACACCCCAAGGCCAGGGTATTACCAGAGCGTTGACCCCTTCAGCTCAATACGCCCATCTTCGACTGAAAAAAACAAGATGCCTTTGTATTGAGACGTATCACCATTACATCCACATGGGGACAGCCCGACCTCTCTTGGATGAGCTGCATCGCTGCCTAGGACAACTCCCATTCCCCTGGATCTAGCGATTTACAACTTAGAAAATCCGCTTGGTTATGAGATGCCGCTATCTGAATCAAGTGCTGCTCTGTACAAAGAATAAACTCCTGAGTCTCCTGGGCCACCGCATGACTCTTGGTTTCTCTCTGCTGATTGATATATGCCACGGTCGTCGCATTGTCCGACAACGCTCACCGGGCAGCCTTGAACCAAAGGTAGAAAAACAAGCAAAGCTAACTGCACTGCTCTGGTCTCTAAGCGACTGAAAGACCAAGAGGCTTCTTCTGCCGACCAAACGCCCTGGGCTGATTGTCGCTGGCATACTGCTCCCCAACCAGAAACACAGGCAATGGTAGTAAATATTACCCAATCCGGGACCTCCAGATCGACCCCACGGACCAGACTGGATGACTGCAACCACCAAGCCAGACTGTCCCGCGCACGACCATCAAGCGAGACGGGCATAAGAAACTCCTCTGACAACGGATTCCATTGTGCCAACAGAACTCTCTGTAGCGGCCTCATATGTGCAAAAGCCCACCTCACCAACTCCAGTGTTGAGGCCATCAAGCCGAGAACCTGCAAAAAAATCCCAAACTCTGGGAACCTGCAAAGCCAATGGATGCCGGACTTGCGTCTGTAACTTGCAGGCTCTTTCCTCCGAGAGGAACACCTTACCCTTTAGCATGTCAAACCGAGTCCCTAAGTAGTCTAGGGTCCGAGACGGGATCAGCTGGCTCTTCGTCAAATTCACCACCCAGCCTGGAGATTCTAGGGTGGTGATTACCTTCTGCACCACTGCACGATAAGCAACTTTGCTCTGAAGAGCCAATCAGCTAGATAAGGGTGCACCAGGACCCCTTTGCGCCGCAACGCCGCCACCATCATTACACAACAGATTTCGAAAAGGTCGCTTACCCTTAGGCTTATCCTCCGGCAACTTATGCTCCTTATTCTCACTCAGGTCCTTCATCAAGTGCTCCAGATCCTCACCAGACAAGAGGCGCCCCTTAAAAGGCAGAGAGCCTAAACGAGGCTTAGACGAAACATCCGCCTACCAGTTGCGTAACTACAATAACCGCCTGGCTGAAACCGCAGAACCCATAATACGGCAGCTGTCAAACCCTGAAGAGAGCGCACTGCCCCAAGAATTTCTCACCGGCACAGTGAACAGGCCGCTGCCGCGACTGAAAACCACGTGGCTCGTTCAGGAGGACAGCCAGCAGAGTGAATCTGCCCTGGCGAGACCACCCTCCTCTGAATGATCCCCCGATCCGCCCCCTTACTGCGCTCGGCCTGCACCAGACTATCTCGCAGAGGTTTCAGCCTGCTAGGCCGCACAGCCTGCACACATGCTTCTGCTGTTGCAAAAGCAGACAGCTGCAGGTGACTTTTTTTTTTTTTTTTTTACAACAAAGATTTAAAGGCCCAGACACACAGGAAAGCAGAAAAATAAAAGTAAGGTTACTTCCCTGTCCTGGGCAGGGGAAGGGGCTTTGGGCCCACCGAGAGAACCAGACCACTGGCTGTCAGTGGTCCCGGGCTGAAGCTGGCCAGGGACATCCAACCCCCTGTTCGCCCGGTTCAACCCGAGGGATGACCCTTCTGCAGAAGCCTGTCACCTCGGGGAGCAATCTTCCTTAAAATATCCAGTCAGTCAGGACTGCAGGGTTAGCACCTCTACCATCTGCTAGAGATAGAGAAATACTGAGGGACTGCAGGTGGCACTCTTGTATATGTGGCAGTGCCCAAAGTTTTGTTCCTTACCTCCATCTGCTGGTAGGGATGAATAAAACCCGCTTGTCTGGACTGATCTGGGTATGTTCAGGAATGCCTCTGTATCGCTCCATGGTGAGACTGCACCTTGAATACTGTGTGCAATTCTGGTTGCCACATGTCAAAAGAGATATATAGTTGCATTGGAGAAAGTACAGAGAAGGACAACCAAAATGATAAGAGGCATGGAATGGTTCCCAGTGAGGAAAGGCTAAAGAGGTTAGGGCTGTTCAGTTTGGAGAAGAGATGACTTAGGAGGGATATGATAGAGGTCTACACAATCAAGAAAAGAACTTGAACAGGTTAATGTAAATCGGTTATTTACTCTCTCAGATAACAGAAGGAGTAGGGAACACTCCATGAAGTTAGCAAGTAGCTCATGTAAAACAAAACGCAGAAAATTATTTTTCACTCAGTGTATAGTTAAGCTCTGGAATTCATTGCCAGAGGATGTGGTTATGGCAGTTAGTTTAACTATGTTTAAAAAAGGTTTGGATAAGTTCCTAGGAAAAATCCATAAACTGCTAATAATCAATAAGGAATAATAGCTTGAGATCTATTTAATGTTTGGGTTGTTGCTAGGTACTTGTGACTTGGACTGGCTAATGCTGGAAACAGGATGCTGGGCTTGATGGATCCTTGGTCTGATCCAGTATGGTATATCTTATGTTCTTATGATGGAGCTCCATAAATAAAGACCTTTTATTGAGATGGCAAAACCTTCCATTCTTTATATAATGGATGGATATTCACAGGGTTTCTTGATGTTGGGACAAGAGCTTGGCAGTGGATGGAGTCAGGATAGGTGATGCACACAATCAAGTATAATGAATGGGGTCTCATATTAGGGGGTTTTGTCTGCTGATATCAAGTCCTTTAGCAGAATGGTGATCCTGTCACAGAACTGAGCCACAAATGTACTCTTATCATGTACAGATACTCCTGAATAGTTCATATTAAACATATCCAGTTTTACCTCAACATCCAATCCAAACTGAATGGCAAATTTCTCAGCATCATCAAACTTGCGCTTGTGAAGTAAACGACTTAATCTAGGGGGGGGAAAAAACATGCATTCTAAAAAGGTAAGGTAGACAACCAAGGAGCATTCTATTATTATTATTTTAATTAAAATACCTGTTTTCTGGTAATGCTTCAGTTAAAGATCTCATTACTAGCATAGATGGATTTTCAGGTGACCTAAAAGTAATCCCAGAAATAACATATGGCAACAACTATTAGAGACATTTTTAAATTTAAATTTCAAAACAGCACAAAGACTGAATGGATGTGAGAATGTATCACAAACCCTTGTTGATCTTCATAAATTTCTTCCAGGAGATATATTGTATCCTGTAAAAGAGATCAGAAAATTAAAAAATGATATTACTTAGTGATCTTTTTGTAAACTCCAAATCCTATATTGCTATATTTTTCTTGGGGGATCAACTCAGCATATCTTTATGTCCTTACCCTAATGAATAAAAAAAAAAAAAATCCAAACCAAACAATAATAAAAGTAATAAAATGTAGAGCTGTACCAGATGCCTCATGTAAATCAGTCTTGAATCATCTGATTTGGCTGGTTGATTTGTGATAGAGACATGCAAATTTCATTCTAAACAAGAATATAGATATTGGAGGACTGGCTAAAAGGAAAACGTTTAACAGCTGGTATTAAATCTTTTTTTAAACAGATTTTAATCAACATGGTCATCCATCCAGACTGGATTGAAAGGCATGGCAGCATAATGAGACAAAATAATAGCACCAACTGCTTCATATAACAAACAAAAATCATGACTTCAGAATGGACATCAACAGAAACTTACTGCACCGATTCCAGTCTGAACTAGCGTAGAAACATTCGATACTTCCACAGAATATAGCAAACTCATTGTGGGTAATGAATAAACCCTGAGGTTTCTCATCTGGAAAACAAAATTCAAGTGAAAAAAAATCTGTGAACTTTTTATAATGTTCTAAACCTACAGGTCTGTTGCTAAACAACTATTTCCTCAACATTTTTGTTGTTGAGATATTACTGGATATGCTACACTTCCAACTCTATTACAACTTTTATTACTCCAATGAAATCAATGGCTGTTATTCTACATGTAAAAAGCATTGGAAGTATCAAAGAAACAACTTGCAGAGGAAATGCACATAATTCAAAACACTGGCACTCCAGTGTTAACATTAACATGGGCAATAGCAAAAATGACTAACCACCAACTTGACCAATTTGGTTTACACTGCAAAAAATTAACCAATGAATTAATCAAATTGCATTAAAAATAATAATTTTCTTAGACACTAAAAATGCTGATAAGCATTCTCTCCATTTGTGAATGCTTTCCAGATAAAGGCAAATGACTGCATATTTAAGTCAGGATCGTGCCCCTCCCCCCCCCAAGATTATCCACTTACTGTTTCTCTGGGACTAGTAATATCATGGAAAAATATACCTGTTTGTTATCAGGAGTCACCAACACTATTAGTTTAAGGTTTGCATCCCCATGCCTGGAAGACAGAAAACCAAAACAAAATATGGACATTTCTACAATATTCCTTGGGTTAAATTACAAAAATGGCCAAAGGAAAATTGGTTCCTGAAGTACCACGGGATCAGTCCAGACAAGTAGGTTTATGCATCCCTACCAGCAGATGGGGGCACAACACAAAACTTTGAGGCACTGCTACATAATCGAGAGTGCCACCTGCAGTCCCCTCAGTATTGACCTGTACCCAAGCCAAGATGTCTATGTTAAACCCCCTAATGAACAATAAGGCGAACAGAGAATTAAAGTTGGAGCCCCTGGAACTAGACCCCTTGACTTAACACAAAACACATACCAAACTATGTACACCTCTCATTAAATTGAGTATATCACATACCAGCTCAGCAACATCCAGAAGTGAGAAAGTCTTTCGAAAGATGGGGACAGGTCTCTGGGCTGATTCATGGTACTTCAGGAACGTAAATTAGCAGATAAGAACCAATTTTACTTTCCTGTTCATAGCCCGGATCAGTCCAGACAAGTGGGGTGTACCCAAGACCCTCTATTATGGGTGGGAACTTGAAAGACCTGTGTGCAACACACTTTCCCCAAAATTCGCCTCCTCTGGCGCCTGCACATCCAAGCGGTAATGTATGGTAAAAGTGTGAAAAGACGACCACGTCACTGCTTGACAAATCTCTTGCGGAGAAAGCAGTTGACACTCCGCCCAAGAGGTTGCCTGCGCTCTCAACCCATCTGGCACCAACCGGCCCTAACAGATGTAAGCCGAAGCTATCGTCTCCTTCAACCATCGTGCAATAGTACCCTTGGAAGCTTGATCTCCCTTCTTCGCTCCACTGAACGGGACAAACAGGTGACCAGATCTCCAAAAGGCATTCGCCACGTTAAGATTCGCCACCTTAAGATATCACAAAAGAATTCGACGCACATCCAACAAGTGAAGCTCCCTTACCATCGGAGCATCAGTTGACAAATTTGAAAAGGCTGGTAGCTTGACAACCTGGTTAAGGTGGAAAGAGGACACCACTTTAGGCAAAAAAGAAGGAACTGTATGTAAAGAAACCCCATCCTCCGAAAAACACAGGAAAGGGTCCCTACACGACAATGCTTGCAGCTCAGAAATTCACCTAGCCGAACAGATAGCCACCAGGAAAACAGCCTTCAGATTTAAATCCTTTAACAACACTCTCCACATTGGTTCAAAGGGAGGAGCACACAGTACTCTAAGCACTAAATTAAGGTTCCAGGCTGGTCAAATCCTCCGTACTAGAGGATGCAGACATTTCACCCCCTTAAGGAAACAAATTACATCCGAATGAGATGCCAAAAGGTCTTCTCTGAATCCTACCTCGAAGGGAACCCAAGGCTGCTACCTTGACCCGAAGGGAATGATAGGCCAAACCCTTAGCCAAACCACTTTGCAGAAAGGCCAGGATCTGCGGAACATCCACCTTCAAAGGTTGCACCTTGTTTTGAAAACACCATGATTCAAACACCCTCCACACTTGGACATAAATCATAGATGTAGAAGGTCTCCTTGCCCGAAGCAAAGTCGCAATTACAGGCTCTGAATAACCCTTCAAACGGAATTGACGCCTCTCAAAAGTCAAGCCGCTAGATAGAAGTGATCCTCCTGGTCTGAAAATACGGGCCCCTGTCACAGCAATCCTGTCAGATGGGTCAAGTGAATGGGACAGTCCACCGCTTGACGAAGGTGGTCTGCAAACCACGGTGGGTGCAGCCACTCAGGCACCACCAGAATCACCCTGCCCAGATGAATCTCGCTGCGCTGCAGCACTTGACCTATGAGAGGTCACGGTGGTAACACGTATAGCAACTGATGCGTCGGCCACGCTTGAACTAGAGCATCGATGCCCTCTCCTTCCCTTCTGCAACTAAAAAAAATGATCTGTTTTTTAATTTCCCCAGAGTCGCCATGAGGTCCACCGCTTGTCTGCTCCACCTTGCCTGCAGCATGGTGAAGACTTCTGCCAACATCTCCCTCTCCCCTGGGTCCAGATGCTGTCTGCTGAGGAAGTCCACCTGCACATTTGTCCACCCCGGTGAAATGAGAAGCTGCTATTCTCACCAGATGTTTCTCTGCCCACATGAACAGTTCTTGTGCCTCTAGCACCACTAGATGACTCTTTGTACCACTTTAACGATTAATGTACACCAGTGTTGTCACATTATCAGAGAACACTCACACCGACTTGTCTCGAAAGAGTGGAAGAAATGCCAGTAAGGCTTTGCATACTGCCCTGGTTTCAAACTAATTAATAGACCAGGTCACCTCCTCCGGTGACCACCGACCATGGGCTGATTTCTCTTGACAAATCACCCCCCCAGCCAGAAAGACTGGCATCCATGGTCACTAGCACTCAGTCGGGCACTTCCAGATCCATCCCTTTCTCCAGATTGTGCCGAGAGCCACCACAAGAGACTGGATCTGGCATCCTCCAGCAACGGTAAAGAAAGCTAAAATTCTTACGAAAGCAGATTCCATCGGGATAACAGAACCCTATGCAGAGGACACATGTAAGCAAAGGCCCATGGGACTAATTCCAGCATACACGCCATGCAACCCAGGACCTGAAAGTAATCCAGACCTGGTGCAATGAAAGGCACAGTAGCCGAAGGATTTGACTCTGCAACTTGACTACTCTCTATGTAGTCAGAAACACCTTCCCTAACCGGGTATCGAAGCACGCCCCCAGATACTCCAATGACTGGGCCAGCTTCAAATGACTCTTTGCTAGGTTCGTCACTCAGCCCAATGACTACAGAAGCTGCAGTACCCGCTAGACTGAGCGACCACACTCCACCTCCGACTTCGCCCATATCAGCCAATCGTTCAGGTGTGGGTGCACCAGGATACCTTCCTTTCTGAGTGCCGCCGCCACTACCACAATCACGTTTGTGAACATGCATGGTGCTGTTGCCAACCCAAAGGGAAGAGCCCGAAATTGGAAATGTTCTCCCAGAACCATGAACCTCAGGAACCATTGGTGTTCGGCCTGAAGAGGGATATGAAGATAGGCTTCCGTCAAGTCCAACAATGCTAGAAACTCCCCTTTGCACACCGCCGCTTTCACTATGCGCGTCTCTAACCAAAACTGTGGCACCCAGAGGGCAGCATTGACCTTCTGCAGATCGAGAATGGGCCGAAAGGTCTCCTCCTTTTTTGGCACCATGAAGTATAATGAATACTGGCCTTGTCCCTGCTTTTGAGGAATCTCCAGTACAATGGCGTGCAGGAGTTACAACCGATGTAGAGTACTCCGCACCACCTCTTGCTTGTACCAGGAGACGCAGCGGGAGACCGGAAAAGCGTCCCTGAGTGGACGAGAAAATCCTAAGGTGTAGCCTTCTCTGATCACCTCCAAGACTCACCAGTCTGACGTGATTCTGGTCCACTCCTCATAAAAGAGGGACAGCCTCCCTCTGATAGCCTCCGGAGAGAAGTAGACCAATCTTATTTTCACCGCCCCCTTGAGAGCCACCATCCTTCAGGGGTCTGCGCTGACTCCAAAAGGGCTGCTGTCTGCCAGAACTCTGTTTCTGCAATGCTGTCGCAGGGCTCCTGCCCACATGAAACCTCTGCACCTCCTGAAAATGAGCTTGCGACAGAAAGGACTTCTTAGGGAACTTTCTGTCCTCAGGTAACTTATTACCATTCAACTCTCCCAACTGCTTCATGAGCTGCTCCAGGTCCTCCCCAAAGAGTAGCTTCCCCTTGAAGAGGAGTGCCAACAGCTGGGCTCTTATGGCTGCTGATCAATTTTGCAGCCATAGGAGCCTCTACACCGCCACTGCAGACACCATACTCCTGGCGGAAGTACAGATCATGTCATAAAGAGCATCAGCCACATAGGCCACTCCTGCTTCCAAGTGGGCCACCTGCACTGTCTCAGCCGCTGTCCCTGACCGCTTGTCATGTGCCTTCTGTACCCAGCATAAGCAGGCTCTCTGCATCAAATTTCTGCACACTGCCACACAAAGACTCAAAGCTGCAACTCAAACAACCTCTTGAGCAGAATTTCCAGCTTCCGATCCTGGACACCCTTTACAGCTGCCGCCCCCACTACCGGGATGGTCGTCTTTTTGGTAACCGCAGACATAGCTACATCCACCCTGGGAGTTGTCCAAGACTTCAAGGTCTGCTCCGGCAAGGGATATAACTTCGCCATAGCTCTCGCTACATTGAGGCCTGCCTCAGGAGATTCTCACTCCCGATCCACCAGCTGCTTCACCTTCTTTGGCAAAAGAAAGGCCTTAGGAGGTCCCCGTAATCCCTCCAGGACCGGGTTCACTCCCTCATTATCCAAGTCCTCCTGGGTGACTTTAATCCCCAGCTCCTCCAGCACCTGAGGAATCAGCGGACCCAGTTCCTCCCTTCGTGGATCATCACCTTCTTCGATCGTCACTGCATCCGGATCCTGCATCGGATACCCCAAGGCACCAACAGGGTCCTTGTCCGTATCCATAGGACCCCCCTGCATCTGATCAGGATCATCAGGATCATCCGTCCCCTCCGATGAATCTTCTTCCTCCGCGGCCTGAGATCCAGTGAACACAGGATCCTTCCTGCCCCCACAGGCCTCTGATCCCTAGCCTTCTTGGCCGCCCGGGAATTCCTGAGTAAGGGTCTCTTGGACCCTAAATCCTTCCTGGCTAAATAAGCATTATGGAGGAGAAGAATAAAGTCTGTGGAAAACGCCTCTGGATCTGAGAAGGAAGAGTCCTGACCAGCGACGCCCTGAGCCACTCTCCTTCCCCTGCCACCAGCAGGGTACTGTTCATCAGGAAACAGAGTGAGAGGGGAGTCCGAGGCTCTGAAATAGCAGCCTGATGCTCAGCACATGCTGACAAAATGGCCACAGGCTCCTCCGCCCCCCCCCCCCCCAATCTCCAGAGCCAGTTCAGCCGCCCTCATGCACTTGCCGCCCCCCCCGGGGGTCCTGTGGAGGTCTCCTCCCCCCCCACCCCCACCCCCCGAGGCACATTTGTGGCAAACTAAGGCAGAATTGAGTTGAGCCCGCTTTAAACGGCACCTGTGACAAATTTTGCTGTGCTGCGCGGGAGTCGGTATGCCAGTGCGGTTGGGCCTAAAAATAGCCCCTGCCGACATGAGCGCTCCCCGACGCTGTCTGGTACTTAAATATCCAGCACCTGGCCCTGACCAACAAAGGAAATTCGGCCTGTTCCCTCTTGTATGCCTCCCGGTAAGAATACAGTCATTTACCCGCTGCCTTAGCCCTACTCTCAGCTGCTACTGCTGTACTTTTTTTTTTTTTTTTTTTAAAGAAACAAACCCAGCCAGAAAAGGGACCAAAAAAAAGAACAGAAATACCTCCCTGCTTCTGGAGGCCGAACCCTGAGGATGCCAGGGACACAGAGGGAGTGAAGGGCCCAGAGGGGTGCCCTGACAAGAGGGGCACAGTTAGGACAGGGGTCACTAACCCTCCTGTTGCCCTGCTCCACCCGAGGGATGGCCCTCAAAGGAATGCATAAACCCACTTGTCTGGACTGATCCGGGGTACGAATAGGAACCTCATTTTCCAAAATGTAAAAGTCCCATGATTTCATATTCTTCCTATTACATATTTACCGTGTGACTGAAGATGTTGAGTCAGCCTCTGTAGTTAGAAGAAAATCTTCAACATGAATTGAAGAGCAGTCCCAAACCATTGCAAGCGTATAAACATCCCACATACTCAAAACGTCCTAGAAGATGTTCAAACACTTTATTCAGACCTTTCGGGTATAGTTAAGACATGTTTTTGAAGCCTGCTAGACTGTATATGTAAAACCAGCTTGAGTATCCCACTCTCCAAAACATTTCTGAGGTCCATATTCATACAGTCCAGACAGCAAAGTTAGCTGGATAAACTTATCCGGCTAACTTTGAAGGTATATTCAGTAGTGTCATTGCACTACTGAATATAGCTGGCTACCTTAAAATTAGCCAGCTAAATATAGCCGGCTAACATTAGCCAGCTTTTTTGCTTAACCAGCCGACTAACTCAACTCCTCCTAGTTATGCCTCTGGAACCCCCCTGAATTATCCAGCTCAATAGTACCCTAACTTATTAGCTGGCTAGCATTTAGCTAGATAAGTGCCTAGATATTCATTTAGCCAGTCAGCTAGCCAGCTAACTGCACTATTGAATACACCTTCAAAGTTAGCTGGATAAGTTTATCCAGCTAACATTGCTATCTGGACTGTGTCTGAATATAGACCTCTTCTATGAATTAAAAAAAAAAAAAATTAAAACATGGGCTGACCCAATAGTTCAGAAGTTAGTGCTGTAAGTTCCATGTACAATGGTGTATAGGAACAGCTGTGGGTCACCTAGGACTCTAATAGGGAGGCAGTTCTGTCAGTTATTACAATAAAAAAGGTATCACCTTATATATATTTTTTGTTAATCTTTATTTTGGCATTTCTGGAGGGAAGAGAGCTTACTATATCATTCAGCTATATGCTCTAGTCATAGGAGCTAGTAGTTTTGTGACTGTCAGGGTCAGAGAGGTCATGCGACTATGCACAAGAGAGGGAATGCATGAACTACATCATAATGGCCTTACAGATGTTCCTGCCGTAGACCCTATGTGGCCAAGTCTTATGAACAAAACATTTTGTTGCCTAGTTAATGTCATATCTAAGAGTGGGGACCTTCTAAAAGACTGTTGCCCAAGAAGGAACATTTGTGACAGTTGCACTTGTTTGCATAGAATTGAACCGGAGCAACCAGAAAAAGAATAAAAATAAAACAAAAAAAAAACCCATCAAAAAAACAAACCAACCATAAATCACATCTAAGCCCGCAACAAAATAATCCACCTCTTTATCTAACAGGCTACATGACCACTAAAAAGGAAAATTGGTTCTTACCCATTAATGTTTGTTCCTGTAATGTCACAGATCAGTCCAGACTCCTGGGTTTGTCTCCCCTCCAACAGATGGAGACAGAGAAAGTTTTACTGACACCGCTACATAACACGAAGCGTCATCTGCAGTCCCTCAGTATTGATCTGTACCCAAGCCAAAAAATAGAACAAATACCAATACAATAACTAACTAGCAATGGAAAGTGGAACAGACAACAGTGCCCACACACAAACCCGTGGAGGACTAAGAAAATCCGTGCCATTCTTCTGCATAATCACAACAGATCGAGCGGACTTTCCAAGCTTCCCCTTTCCTCCGGTGGACAGAACTCTGGACTGATCTGTGGCACTACAGGAACGAAAATTAGCAGGTGAGAACCAATTTTCCTTTCCCTGTACGAGCACAGATCAGTCCAGATTCCTGGGATGTACCAAAGCTTCCCTAAATAGGATGGGACCTCGAGAGCCCCACTCGAAGCACACTCACCAAAAGCCATGGCCTCTAGGGCCTGGACATCCAAACGGTAATGCCTAGCAAAAGTGTGCAAAGATTTCCAAATAGCCGCCCTACAGATTTCTTGTGGCAAAACTTGCTGACACTCGGCCCAAGAGGCTGCCTGAGAATGGGTAGAATGAGCCTTTAACTCCTCTGGGATAGGACAACTGACAGATGTATGCGGAATTAATAGGCTCTTTCAACCACTGAGCAACTGTGGCTTTTGACTCCTTATGACCCTTTTTTGTACCACTCCGTAGCACAAAAAGATGATCCGATAAACGGAAGCTGTTAGTAACCTCGAGGTACCGCAACAATGCATGCTTCACGTCCAAATGTTGCAACTCTGTGGCTTGAGGCATAGACGGATCCAAACTAGGGGAAGGAGGGAGCTCCACTGATTGGTTTAAGTGGAATGATGATACCACCTTCAGCAGAAAAGAAGCAACTGTCCTCAAGGAGAGCCTGGAATCCGAAAATCTCAAAAAAAGGTTCTCTGCATGACAAGGCCTGAAGCTCCGAAATCCAACGAGCCAAATAAATCGCCACAAAAACAAAACAAAAAAAAACACTTCAAAGTGAGATCTTTCATAGTAGCCCGTTTCAATGGTTCAAACGGTGCCACAGACATACTTTTAAGGCCTACAGTAAGGCTCCAGGAACGGCAACGTTTCCTAACTGGAGGACGCAAATGCTTTGCTCCCCAGAGAAAGCACACCACATCTGGATGAGCAGCTAGAGACACTCCTTGAACCTTCCCTCAAAGACAGCCCAAAGCCGCCACCTGACCCCTGAGGGAACTAAAGGATAAACCCTTGACCAGACCATTTTGCAGAAAGGCCAGAATATATGATACAGAGGCTCGCATAGGATCAACAACTTGTTCCATATACCAGGCCTCAAAAACTCTCCATACCCTCACATAGGCCAAGGAGGTGGAAGTCTTCCTAGACTGCAAAAGAGTAGCAATGACTCCTTCAGAATAACCCTTATTCCTTAATTGCTCCCTCTCAAAATCCAAGCCGCCAGACAGAAGCGAGCTGCCTGATGTGAAAACATGGAGCCTTGACATAGAAGATTCGGCAGATGAGCTAGCCACAATGGACCATCCACTGCTAGGTTGATCAAGTCTGCACACCAAGGATGCCTCGGCCACTCTGGCGCTATGAGAATCACAGTGCCTGGATGGACCTCTATGCGACACAAGAATTTACCCACTAGAGGTCATGGCGGAAACACATACAGAAGGACGTCCTTTGGCCAAGGCAGAACTAAAGCATCTACCCTTTCTGCTCCTCATTCCCTTCTTTGACTGAAGAACTGCGGGGCCTTGGCATTGCGGAAAGTTGCCATCAGATCCATGTGCGGCCTGCTTCATCTGCAACTGATGAGGCGCACTGCTTCCTCTGACAGCTCCTACTCTCCATGGTCCAGTTGTTGTCAGCTCAGAAAATCCGCTTGCATGTTATCCATGCCCACTATATGGGAGGCCACTAACAGCGTTAGATGCTGCTCTGTCCAGCCGATTAATTCCCGGGATTCCTGAGACACCACTTGACTTTTGGTGCCATCCTGGTGGTTGATGTAAGCCACCATCATCTGTAATGTAAAGCGCACTCTATGCTTATAGCCAGGGACACAAGAACACTTAGACTCAGTAGAAAGTATAATTTCTTTTTATTAATCAGTGTAAGTGTTCTCGGGAGATGCTGGGTACTGGATGCCCTTTTGTCTGACAAACTGACCAGCATCTCTTCATATACAGGAAGTGACCCTTCTTTTATAGATAACATACAATATTGTGGAAGCTTCTAGACTTGCGTGACTGCCCAAAGAATCATTTACATAAGTTGTGATGTCAAATGCATGATTAGATCATCCCTAACTATCCCTGATTGCTTTGCTAGGAAAGTGTAGCCCATTTACCATGGCTTTCGAGATAGTTCTTTGTTCTGTTAAAATCTTTACTGGTCAAGATAATCAACACGTCTGTAGTTGTTTTGATTAAAAACTCCTGAGAATAGTGCCTGAAGCTCCCCTGTGGTTTCTCCTTTGTGACCCTAAAAATAGGCATCACATGTCTGGTGCCAGCTTGCCAGCCTCTGCAGATATCCAGGGACATACTGTAAGTCATGCTCAGAAATTCACTCAGAGTCCATTCAGCCTAGGCAGGCTAAAGAAAAGCAGAGGCTTCTGGGGATTTCCTTCTCCATGTTGGTTTTCTGTTCAGGCATACTTCTCATTTCCCTCTTGTGCCACTTACAAATGGCAAAGTGGCACACCCAAGTACCAGAGGTGAAGACAGAACAGTGGAAAGTGATTATGGCAAATGGGCTAAATGTGTAAGCTAACAGCTAACCTTGTGTGTGTTGTTATCCCTCTAGAACCCCCCTAAAGTAAATGAGACTCATAGGCAGACACGCACTCTCTAATTGACAAATAATAACAGCATAACTAAGTTTCACTAGGTAGCCATTAGCTCTATAGTGGAGCTGCAAGAATGACTACATTATAAAGAAAAGAAATCTTATGATAAGACTACATATGTTACCTTTCAGAGCCAGGTAATTATATAATAATGTTGTAGTAAAGATAAGAACAACAAAGAGAAACCAGTATGAATAATAACACAGACACCTCCCTTTGAGGCAAGGATTGAATCTAAAGCCAAACGATTCTGCTGAGCCATGACAGCAGTTGCTCTTAGTTCAGAGTTGAGAGCATTAAGTCCTTCAGTAGTTAAGTTAATAAATTGCATAAATTGATAACGAACAGTCTGAATCCATTTGGCATTTGTAGCAGCTTGAACACCAGGAGTCAGCCAAGAAGCAAAAAAGATTTCAGTTCGGCTGAACAATTTAAATTCATCAGGTACATCAGTTGGAGTAGATAAATAGGCAGAACGACGGGTACGAGTAGAAAAAACAGAAGGAGAAAATATAGAAAGAGGAGAAATAAATACAGGAGCGGCTAAGGTCACCATAGCGCAAGTCCCACGCTATCTGGATGGAAGAAATGAATAGACAGAAATGCCACACTGCCAGAAAACATCAATAAGAGGCTGTGAACCATACTTTAGGTACATCCCATAATAGGTAGTGTTACAGGAAAAAATGCTCATAAAGGTATATAGGGAAAAATAGAAGGGGCTCACTAAATTCAGTATATTGGGTACAGAAAAATACTTGTGCAGAAGCAGCAATACAGCAGAATTTACCTCAAGGGAATATGTGATTTATGCAGCATTGTCCGATAACACTCACTGGCTACCCAGTCAACAGGGGCAGGAATGCCTGTAGTGCCAATCTCACTGCTCTCATCTCCAAGCAATTGATGGACCACGTCTTCCTCCATCGAACATTGCCCCTGTATGGTCTGGTCCTGGCATACCGCTCCCCAAGCAGAAAGGCTGGCATCGGTCATCCAGTCTGGGACTTCCAGATCCACACCTTATCTCAACTTGTCTAGAACTAGCCACCACGAAAGAATGGGCCTGGCAAACTCCATAAGAGGAAGCATCAGGTGAAACTGCTCCGACAATGGGTTCCAGCGGGATAGTAAAGTCGACTGTAGAGGCCTCATATGAGCAAATGCCCATGGGACCAATTCCAAAGTGGAAGCCTTAGACCCAAGAACCTACAAGTAACCCCAAACCTTGGGCACCTGCTTCTCCAATAATCCGCGAACCTGAGCTTCTAATTTGGAAATCCACTCCTCGGTAAGAAAAACCTTCCACATCATGGGATTGAAACATGCTCCCAGAAATTCCAAAACCTGGGAAGGGGAAAGATGATTCTTGGTCAGATTGACTATCCATCCCAATGATCTTAGGCACCAGAGGACTAAGTTCACTGCCTCCCTGCAAAGGGATTCTGACTTTGCCAGAATCAGCTAGTCATCCAGATAGGGGTGAATTAAGACCCCGTCCCTTCAGAGAGCTGCAGCCACCATGACCATTACACCTTGGTGAAGGTCCTGGGCGCTGTCGCCAGACCGAAAAGCAGGGCTTAAAATTGAAAATGTTCCCCCAGAACCCATGAATCTCATATCTTTGATGATCAAGCAGAATTCCTATGTGCAAGTATGCTTCGGTCAAATTCAGAGACGCCAGGTACTCCCCCTTGTGCACTGACACAAACACCGAACGCAGGGTTTCCATTCGAAACAGAGGAACCTTTAGAGCCATGTCCAACTTTTTTTTTTTTAAACTTAGATTTTTATTAGTTTTTGGTTATTTAACATACAAGAAACAGAAATCGCAGTAATGCATTACAGAACTTTAGTCCCATGAAACTTCCCCATACCCCCCCTCCCCACCCAACTATCCCCACAACACCTCCCCCCTCCCATGTCCAAGAGCTCAATCTATGTAATCCAAAGTCAAAAACTCGTGATCATCCAACGATCAGGCATACCAATGGTTTTCCGCAGGGAGCACCCATATACAGCGATATGGACACTGGAGTAAGCCAGTAATAAGGCAAATGTCCAGGGGGAAAACAATGTAAAGTCATCCGAAGCCCAGACAGAAATCAGGTTGCCTGTTGCTTTTCCCATTGCAGAAATGGGGCCCAATTCTCTTGAAATTTTTGCGGGGTAGCTTGGAGTTCTGCCGTTATAGCGGCCATTTTGCACAGCAGATGCACCTTGTGTTGTACTATACCGAGAGAGGGCACCACGGGTTGTTTCCAGCATCCAGCTATCAACAGGCGAGTTGCAATAAACACTTGTTGGCAAAAGAGAATGTGTGGTTTATTCATAGAGAGTGGCAAGCGGTGAAGGAGCATGAAGCCAGGGTCCAGAACACCACGGACCTCTAAAATGTCTTCAAGCCACTGTGCTACATGAGTCCATAAAGTATGAATTTTGTCACACGCCCACCAGACGTGAAAAAAGGTCCCAAGTTGTCCACACTCTCTCCAGCATGTTGTATTAGTTCTGGGGTATCTGCGATGGAGAACTTGCGGTGTAAGATACCAGCGGGTAATCATCTTGTAGCAATTCTCCTGTAGGGAGGCAGATACTGAGCATTTGCGAGCCTGTAAGTAGATATACTTCCAATCCGCTTTGGACAATTGGGTACCCAAATCCAAGTCCCAAGACCGCATGTGTGGGAAAGGTTCATCAGTCCGTCCAATGAGAAGAGAATAAATCTTAGAAATTATCCCTCGTGTTTTATCAATGTTTGTACAATATGTCTCAAATTGCGATTTCCCCCGTTGAAGGGAAGAAGTGATGAGGGGAGTGCGAAGAAAATGCAAAACCTGGCTCCCCGCAAGAAAATCCGCAGGAGGAAGCTTATATATAGCTTGTATGTCTTGCCAGGTCATTAAAGAGCCTCCTTTAAGCAAATGTTCAATTCGGTAGATCCCCTTCGCTTTCCAAGCTTGAAAGGCGCGATTGGAGCGCCCCGTCGGGAATTGTAAATTATGATATATGCCTGTGGAATGGTAATACACCTGGTCCCCCACCACGCGTGTCTTCCATTTGTCCCATAAGCGTAAAGTGGTGTCCAGCGCCGCCGTCAATGGACCAGATGCCACCCAGGTGTCGCGGGGTTGCCACACCAGAGCGGACAATGGCACACCCCCCAGGAGTTGACCTTCAAAATTAGCCCATTGTTTTGGAGAACCCTTCCTGTGCATGTCGGGAATCGCCGCCAATTGAGCAGCCACATAATACCATTCAATGTTGGGGACTCCCAAGCCTCCCTTATCCCGTGTTTGAAACAATAGTCGTCTAGATACCCGGGGTGGGCGTTTACGCCAAATGAAGTCGAACAGGATTTTCTGCCAGGATCTTAGTATGGGAGTGGAAATCACAATTGGGATAGTGTGAAAAAAATAAAGAAATCTGGGCAGGACATTCATCTTAATTATGGCAACACGCCCTAACCAGGAAAATTGCTCTTTGTCCCACTTTAATAAGTCTGTCCGTATTTTTTGTAATAACGGCATATAATTAAGCCTATACAGGTCACTCACCTCCGCTCCGATCTGGACCCCCAAATATTTAAGGGATGTTTGGGCGATTTTAAAAGGGTAGTGCCTCACCAAGTCCATGATGACATCCTGGCCTGCGTTTACATTTAACAACTCTGTCTTATCCATATTTATTTTAAAACCTGAAACAGCACTAAATTCCTGAATCTCTTCCACAACCTCTCCAATTGACGCCCTGGGGTTGGTAAGAGTCAGCAGGATGTCATCTGCAAAGAGAGAAATTTTGAATGGGGTGCGACCCATGGGGATTCCCGTTATAGACCCAGAAGCCCGTATCCTCGTAGTGAAAGGTTCCAAAAATAATGCAAAGAGCAAGGGAGACAAAGGGCATGTCCACCTTTTTTAAATCCAGAATTGGGTGGAACATGCTCTCTTTCTTGGGGGACTATGAAGTAAATGGAATAGCAGCCTGTCCCTGCACAAATCTCTGAGTGGGCTAGCAAATTCTAAAGCGTAACCTTGTTCTATCATGCTTAAGACCGACCCACTGGTCTGATGTGATCTTGACCCACTCCTTGTAGAAAAGAGCTAACCGACCTCCTATCTCAGGAACCAAGGAGTGAACCGGCTTCGCCTCATCGAGCAGACTTGGCTCCAGTGCCACCCTAGGAAGAGCCATCTCTATTCAGCTTTCACCTGCGAAAGGACTGATTCCAAGATGGTTGCCTTCCCAAGGATTGCCTTTGGGCACCTCTGAAGCGAGAGCGTAGAGGAAAAGACCCCTTTCCTTTCGGCTTATCTTCAGGCAAATTGTGATCCTTATTCTCCCAAGAAGCTTAATCATCTCCTCCAAGTTCTGACCAAACAGCAACTTCCCTCTGAAGGGCAATGATCCCAACTGTGACTTGGATGAAATAGCTGCTGACTAATTCCTCAATTACAGTCTATGGGCTGGTACAGTCAACATCATGGTCCTGGATGAAGTCCTAATGAGCTAGTATTAAAGCAAGACAGACCAGCTGCCTTACATTAAAATAATTTATTTGCACATATATCTCTCGAACAAAAGAGCCCAGGCAGTAAGATACGGTGAAATTGCTCACTTGCCTTCACGGTTCCAGTGATTGCTTCAATAGACCGATGTATACAAATAAAAATATATGATCACGGCAAGGTTATCTTAGATAACAACTTGAGAAATTGATTTCCAATCTCACCTCTGGTAAAGCCCCCGAAGCAGCCTTGTGCGAAACTAGGCCAAACTTGGGCTCTCTTGTTCAAGAGATATATGTGCAAATAAATTATTTAAATCTAAGGCAGTTGGTCTGTCTTGCTTTAATACTAGCCTTCTGGCTCTGACACACCACCTTCCGGTCTATTTTGTGAAGTCCTAATGAGGTCACACAAGGATTTGTCCGCTTGCAACTGCTGTACCCAGCGCAAACTCGCTCTTAGCATAAAAATGCTGCACACCGCAGCTCATATGCCGAGAGCCAAAATCTCAAATATCTTCTTGATTTCAGCCTCCAACTTTCTATCTTGAAGGTCTTTCAGTGCTGCAGACCCAGCCATTGGAACAGTTGTCTTCTTAGTAACAGCTGAAACTGAGGCATCCACTTTTGGGACCCTCAGGAGCTCGAGCATACCTTCGGGCAAATGATATAATTTGTCCATGGCTCTGCTAACCTTCAAGCCGGTCTCAGGAGTATCCCACTCCATAAATACCAATGTTTTGAACAAACTATGAAAGGGAAAGAACTTTGCAAGGCCTCAAAGGCCATCCATAACCAGATCCACCTCCTCCTGATCTGATTCGTCCCGCTGGATTTTTATATCCAATTCCTCCAGAACATAGGGTATCAAGGGACTCAACTCCTCCCTATGGAAGAGCTGCACCATTTTAGGATCATCCCCTTCCACAGCCAGGGCTTTGCCATGGCTATCATCTGGATCATGCTCCACCAAATCCGGATCTACGTCCTTTGGATTCTGTATTGGTGGATGGTCACCCTCTGAAACCTCAGAGAAGCTATCCACAGTGGCCGGCGGCACTGGGACCCCCAGAACCCGCTGAACTCTTGTGGCCACTGTCACCTGAGCCGACCTACCCCTTTTTGAAGGGCCAGGGCGTGCTGGTGCCCCCTGCACCGCCCCATGGCCTTCCTAGCTGAATAAGCCCTATGTAAAAGCAAAACAATGTCGGCATAAAAATCAGAGGAACCATCCGACTCCCCCAGCTGGTCTTCCTCACTATCTGAATGAAGTTCCTCAGCGTTATGACCTCCACTGGAGGCCCTTAGCACTGGGGACAAAGGAGGAGGAAAATCTCCCTCCCCCTCCGCTGCCTGCAAAGTAGCCATGAAGGACAAAATGTCTGCTGTTCTTGCGCTTAGAGGGAATGGGTCGTCCACTGGCTGCTGCGCACGAGAGAACCTTCCAGGCTTGCAGCAGCTGCTCAACGAAGTCGCTACTGCAAGCGAAGAGCCCTTCCCCCCAGAGAGGCACTTAGAACATTTACCGTCCCGGGAAAGACACGAGCTTCTCCACAATCAGAGCAACTCGACCTGTATGGCATCACAGCGGTGTGCCAGAGATCACCGGAAGAACAGGGGAAGAAGGAGCTACATGCATTAGAGAGAGAAAAGGCCACGATAACGAGGAGCCGGTGCAACAATGCACAGACTACAGCAGCTCACTGCCTGAGCAACTCAAACTTTTTTTTTTAAAAATCAGGCTCAGCAGCACAATAAAGAAAAAAATGACCACTTCCCTTAAAAGAAGAATGGCCTAGGCTCTGTCCGTCCTCCAGGGCTAGGGAATCGGACCACCAGCTGTCTGCCCTCACTAGCGAAGAACTGAGCAAAAAAAGGGCTCTCAATCCCCTGCTTATCTGCCACAAAACAAGGGGGAATGGCCTCACCAGGACCTAGCAACCCCCCTGGATGGCAATCTCCAAAATATATAAATATATATATATATTTACTACATCGAGATTGATTATATACATACATATATATTTATATTTATTTATTTATTTTCTTAATTATTTTATTTTCTCAGTCTGCTAGCTTTGCACCTCCACCTTCTGCTGGAGACAGAGAAAGATCGAGGGACTGCAAGTGGCACTTGTGTTATGTGGCAGTGTCAGTAAAACTTTATCTGTCTCTATCTGCTGGAGGGGAGGCAAAACCCAGGAGTCTGGTCTAATCTGGGCATGTACAGGGAACTATGTAATTTGCATGTGTAAATTTTGCAGATATACTGTACTAACATGAAAAATAAAAGAAATGTATTAAAAATTAGAAGCACTTTAAACTATGTTAAAAATATGTCTTATCTTACATCTTCATCCAAAACAAAGAGCAAATTGCCAAGAATGTGGAATTTCCTTGCACCTGCAAAACACAAAAGCATTAATCCATTCCATTTTCTAAAAAAATACATTGTATTACAGAAACAAATATGGAAGAACTTACTTTATGGTAAAAAGGTATTTCAACTAGCTGTCTCAAACAGCTAGTCACGCTCAAAAGAAAAAGACATTATATTCTCTACAAAAGTTTGGACATCCTCTAATGCCCTGTGGCAGCTCTTAGAAAGCTGCAACACAGAGGGACTTTATATGCAGCTGGAGAGGGAACAAATATTCCTGTGTTGCATAACAAATTTTTTGCTTTTAGCCTTTGTGGATGAGCAATTACTACATCGAGATTGATTAATTTATTTAATTACTAGCTGTACCCGGCCACGCGTTGCTGTGGCTCAGTCTGGTTTAATTTCACAATGCGCATTTGCTCTGCTCCGGCCGTCCCAACTCTCTCCCCCCCTTCCCCGGCAGTGGACGGACTGGCTCGGTGACTCTTCTACCCTTTCCTCCTCCTGTGTGTAACTGTCCGGCAGTCCCTACTCCCCCTCCCCCTTCCCCTTCCCCAGCGGTGGAGGAACGGGCTGAGCCGTTTCTTGGAGTGGCAACTCGTCTGCCCTTTTCTCCTCCCCTCTGTGACACCCAGCATGCAGCGCAGAGCTCAATGATCCGCACACGCGCGGTAGAGCTGCTCTCTACTGCGCATTTGTGGTCCGTCAGTCAGAGCCCATTTATATTGTAGATAGCTTGTGTTGCTTTTAAGTCCAACAGATGGCGCTGTTTTTCCAAAAAAGCATGTTTTTACCAGTCACAGGTATGACATCTATATAATACAGGTATATAAAAACACGCGCGTATTCGAATGCAACGTTGTGTCAAAATTTCAAAGCAATCGGTGAAGAACTTTCGGAGATTTAAGATTTTGAATAAACGAACATTTACATTTTTATTTATATAGATAGATAATCTTGAAAAAATGGAGAAATTTATTCTTACCTGTTAATATCCTTTCCTTGAATCCTGCTACACCAGTCCAAATGAGTGGGTTATATCCCCCTACCAGCACTTGGAGACAAAAGACACCAGCCTTTCCATGACACCACTGGTATATACTGTGGTGTAAGCCAGGCAAAGCCAGTATTCTTATGACAAAGCAATCGAAAGCAGAAATCAGAATTAAGCTCACAGAATTTAAATAGCACATAACAACAAAATAACGCACTCTTAAGAAAAATTACTAGACAGCCTCCATTAGGTCAGAAAAAATGCTAGTTTGCTTATTGTAAACTGTGTTTCCTTTAGATAGCAGGATGAATTAGCCATGCTGTCTGGGACGTCCTCTGGCAACCTCTAGGTGGAGCTTCTCCAAGCAGTTAGACCGTTGCTCTGTGCAGCTGCGAGTGACTTCCTGCACGATCTAGCGACCTCGTTCCCCTCAGTCTATAACATAGCAGGAAGAAACAACCATATGTGACAGATATCCCCAGGGCTGCCCAGGGAGGCAGGTGGGTCGGCATGGCTAATTCATCTTGCTATCGACGGAACCACCGTTTACGGTAAGCAGACTTGCTTTTTCCCATCGATAGCAGGGCTGAATTAGCCATGCTGTCTGGGAGTACCCAGCCCCCAAGTTGCGCTTGATGTGACTGACCGACCTTGTCACTATCCCACTGATTTGACTGTAGCGAGCCCAACTCGACTTACCATGGACACCCATGAAGAGTCCTCTCCGCGAGAAGTGCTCCAATACTGCTGCACCCATTGTCGTGTCTGAGGACATTTGCTGGTCCAGGCAGTAATGCGACGTGAAGGTATGCAGTGACGACCACGTGGCAGCCTTGCAGATGTCTAGTAACGGCACGCTGCGAAGGTGAGCAATCGAGGTAGCCACTGTTTGGACCTGATGCGCCTTCACCTTGCTAGGAAGTGATTCTGAATTCTTAGAATAGCAGATCTGGATGCATTGGGAAATCCAGCTCGAGATAGTCCTCTTCTCCACCAGCAATTCAGGCGAATTAGGATTAAAGGTGACAAAAAGTTGCAATGACCTCGGTTCCATATGCATTCTCCGTTTGTAGTATACCAACGTTCTTTTGCAGTCTGTTACGATTATGCCTTCCTGGGCAGCTCCTCCACCTTTTTTGCCGTCATCTGCAGCCCGGAGGCTGCCGACAATCTTTCCTCGCGGCTGGAGCCGCGCTGTGACTCCCGGCACGGTCTGGAGACCGCGACACGTTCTGCGCGGCAGGGGCCATGCTTCTACCTCCCTAGTGGCCTGGAGGCCGCCGATAAGCTTCCCTCACGGCAGGAGCTGCGTGCCCACTTCTCATGCGACCAGGAGGCCACCAATAACGTCTCTCTATCTGGCCCGGAGGCCACCAACCTTACCTGAAGCCCTCCGGGGAAGGAAGGCCTGAAGCCCCAGGCTCGCCTGCAGCATGGAGCCGCTTTCGGTCCCTCCTCAGTGGCAGGAAGCCTCCCATGTCGTCGGGGCCTGCTGTGAGGCCTAATTCTTCCTCCAACTTCTCTCCTGCAGTCTCCAGCGTGCAGCAGGGCCGCTGTCCGTGGTCCTACACTTCATGCTTCCTCCTAGGGGGCGAGGCCGGCACTTCTCTCTATATTTAAAGGAACAGTATGGGAGTGGTGCACCGCTGATGTAATCTTGGATCAGCCTTCCTCTTCAGTACAAAAGGAGCTTGTTATCATTCCCTCCTCGCATTCGAAAGGAGCCAGTCCTCTCTAGGACTTCTCTACCATTCAGCTTCTCAAGGCTTGTGTTCTTCGTTGGAATTCCATGTTTGTCTTCTTCGTCCATGGTCTCTCAGCTTCGTCTTCTACCTCAGACGTCTTCATCTTCAGATTGTCTGGACGTTTCTCCGTTATCTGATGTCTTCGTCCACTTTCATCTTGATCTTCAATCAATTCAGAACCTTCTTCGTGGCAACGTAGCCTCAGACGCCCGGGTTTTATTGTCCTCGCTCTGAGTGATCTCTTCCTCGTAGAAACTTTTATCCTCAGGCTCCAAACTTCGAGTCCACTTGAGCTCCGTGCTGAGTGAGGTCTCCGAGTTCCTGGATCCTGAGACCTTCCCAAAACCCTACCGGATTCGTCACCGCTACTTTTGCCTAAAGATTGGACTCTGTTCTAACCTGTACCTCAGCATTCCCCTTGCCTAGTCTTCGTTGGCCGTGCAAGGCTCACCTTGGTCCAGGCGCTGTTACAGAGGGGCAGCCCACTACCATCGGGCACTTAAAGAAAACTACATCTTGTGAGAAAAAGACACAAAAAAATAGTAAAAATGAACTGAGATGTTAAAAGAGAAAATCAGCGATGTGAAGACTTGCCCCCCCCCCCCCCCCCACGTCATGACGACCAGCCAGCGGCGACCCGATTAACGGCACAATTACACCAGGCGTCGCGTGCCGGGTGTGCTCCCCTTCATGCTAACCTTTGTGCTCCTTCTAATATAATTATGTTTATGTTAATAATTTAACTTTTATTAATGTTATTTAGCTTTTTGCTTTGTTTAAAATTATTTCATTATTGATGTTTAAATGTATTAGACTAAGGAATTTTACTTCCTGCTCATTCTGTTTCATTGTAAACCGGTTTGATATGCATTTTATGCAGGAAAATCGGTATAAAAAAACTTAAAATAAATAAATAAATAAATAATAAAAGACGAATCTCTGTGTTTGTGCATCTCGAGTCTAGCCTAGTACTGTGGTTCCTCGTGGGGCTCCTCCCCGTGGGCGTGGTCATCTCCACAGTACCCAAGAATCCACTCAAACACCTCAAAATCACAACAATCTCCACCTGCTGGTAGGGGGACATAACCCATTTGTCTGGACTGGCATAGCAGGATGATAAAAAAAACCTCAATTTAAAATGCAAAACCATTTAAATGTGCATTTTCTCCTTTCTAGGACATATATTTTAGCTCTAGCTCTCCTTCTATAGCATTCCAATTAAATTATTTTCATAAGAAATTGCCATGCCAAGGGTCCATCAAGCCCAGCATCCTGTTTCCAACAGAGGCCAAACCAAGCCACAAGAACCTGGCAAGTACCCAAACACCAAGAATATCACGTTACTGATGCCAGTAATAGCAGAGGCCAATCCCTAAGTCAACTTGATCAATAGCAGTTAATGGACTTTTCCTCCAAGAACTTATCCAAACCTTTTTTAAACCCAGCTACACTAACTGCACTACCACATCCTCTGGCAACAAATTCCAGAGCTTAATTGTGCGTTGAGTGAAAAAGAATTTTCTCCGATTAGTCCTAAATGTGCTACTTGCTAACTTGATGGAGAGCCCCCTAGTCCTTCTATTATCAGAAAGTGTAAATAACTGATTCACATCTACTCGTTCAAGACCTCTCATGATCTTAAAGACCTCTATCATATCCCCCCCTCAGCCGTTTTTTCTCCTAGCTGAACAGCCCTAACCTCTTCAGCCTTTCCTCATAGGGGAGCTGTTCCATCCCCTTTATCATTTTGTTTGCCCTTCTCTGTACCTTCTCCATCACAACTACATCTTTTTTGAGATGCGGCGACCAGAATTGTATACAGATTTCAAGGTGCGGTCTCACCATGGAGCGATACAGAGGCATTATGATATTTTCTGTTTTATTAACCATTCCCTTCCTAATAATTCCGAACATTCTGTTTGCTTTTTTGACTGCTGCAGCACCCTGAGCAGATGATTTCAAATTATCATCCACTATGATGCCTAGATCTTTTTCCTGGGTGGTAAGCTCCTAATATGGAACCTAACATTGTATAACTACAGCAAGGGTTATTTTTCCCTATATGCAACACCTTGCACTTGTCCACATTAAATTTCATCTGCCATTTGGATGCCCAATCTTCCAGTCTCGCATGGTCCTCCTGTAATGTATCACAATCCACTTGTGATTTAACTACTCTGAATAATTTTGTATCATCCGCAAATTTGATAACCTCACTCGTCATATTTCTTTCCAGATCATTTATAAATATATTGAAAAGCACAAATACAGATCCCTGAGGCACTCCACTGTTTACCCATTTCCACTGAGAAAATTGACCATTTAATCCTACTCTGTTTCCTGTCTTTTAACCAGTTTGTAATCCATGAAAGGACATAGTCTCCTACGCCATGACTTTTTAGTTTTTTTGGAAGCACAAGCATTAGCAGCCACCTTAGGCACAATATAGCTCAACTTTATGCCACATTCTCAATGAGTAGCAAAATGATGATGAATAATATGACTGCCTTAAAAGTTTTAGAAGTTGTTAATGGGTTTTCACAGATTAATCTGCAGTTAAAATACAACTAGGAAAGGAAGTCACTTGTCTACCACTGTTATAACCCACCAGATAACCTATTGAGAACACGCCATTAAATAATGTATCTCAAAAAAAAAAAAGTTCAGTATGACTTGACCTTGCTGAGAGTTTGGAGTTTTCAGTCATCCCTTATTTTAGGTAGCAGAATCAATCACTTCAAAATTAACACAGTACATCTTTCACTAGGTTTCTCAAATGTCATGCTTAATGTTTATTTCAC